>NC_141695.1:1030860699-1031460699 GCF_964263255.1 Lissotriton vulgaris
AAATGATGCTGCAAAGATATGGTACCTAAAATCTTACAGTAGTTTAGCAAAATGTTTTTTTTCCTACTTGCATTTTTTTGGGTAAACATTTTGTTTTGAAAGCAAAGAATAATCACTCTTGCTTTCAAGCTTCTGATAATATTTGCATACAATCAGAGAACATTCTGGGAACATTGTAGTAGCCTTATTTTACTAAACTTTGAAAACGTGTACACATTTATACTGGAGCCACCGTCAGTAGTGCAGGCCGAGCTTACAACATTTACTTTTAGTGCTCACGCTAATAATAAATGCTTTGCATTAATGAGCAATAAATACAAGTTTGAACAATATTAATACATGGACACACATATTACCTTAACACCTTAGCAGCTATGGAACGTCCAGCTCCAGTGCTGAACGTTCCATTGCGCAGGTGCAGTTGAAACGTCCAACGGCCGACGGCAGCACTCCCGAGGTAGTGGGGCCGTTGGACTGGGCGCAGCACTTATGAGGTTAACTGTAGACCATGCCCTTCCCTGATCCGTAATGTGGTACTGTAAACTGGCAGCCAAAGGGTTTGTGCTATAGGTGACTAAGCCTACTTGTCCCGGGCTATAGGAATTCCACATCCTTGTTCAGCTATCTGAAGTCGGAACTTTCAGGGGCACACACATGACATTGTAATGCTATTAAAGTGTCTTGGATAACTAGACAGTTTATGGTGTTTTTCTGGCTGCAGTACAGATGAGGAGTGCAGTCATTAACCTACAGTGCAACTGTCTCCTAACCTTTTCACCACTACTAATATAATTCTACAGTTCTTTGTTCTGCACAAATAAATATCCTTTCCCATGCTATCTACTTGTAATGCTTCATGTTACCATGCAACTTTCTTTTAAAGCCAGACCTATTGGCATCGACAATGCTTGTTAACTGTCTGGTGACAGCTATGCTGTCAAGCCAGACTTTATTTGAGCATTAATAGAGAGGGGCTTTGGCTACTCCCACATGTTGGCGCCAAGAGCACGTTTTGGTTGGGCAGAACTTGCGTGCTTCCAAAAACGTGTTTGCCCTCCACACAGCTGTGATTTTGTTTACTCAGATACCTGAGGCTAAACTTTCGGGGTCACACACATGACATCGTAATGTTATTAAAGCATCTTAGATAGCTAGATCATTTATGTTGTTTTTCTTTTGTAGCAGCTCAGAAGGGAGAGGGGCAGTCATTAACCTACATGGATTTTTAGTTTTGGCTTGAACGTGCAAATTTCACCTGACATTTTAACCTACACCAATATTATTTTATAATTCTTTGCTTCTACACAAGTACATTTTCATTTCCATGTTTACTTGTAATGTTCGCCTTACCATACAACAGTCTTTTAAGGCCAGAACTACTGACATTGCCTTTGCGTAAACAGTCAAAGTAGTGGGTGCCAATCAGCGGATTTGATAGCTTTATTTATATTTTACTAGCTGTTTACTGAGAAATCTGCCTTTACAGATTTTTCTGAGAGAAATGGTAGATAATTAATCAAATATAAAATACTAATGTGTTTTTCCCACCTGAACTCTTTTTATGAGACTTTCACTATTACACTATTTACATTCAAACAGGAACACGAGTCTGAAGGAGGACGGACACCTTTAATGAAGGCTGCAAGAGCAGGCCATTTGTGCACTGTTCAGTTTCTCATTAGCAAAGGTAATTTGTAAAATTCCTTGCTCTTTGTTACATAATTTGATTTTGAGGTGTATTTATTGCTTGGTGGTTGAATATGAATTGGGTGGTTTATTTTTTCAGTATATACAGAACAGCGATGTGTAGAGCCAGTACTGTAAAGTGTAGAGTTTGTAGGGTTAAAGTAGTTAATTGTATGTATGTTAAAGGTAATGTGATCAGTGCAGTTTGTCATTCCATGTGTGCATGCTGTTTCTCTCTAGAGGGAAGAATCTTCAGACTTAATCAACCGCTGTTTTATTGGCCCCAATTTATACAGTGGCTTGTATCATATCTTTCTGTTACCCATGGTGAACTGTGGGAATCCATAAAGTATTCTCATCATATCTGCAGAGTTGATTGCCATGCTTGTCACCATTCTTTCAATGACATAATAAAAAATATAATTGTTTGCTGCAGCATTCAAATCTTTGCAACAGATCCTTTTGTTCACATCTCAGTCTGTTTTATACTCATGTGAACAAGGGAATGTCTATCCGGACATGCCCTTTATAGTATAGACAGCTCACTTTATCACCTCGGTCAGCGTTAGTTTTTTATCCTCTTGAATTGCTTCCTCTACCTATCTTTCTGAAGGGCAAGGAATTTACTTATAGATTCAGAAAATTATCATTAAACTGTTAAGAAGTATGTATAGCATATCTGAAAGAAACAGGTTAGTATTAGATACCTTACCTTAGAATATCCCCAGGCGTCAGACTGGACCCGGAATTTTTTGCGTAGCAGTACCCTTGCGCGTCGGTAGGCGTCGTCTGCGGCTCCGCGTCAGTCGTCGGCGTTGTGGGCGCCGTGAGGACTTCGTCGGAGTACCTAGACGCCGCCTCCGCGTGCTGACGTCAGTTCTTCTTTTTTCCGAGCCAGCAGCGCAGATCCGGAAAAAGTGGTACTATAGTCACTTTTTGACTAAACTTTTTTGTGATCCCTTTTGATCCTTTTCGAGTCTTAGACTCCGAACGGTGCCGGTAGGGATGCCTGGTTTCAAGCCCTGTGAGGACTGCGACCGACTGATGTCGGTCACTGACCTCCACCGCCGATGTCTTCACTGTCTCGGCGTCGACCACGACGATGAGGCTTGTCCTGACTGCCGAGCCCTGACTTCGAAAGCTAGGCTCGAGCTCCGGCAGTCGGCCCCGGGACGTGAGAGGTCCCTGTCTGGACAGAGGTTGAGGGACTGGTTGCGGGGTTGGAGCCATCATAGCTCCGGGAGTCGACATCACTCTTCAGGCTCGAAGTCTTCAGGTAAGCACACGCTGCTCCGGAGTCGCCGGCGTCGCGACCTGCCCCATACCCTCTGGTCCCTGGGCCGCAAGCGACGCTGGAGGAGATCGAGCGCTTCCTCATGGCCATGAGGTCCCTCTCTCCTCCGACGGGCTCCGCGGCACCTTCGGGTCCAGCGGACCCGTCTGGTGGCCCTAGCGGGTCGGGTGCTTCTGCCAGACGCCTGCGGGTGCTTCGCCGGCGCCTTCGGGCCCCGCTAGATCCGCTTCCGGATCCGGGTCGTCAAAGGTTGACCTAACGACCTCACCGGCGCCGGTCCCTAGGGTGTCACCTCCGGCGCAGTCTTCTAGCGGCGCCGTACCCGATGCCTCCCTCGATCCGGCGTCGGAACGGCGCCGCTGGGTGCCCCTTTTGACGCCGCTTGGAGAGTTTTACTTCAATGAACCGGCCCCAACTTTTGAGAACTCTGAATTTCAGAACATGGGTGATTAGGTATATTGGAAGGGGTCTGAGGACCCTCTGACAAGTGAGTGTCAGTCCCAAGAAGACTGGACAGGTGAACTTGGGGATGCCAGTGGTCTTGACACTTCGCCAGACACTGGCTTTGTCTCACCCCCTACCTTGGCTACGGAGGAGGGGGCAACCTTCAGTGTGGTGTTGACGCGGGCGGCCAAGGCCTTGGGCCTTGAGCTCCCCGTCGCGGCCGTGAGGACTAACCTCCTCACTGAGGTCCTTAAACCGCAGTCAAGCTCGGCCGAGCCTCTGCTGCCGTTTAATGAGGCCTTGACTGACGTTCTTTCGGGCACTTGGTCCAGGCCCTTACAGGTGCGCCTGTAGATAGGAACGTGTCCAGACGCCACCCCCCGGCGACCCTTGTTTCCTGTCCACCCATCCCACCCCCGAGAGCCTGGTCATCCAGGCCTCCAACTCTCAGAACGCATTCCCGTCTGCTCCACCCGATCGGGAATCCAAGAGGTATGAGCAATACGGCAAGAAGGTATTCTCCTCCCTCAGTTTGGGACTGCGGTCTTCCAACACTGCATGCTTCTTGGGCCGTTACACCCACTCTCTGTGGGACACGGTCGCGGACGTACTGCCACAATGCCCGGCGGAGCTCAAGGCTAAACTCGCCCAAGCCTTTGTGGAGGGTCGAGATGCAGCACACTATTACATCCGGTGTGGGCTGGATACAACCGACTCACTGGGCAGAGCGATGGCAACGACGGTGGCGATTCGTCTCCACGCCTGGTTGAGGTCTGCCAACTTTTCGGTCGATGTCCAGAATACCCTCATGGACATGCCGTCTGATGGCCGTCGCCTGTTTGGCAGCAATGCAGACCATGCGCTTGAACGCTTTAAGGACTCCAGGGCTACGGCCAAGTCCGTGGGCCTCTCGGCCCCGCGCCAGCAATCGGGTGCCTTTCGCTCCTTTCTTGGCCAAGGAAGGGGTGCTCACACACGTGCTGCCAGCCACGCACCGCAGACTACTTACCAATGCGGTGGCGGCCGTGGAAACCGCTGTGGATGCGGTCGGGAACAACGGCGAGGCCAATCCACACCTACCCCTGCAGCATCCGCCTCAAAACCCTCCTAGTCCGTGCTTTCAGTCCCATGTGACGCCAGCGGGGGGCAGAGTTCGCCATCACCACTTCCACTGGCGCACTGTCACATCAGACAGGTGGGTGCTGCAAATTGTCCGAAGGGGCTACTCCCTCCCCTTCGAGATGATCCCTTCAGCCATGCCACCGCAATTCCACCGCGTGTCGGGGGATCATTTGCAACTTCTGCAGGAGGAAGTTACGGCCCTCTTGGCCAAGGGGGCCATCAAGCGCGATCCTGGGCCAGAAGTAGGATGTGGTTGCTACTCCCACTACTTTCTGGTACCCAAGAAGGGCAAAGGGGGCCTACGCCCTATCTTGGAACTACGGGACTTGAACGGCTCCTCCGGAAGGAGAAGTTCAAAATGCTGACACTGGCTCAGGTCTTAGCTGCCCTGGACCCAGGAGACTGGCTGGTGGCGTTGTACTTGCAGGACGCTTATTTCCACATCCCCGTCCTGCCGGCCCACCGACGCTATCTGCTGTTCACGGTAGGTCACGAGCACTTTCAGTTTACCGTGCTCCCCTTCAGCCTTACCAGCGCCCCACGGGTGTTCACGAAAGTGATGGTGGTGGTCGCAGCTCATCTGCGCAGGTTAGGGGTTTCAGTCTTGCCCTACCTCGACGACTGGTTGTTGAAGGCAGGCTCGTCCCAGACAGTCGTCAGCCACCTCCAGAGGACGGTGGGCCTCCTGCACCTGCTGGGGTTCTCAATCAATGTGCCGAAGTCACACCTGTGTCCCTCTCAAAAGCTCCTCTTCATCGGAGCGGTTCTCGACTCGGCACAGTCTCTGGCTTATCCTACCGAGCAGCGGGTTCGGGATATTCAGGCTCTGATTCCGATCTTTCAGCCTTTATCCCTAATCTGTCAGGTTGATGCTGCGGCTTCTGGGGCTGATGGCCTCCTGCATCCTTCTGGTGCAACACGCCCGATGGCGGATGCGGACTCTGCAGTGGGACCTGAAGTTTCAGTGGGCCCAGCATCAGGGCAACCTGTCCGACCATGTACTGATCTCGGAGGGCACTGTGAGACAGCTGCAGTGGTGGCTCACGGACCGCGATTGGGTCAGCGGCAGATCCTTCTCCCTTCCCCAACCGAAGCACGTAGTTGTGACGGACGCGTCCCTCCAGGGCTGGGGAGGCCACATGGGAGAGGCGGAGATCAGAGGCCTTTGGTCTCCGGCAGAGTCCCGGCTCCTTATCAACCTTATGGAGCTGCAGGCGATACATCTTGCATTGAAGGCATTCCTCCCCTCTGTCCGGGGGAGTGTAGTGCAGGTGTTCACGGACAACACCACCGCCATGTGGTACTGCAACAAACAGGGCGGGGTGGGGTCGTGGACCTTCTGCCAGGAGGCTCTGCGCCTCTCGCAGTGGCTGGAATATCAGGGCGTGACCCTGGTGGTTCAACACCTGGCAGGTTCTCTGAACGCCAGGGCGGACGAACTCAGCCGCCGGTGCATGATGGATCACGAATGGCGACTGAACTCGGACGTGGCGCAAGGTCTCTTTCTGCAGTGGGGAGAGCCTTGGTTAGATCTATTCCCCACAGAAGAGAACGCGTAATGTCATCAGTTCTGCGCGTTGGAATTTCCAAGGCGGCACTCGCTCGGAGACGCTTTTCGTCGCGAGTGGAGTTGCAGTCTGTTGTACGCCTTTCCGCCTATACCACTTCTGCCCAGAGTGCTGAAGAAGATCAGGCGCAACCGGGCCCAAGTCATCCTTGTGGCTCCAGACTGGGCACGAAGGTACTGGTATCCCAAGCTACTCAGTATGTCAGTTGATCCCCCGGTTCGTCTGCCTTTTCATTAGGACCTTCTGTCGCAGCAGATGGGAACAGTCCTCCACCCGAACCTGTCCAGTCTCCACCTCCATGCTTGGAGATTGAGCGGCGACAATTGAGGCCTTTAACTTGCGTCCTGAAGTCTGTTATCTTTCTGGCAGCCAGGCGTCCCTCCACAAAGTTGGTATACGCTTGCAGGTGGAACAGATTTGTGGCATGGTGCACAGCAAAGGCTGTGGATCCTCTCTCTGCCCCTCTTTCTGAGGTTCTTCTCTTTTTTCGTTCTCTTGTCCAGCAGGGCTCTGCTCTGGGCACTATCAAGGGCTACCTTTCTGCCCTTTCGGCCTTTCTAAGGCTGCCTGATCAACCATCTTTGTTCAAGTCACGTTTCCACCTGTTCCATTTGTGATGCCTCAGTGGGACTAGAACCTGGTTCTTACTTATCTGATGTGAGACACTTCACAACTGTCCTATCCGAGTTCTTACTTTGAAGACTGCTTTCCTGGTTGCCATCACCTCTGCCAGGAGAGTGAGTGAGCTCCAGGCTCTTTCATCCAAACCTCCTTTCTTTTCTGTCCATCCGGACAAGGTTGTGTTGCGGACTAGACCCTCTTTCCTGCCCAAGGTTGTCACGGCCTTCCACATCGGGCAGTATATCACCTTGCCCACCTTCTTTCTGCCTCCGCATCCCTCAAAGGAAGAAGAGCGGCTCCATCGTCTGGACCCAAAACGTGCGCTCTCGTTTTATCTGAATCGCATTCGCCAGTTCCGGGTGGATGACCAAGTCTTTGTTGGTTATGTGGGCGCTAAGAAGGGAAAGGCGGTGCACAAGCGGACCATCTCTCGGTGGGTCGTCTTGTGTATCAAGGCTTGTTACTCCTTGGCAAAGAAGGAGCCTCCTGTTGGGTTCCACTCGGGCCACAGCGGCTACCACTGCCCTGGGCCGGGGTGTCCCCTTGCAGGACATCTGTCAGGCATCTACGTGGGCATCGCTGCACACGTTTGCGAAACACTACTGCCTGGACAGCCAAGTCCGGAGGGATGGCTTCTTCGGCCGTTTTGTCCTCCAGGACTTTCTGGTGTGATTATTGGTTCGCAGACCCACCACCGGGGTTGGTATTGCTGGGGTATCTATTCTAAGGTAAGGAATCTAATACTAATCTGTTTCTTTCAGCTGGACAAGTTACTTACCTTCGGTAACGATATATCTGTAAGAAACAGTAGTTAGTATTAGATTCCTTACCGCCCCACCCATCCTCCCCGTTCTGCGAACCGATATCTAGGATTAAGGTCATGTCCTTTCAGGGCCCTAGTTTCAATGGCACCAGTGTTGGTTTTTGACATGTCTCTGCGTTTCTGGTGCGGAAAAGCTGCGTCTAAGAACTGACATCAGCGCTCGGAGGCGGCGTCTTAAGTACTTCGACGTCATCACGGCGCCGACGACGGACGCGGAGCTGCAGACGACGCCTACCGATGCTCAAGGGTACTGCTACGCAAAAATTTCCGGATCCAGTCTGACGCCTGGGGATATTCTAAGGTAAGGAATCTAATACTATCTACTGTTTCTTACAGATATATCGTTACCGAAGGCAAGTAACTTGTTCTTCTAGAACTATTTTGAGGGGCCTTCACACATTTCTTGAAGGTTTCCTCATGTTGTCCAAGTACTCTGCAGTCAATTTCACTCTGAAAACATTGCAGTAGTCTACTCCAGTCAATGCATAGAGGTGCCACATTCATCTAATTGGAATCAGAAAATGTTGCCCCAATACAAATATCACTATTGGAGCTGTACTATTGTGCTGTATGCCAGCACATTCTTGACTGTCATTCAAATACGTTGTCCTTTGTAAAACATTTGACGTGCTCAAAAGATTTTCAGACTGATTCACACTGGACCCAGGCGCTTGTCTCCTTCAGTCAATGTTTAGTTCTGTCTATAAGAAAAGCACTAAAACTGTTCAAAATAGTGGGATGGGTAAGCCCCCATATACAACCTAAAATTGCACATGGGTAAATGAACACTAGGTTCGTTTTTCCTTTCTGGCTGTTGAGTGGTACAAAGTTGGCTAGCGTTGCTCTCTGTGTCTGTCTCATGTGAGTCAGAACTCCTCAGTTTCTACTTTCTACTGTGGCCTATCATAGCTTAGTTCTAATAATGTTGATCATCATAATATCCAGTATTCAGCCCTTTAATTGGCAGTTTCACTTAAAAGGTAAGTTATTGCATGTTTGTGCAACTGAACTGCCTCATCACCTCTTTAAGAAGCAATACATAATTGGCAGGCACTAATTTGGTAGTAGATTGGAAATGAAATGACAAACTAAGAGTTTTGATATGTTATGAAAATCTTTTTATTGTCAAGGTGCGAATATGAATAGATCAACTGCGAACAATGATCACACAGTTGTGTCACTGGCATGTGCAGGAGGTCATCTTGCAGTTGTGGAGCTTCTTTTGGCACATGGTGCAGACCCTACCCACAGGCTAAAGGTAATAACCCTCTAAGTTTGTTTCATTTTTGTTTAGACAAAGAAATTGTGTTTTGTCTTAAATCTTGCTTTGAGGCATGTATAGGGTGAAAGGTTTATAGCATCTTTTTTTTTTTCTTGCAACAGGATGGTTCCACAATGCTGATAGAGGCCGCAAAGGGTGGTCACACTAATGTTGTTTCCTATTTGCTGGATTATCCCAATAATATTCTGCCAGTTTCAGCATCAGACTTATCTCAGATCACCCCGTCTTCTGATCAATCTCAGGTAGTGATAATGCATGTTTTAATTAACATCAGTGGTTTGTAATATTGCAGAAGAAAGTTAGTGAATCATTTTCAACTGAAATATTTTCAGAATCTGTTTTGAATGACCTTTTTCAAATTGACTTATTTGCTGTTAACAAACTTTATAATGCAGTATTTCTTTGACAATTATATTGATTGCAAACTTTTCCGATATAATTAATATCTTTTGTGTGTAATGCCTCTTGGAAAATCAAATAATTTGTTGACAAATGGCGCATATCTGTGAAGAACATTGACACACTTTAGCTTTATTGCCCTGTGGAGGAACTGTCTCACCCAGACAGGGTCTCCATTAAACCTCTCCCTTCACAGGGGCTTTGTGATTCTCTCAATTACTTTTTTGTTGAAAAGATTGAAAAATCAAAAACAGCATTTCGGTGTCGCCCTTATCTGACTCTCCCGGGTCCCTTGCTGACTCCCTCAACCCCCACTCTCTCACTCAGATCCCCCTCATTCTGGAGGCGGACTTCTCCGCTCTTCTAAGCAAAGTCACCTCAGGGTCTCCCACTGATTGCTGCCCTCCCAAGATCCTACGCGAGGCCTTCATTGCTTGCCCAGCCCCCCCCTTGGCACTCCTGAATAATTCCCTCACTCTTGGCCTAGTCCCTAGCTCTTTTAAGGCAGCCGAGGTAGTGCCTATCTTAAAGAAACCTACAGCCGATCCCACGATTATGAGCAACTTCCGCCCTATCTCCCTCTTTTCCTACCTCAGCAAGGTGCTCGAGTCTCACGTCACTAACATCTTGAGCTCGTTTGTTGAGCAGTCTCATTTTCTCGACTCAACAGGCCGGGTTTAGACCTGCCCACTCTACAGAGATGGTCATACTCTGTCATGGAAGAACTGCGTAGGGGGGCCGATTCTAACATCAGTCAGGCCCTAGTGCTCCTGGATTTGTCGGCCGCCTTTGACACGGTCGACCATGTCATCTTGGTCGACCGTGTCAGGCAGGCTGGCATCAGGGGCACTGCCCTGGACTGGGTTCGCTCGTTTCTCACCAGCCGCCAACAAGCGGTCCGGCTTTCCCAGTTCTCCGCTGACAGGGTGGGGTTGACCTGTGGCGTGCCGCAGGGCTCTTCTTTATCCCCGCTCCTTTTTAATTTATACCGAACCTCCCTGATCCGGTCTCTCCGAGATAGGAATGTCACCGCGTTTAACTACGCGGATGACATCCAGCTGGTCTTCAACATCGACCCCTCGGACCAGTCGGCCTCAGATTTTCAAGCCACCCTTTGTCACATCAGCAACTGGATGGGGGCAAATCACCTTAAGCTTAACCCAGACAAGACCGAATTGGTTCTTGTTGGGGGGCCTTCCAACTCTTGGAATTCCAATTTCTGGCCTGCTAGCTTGGGTCTTCCCCCTCGTCCAGTTGACTCAGCCAAAAGTCTGAGGGTTATCATCAGTAAAGATCTTTCGATGAAGCCCCAGATAAATGCCACTGTCTCCTCCTGTTTTTTCCAACTGCGCAAAATTCGGAAAATCGTGCGGTTTCTTACCACCGAGGCTCTTACCTTAGCCCTCTTGGCGTTAGTCGTCTCTAGGATTGACTACGCCAATTCCTTGTACATAGGCATCCCAGATTATCAACTCAAACGTTTGCAGCTTGTCCAGAATCGGGCGCCTTATCTTCCATCAACTGAGGCACCATCACGTCCGTCCCCTGCTAAGATCTCTGCACTGGCTCCCTGTTTCTGAACGCTTCAAATTCAAGCTGGGCTGCCATGTTTTTAAATCTCTGGCTGGCCTAGGTCCTACCTTCATCTCTTCCCTCATTCATCCCTATGTCCCCTCTCGCAATCTTCGCTCGGCTCACTCGGCTCTACTCAAAGTCCCGAGAGTCAAGCGTAAGAAATGGGGAGGTTTAATATTCTCATTCCTTGCCCCATCTTTCTGGAATGCCCTCCCATTGGACATAAGGCTTTCTTCTCCCTATACCCGTTTTAGATCCCTCCTTAAGACTTATCTGTTTCGCATTGCGTACAATTAAAATGTTTTCTTCTTCTACGTTCTTTTTTCTCTTTTTTCCCTGTTGCTGCTGTGCACTCCCTTGTCCTGTCCAGGCGGTGCCCACCGTCCTTCTCTGCCCCAGCGCCAAGAAACTGTATAGTGTATGCTGCGCTTTACAAATGCCTTTCACATCACATCACATCACATCAATAACCGATTAAAAGTTCTAATTAATTTCCTTTTAATTTAAAAGCTTTCA
This sequence comes from Lissotriton vulgaris, assembly GCF_964263255.1. Lineage (NCBI taxonomy): Eukaryota > Metazoa > Chordata > Amphibia > Caudata > Salamandridae > Lissotriton > Lissotriton vulgaris. The sequence continues at coordinate 1,030,872,030 of NC_141695.1, forward strand.
TAGCATCATGTTTGAATATTTGTTTTTTTTTATATTGTAAACCTTTATCATTTTTAGGTTCCACGTGTTCCAATGCATGCACTTGCCATGGTTGTTCCCCCACAAGAACCCGACAAAGCTCCACAAGATGAAACACCTTTATTTTTGGAAGTGGAAAAAGGTTAGTATGAAGTGATTAGTGCAGTCATATACATACTTTTATAAGTCCACCAAATTAATGTTCTTTTTATTCAAGCATATCCTGGTAGAACCATTTACAGTGTATTTTACAATCTAGATTTCTCATGGAATGTTGGGTCATCTCCTTATTCATTTAAAATCATAAGTCCTTTGATGAAATGTTGAAAAATTGAAAGGCTCCCTCGAGCTGTGCCTGATTTCATGTATTAGATAAAGCTAGCTAATAGAGCACACCAGTTTGTAATAGGTGTTTTAATATTTTACATTTGATGAAATAATTGCAAATTATTCACACCTTCATAGCCCAGACCATAACTGGCATCTCAATTTTTTTTGCGCGTATTGATGAATTCATTGGTTTGAGCATGACTCCTATAGATTCCCAAGCTTTACGTTCTCATGCCATCTGTTTTTAAAACTGAAATTGTTAGTAGGTTTGAGTACAGACCTTTACTGGGTCGGGAAAAAGTGGAAAGGAACTCTAGAAACCTCCTTGATCTAAAAATAAGCCACACTTTTTTGTTTTTTTTAAGATCTAAGTTGAGAACTTGATCAAAGCATCTGAAAATTTGCATAGCTGATGAAGCAATTTTTTTAACCTTGTTGAGGGACCGGTTGTATTCAAAATTACTAACATTTATAGCTTGATCTAGGCCGTTCTCAGGGTAGGAATCGCTATGTGACTGTGTATATCTTTTCTCTCTCTACAGTAAGTTGTTTTAGATTTTATCACCTGCAGATCCTTTTCACAAAATGATTGAGAGTAGCTTTAGCCCATCTCCCATTTCAAGTTATTTAACAGCTGTTTAATTAGTTTACCTATGTGTCTCATTCACAAAATCATTTGTAAGTATGGGAAATAGCACTACTCATTTATGTACTCTTACATGCCTTTTTAAATCGACCCCAAAATGGCCAACTGCCTACTAGTAAAAGTGAAATGAGGGCACAGTACTTTCTCTTTGTACTAATTGTTTATGGACATTCCCTAAATATTCCTATTTTATTCCCATTTTTGATGCCTTTGGGTGCCAATTTAAAACAGCATGTAAGAGTATGTAGAAGCATACCACAGGAGTACTACTTTACATACTGCAAAATGCTTTTACTTCTATATATTTTGGGTAGAAAGTAGTTTAAAACCATCAAAGTGTACCGTTTTAAGTCTTCTACTGGTAAGATTTACTTCATGGCAGCTTTAAAATATCCATCCATTGTAAAGGGGAAACGCAAAGTCATTTCTCCCTCAGTATCTCTATATTGATAATGTTAAGCACTGAATTGTCACAACACAAACACTTCACACAATATAAATGTATACTTTTCTCTCAGAAAGCCATTTTCTACTCCGCAAAGCAGCACATTTTAATTTAAAAAGTCATTAAATAGTGACAAACAAACTTTTTCAGAAACTTTTTTTAAAAAGAGAATTGAGAAAAATATGGCATGTAGCTGGATGCCTCCTTTAATGCAGCACACTCTACCAATTCTAGTTCATGGGTCTATGACCTTTTCTGTAATATCTACTTGTGTTCATTGAAAATCACCCTGAGGTGGTAATATTATTAGTGTTGTAAAAGTGACAACATCCAACAAGATTAAATTAGTGGCCAACCCGTGCATATTTACCAGCAGTGGTCACCTCCATGCTTCAGGCATAGTTGCCAGCAGTAATGTAAAAAATGTTTAATTATTTTGGAATCTCTCAGTATAGTTAATACATAACAGCCATAGACACTCAAGTTAATCATTAAAATAGTAAAAAGTCTCACAAATGTCAAGTTCAAGTTCAGAAATGTATATAGCGCTCTACTCACCCAGAGGGTCTCAAGGCGCTTGGGGAGGCGATGCATTTACTTATCGAAGATCCAAGTTTTTATTTGCTTTCTGAAGGAGAGGTGGTTCTGAGTAAGGCGGAGGTGGGTGGGGAGAGAATTCCAGATCTTGGCCGCTAAGTAGGAGAAGGATCTTTCCCCCATGGTGGATCTGTGGATGCGCGGAATTTCGGCGAGGGCTTGATTGGAAGATCGTAGTTGGCGGGTGGATGTGTAGAAGGACAGTCTCGTGTTGAGGCATTCGGGTCCTAGGTCATAGAGGGCTTTGTGTGCGTGGGTGAGGAGACGGAACGTTATTCTCTTGTTGATGGGGAGCCAGTGGAGATCTTTCAGGTGGCCGGAAATGTGAGCTTGACGAGGGATATCTAGTATGAGTCTGGCTGATGCGTTTTGGATGCGTTGAAGTTTTTTCTGTAGTTTGGCTGTGGTTACGGCGTAGAGGGTGTTTCTGTAATCCAGTCGGCTGGTGACCAGTGCGTGGGTGACCGTCTTTCTTGTTTCAGTGGGGATCCAGCGGAAGACTTCTTTGAGCATGCGTAGGATGTTGAAGCAGGATGATGAGACGGCATTGCTTGTCTGGTCATCGAGAGGGAGGAGTCCAGGATGAAGCCCAGGTTGCGTGCGTGATCCGTTGGTGTGGGTGCGGTTCCCAGGGCTGGTGACCACCAAGAGTCGTCCCAGGCCGAGGGGGATGAGCCTAAGATGAGGACTTCCGTTTTGTCCGAGTTCAGTTTTAAACAGCTGTTCTTCATCCACCCGTCTACTTCTTTCATTCCTTCGTGTAGGTTGGTTTTGGCGGTGTTCGGGTCTTTGGTGAGGGAGAGGATCAGCTGGGTGTCGTCTGCGTAGGAGATGATGTTGAGGTTGTGTTGGCGCGCGATGGATGCGAGGGGACTCATGTATACGTTGAAGAGGGTGGGACTGAGTGATGATCCTTGTGGTACTCCACAGATGACTTCGGTGGCCTCTGATTTGAAGGGGGGGAGGCGGACTCTCTGGGTTCTTCCGGCAAGGAACGATATGATCCATTCCAATGCTTTTCCTTGTATTCCGACGTTGCTGAGTCGTTGTATGAGGGTGCTATGACAGACTGTGTCGAAGGCTGCGGAGAGGTCAAGTAAGATGAGGGCAACTGTTTCTCCGTTGTCCAGTAGTGTTCGGATGTCGTCTGTTGCTGCGATGAAGGCGGTTTCGGTACTGTTTGGCTCGGAAGCCGGACTGTGAAGGGTCGAGGGATTTGTTGGATTCGAGGAAGGTGGCGAGCTGACTATTGACTGCTTTCTCAATGACTTTAGCGGGGAATGGGAGGAGCGAGATGGGGCAGTAGTTCTTGAGTTCGGTGGGGTCTGCTGTGGGTTTCTTCAGAAGGGCGCTGAGTTCGGCATGTTTCCAGATTTCCGGGAAGGTAGCGGAGTTGAAGGAGCAATTGATGACATCGCGGAGATGGGGTGCGATGATGGAGAATGCTTTGTTGAAAATGTGGTGGGGACATGGGTCGGTTGGCGCTCGTGAGTGGATGGAGTTCATCAGGCGGATGGTGTCTTCGGTGGTGATTGGGTTCCAGGCGCAAAGGATGTTTGAGGGCGGTGTTGGATCGGACGTGGGTGGAGTGGACAAGTCTTCGGACTGGTTTTCAAAGCTGTTATGTATTTCGGCGATTTTGTTGTGGAAGAATGAGGATAGAGAGTCGCAGAGGTCTTGGTAGGGAGAAATGTCGTTGGTGCCGGCGGTGGGGTTAGTAAATTCTTTGACGATGTTGAATAGTTCCTTGCTGTTTTGGGCATTGTTGTGAAGTCGATCCTTGAATGCTGATTTCTTGGTGGATCGGATTAGTTGGTGGTGTTTGCGGGTGGCGTTCTTGAAGGTGGCTAGGTTATCAGTGGTTGGGTTTTTTCTCCAGGTTTTCTCGAGAGTACAACAGAACTTCTTGGATTTCTTAAGGTCATCGTTGAACCAGGGGGCTTTTTTGCTACCTTGCTTGATTAGATGGTTTTTCAAGGGTGCAAGTTCGTCGGCGCTATGGGTGATCCATTGGGTGAGGTTAGTGGCTGCTTGGTTTGGGTCGATGATTTGGTGGGGGGGGTTTTGGTGAAGCGATGTGAAGAGTTGTTCAGTGGTGATTTTGTTCCAATTTCTTCGCGGAATAGGTTGTGGGGGGTTGTGGGTCATGGACTTTTTGTAGTTGAAGTGAACGCAGCTGTGGTCCGTCCAATGGAGAGCTGTGGTGTGATCGAAGGAGATGTGCTTGCTGGAGGTGAAGATAGGGTCGAGCGTGTGTCCGGCGTAGTGGGTGGGGGTGTCTACAAGTTGTTTGAGTCCTAGATTGGCCAGGTTATCCAGAAGGGTCACATCATTTATCACTCAAATATCCGGTTGAAACAAATATTTTGAAAATTCAACTATTTTTCTCAAAACATCCTCTTATGAGTACTGAAAATTCACTTTGCAGTTTTTGTTCAAATATATTAATTCAACCAAGCAAAAACTTTGCATTTAGTAGGCTGGGCTGCATACAAGAGTCATTAAAGGTATCTGGAGAGCTGCCAGTAGCCCACAAGATAGTAAGCCTGTTTTAAGTATTTTTTTCCGGTTACTGGTAAGCTGATCCGGGACCAGAGAGCGAACCCATTTTGATTTTGTTTTGTCAACCACTTCCCAAAGCCTTGCTTTAAGCTCTTCACTCAAACTCTTTAGATATCAGGAGAACGTATTTTAAGTTTTGTGACAGATCGTATTGGTTGCAGCATGTGTGGCTGTAGATACACATGACTTTGAATTTTTAAACGTGTTTTTCTTCAATTAAGTCTTTTGAGTCACAAGCTCTGTCTCGCACCTCAAGAACCCCGTCAACGACAGTGCCATTCCAAGTTCCCCTTGACCATAGTGAGACCAGTTCTGAGGCTTCTTGGCCTCATGTGCACCTGGTGGTGGGTGGAGTGCCAGGATGTTTTTCTTATCATGAACCGCCTAGCAGAGACACTGAATGCCAGCATGGACTAATAAAGTATGTGGCGTCTGGCAGATTACGAGTGGCATTGACATCCAAAGGTGGAACAGGGCATCTTCCAACAATAGGGAGAACCCTGGAAAGATGTTTTTCCACTGCTGAGAACGTGTAAAGTTATTTTTTTTTTTTGTGAACCTTTATTATTACTTCAAGCAGATACAAATATGGGCCTACAACTATCCCGGCCGGCTGCTAGCCAAGTCATAAGTACAGCAATCAATGTAGAAAAAACAGAGCAGCCAAGAACCGGGGTATAACAAACGTCCAGGATATGACACGTATGCAGGCGTAGTGGCCGATATTCAGGATTCATGAAGGTTCATTTTATGATAAGAAAACTAAGGATCAGTGCCGTACAGTCATACATGGTCCTACGATAACAAGCCTGAATCAGGGAATCCGCAAATAACGCATACACAATTTAAGTATTGGGAGTAAGGTATAAGAGTCAGGACAAATGTGACCACAAACCCATTCCATAGCAAGCTACGCCCTGTAGGAGAGTAGGGTCTGCAATCCTATGATCACCCGGACTTTTTGCTTTTGTTTCACTGGTTTACGACTTTCTCGGGCTGTGGGCCTGCCAATCAGACCCACAGCCTAGCTGTTCTCTCGCTAAATTGATATGTGTACCTTAGGTGCATTACCCAATTGGAACTGTGCCACCCTGTCAGACCCTGTAACTCAGGGCATCGGTGTACCCAGGGCCTACCAGGGGCTGAAGCATGTACTATGCCACCCCTGGATGGCCATCTAAATCTGACACAACTGGCTGCACGACAGCTGGGGCCACGTGGCGTACTCGCCCGTTGCTGTAGGTGTAGTAGCCCTATACCTAACCTTAAAATGGACACCCGAGTTCCTCTCAGTCACTCCTATGGCAGGCCTTGACAATCCTGAAGGCAGAGTGCATGGAACCGTGTGAATTGGGCTCTGGCACGAGCCGAGCCCGGTTGCAGCTTGCGGAACCAAGACCCAATGGCTGTTCCATGATAACGCGTATCATATCGGTAACTTCGGTATCGCGTTATCAAGACATGTCGAGTAAGGTGTCATACGAATCGGGATGCTGCCCCCTCACCAATTCTGGCGACGAGGTTAGCATTCCGCCCTTCTAGAGGGACACGACATGTACGTAACTGGGAACCCCGGTTAAAGTTAACTGAAGCCTCAGCTCCACAAAATGGACGCTGCCACCACAGACACGAGTCTGACCTCCTGCTGCTGGGAGTCCTTCTAGCGAGGAGAGCTTGGACAAAGGGTTTCCTGTCAAGGGCGGTGTTAGCACCGTCCCAGACAGGGTTTGTGTATTCTGGGTAGGTAGGGCTTTGCAAGAAGGTGACTGCGGAGTGGCACCCCGGTGCTCACTACGCATCTGCCGGCTAAAACCAGTTCTAGGGGCGCGCAGCCCCTGACTTGGGGACAGTCCAGCAGGGGAGAGGGGTGTAACTACCCCCCTTCCTGGTCCCACCCTTAGGGCAGGACCTAGTCATGTACCCACCCCTTTCTTTAGGATAAAGGCCGGAGCGGGGACCCTTCCAAATTAGATCATCTTTGAATCAAGAATACTTTCTACGAAAGGACTTCGAGACTCTTCTCAAGATTTCTCCCTTGTGTCTAAGGAGTAGTCACCCTGCATCCGCAGGCACCATCTAAGAACTCTGCGGTTTGCTGCAAGTCCTTCCTCAAGGATCCGACGACCCAGCTCGACGAGAACCGGCTTCCCTGGCACCTCTGACCTCTACCCACGTCGTCAGCTCAGCTGAGATCTGTGGGTGTGACGAGACCTCGAGGGACCGGCCATCATCAAAACCTGCACGCTTTCTTAATCAGCACGACCATCGAAGCAATTCTCTGGTGAGTGCTCTGGGGTCCGAGAAGCCCCGACCCTGAGTAGCTCCAGAACCGAAGTGCAGTCTCCCAGCATCTCCACGATCTGCGTGGGGCCCTTCTGCTCGCTGCTCAGCACGTTGTCTGGTCACTAGCCGCTGGCTTGTGCCCTTCTTTGACGACATCCGACAACCAACGCTGCTGGTCTGGTTGCTCCAGACCGGCCCTTGCTCCCTTTTCCAAGAGGAGCACCCCGGACCCTCCTAGTCCACTCAAGACGCCATTTTAGGCCCACCACGTGGCCCTGAAATCTGCCAAGGCTTGTTGCCCCAATCCTGGGCCCAGCGACGCCGACAGCATCAACCTTCGTGGGACAGCTCGCACCTCCATCCTGGTCGCCGACAACGCCTCCTGGTCCGTGAGACTGCAGAGCTTAGCGTCGCCCACTCACCTAGTCGAGGGACGGCCATCCGGTGCCTTCCTGGTACCCTCTGACTACTGGCCAGTAGTACGAACTTGGTCCCCTCTGCTTTCAGGTATCAACGATCACTGATCCAGGCTTGGATCTCTACGAACTATTCATCACTGGTCGCCGGCCAGCAACTCCTTTTCTTCCGGCTCCTGGCTCGTCAGCGAAGACCCCCGACGCCTGTAAGACTTGTGCAGCCGCAGCCCTCGTGGCTAGGTAACTTCGGCATTTCGGTGCCTGCATAGCCTCCTTACTCTAGGGTCCCGAGTCCCTCGCTTCCGACTTGCCTTATCGGGTCCGCCCGAGACCACTAAACTTTCCGTGCCCTCTGGCACTTGTTTTAATTGTGCACTTGAAGTATTTTCTAAGAGCTTTTGTTCTGTGCTTAGTACCCTGTCCTCATAAAGAGTACAGGGCTGTTGTGATTCTAATAAATATACTGTTTATTTTCATAACACTTGTGTGGTGTCCTTTCACTTGGTATTCAAGGGGTATGTGATGGTATTACAGCTGGCTTAAAACGCCCTCTAGAGTTTAGCCCGAAGACTGCTCGTATCCACGCTACTAGGATAGCTGGTCTAAGGTTGACTTACAACCAATCACCATAAGGGTCGTTTGGAACGATACATAGTGGTCGCTAGAATAGCGAATGCTGCATATCGGGCCAACTTCTCACACGCCCCTCCCCTCAAATCGAAACATATTGCAGGAAACATGAAAAATGACGACACCAACCAGGAAGAAAGACAAAAGGGCCATAGAAACAAAGACAGAGAAAGTAACAACCCCCATCCCCCTACCCCTCACCCTGCACGCCTGCAGAAGGCCACAGCCTACCCCCCCCCCCCCCCCCCCCCCCGCAGCGTGCCTGTCTCCCTAAATGAGAGACCCGAAATATAGTAAAGGAAGAGAAAGAAGAAAAGAAGGAAAGAAAAAGTGGAGAAGGGCCCTCGATCTCGCCACTCGGCCCCACCCCGCCCCGGTAAACATCCTAGAAGCATAATCAGAATAGCCACGGAAAACATTAAGCATTGAAGGCACCATCAATAAACTCCCCGCCGAATGTCCCCTAAATCACCATCAGCCATCAGTAAGTCCACCGGATCATAGACAGTGTCACCCTTGGCCTTTCCTATCAATAGCACCAACATACGTCCGTTTCACAATCGGCACACAAAGCTGCGTGTAGGGTCCAGGCGACCCGGGCGGACTGAGCCGCGTATTACTCCATGGGACTGCAGCAACCAAAACCCAGCCGAATGTGCATGAGGAAAATCCATCTGAGTCGGTATCGACACCGAAAAGAGCTTCAAGTCCGAACACAGTTTCACCATCCAAGGAAAAAGTCACTCCATACGGCAAGCACTGAGATGTCACCTGGGCAGCCCAAGACATAGACCGGCGTTGTTCCCCCGGCCGCTGATCAGGTATACATACGCCCCAACGAATCACTCATGCGTACTACAAAGCTGTCCAAGGCGATCTCTTGAGCCGGGTCTTCCAGCGTCTCAACGAACATAGACATAGCAGAAGCATTCTTCACCGACATTGGGGCAGGCACATCGGCGTTTCCTTGAGATCGAGATGTGTCCGTATGGAATGTCGGGACAACAATGGCGGACATCCTTCGTCCCAGATCTTGGGCGCCATGGATCAGGGCCGCATGCAGGGTCGTTAGAGCAACCAATATATCTTGGGACGAGGGCTCAGTCTCGTGCCGCCAGACCCCCGAACACTCCCGCACAGCGGCTTTTCCATTCGGATGTAAGCTGCGTAGGAGGGTGACAGCCGCCATCTTAGCTGATCCGGCCTCGTCCTTCACCTCACCCCGGGACCAGGCCCTACACCAGGGCTCAACAGGATGTACAGTGCGGACCCAGAAAGTCTAGGCAGGCTATCCAGCAAAGAACCACCAAAGGGCTAAACAAATTTGCTGCCGCTCTTCAGGAGCCGCCCGCCGATTCTGGGGGAAGCCGTTTGTTATGCCCGGACACAAGACCGAGAAGGGGGCCAAATTTCATGTGCCCCCCTCGATCCTGCACCGCCACGCACCCACACAAGGCACTCCGCTAGACGGACTGAATCACCGCCGCCTCCATCGGCCCAGCACACCTCCGGAGCCCACCGGCCGACACCACACCTCCACCAATGGCCGCTGTTGTGACAGTCGCGGCCGGTTGCTCCTCTCGCTCGACACCCCGGTCCCAGCTCCGTGAAGGCCGCAGAACAGTCGGGGACATTTCTTCGGGTCTGCCCACGCAGAAGCCCCAAAAGCAAACGGTAAGGGAGAGCTTTCCTTTGTCTTCTGAAATATGCCGTTACGGCTCAGGATAAGTGTCAGGATGTATGTGCGGGGCGAGAGGGCTCCGGGAGCCGAGCGACTATGCGGCCATTTCGGTCACCTGCTTGGCTCCTCCCCCTGTGTAGTGTTGATCATTTTATGCATTGCTTTTTCTGCAAGAGTATGCAGTGGCTGATAAATTCCGGCTGGAATGGAACATGAGGCCTCTGTATGCCTTCCCGTTCCTGCCTCCGATTCTGAAAAAGATCATGAACAGCCTGGCCCATGTCATCGTGATGGCTCCAGATTGGGCCAGAAGACCATGGTACCTGAATGGATGAATGAATGGATGAATGGATGAATGGATGAATGAATGAATGGATGGATGGATGAATGGATGAATGAATGAATGGATGGATGAATGGATGAATGGATGAATGAATGAATGAATGAATGGATGAATGGATGAATGGATGAATGAATGAATGGATGAATGAATGAATGAATGAATGGATGAATGAATGAATGAATGAATGAATGAATGAATGAGGAATTTGTATTGCGCGACTTAGCCCGGAGGCATCAAGGTGCATAAGATGGAAAACGGCTGAGTGAGAAGTGAAAACAGATGAAGGGTTACAGGTAGGCTTCTGCGAAGAGCCAAGTTTTTAGACCTTTACGGAACAGATCTAGGGACACCAGGCCCTTGAGTTCTGCAGGAAGCAAGTTCCAGAGTTTCGGGGCCAGGGATGAAAAAGCCTTCCCTCCCCATCTGGCCCTGGCGGTTCAAGGGACAGACAGAAGGTTTTTATTTGCGGACCGCAGGGTCCTGCCGGGGTGTAGAAGGACACAAGAGACCTAATGTCTTCTGCACCGGATCCGTGAAGAGCACGGAAGGTAAGAACTAGAACCTTGAAGTTTATCCTGGCTTGCACAGGAAGCCAGTGAAGGTTCTTTCTAATCAAGGATCCTGAGGACTGCCTGGGAGCGTCAATAACAAACCTTGCTGCTGCATTCTGGACAACTTGTAAGCGATGGACCAGTCTTTTGCTTATGCCCAAGTAAAGGGCATTACAATAGTCCAGACGAGGGGAGATGAGAGCCACCGAGGCTTGTTTACGTGCTTCCGGGGAGAAATAGTGTGTAAGTTTTCTCAGAATCCTTAAGACACCACAGCAGGTAGAAACAGTCCTGTTAACTTGCTTATCGAAGGAGAGTGTGGTGTCGAGGATAACACCCAGATTACGAGCAACAAGGGAGGGCTTGGGACATGTTCAAGGGCAGTGGGCCCCCAGTCGGCCGACCAGACATCTTGTTTACCTCTAAAGATGAGGACCTCGGTCTTTTCCCCATTTAATTTGAGGAAATTAGAGGTCATCCAGCCTGCCACTGCTTCCATACAATTCCTGAAATTTGAGGCCGTGTTCTCCACAGATTGTGAGAGGGAGACCATAATCTGGGTGTCGTCAGCGTACGACAAGACTTCCAATCCAAAAGATCTTACAAGCCTAGCAAGAGGGGCCACATATATGTTGAAAAGGGTGGGGCTCAAAGATGAGCCCTGAGGAACCCCACATTGCAGAGGCTTGGCGGAGGAGAGTAAGTCACCCACTTTTACCCTTTATTCACGCTGACTAAGAAAATAAGTTAGGAGGCTCAAAGCGGACCCATCCACTCCCATCTCACTAAGACGGGTGGCCAGAATAGTGGGAGAAAGGGTGTCAAAGGCGGCTGTAAGGTCTAGCAGGATAAGAAGGGTCGTCTGACCACTGTCGACCTTAGTGTGGATGTTGTTGACTACCACTGTGAGCGCTGATTCTGTGCTGTGAGCCTTCTGAAAGCCATGCTGAGAAGGATCTAGCAGGCTAGAATTATCGAGGAAGGCACTGAGATGGTGATTGAGGTGGGCCTCGAGCATCTTAGCAGGAGCAGGGAGAAGGGAAATAGGGCGCAAGTTCTTTAGGATCCCAGGGTCCATAGTGGCCTTTTTTAGGAGGGGCTTGACAATGGCCATTTTCCAGGGTGCAGGGAAAGCACCATTGGAGATTGCCAGATTCATTACTTCAAGAAGCGGGGGAAGCAAGACCTCTACAATTTTTCAGAATTCTTAAAGGGGAGGGGTCCAGGGGGATCCAGATTTGTCTGTCATGAGTTTATAGAGAGCTTCGAAGGTAAGGGGAGGAAAGTTGGATAGGTTTCCGCGAGGAACAGAAGTCTGCTCCTGCCAGGGGGGTAGAGCGGGGGTACGATTGAGGGCTTCTAAGGTAGTATAGATGTCCACAATTTTGGTATGAAAAAATGTGGAGATCTGATCGCAGAGTTCTTGAGATGCAACAATGGGATCAGGGTCTTGAACAGAGGATAAAGAGTCTACAATTTTGAATATTTCGCTGGGAGAGCTGAGGGAGGTGTTAAGCTTAGTAAAATATGACTGTTTTTCGGCCAGGACTGCGGTCTTATATTCTTTAATAAGGTCTTTGTGTTTAGTCCTTTCGTCGGGGTCAAGATGGGTTCTCCAGACCGTTTCTTGCCTTCTACACCCCTGCCTGAGCAGTCTGAGGGCGTCTGAGTACCAGGGGGCCGACGGTCGTTTCCTGGCGCAATAGTAAGGCTTAGCTGGGGCTAAGATGTTAACAGCCTTCGAGATGGTAGTGGCAAGCTCAGAGGCAGCAACATGAATATCAGAATTGGAGGAGAACTTAAGTTTGGAGATAAGAGGGCCAAGGGACTCGTTATTCAAGCCTCTGTAATTCCTTTTCGAAACCCAGTTATTCTTGTCCTTTAAAGGCACATAGGGTAGACAAAATGTAAAATCTATAGGGACTGCCTTATGATCTGACCAGGAGAGAGGAAGGGGGAGGTCTGCTTTCAACCTAGAATCATTGGTAAATACTCCATCCAGAGTGTGGCCGGCAGAATGGGTAGGACTTCCCACTATTTGTAAGAGCCCGCAGGAGGCCAGCGAATCCACCAAGGATATAGTGTCGGCCGAAATGGAGTTTTCCAAATGGAAATTGAAATCACCAAGTTGAAAATTAGGCTTATCAATGAAGGGTTCCAGTATTTCAAAGAGTTCGGCGGTGAAAGCAGACCTGAGACCAGGGGGCCTATAGATAAGGATGCCTGCAAAGGATACCGTAGGAGAGGGGCTAAGAGAGAAATGTAAAGCCTGGAAGGAATTCTGAGGAGATGGAAGACACTCGATACGGCAGTTTACTGAGTTTTTGTGTAAGATGCCAATTCCCCCACCCTTACGGCCCTCTCTGTCGAGTCTCACTAAGGCACAACCATCTGGGATGGCATTAACCAGTTCGGGTCCAGAGGATTCGGAACCTCAAGTTTCGGTGACAAAGGCCCATGAGGGCTTCCTCTCCGAAATGAAATCTCGGAAAGCAATATTGTTTTTGACAAGGGAACGAGCGTTGATTAGAAAGCCTGTTTCCCTAGAGGGAAGGGGCGGGTGTTGTTCCTTTGTCACAGTCTGAGCGCATAAGGGTGTGAGTAGGGAAGTGGTTCTCGTATCCCTAAAGCACCAGCACTCGAGACCATCCCGAAGTCTGTCAGGCACATGCTTATGATGACAAGGTTGCCAGGATGGCTTGAGTGCTTTGAGAGTGCATAGGGAATAGACGGGGCTTACTACGAGAGGAGTGTTCGCTGGGTCATCCTCCCTGGCCCCTGGCGCCTCTTTGGCGCTGACGGGCGCAGATGGGCAGGACTCTGGCACGAATCCGGCACGTCCGCTGCTCGCGTCCGCTGCGCGGAGACATGTCTGTCCCCTTTTATGCTCAGCTAGAGCGCGTCAGAGCGCTTGCACACACTCAATATGGCCGCCGTGAATGTTTACCCGGGACCAACTCCACAGCGTCAATACTCGGCTGAGAGTGGCCCAGGCAGCAAAGAGGTGGGGAGAGGTATCGGCAGTTAAAAGCTTTTCAAATCAAGCAGATTAACAAGTGAATTAAAAGTCACGAAAATAACAGGACAGCAAACCTCCCGGCTTCCGCCTCAGTAGGGACACAAGCACACAGCCTAATCGAGCGCAGGGCTCAGGAATGCCCCTTTTATGCGCAGCTAGAGCGCGTCAGAGCGCTTGCACACACTCAATATGGCCGCCGTAAATGTTTACCCGGGACCAACTCCACAGCGTCAATACTCGGCTGAGAGTGGCCCAGGCAGCGAAGAGGTGGGGAGAGGTATCTGCAGTTAAAAGCTTTTTAAATCAAGCAGATTAACAAGTGAATTAAAAGTCACGAAAATAACAGGACAGCAAAACCTCCTGGCTTCCGCCTCAGGAGGGACACACAGCCTAAGCCTGGATCTTCTGAGTCTAAGCATCTTTCCTCTAATCGCCAGCCACTTCCCAAGGACCTGCAGTCTCGGCTTTAGCGCACTGTGCTCCATCTGAATGTATGCAATCTACATCTCCGAACTTGGAGATTGAGCAGTGGCAATTAGCTTTATTGGTTTGGCTCCTGTAGTGTAAGCTTAACAAGAGCTAATATTAAGCATTTATGGCACACAGTCGCTAAGCCGGAGACATACTCAATAAAGAAATCCAACATCAATATATAAAAACATAGACTTTTATATGAAATTAGACAGCAAGATTGCCGTAATCTGGTAAGTACTTTGAGATTACTTACAGGACTGTTCTACTGGACGTAAGGTAAGTAGGGAGCAAGGTCCAAGGTGGCACCAACAGGTCCCACTCTATCTGCTCGGGGACGTCCGGGTGCAGAGATGGTTTTCGGCGTCCGATGCCCCGTGAAAGCCAATGGGAAACTGTCCCGTTGCAAAGAGGCTGCAATTAGGGACTGGGGGGTGGGGGTGGGGGGGGGGGGGGGGGGTCAGTCCCTTTGAATGCAGGGAGCTCAGGTCTTGAGGGTCTTGGGCTAGAAGGAGCACAGTCAGTCCACTCAAACTCTTGCTGGGGGATCGTGTGCAGTGATGCTTTTTCTGGCTAGAGACTCTCGTGGTTCTCGGTTCCTGCCTAAAGACGCTGCAGGCGGCCAGTCTGGCCAAACCCAAGGGTGGGCTTAGCTCCTGAGGGTCTCAGGACTACGTTTGGATCGTTGCCTCCTCGAACTAGGGCTATGGAGCGCAGGTGCTGGGGTGTTTTGAGGCGCTGGGTCGCGGTCGGTCAAAGGATAACTCTGTGTTTTGTTGACTTGTTGAAGGAGTACAGGGCTGCAGGGCCCCTCTCGGGCTGCCTGTTGTATCCTGACGTCCCTTGATGGTAGGTTGTGATTTGTGCTGTTGGAGTCCGGACTGGATCAGCAATAAGCTTTGTTTGCTGCAACAGGTCTGGTCCCCAGGATAGATGTTTGCTAGGGCGGAAGGGGTATTGGCAACAAGACATATCTGACCTCCTGGAGCACGAAGATCTTTCTCCTACCGCTCTGCTCCTTCGGTGATCCAGATGACTAGCAACACTGTTCAGAAACTCTTGTGTGTGGTGGCAGGCTGTACAGGACCAGTCAGCCAGCACACTAGAGGACTAGTAGGGTTCAGGGGTACCTCTGGGAGCATGTATTAATAAATGCATCACTGGATACAGTGTGGGTTTATTAATACGAGGTGTTTGATAACAAATGCCATGTGTGTCAGTAAAGCCATTATGTAGCTGGTTAACTAATTTTGACCAGTGCCCGGTACATACCTTAAGATGGCTTCCCTGTTCAGTTGTAATATCTAATAAAACTATACATCACAGGGGAATATCTGCTCATGCAGATATGTCTTTACATAAAATATAATGCACCCTGCCTTAGGGCTCAATAGCCTGCTGTAGGGGTGACTTACATAGATTAGATGCAGTAACTTTAGAATGACAGACAGGAGTGCGCCATGTCATGTTTCCACTTGTGGTTTGCACCATGTTGCGCAACCTGTAATGGCAATCCATGTGGAATTTGTGTGTGGGTACCTTAGGGTGCCATAAGATATGCTGCAGCCCTTAGGGACCCTCTTTAGTACCCATGCCATAGGTCCAGAGGGTACCATTTACTAGGGACCTAGTGGGGTGCTAAAGTCTTTAGCTAGTTGTGTTACAATTAGACAACACCTTGTTTTAAGGTAAGAGCACTGGCATGGAGGTTCGCAGGCCTCCTTGACCTGTCCGAGTTCAAAACCAACATCTAGTAAAAAGGGGCAAAAAGTGGGGGGACAACAAAAAACAATTTCCTACACCAGTTGTAGGATTCGCAGGAATGACCCTTGCATGCAAATCTCAGGGTTGTTCTATTTGTTTGTTTCATCTTTGGATTAGTAAGGCCTTACAGTGGGAATTATTAAAGGTTATTTGCCTGACCTTTTGGCTTTTCTAAGTTTGCCAGACCAGCTATCCTTGTTTAAATCTACTGTTGTGTTGAGATTTATTAAAGCTTTGATACACATTTCTTCCAAATACTTTTTTGATACCTCAGTGGGATCTTTATTTGGTCTTGATATTGTTCATGTAAACGCCCTTTGAACCTGTGCATAGCAGCGTATTGCATTTCCGAACCTTAAAGGCCATCTTCCTAATTGTGATTGTCAGCTCATCGTGTGAGTGAACTTTAATGGCAGCCGCCCAACACCACCTTTATTCATGTTGGTGCTGAGGACTCTGGCTGCTTTCTTTCCAAAATTATTTTTCATATTAGGCAGTCCATCCCTTTGCCAATGTTATTTGCTCCCACTAACCCCTCGAAAGAGGAGGAGATTCTCCATCGTTTGAACCCCAAAAGGGCTTGAAGCTTCTACACTGATTGTACCAGGGACTACCGCATGGACAATCATTTTTTTGTCAGGTTCTCTGGAGTGAAGAAAGGGAAGACTGGGCAGAAGAGGACTTTGTTGAATTAGATAGACCTATGCATTAAAATCTGCTACACATTGCCATGTGGCAGCCTTCAGAAGATCTAAAAGTTCATTCCACGAAAGTTAACGCTGCTACAACTGTGTTGGCGCATGGAGTGCTTGTCTTCGATCGTTACCGGGCTACGACGCAGGCGTCGGTGCATGCATTCATGGAGCACTCTTGCCTGGACGCCTGGTTCAGTTGGAAGGACATTTAGCCCGCAAAGACCTGCAAACCTTTTTGGCTCGAGTTCACTCCACAGAACCTAAAAAGAGGAATCTCCGCTAAGAACTATCCATCATAAGAACATCACTTCAGGGCTACTACTGTCAGGTGGATACTCTAATCCCAGTGTCATCACTTTCCTCCCTCTCTCTTTCCTGTTCTGTGCAGTGGCCTCCCTTTAGCATCAAAAAAGGTCCCAAGTTTGTACTCAACACACTGTTTTGCACAATTGTTCACTCTTTGCATCTGAGAGTGCGGAATTAGTTAGAGATGAAACAGACTTCAGCACGCAGTGTGGTGCTTATTACTTTTACGAAAGTGTGGAGTAAGCGTGAAGTTGCTTGATGACACCCTGTGATGTTTGGGAGCATTGCTATGGAAGAGGTTTTCTATATCCTGTCCATCACCTGGGGAAAATTGCAAGGTGAGGGATCTGCAGTTGAATATAGTATCCACCAGAAAGAACTTTACCAAAGGTAAGTAACTTGTTCTTTGCACATCTGGTCCAAATCATTAAACTTCGTCTGCACAGCACTTGCGCTGTGCTCGCAAAGTCTCATGTACTAAAAAAAATAAATCTGAACAGGCTGTCTATTACTTACAATTGGTTAGTTCCCACGTCTTTCGTTTCTTTTCCTCCTGTTGGTCAGCATCCTCCGGCTTTGGAGTCTTTGTGCATGCCATGGAGCATGGACCACGTACTGCTTCCTGTGGCCAGTGTCCTTCCACCGGCCACAGGTAATTTTCCACATGCACTCTTGGAGAGTGCATGTGTCTAAAGTACCTCTCCTTCATCCCCGCCGTTGTTTTTAACCCCCATTGTTTTTCTCCACCTGCTCTCCTCTGTTTCAAACCTACCAGTTTCCATTGTTGCTAAACCCATTGCCCTCCTGCTGCTTTCCATTGTTTTTAACCCACCCCCCTGTTTCACCCCCCCTTCTCTCTCGCTCTCCAATGTGCTTCCCGCCCTCCTCCTGTGTGTTGCCTAACCCTCCCCCAAACACCTGTGGTATTTTTTTTCATAATGCACAGCAGTATGGGCTGCTGTGCAACATGGCTGAAAGTAGAAAAGTGCTGTGACATGGTCAATGCTGTCGGTTTCATAGTGCTTTTAAGTATTTTTCTTTAAGCCATGTTGCACAGTATCTCGCATGGCTGTGCAGCATATATTTAAAAAAATAACAAAGCCAGTAGTTTTCTCATAGGTGAAAGCTATTGGCTTTGCCACAGCTTTTTTTCCTATCTATTAGGGTAGTATTCCAAAGTGCTTTCATGTGTAGAGACCCAAAGTGATCTTTTTGTGAGAAGAATATAACTATTATAATTAGCAATTGGTTTATTAACTCATTCTTGTGTTTTATATCTCTTAGAAATGTGACTAGTTGATCTCACAGTTTATAAGGACAGCTTTATGCATCCTTTATGAGCTACGAGTTTGTTTATTTAGATTGTTTTTATGCGTTGGGTGTCACGTTATTGGTAGATGATTTTGGTGTCAATTTGAAAAACTTGTTTTTGTTCTTAGGTGCATGCAAGCAGGTGCCTGGCTCTCTTCAGGTTGCGGATCAGGAATTGTTAACTCCGTTCAGCACATATCAACCGCTGGAATGTATAGTAGAGGAGACGGAAGGGAAATTGAATGAACTGGGTCAGAGAATTAGCGCTATTGAAAAAGCACAACTGAAATCTTTGGAATTAATCCAAGGGGAACCTTTAAACAAAGATAAAATTGAAGAATTGAAAAAGAATAGAGAAGAACAGGTGCAGAAGAAAAAGAAAATATTGAAGGAACTTCAGAAAGTGGAAAGACAATTGCAGATGAAAACTCAGCAGCAATTTACCAAAGAATATTTGGAGACTAATGGTCAGAAAGAGGTGCTGCTTAATATGCAGCAATGTCCACACAAAGATGTTTCTCCGCAGTTGGAAACTGAGCACTGTTCACATGAGGGAAATTTCTCAAATGCTCATCTTGTGGATGAACTGTCGTCTAAAGATCAAGAGCCGCCTCATCCACAACCAGCAGATGCACAAATGGGATTTAGCTCAATTCAGTCTTTCTCTCCTTCACTTTTAAATGTATCCAGTAATTTAGAGTGCAAACAGTCAAGCTGCCTTGAGCTTCAGAAAATATTAAATACACAGCAGATGGTTGAACAAGAAGGTTTTGATGCACATGATCAGGATCTGCTGACTGAAGTTACAGATGGATTAATGGTAGCAAAGCCAGCACAGACTCTTACTGACACACTTGATGATATCATTGCAGGTGAGTTACAAAATATTCAGTATTTCTGAATGTATTCTGCTGTGAATTTGGGTGTCTTTGGAACAGTTAACATTTAATTGCATGCTTCTTGAATTTAAACCTGCTAAGCAAGAGGGGCTATAAAGAAGTAAACAAGTTTACTTTAACATATTATAAATAGTTGTTTCTCAAAAATGCCATGTGTTGTGATGAATGTGAGAATGTTCCCTTAATGATTTATCATGCATCTATGTTGCATGTTATTAGCTTGACCAAAACCAAAAGTTTTGTCACCATCATTTGCATGGGTTTTATTTATCTCAAAGATTTCTTTTCCAGCAGAGACTGATTTGATATTATTCTTATTTCAAACGTCTCCCACCCTGGTGATTCCGATATAATCCCAATCTAAAACATTTTTTAGCCTAGGGCCTCTTTTGAGGGATTTCATATGCCGGAGTGAGTTTTAGTTGTTAAACTTTTTTTTTTTTCATCCCATCCTTTTTATTGCTTTATTCCAATAGCTTGGTACCATTTTTGTATCAGAAGTCAGAGTGTCCAATATTGGACCTTGATACACTCCACTTAGCACTATTAGTTCCTTCAACTCTGGCACCTCCACCCGGACTGTCAGGTCCTCACATGATCCAAACAGCAACAGTTTTAGGAGTGAGAACTGGGCTGCCCAGGAAGATAGCTGCTCATCTGCCATTGTGAAGCTGCCATCATATCATGACTGAACACATTTATTAAATACCATACTCAGCTTCTTATTAGCCCATATAAATGAACAAGATAAAGCTGACTCTTTATAGAGTATTTATATAGTATACCAAAAAAAGCTATGTTCTGTAAAGAGTCCTGCTAGCCCTTATGAGTGGACAGGGGCTTGCTCTAGCAATTCCAAGGTACTCTACCTAGGGTAGTGTGGCAGCATTAAGCTAATCAGAAAGGAATGTTAGACATTTGTGGCACATAGTCAATAAATGATGCACACACTGAAAAAGAAGAACCACACCAATTTGGAAAAATAACCGGTATCTTTATATGTGCTTTGAACCCAAGAACTTCTTCATCAGGTAAATACTTTTTCATAATAAACTTTTTGTAGTTTTAGCAATGTTAACCAACAGTGTGTTTTTACGTATAATGCTTTCCTATTGGAGAAAGAAAATCTACTACATTCATATACTTATAGAGCGTTTCCGTGGGACCCGTTTAGACCGGGAAGTAGTAAAGGGACAAGTACCAAAGTTACTGCAGCAGATTGGTCGTATCTGCCCTGGTGTGTCCGGGTGCAGAGGTGCTGGACGGGTTGGTAGCATTGCACGCTACACAGTAGAAAGGAAGGGGGACCACCTGGAAATAGGCTGCCAGGGGGGACAAGTCCAGGATGTCCCAACGGTTGTCAGGATTATGAAGGTCCTGGGAACACAGGGGATCAGTCTGTTTCTTTAATCCTGGGCCGGGTCGCTCAGGTGCAGTGTATTTGTGGTTGGCTAGCTCTTGTGTGTCAAGGCGCTCACTGGTGTCAGTCGGGGCCAACAAGAGGACAAAAACAGCAGACCTGGGCCACTCTCGTGTTGGCCTCTGCGGTGCGGACATTTCTCGTCGGATGGCAGTCGGTGCTGTGGTTGGAGTCCTGACTTTCAACAAGCTTTTGTCACGGCAAGGGTCCAGCATTGGGTCCAGTATTGGTGCAGGGGGACCCTTGGAAGTCCTGGCGTCTTCAGGCTTGAGAAGAAAACAGATCTGACCTCCTTGAGTGCACTGACCCTCTCTTGGGCGGCTAATGGGTCGGTGGACCCAGTGTACAGCAGCTTCTTTATGCCAGGCATCTTGGTCAGTGGCTGCATGGGAATATCTCCTATACTCCAAGGGAAATGCTGGCTGCTGGGCAAAGTGCTGGCAACACTCCAAGACTTGTGGAGGATGCACAGCTGCAGGATGTCCTGTCTTTGCAGTTTTTGAATCTCTGTGCTGCAGACCTGGTTTGGCGTCAGATAAGCCCACAGCAGTCGTCAGTTCTTGTGGGGCTGGCTCTTCAGTGTCCTCTCCCTCTTTTCAGTCTGTGGTAATTGAAGTTCGGGGTTCAAGGAACGCCTAAATACTAAATTTAAGGACGTTAGGGAGAGTGGAGAGTAGTAGTCAATGGGATATATACCCTTGTGGTCACTACGCCCCTATATTGTTGCAGGGATTCTGATCTTGAACAGAACTATCTTGGGAACAATAGAACATCAGTATGCAGGGATAGAGTCACCATACCACCTCAGTGTCCATGAATATGTGCCGTCTAGCTGTAGTGCCTCTCTTGCCCTCCTAACCTTGCCAGAGAAACAAATGAATTGGCACCCCTAGAACACAACCCGCTCAACCCTCTCAGGGATTGTGGTAACAGGACACATGCTTTTGCTCTCACACTCGTTATTGTCCACAATGAGATAACCAGGAGATATGAAGAAAGATTTGGAATATTTATTCAAACTACCATGCTCTGTAATGTAGTATATGTGACACAATTGGAAAACAGATGCATAATAAAAATACTGTAAGCATGGTTAATAATCCATATACCATGAAAAGCACTGTAATTGTATAGGACAGTGACCTAACCCACATCTCCTGCTACTAAAGTTAAATGATTATATGAAAGATCTCTAGGATTACCATCAGACCCCGTACCTTAGCATACACAGATGGACGCTCTACATTTCAGCGGACGCAGAGTTCTTGTATCAGAACTCTCATTCCATGTGTGTCGGTAGCTCATGTACTCCTCTATAGGATAGGACATGTGTGCACATAAACAGCTGCATTCTTGTGTTATGTCTAGGTGCTAGTGCCTGGCCAGAAAGAATAACAAGGAACATTCGTATTTGATCTTTACGGTGGAGCTCAAATTAAATCCCAGGAAAAGAACAGAATGGGAAAACATATGCAGGTTCCGTGTGAAGGTAAAATATGGCACAAAAGCAAGCTTATTTATATAGTAACGTTCACAGTCTGGCTAACATAGGGAAAACTACAATAGGCTATGCAAGAAACGCATGACAATATGACCACTTCCTGTTGGAAGTAGACATGACCCTGTTCCAGTTCCCTAAATTCTGCTATCACCAAGATGGCGTAATTTTCCTACAGTGGGGCTTGACTGACCTGGGTGTGCTCCATGCCTACGTCGTATACTAATTTCCTGCATGTACTGTTACCAAATGGGCCTCCGGGCAGGGTGTGGCTTTTCTCAGGGCTGGGGAATGTTGGGACCGCATATTAAAGGCTGCATGGCTCTGAAGCCTCTGCAGTGATATGCTGACTGCTAGCTGTTCTGTTTGGAGGAGATGTAAACACCTTCTGCCAGAGCAGGCATTATTTCTGACCACAGAGTGGGACTCCCACCTTCTAGGGGGTCAGAAACATGTCTGTGGTGGCAGGCTGGACAGGACCGGCCAGCACACCGGTGGACGAGTAGATTTAAGGGGGTACCTCTAAGGTACCCTCTGGGTGCATGCATTAATAAATCCATCACTGGAAGTGTGGGTTAATTAATACAATGTGCTTGATATCGGACATCTTTGGTGTCAGTGACGCCATCAGGTGGCTTGGGAACTCTTAATTGCTGGTGCCCAGTACATATACTCAAGATGGCTTCCCTGTTACCTGGTAATGACCAAGAATCGACTTGGATATCACAGGGGCATATCTCCTCCTTCAGATAGCTTGTCACATGTACTATAATGCACCCTGCCTTAGGGCATTAAGGCTTGCTGTAGGGGTGACTTACATATATTAGATGCAGTGCCGGCAGACAAGGCGCACAGGAGACATACCATATCTGAAAGAGACACGTTAGTGATAGATTCCTTACCTTAGAATATCCCCAGGCGTCCGACTGGATCCGGAAATTTTTGCGTAGCAATACCCCTGCGCGTCGGTAAGCATCGTCTGCGGCTCCGCGTCCGTCGTCTGCGTCGTTAGCGCCGGAATGACGTTGTCTGAGTATTTAGACGCCGCCCATGCGCACTGACGTCAGTTCTTCTTTTTTCCGCGCCAGCTAGCGCAGATCCGGAGAAGCTCTACCCCTAGTAATGTTTTGACTAAACTTTTGATCTTTTTGTTAATTTCTCTCCTCGAGTCTTCGACTCGAACGGTGCCGGTAGGGATGCCTGGGTTCAAACCCTGCTCGAAGTGCGACCGACTGATGTCGGTTACCTACCCCCATCGCCGGTGCTTGAAGTGTTTAGGCCTCAACCATGACGACCGCACCTGGTCCGACTGCCGGGCCCTGACGTCTAAAGCTAGGCGGGAGCGGTCCCGCAAGCGACTCGAGCTCCGGCACTCGGACCCGCTGCGTTTCAGGTCCCGGTCCCACAGGAGGTAGAGGGACCGGTCGCGGGGTCGGAGTCTGAGTCATCGCAGCTCCGGGAGTGGACATCGGTCGTCAGGATCCAAGTCCTCAGGTGAGAGGCATGAGAGGTCGGAGAGACGTCATCGTTCCTCCAACCCACCCCGATGCTTGCACGATGCGGCCGGGGGTTCGGGTGACCCCACCCACGCGGCTCCAACGGAGTCACAAGCATCGCCGCCTGCCCCACTCATTCGGGTCCCTGGGCATGGCGCGTCGCCGCAGGAGATCGAGCGGTACCTCATGGCCATGAGGTCCCTCCCTCCTCAGTCTGGTTCCGCGGTGCCTCCGGGCCCGACGGTCCCGACTGGAGGCCCTAGCGGGTCGGGTTCTTCGGCCCTGACGCCGCCGGCGACTTCGGTCCCGGCGCCGCAGGACCTCACCGGATCCGCTTCCGGGTTGTTGCAGGTCGACCTCTCGACCTCACCGGCGCCGGCCCCGCGGGTGTCTCCCCCGGCGCCCACTGTGGACGCCGTCCCCAATTTTCCCTTCGGTCCGACTCTGGCGCCGGAACGGCGCCGCT
The DNA here is from genome assembly GCF_964263255.1 of Lissotriton vulgaris. Lineage (NCBI taxonomy): Eukaryota > Metazoa > Chordata > Amphibia > Caudata > Salamandridae > Lissotriton > Lissotriton vulgaris. The sequence goes on from NC_141695.1 coordinate 1,030,895,877, forward strand.
GGGCGTCGCTTCAGACTGCCTTTGGAGATTTTTATTTCCATTAGGAGGCCCTGTCTGTTGCAACCGTTTTACAGGAGACGGGTGACTAGGGTGACTGGGAGGGGTCTGAGGGCCCTCTGGCACTGGAGTGCCAGTCTCAAGAGGACTGGACATATGAGCTTGGGGAGGCCAGTGGTATTGACACTTCGCCAGACACTGGATTTGTCTCCCTCCCACCGTGGCTTCGGAGGAGGGGGCTGCTTATAGTGTAGTGTAGACGAGGGCGGCCAAGGCCTTAAACCTTGATTCCCTGTCGCGGCCGTGAGGACTAATCTCCTCACTGAGGTACTCAAACCGCAGGCAAGCTCCAGTGAGCCTCTACTGCCGTTCAATGAGGCCTTGTGTGACGTTCTTGTGGGCACTTGGTCCAAGCCCGCCACAGGTCCGCCTGTGGAATTGAACGTGGCCAGACGCTACCGCCCGGCCCCGGGCAACCCTTGCTTTTTGTCCACCCATCCTACCCCCGAGAGCCTGGTTATCCAGGCCTCTACTTCCCAGACCGCATTTCCGACGGCTCCGCCTGATCGGGAATCCAAGAGATATGAACAATTCGGAAAGAAAGTGTTCTCGTCCCTGAGTTTGAGGCTGCGGTCTGTCAATAGTGCGTGTCTCTTGGGCCGCTACACCCACACCCTGTGGGACACGGTCGCAGACGTGCTGCCACAATGTCCGGAGGAGGTCCGGGCTAAACTCGTCCAAGCCCTTGTGGAGGGCCGAGATGCAGCGCGATATTCCATCCGTTGAGGGCTGGATTCCACGAACTCACTGGGCAGGGCGATGGCAACGACAGTGGCGGTTCGACGCCAGGCCCGGTTGAGGTCCGCCAACTTTTCGGCCGATGTCCAGGCCACACTTCTGGACATGCCGTTCGATGGCCGTCGCCTCTTTGGCGACAAGGCAGACCATGCGCTTGAGCGTTTTAAGGACTCCAGGGCTACGGCCAAGTCCTTGGGCCTCTCGTCCACACGCCAGCAAACTGGTGCCTTTTGCTCCTTTCGTGGCCACTGAAGGGGCACCCCCACACGTGCTGCCAGCCACGCACCGCAGAATGCTCAACATCGCGGTGGCGGCCGTGGAAACCGCTGTGGCGGCGGTCGGGGACAACGGTGAGGCCAGTCCACACCTCCCTCCGCAGCACCTGCTTCAAAACCTTCCTAGTCAGAGTTTTCAGGCCCATGTGACGCCAGTGGGGGGCAGGGTTCGCCATCAACTCTCCACTGGCGCACTGTCACATTGGACAGGTGGGTGCTGCAGATCGTCCGAAGGTGCTACTCCCTCCCCTTCGAGGCGACCCCTCCAGCCATGCCACTGCAATTCCACCGCGTGTCGGGGGATCACTTGTAACTTCTGCAGGAGGAAGTCACGGTCCTCTTGGCCAAGGGGGCCATCGAGCGCGTTCCTGGGCCGGAAGTAGGGTGTGGTTGTTACTCCCACTACTTTCTGGTACCCAAGAAGGGCAACGGGGGCCTACGCCCTATCTTGGACCTACGGAACGTCAACGGCTTCCTCCGGAAGGAGAAGTTCAAGATGCTGACTTTGGCTCAGGTCTTAGCTGCCCTGGACCCTGGAGACTGGCTGGTAGCGTTGGACTTGCAGGACGCTTATTTTCACATCCCCGTCCTGCCGGCCCACCGGCATTACCTGCGGTTCACGGTAGGCCATGAGGGCTTTCAGTTTACCGTGCTCCCCTTCGGCCTTACCAGCGCCCCACGGGTGTTCACGAAGGTGATGGCGGTGGTCGCAGCTCATCTGCGCAGTTTAGGGGTGTCCGTCTTCCCCTACCTCGACAACTGGTTGTTGAAGGCGGGCTCACCCCAGACAGTCGTCAGCCACCTCCAGACTACGGCCGACCTCCTGCACTTGCTTGGGTTCTCCATCAACGTGCCGAAGTCGCACCTGTGTCCCTCTCAGAAGCTCCTCTTCATCGGAGCGGTTCTAGACTCTGCGCAGTTTCGGGTTTATCCTCCCGAACAGCGGGTTCGGGATATTCAGGCTCTGTTTCCATACTTTCAGCCTTTATCCCGAGTCTCGGTCTGGTTGACGCTGCGGCTTCTGGGGATGAAGGCCTCCTGCATCCTTCTGGTGCATCACGCCCGGTGGCGGATGCAGGCTCTTCAGTGGGACTTGAAGTTTCAGTGGGCCCAGCATCAGGGCAACTTGTCCGATCATGTCTTGATCTCGGAGGGCACTGCATGACAGTTGCAGTGGTGGCTCACGGACCGCGATTGGGTCAGTGGCAGATCCCTCTCCCTACCCCACCCGGAACACTTGGTTGTGACGGACGCATCCCTCCAGGGCTGGGGAGGCCACATGGGAGAGGCGGAGATCAGAGGCCTCTGGTCTCCGGCGGAGTCCGGGCTCCATGTCAACCTTTTGGAGCTGCGGGCGATCCGACTAGCACTGAAGGCATTCCTCCCCTCTGTCCGGGGGGAGTGTAGTGCAGGTGTTCACGGACAACACCACCGCCATGTGGCACTGCAACAAACAGGGCGGGGTGGGGTCGTGGACCCTATGCCAGGAGGCTCTCCGCCTCTGGCAGTGGCTGGAACATCAGGGCGTGACCTGGTCGTTCAACACCTGGCAGGTTCTCTGAATGCCAGGGCGGACGAACTCAGCAGTCGGTGCATGATGGATCACGAATGGCGTCTGAACTCGGACGTAGCGCAAGGCCTCTTTCAGCAATGGGGAGAGCCTCGGTTAGATCTTTTCGCCACAGAAGAGAACGCGCAATGTCATCAGTTCTGCGCGTTGGAATTTCAAAGGCGGCACTCGCTCGGAGACGCTTTTTGTCGCGAGTGGAGTTGCGGTCTATTGTACGCCTTTCCGCCTATACCACGTCTGCCCAGAGTGCTGAAGATCAGGCGCGACCGGGCCCAGGTTATTCTTGTCGCTCCGGACTGGGCACGAATATACTGGTATCCCGAGCTACTCAGCATGTCAGTCGATCCCCCTATTCGTCTGCCTCTTCGGGAGGACCTTCTGTCGCAGCAGCAGGGGACGGTTCTGCACCCGAACCTGTCCAGTCCCCACCTACAAGCTTGGAGATTGAGCGGCGGAGGTTGAGGCCATTTGACTTGCCTCCCGAAGTCTGTACTGCGATCCTGGCAGCCAGGTGTCCCTCCACAAAGTCTGTATACACCTGCAGGTGGAACAGATTTGTGGCATGGTGCACAGCAAAGGCTGTGGATCCTCTCTCTGCCCCTCTCTCTGAGGTTCTTCTCTTCCTTCTTTCTCTTGCCCAGCAGGGCTCTGCTCTGGGCACTCTCAAGGGCTACCTTTCTGCCCTTTCCGCCTTCCTAAGGCTACCTGATCAGCCTTCTTTGTTCAAGTCCCCCATTGTCAACAGATTCTTGAAGGGCATCACTCATATGTTCCCTTCTGTTCCCTTCTTGATGCCCCAGTGGGACTTGAATCTTGTACTTACTTATCTAATGTGTGCTCCCTTTGAGCCGCTCCATAACTGTCCTCTCCGTCTTCTTACTTTAAAGACTGCTTTCCTGGTGGCTATCACCTCTGCCAGGAGATTGACTGAGCTCCAGGCTCTTTCTTCTACACCTCCTTTCCTCTCTGTCCATCCGGACAAGGTTGTGTTGCGGACGAGACCTTCGTTCCTGCCCAAGGTTGTCACGGCTTTCCACATCGGGCAGTCCATTACCTTGCCCACCTTCTTTCCACCTCCGCATCCCTCGAAAGAGGAAGAGAGGCTCCACCGTCTGGACCCAAAACGTGCGCTCTCTTATTATCTGGATCGCACACGTCAGTTCCGGGTGGATGACCAACTCTTTGTTGGTTACGTGGGCGCTAAGAAGGGAAAGGCGGTGCACAAGCGGACCATCTCGCGGTGGATCATCTTGTGTATCCAGGCATGCTACTCCTTGGCCAAAAAGGAGCCCCCTGTTGGATTGCGGGTTCATTCTACTCGGGCCACGGCGACTACAACTGCCCTGGGCCGAGGAATGCCCTTGCAGGACATTTGCCAGGCAGCTACGTGGGCCTCGCTGCACACGTTTGCAAGACACTACTGCCTGGACAGCCAAGTCCAGAGCGATGGCTTCTTTGGCCATTCCATTCTCCAGGACATTCTGGTGTGATTATTGGTTTGCAGACCCACCACCGGGGTTGGTATTGCTGGGGTATCTATTCTAAGGTAAGGAATCTATCACTAACGTGTCTCTTTCAGATGCACAAGTTAATACTTGTATAACGATATATCTGTAAGAGACATTAGTTAGTGATAGATTCCTTACCGACCCACCCATCCTCCCCGTTCTGCGAACCGATATCTAGGGTTAAGGTCATCCCCTTTCAGGGCCCTAGTTTCATGGCACCAGTGTTGGTTCTATCATGGCTCTGCGTATCTGGCGCTGAAAAGCTGTGTATCAGAACTAACGTCAGTGCGCATGGGCGGCGTCTAAGTACTCCGACGTCATTCCGGCGCTAACGACGCCGACGACGGCCGCGGACGACGCCTACCGACGCACAGGGGTATTGCTACGCAAAAATTTGCGGATCCAGTCTGACGCCTGGGGATATTCTAAGGTAAGGAATCTATCACTAACTAATGTCTCTTAAAGATATATCGTTATACAAGTAGTAACTTGTGCGTTGTGCCTTCACTTTTGTCTGCACTTTGTCACTCAGCCTGCAGTGGCAGTTTTCATGACTGTGGTTAGAGGTCCCTTAGGTGGCACACAATACGTGATGCAGCCCTTAGAGACCCTTTTTAGTACCCATGCCTTCAGTACCAGGGTTACCATTTACTAGGGAATTATGGATTATAAGGGTACTAAAGTTATTGTCAATTGGCGGAATAATTGTGCAGTTTTAGGGTAAGAGATCTGGCACTAGGGACCTGGATAGCAGGAACCCAGTGCATTTCTGTCACAATTGTATCAATTACCAGGCCCTTATTGTTTGAACCAAACGCTTTCGGATTTTGTATTTGGTAGTTTTGAAGGAAGTATAGTAATCTGAAAATGGAGACCATGTTAAATAAGACTACTCTGCCTACTGTTGAGATAGGCAACGTGTTTGTGTGATGCTTTAAGGATAGGGGTTAGATTAAGCACCTAGGGAAAAACTGGATGCCTCATAACCTGTATCCCAAGAAAGTTTAAAGCTTTCCTCCTCAACTTTTAAGTAGAACTTCCAATTAGTTGCATGCTTTTCCTCTTGTAGTAGATAAATTACAGACTTGTCTCAGCTTACTGTTCAGCCTGATAATGTGTCAGGCTTATCCAGTACCTCTATCATTCTCTAAGCGAGGTTTCTCCAACTCGTCAATCGCAAGCTACCAGTAGCTGTCAGGTATTTTCAGAGTAGCTCGCAGCCTTGACTTAATTTTTAAATATGCACTGGGTCAAAACATAAGTATTGTGTTTTCATTTCAAAGTTAACAGAAGGCTATGTTTTTATTTTACGTAATCAGGCTGCTGAAAGTAGAGCCTGATGATGAGCAGTGCATGACTCCGCTTTATGACCAAGGCAGGGGAGGTAAGGGTGAAGAACTGAAGCATTGTGATATTTAACTCTGAATTAAAAGTTGTCAACTCAATATTGGTGGTGATAACAAAATGATATGTTCGAGGCATATGAGCTGCAGATAGTACACTTTGCATTAGATCGCCATCTGGTGTTGGGCTCGGATGATTGCATGTTGTTGTCGTCTTGGAAGAAGTCTTTGTAGTCACGATATAGGTGACTCCTCCCTTGAACGATAGTGTGCATGGGTATCTACTTCATCCTTAGATTGTTTTTTTCTGCCATTGGGTTCGGATGGAACTTTTTGCACAAACTTAGTTTTTATATCTTACGCACAAAACATCTATAACTCTACAAATCCTATCCAAACTTCGACGCGATCTCCATCTATTCGATTGCGGTCGTTGACCCGGCCGCAGGGTCTATTGACGCAGCTGGGTCTACGGCTCATGGAAAGGACGCCGTTCAAGAAGTGTGGAGCAAAATTCCCATACAGCGACCATCATAAGGTCTGCAACCTGTGCCTCTTGCCGCAACACGTCGAATCCAGCTGCCAGGCCTGCGCCTCTTTTCGATCAAAGAAAACTATCAGTGATAGCTGGGCTCGAAGACCCATCATTGCGCAGAGATCAGCTCCGGAACCAGTGGACATCATCGATGAAGGCCCAAATGTCCCAGAAGAAGATTCCGAAGAACTCGAAATCGTGTCAGTGGCCGAGGACTCCAATGACCCCATCACTCCTGGTCAACGGGTGAGTACTGCTGCCCCTTCCCCAACCCCACCACCACAACAAAAGACACTGGTCAAGACTACGCCTGCTGGCCCCAGTAACAACCGAAAACATGCTTCAGAAGCCCCGCCTTTGAGCCCGGCTCTGAAGAAAAAATATGAGCCTTCCAGTAGCTCAGTACTGAGCAAACCATATGTGATGGTCCCCCCAGGCGCCTTCGATACCGAAGCCAAAAGGACACTCTGCTCCGTAATCGGTTTCGATTGCATCCGCGCCAAAAGATAAACCGGGTCCGAACACATCCAGGCCTACTGATAGACCAGCTTCGAACGCTTCCAAGCCTAAACATCATGATCTGGCTCCGAAACAAGTCTTTGGAACCGAAAACAATGCCGAAGGATTCTACCACGCCTCCTAAGGCCAAAGACCACAAAACTAAACCACGCTCGGAACCGGAAAAAAAAAACGGTGCCGAAAGTGGTTATCAAAGAAGAGGAACTGTTTCATCCGGATCCTGTCGATCCCAAACAGAAGAAAATCCTCATTGATCCCAAAACAGGACATGTCATAGTTGTGCCATCCCACAGCAAGAACTCACATACTACTGTAAAGAAGGACTGTGCCACTTAACCCATGCCTCCTTCTCCTGTACATCCTTCTAATCGACTTCCTCCCCCCAAACCAGCTACACCACAGACTATAACTTCTCCACCACATACACCACCACGAAATGATGATGATTTGGAAGGGGGATGGGGGATGGGGTGGGGGGAGAGACCCTATGGACCCATTAACAGATCCACAGCCTATACCCCAGGTTGACTGGGACATCAATGACCCAATAGACCCATTAAACTTCCCAAGCCCACAGCCATACCCAATTAAACCATCTCCCCCAGACGACAATATTGGTTTTAGCCAACTCATTAATAGGGCTGCGGTTTTTCATGGTGTGACTATGCACTCGGACACACCAGAAGAGGATTTCCTTTTAGAGATGTTTGAATAGTCCCAAAGATCCGTACAAATTTTACCAATGATCAAAGGGGTCATTAAACATGCCCCTGAAGTATTTAAAAATCCGGTAAGAGCCAGGATTTTAAACCCTAGAATTGATAAAAAAAAATATAAACCTGCCCCAAAGACCCAGTCTATATCAAAGGACAACTACCTCTAGACTCGCTAGTAGTGTTCAATGCTAGAAAGCGTGCTAATTCACAGACATCAGGGGATGCATCATCCCCAGATAAAGAATCCAAACTGCTAGAAGCAAAAGAGTAGCTGCGCAGGCGGCCAATCACTAGCGCATAGCTAGTACTCCGGCATTACTGGCTAGATATGACAGGGCTCACTAAGACCAATTAGAGACCCTATTACAACATTTGCCAGACCAATATAAAGCCCAAGCAAATGACCTCATTCAAGAGAGGATATTAATAACAAATGCCTCCATTAAATGTGCTCTTGATGCGACACACTGCTTCAAGATCCAGTAACACCAGTGTACTGCTCAGACGACATGCATGGCTACGCATGTCAGGCTTTAAGCAAGAGGTCCAGACAACAAATTTCAATCAGCCGTTCAATCAAGAACACCTTTTTGGACCGGCTGTGGACACAACTCTTGAAAAAATGAAAAAGGACACAGAGTCTGCAAAGTCCATGGGAGCCTTACAGTCTCCACAAACACGTAGTTCATTTCGTCGCTCCTTTTATAGAGGAGCCTCAAAAAACATCAGTACAGACACTTCATCCTCATTTAAGACTACCACTCTAACATCCCCCAACAGAGGATATTTTAGAGGAGGTTATAGAGGAAATAATAACAAAGGCAGAGGACGAGGTAACAATAACACTCGTACCTCCCCTGCCTCAAAACAGTGACTTCCCTCCACTCCTCCCAGGTCATTCCACTCCGGTCGGGGGAAGATTATCACAGTTCCTACCTGCCTGGAATTCCATCACAACAGACAAGTGGGTAAGTCAGATTATCCAATATGGTTACTGCCTAGAATTTACAGCAACTTTCCCCTCCCCCCAACATACCACCCAAACAGCGTCCCATGTCCACAGAACATCTTACACTGTTAAAACAAGAAGTTCTCTCGCTGCTTCAAAAACAAGCGATAGAGCCAGTTCCCTTGCTTCATCAGAATACAGGAGTCTACTCCCTGTATTTCCTAATCCCTAAAAAGGATGGGACTCTAAGACCAATACTCTTATCTCAGACCCCTCAATCTGTACATACACTCCGATCACTTTCACATTATCACTCTCTAACAAGTGCTTCCACTGCTCCAACAGGGAGGCTTCCTGGCCATGTGTATAACCACAAAACCCCAGGGTAGACCTGAAGAGGGGAACTAGATGCACGGTGCAGGAGAAGCAGCCACCAGACTATAATTATCATTTGTGGTAAACGGACTTCCTGGCCACACTAGATCTCAAGGACGCATACTTCCACATTCTCATACATCCTTCTCACAGGAAGTATCTAAGATTTGTGGTGGACAGACAACACTATCCGTTCAAAGTCCTTCCATTCCGGAGTAACCACCCCACCCAGAGTGTTTGCCTTGTAGTAGTAGCGGCGCACCTCCGAAGACAACAAATTCATGTATTCCTATATCTAATCGACTGACTAATATAAGCCAGATTATGACCACCAGTGTGCTCTACACACTCATCAGACCGTACAAACACTCCACGACTTGGGATTCACAATCAACTACAGCAAGTCGCACCCCCAGCCCGCTCAGATACAACAATATCAAGGAGCCACGATAAACACGTATACAGCTCTAGCATACCCCAATCCATCCAGGATAGCCAGTATACAAGCTCTCATTGCCAAATTTCAGACACAACACTCTCTCCCAGCCAGAGTGTTCATGCAACTAATATGCATGATGGTGTCTTGCATCTTTATTCTACCATATGCAAGACTTCAAATGCGTCCCTTGCAGGAATGGCTAGCACATTAGTGGAATCCGGCTCAAGGACAACTTACAGATCTGGTGTTGGTAGACAGCCCCACACACCGCTCTCTGCAGTGGTGAAACACAACAAACTTATCCAAGGGCCGGCCGTTCATCGAGCCAGTCCCACAGATAGTTCTAACACACGGATCACTCACAGGATAGGATGGGGAGCTCATCTCCTCAATCACACCACTCAAGGCAAATGGACCACTCAACAGAAAGTGCTCCATATCAACCATCTGGAACTATTAGCAATATTCCTAGCACTGAAATCATTCCAACTCCATGTCCAAAACAACTTACCTCATCCGGATGGACAACATCACAGCCATGTATTACATACAAAAACAAGGAGGAACACATTCTCTTCTGCTGTACCAGCTCACACAGAACATTTGGAGGTGGGCCATACCACAAAACATATACCTCCTTGCAGAACATCTTACAAGAGTTCACAATCAGATTGCAGATCTGTTAAGTCGACAGACACAACAGATTCACAAATGGGAACTACATCCTCCAGTTCTTCTACCATTTTTCCAAATGTGGGGCCAACCAGACATAGATCTGTTTGCCACACACAAAAACGCAAAATGCCCAACCTTCGTCGCCAGGTCTCCACACCTGCTGTCCAAGGGCAATGCGATATGGATGAACTGGTCAGGCAGATTTCTGTACTCTTCTCCGCCACTCCCACTGATTCCATTAGTGGTACGCAACCTCCGACAACCTTCTCTAAAGTTGATCCTAGTAGCTCCCACATGGGCACGTCAACCGTGGTTCACCACACTGTTGGAACTCTCACTAGTCCTACACCAAAAACTACCCCTCTCTCTCTCTCCATCACTACTAACGCAGAACCATGGAGACTTAAGGCATGCTGATCCAACTCTGCTGAATCTAGCAATCTGGCTCCTGAAGTCCTAGAGTTCTGTTACCTTAACCTTCCGCCGAACTGTATGAACAACATTAAAGAAGCCAGACGACCTACCACCGGACTTGCTATGCAGCAAAATGAAAGATTTGCCATTTACTGCACTAACAATCGTATCAATCCACTGGATGCATCCATCCAGAACATCATTTGCTATTTGCTACATTTGCAAAGATGACATACTCATTCTTACATCTACATCTAGTAGCACTTGCTGCTTACTTATAAAACAGACAACACTTGTCATTTTTTAGAGTGCCAGCAATTAAGACCTTTATGGAAGGCCTTAAAAGGATCATTCCTCCTAGATTACCACCCTCTCCCGTGTGGAATCTCAACATTGTACCTACTAGGCTCATTGAACCCCCATTTGAACCTTTGCATAGATGTGAACTTCAGTTCCTCACATGGAAAGTAGGTTTCCTTATCGCAATCACCTCTTAGAAGAATAAGTGAGATCCAGGCTTTAACTATTCAATAACCCTTCTTACAAATAAATCGTAACAGGGTAGTTCTCAGGACAAATCCAAAATTCCTTCCTAAAGTCATCTCTGCTTTTCATCTTAACCAATCAGTAGAATTACCAGTGTTTTTTCAAAACGTAGCAGAAAGAGCTCTTCACACGCTAGACGTCAAAAGAGCTCTTCGTTATTACATTGACCAAACTAAACCCTTTTCAAAAACAAAACAATTGTTTGTAGCTTTCGCTCCACCTCATAAAGGTAATCCCATCTCTAAAGCTGGGATTGCAAGGTGGATTGTTAAATGTATACAAATATGCTACCAAAAAGCCCAACGCACATTAACAGTTACCCCTAGAGCGCATTCAACATGCAAACTAGGGATTTCTATGGCATAGTTAGGGAACATTCCCCTGGAAGACATCAGTAAAGCAGCAACATGGTCTACAACACACACCTTCACTAAGCACTATTGTGTTGACGTACATGCCAAGCAACAAGCATCTGTGGGCCAAGCTGTTCTTAAAACACTTTTTCAAACTACTGGAACTGATGTAGGTGACCACCGCTAAGGGAGATACTTCTGTACAGTCTAGGCAAAGTGTACTATCTGCAGCTGATATGCGTTGAACTGAAAATGCTACTTACCAGTATGCATCTGTTCTTGGCATGTAGAGCTGCAGAGTAGTACACGCCCACCCGCCTCTCCTGGACCTGTATCTATTCCAGTAATATCTTAGTGAGATATACACACATGGACATCTTTTTTCTTTTCTACTAACTCCATCATGGCGACTAACAATCTAAGGATGGAGTTGATACCCATGTGCCCTATCGTCCAAGGGAGCAGTCCCTTATCTCGTGACTACAAAGACTTCTTCCAAAGCAACAACTAGGTGCAACCATCCGTGACCATCACCAGATGGCGATCTAATGCAAAGTGTACTACTCTGCAGCTCTACATGCCTTGGACAGATGCATACTGGTAAGTAGCATTTTCCATCTGAATGAGTGTTGCATTTGCACCCAGCTGACATCTTGCTCACAGTGGCCAGTAGACACAGTGCCATATTTAAAACTGAAAAATCGTTAAAAAATTTTTATAGGAGAGATAAATTTATAGGAGAAATTTTAAGTGAAGAAAATGTTTCTATCAAACATTAAGTCTTATTGCTTTGCTCCTCTTTCAATTAAGCCAATTTGTCTTAATGTTTTATGAATCATGTTTCTTCACTTTAAATTTCTCCCATTTACACAAATGGCTGTTATTTTCAGTTATATATATTGCAGTGTCTACAGGAACTGGAACAAAATGCCAGATTTTTGTAAACGTAGCACTTCGAAATGTGAGAAAATTAAAATGCTTGGATTTATGGAATCCATATTAACACAGTTAACTCTTCAGTTTAATTTTCTCTCATTTTAAAGTTTTTCATTTACAGACAGCCGGCATCATGCTCCCAGTGGCTGGTAGACACTGTGCCACATTAATGACTGAAAAATTCAGCCATTCTTTTTTTTAAATGGGAGAAATTTAAAGTGCAGAAAAATATGACCTATTATGAGCATTTTTGCAGAACAGATTTACATGTAACTGTGCCACATATTGTTTCCTCTGCCACAAGTACATATGACATAGATTCCCAGTCACCAATGCAAATGTATGCGATGTATACACACTCACATGTTCAGACATCTCCACAGACCACACTCTCACTAACTTGATTTGCAGTCCTGCGCCCCTATTCAAAGTATTTTGTTCAAACCATAATCTCTGGGTCTTTAGACTTAAAGTGAAGCTGTGCATGGGGGTGTCTGGTAACAATGAACAAGATGCTGGTCCTTTAATGGTTCACGATGATTCTCAATGAGAAGAAGTAGCTCCCACTATAGACAAATTTGGAGATCCCTGCTTTGGCCTGACCTCTAGAATATTTGAAATACAGTAACAAGTTTTTAACCTATATGGATAATCCATCTTTCTCGTCCCAGGCGCCAGCCCCTGCAAAAGCCCACCCTTAACAAGTCCATTTTGCCATGGGTTCAGCAACTGCGACAAATAGGAATGGATACAATGGACACCCCGGCATGCACCTCTTTCAATAGGGATTAGCAATGACTTTATCCAATTGACCCATATCTGTGCAGTGGTGTTCCTTTATAAAATGTTGACTTATCTTAGAAAAAAAGCCCTATATTGTATGTCTTCAGGATGTGATGTGAAATAAATTGACCCAGATATGATAATATCCTTCTCAAAATCGAGAAGGACGATTGCAGCAAGCCCTTATAGGGTGTTCAACCGCTTCATGACGAGGTGGACTGTTCTCTGATTCTCTTAATCAAAAACCAGTTGTGTAACCTTTTTGATCACAGTGGACTGGCGTAGTAATTGCTTTCACTAATTGAGATGATTGGTAAGTAAAGGGCTGATTTTAGATAATCTGGGCAGATGATGTGAATAGTTGTCTTTGAGATGTGGAGATAAAAAAATAGCTGATTTAACCACCTTACTTAGATATGGAACAAGTGCAAGACATGCTTCTAGAGTCATGCCTAATGATGTGGCAGGTAGTGCAGGTGAGGAACCTCCAAGTTTTAAAGAGTCTAAAAGGAATGGGGCCAATTGTACCCTAGAGCGCATTTAAGTGGCAAGGTAATTCCATATTTGTGGGAATTTGAAGAGGAAGATTCTCTTGCATCCATGTTTGTAGCTTGGATTGGTAGTTTCTTAAGATGGGAATCTAATCAGTCATTATTTTTAGGTACATTTGAATGTCCTCAGCATTATTTAGGATCAAGCTTCATAGCTCCATGTCAAGAATGAATAATTTGGGTAGTATAGAATCTGGCAAGCAGCACCTACCATTTTGGTATTGGTGGAAGTATGATCTCCACCGTGTGAGATACCAGAAGTCTGGAATGTTTAGAACAAGCATCGTATCTGGTCTCTGAAGTTCCTGCAGTGTTAGTAGTTGTCTACTCTGTTTTATATAATTCAAGGCTGCTTGAAGGGCTTGTAGAACATTTAAGCAGAAATCTCTTTTGTTAGGGAAATGCAGTACAGTACATAATCCAGCATCTTTTTTTTTTTTTTTTTGGTGTAAAACTTTTATTGACGGTCATCATCCAAGTAACAGCAGTACAGTTATACAATAAGCATGACGTGAGGTAAAAGAACATTATGTACGTTTACACAGCTATTCAGCCGACAACCCTCCGGTCCGGCAGCGCATGGTGAGGATGACACGGCAAATCTTTTAGGATGCATTTTTCGGAGCCATGAAGTCTTACTTTTTAAGTCCATTTTTTTTTTTGTTTGTTCCTTTTTATGAAGATAGAAACCAAACCAAACGTAGTGGCTCATTTGTAATGAATAGACATAAAGCAACATGGAGAAAAAGGGTTACTAGTAGAACACGCCGACCCCCAACCCCCAGGCCATACCCCTTCACCTCCAAGCACAGTGTCTATTGAATTCTCAACAACCAGGTTACATTTCCAATCCCACCCCATGGCACCCTACAGGTTAATCAATCATTTCCTCCTCATCATCCGAGTCTTCGTCTTCATCCTCCTGCAGCGGGTCGCACAGGTCCCCTCTGTACCTATTCCACGCCTCCCATACCTTATTCCATTTCTTTGGGTTCGCTCTGAGTTTATAGACAGTTCTTTCAGTTAGCATCAATTTGTCCATGGTCTTGCACCATAACGCCAGAGTAGGTATCTCCGCCACCCCCCATCTCTGCGCCACATCGCGCTTAGCCACCATTGTACCAATCGTGACCCACTGTTGTTGTCTGAGGTTAAGATCAGTGCCCTCCCATATATTCAAGAGACAGAGGCGTGGCTCCGGTGTGAGGGAGGTATCAAGGGCCTGTGAGATTGTGCGCATGACCTGTTGCCAATACCTAGCGATGAGAGGGCAATCCCACAGCGTATGTAACAATGTGCCGTCCTCCCCACATCCCCTGAGACAGTGAGGGGAATCAGCCCTGTGTATTTTATGTAGGGTGGTCCTTGTATAATACACTCTGTGCAGCACTTTTAACTGTATCAGCCTGAACCTAGCCGACACCCCAGCCTCCCTTCGAGACACCATAGCAGCATTCCAGTCCGTCTCATCCATAGCTCCCAACTCATCCTCCCACTTTTCTCGCAGTTTCTGTATGGGGTCTGGAAGATTATTCAGCAGTTTGCGGTATGTGAGTGAGGTGGCCCGTGACTGTAGAAATTCCGTAAGAAGCCGGTCTTCCAGGGGTGAGGACTCCGGGACCGTAGTCCCTGGTTCCAACACCGCCAGGAGAGCGTGCCTGATTTGGATGTATCTGTACGTTTCAGTGGGGCCTAAGGCATATTGTTGTTGTAGTTGTTCGAAGGGAATCACCCCTGCGGACGACCAGAGATCCCCCACCGTAGAAATGCCTATATTATCCCACTGGGTGAATCCCTTACTGGTCCTGAGGCAGCCCAGTTTCTTGGTATCCCAAAGCGGGGTAAGCTTCGTGATGACCCCCTTCCATTGTAGCCTAGTGAGCGCTTTGTACCATAAGGTGACTGTATGTTTGGTAGGGCCAATCAGGTCTTTGAGGAGACTTGGGTTGTATAAAGGGGCCAACAGACTTTGCGTTCCCAGTTGGGCCCTGTCAGCCAGATATGCCGGGTCATCGTGCGATGCATGGAGCCACTGGTTGAGTACCTTGAGTTGAGATGCCCAGTAGTAGAGCTGCACATTTGGTAGCGCTATTCCCCCATCGTACCAACCGCGGTTAAGTTTGAGGTGAGCTATTCTCGGAGGACGCTCACCCCATAGCAAGGTGGTGATAACTGCGGTGATTCTATGAAAGTAGGAGGGCGGGATTACATCTGGGGTATTTTCCAAAACGTACAGGAGGCGCGGAAGCGCCATCATTTTAAACAGGGCCGCGCGGCCCAGGAGCGTGAGCGGCAGGGATGACCAATGTCGTACTTCTGCCTTTAGACGTAGGAGGGGGGGTGCCAGGTTCCGGTCGTAGAATACGGCCGTATCGTTGGTGACATGGATGCCCAAGTACTTGAAGGAGACATCGGTCAGCACTAAAGGACAGTGTTCAGGGAGGACTGGCCAAGGGCCCTTCAGAACATAAAGGACCGATTTTGTCCAGTTAATAGTATAGCCGGAGGCCGAGCCATGTTTATCGCAGAGTGCCAGTAGTATCGGAACACTCGATTCGGGGGTAGATAAGTAGACCAACATATCATCGGCATACAATGATATTCTGTCTTCCCAGGCTTCCGTCCATCTAATACCCTTCAATAGTGGTGTCTTTCTAATAACAATCGCAAGAGGTTCAAGGACCAGTGCGAACAGTAATGGGGATAGGGGGCAGCCCTGGCGAGTCCCACGCGCTAGAGGAATCGCTCGTGAGATGTGGCCATTGGCCGCCACGTGGGCTACTGGGTCCGTGTAGAGTAGTCGGACCCATGATAGAAACTTTGGTCCGAAGCCCATCCGGGTCAGAACTGCGAACAGGTATTGCCACTCTACCATGTCAAAAGCCATTCTGGCGTCTAGTGACAAAATGGCCGCCGGTTCTTTCAGGGAATGTGCTCGTGCCAGTGCGCCGTGCACTCTACGGAGATTTAGCGCTGTACTCCTGTGCGGCATAAAGCCGGATTGGTCAGGGTGGATCAACTGGGAGAGATATGGAGTCAGCCTATTAGCAATCAATTTCGCCAGGATCTTCGCCTCTGCGTTAATGAGCGAGATCGGGCGATAAGACGTACAGTCCTCTGGAGGTCTGCTAGGTTTTGGGATAGCTACTATCGTCGCCACACGTTGGTCTAAAGGCAGTGTTCCGGTCTCACGGCAGTTCTCAAACATGGCCAGCATTGGCGGGCCCAGTGTGTCTGACATCAGTTGAAACCATTCGATTGGTATCCCATTGGGGCCCAACGCTCTGCCTGTATGCAGCGCACCTGTCGCCATACGGAGCTCCTCTACCGTGAGGTCCGCTTCCAGCTCGGTCATCGCCTTCGGTGATAATGTCTCTTCCTCTACACCTTGGAGTGCGAATGCTGCCGCCTCTGCCGTGACCACCACCTCTGGAGTGTATACCCCTTGGAAGTGGTCTTCCAAGAGGTCGACGATTTTAGGAGGGTGCGTGTGACACGTCCCTTCTCGGTCCCGCAACTGCAGAATGTGCCTGCCTCCGTCCCGTTTCTTGTCCAACCAGGCCAGTAATTTGTTGGCTTTGTCGCCCACATCATAAACTCTGCAAGCAGTCGACTCTATATGTTCTAACACCCGTCGACGGAGAAAGTCGTCATGTCTTTGCTGACAAAGGGACAGCGCGTGTCGAGTGTCTTCTGACGGTGCGGTCATATGAGTTACGTTAGCCTGTTCTAACTGCAGTTCCAGCTCTACCAGTTCCTGTTTTTGTTTACGTTTATGATCGGTTATGGTCGCGATTGCCTGGCCCCTCAATACCGTCTTGTACGCTTCCCATAGTATCGTCGGTGAGGACACCGAGCCGGAGTTCTCCTGGAAGTAATGCTTGGTGGCGGTTTTGAGGGATTTTCGGACCGGAGGGAGTTTAAGATAACCGGTGTAAATGGAATAGAGCGGTTTACGAGCCATGGTTGTGCAGGACAGTGTAGCGATCAAGGGGGAGTGGTCTGATATACCCCGTGGCGCAATCTGTACATCGGCAAATGTGAGTCTGCCACCCCCCAATGTGAGAAAGTAGTCAATGCGAGAC
The DNA here is from genome assembly GCF_964263255.1 of Lissotriton vulgaris. Taxonomy (NCBI): domain Eukaryota; kingdom Metazoa; phylum Chordata; class Amphibia; order Caudata; family Salamandridae; genus Lissotriton; species Lissotriton vulgaris. Next base: position 1,030,913,244 of record NC_141695.1, read on the forward strand.
AGGCAGTCATGAGTGGATGAGTAGTAGGAGTAGTGGCGATCAGTAGGGTGGAGCTGTCTCCAGATGTCAACCAGACCCTGTGCCTCCAAGAAGTCCCTGAATTTCGTTGGGCCAGTGGGGAGGGAGCGAACCGGAAACCTGTCCATGTAAGTATTGGCCAGTGCATTGAAGTCTCCGCCCACCAGCAGGTCCCCTTCCGGGAGTTCCAAAAGAAATTTGCCCAGGTCCGCAAGTGCCGATGAGTGTAGCGCTGGTGGGATGTACGCAGACACCACATTAATGGGCACGCCCTCCCATTGCCCACACACTGCCGCGAAGCGGCCATGTTTGTCTGTTTTCGTGGAGTGATGTATGAAGCGCGATGTTCTTTTCACCCAGACACCCGTCCCCCGGTACCCTGAAGTGAAGTCCGAATGTACTACCATGCGATATCCTCTCCTATCCAGAGCTTTGGTGGCTGCCCCCACTAAGTGTGATTCCTGCAGAAGGGCGATGTCACAGTTCAGTCTCTTAATACATTGTAGGACCAGTCCCCTCTTCACTTTATCTCCTAACCCCCGAACATTCCACGACATTACCTGTAACGGTGGCACAGACCCCACCCCAGTGTCAGGTGTTACGGTAGTAGGTCGTGAGAGATCCGCCATTTTGTAGTCATGCGTGCAAGTTGGTGTCCCATGGGGTAGAACGGAGCAATAGTGATCAAAGAATTTCCCAACCCTGTGCAATTATTCACACGTTTGTGCCATAGTAGCGTTAGAGGATCAGAGGCGACACACCCGGTGCCAGGAGTACGGTCATATGTGACTACTAGCAATTTCAAAATGAGGAATAGAGCCAAACAATTCAAACAAGCAAACCAACAGAACCCCCCCATTCCCAATACCCCCACCCTCCCTGCTTCCCTGCTACACGGACTCCAAACTGCCCGCCACCCCAATTTAGCAGAGTGCTTAAACCCATCCCAAAGAAAACACACAGCTACTTGCTCGTTGGGGGTGAGGAGCACTCCGGAATTAGCGACCCCTCGTACCCTCCACGGAGGCCCTCGGCCCAGTGTCCTTGGCGGTTCCAGCCGCAGTCCCAAACATCAATGTCTCGTATACGTGTTCATGGGTCCACCTCCTGATTTAGGTCAGCATCGTCCCTTACCGGCGAGCTTCTGCCACTGTTCGTACCAGCGTCCCCAACATCGTTTCGGTCAGGTTGATGTGAGCCGTTCTTAGTCCGTCCAGGGCGGCGAGAGTGGGAGGCAGGGCGCCAGCCATCCAGCCAGTCTCGTGCAGTTCCAGGGTTGTCAAAAAACCAGGTTCTGTTCTCCGCCACCACCCGGAGCCTGGCCGGGAAGATCATAGAGTAGGGGAGTTCACGTTTTCTAAGTTCCTTTTTGACATCCAAGAAGGTTTTTCGTCGCCTGGCCACCTCTGCCGTATAATCCGGGAAAAACGCCACCGTTGAGTTAAGGATTTTCACCGGTGGTGATACTCGTGCCGCCTGGAGGATGACGTCCCGGTCGCGGTAGTTGAACAGTCTTGCTAGGATCGGCCTAGGCGAGGCCCCTGGTTTAGGTTGACCCCCCGGGACTCTGTGTGCCCGCTCCACTGAAAAGAAGGCCGACAGACCTTTAGGTTGAAGATGAGTTTTAATGAGGTCCTCCACATATAAATCCATCGCTCTCACACCCTCAGTCTCCGGAACGCCAAGAATGCGTACATTGTTCCGCCTGGAACGGCCCTCCTGATCGTCGAGTTTATCTTTAAGGAGCTTGTTTTCCGCCATGACCGCTTCCATGGCCGTCTGCAATTCCGAGACATCCTCCACCAGCGATTTCGTGACAAGCTCTAGCGAGCCTACTTTTTCGGCCATCTCGTGGAAGTCCGCTCGGATAAGGGTGATTTCGGCCGAGATAGAGCCCACCGTCGTTTGGACCTGCGAGAGTGCCTTCATAACGTCATCCAACGTCGCCTTCTTCGTCCCTGCAGGCTCGCCTGGTTTTACGGGGGGATTTTTCCCGTCCGCCGGAGGGGAGGCGGTTCTATCGTTTGTGAATCGGTCAATACGAGTCTGGGTTGTACCGCCTTTCACACCTTTCCCGGCCATTGTTCGGTCGCGGAGAGAATACAGTTCGTCGGTTCGATGAGATATCAAGAGAAATCACCGTCACGGTGCGTTCCTCAGTTTAATGTGAAGAGGGCTTTCGTTGCAATGAGGGAGACGTCCCGATGGTCCTCGCAGGGCAGACTGCAGGACAAAGTTCGGATGGTTGTCTTGACCATCTGCGGGCACCCTTCCTATGAACCTCCGCTGGGTGTAGTAAGCAGTTTGTTTCTGGGCAGGGAGTCCACCCGCCGACCGTCACTCGATGTGGTCATCCAGCACCGACCACTTCCTGTCTGCAGTCGCCGAGCAGGCTGCACTTCCGGTCGGCCTCAGTCGCCACTAGAGTGCCCGGAGGTGGGCCTGTGTTCCGGTCGGATCAGCACTCGACGATAACTTCGTCGTCCAATTCACGATTTCCGTCCGGGAACCTGCTACCAGTTCCGCCCGGTCTCGGGCGTTCGGTGCCGCCGTTGGAGGTAAGAATTAGTCACAGATTATCGTGCGGATAGATGGAGAGGCCGCTTCCCTGCCGGAGCTAGTCCTCTATGCTACCGCCATGTTCGGCCGCCAGCCACGCCCCCCCAATCCAGCATCTTTTAATGTTGCTACTTCTATGCCAAAGCCAGCTCTCAATTTTGATTAGTTATTGGCCAACAGGCGTTCTTTCAAAATAAATGTTTTAATTAGTTGCCTCCTGTTTTTTTCTGTAGCTTTATGTAACTACAACCTGCTGCCAAGAAGAATAGTTTGGGGTTTGGGTGAGATTGAAGATTGTGGAGTGTTCTGGCTGCTTTTTGTTGATCCAAAAAAGACGGGCCTAGAGCATATGTCCGTTACAAAATTAGCATAGGAAAATGTAAATGTAGTATACTTGTAAAGCGCACAGCTGCCCCAGCAACGGGGCGTCCCGGCGCTGTATAACCCTGTGTAACCCTTCCTGGCTCTCCCTGTGAGATGCCCCTCCTGGGCACCCCCAAGGTGAAGCCAGGCATCCCAGTGTTGTTGGGGCCGTTGTGGAGATTAAGCAAGCTATTGCCCAGAGTTGCAGCGTGGGACCCATGATTAGAGTAGGCGCTGAGGCGAGAATTATCGAGCCCGCAGACATTGAGGCCAAGACCCTGCCGTGTCGGGACTTGAACCCTGGTCCCGGGCCTGATCTCTGCTTCAGAGTCTGCCGCTCTAACCAGTGAGCCACACATAGGAAGCTGCACGCGAACCCACGATCCACAGCTCAAGCTGTGGATACGAGGGTTCGCGTGCAGCTACATTAAGGCACAATGGCCACATGACTGATGGGCAGCATGGGTGTACTTCATCGTTTGATATCATGATGCACTTCCATTTTTGACTGAAGACGTGGTCCTATATTTTGAGTCTTTTTGTGATTTTTGTATCCCTGAGGGTCTATTATTACGTTCTGAGGACAACTGGGCTTGCGGGTCGAATTATACAGATCAGGATACTCTTCTTTACCTAACCACGATTTGGGTTGTGATAGTTCACAAGTGATGATAGGAGGTACTCGTGCTAGAAGTTGGGGACACCAGTGATAGTGATTGTTGTTATAGAAGCAACTCACTTCCTTGCTTCCTATGCTAATTTTTTAACGGACATATGCTCTAGGCCCGTGAGCCTGAATCAGAGGATCCGTTGTTCCTCACGAATATACAGATGTACCTTCATCCTTTGTTTACACAAAGATTGGGTGAAGATTAAAATATATGAATTTTCGTGGCCTACTATGATCTGGGACCACCTGTACCCAATGTTCACGAGATCGAGGCCTGACGAAGTTCCATCGGAACAAAACGCGTTGGCTGAGGCTTTTAAAAAAAATAAAATTGAATAAAAAGAACTTAATAATTGAAGATTTTGGAGACCTGTTTAACATTGCTTCTTTGTGCACCTTCTTTTTTGGATAAACGCATGGTATCTGTAGAACAGTGGAGCAAAAGTGTGGCAAGCTCCGGACGTGTATTGCACATTATCATGACTGAATTGTGAAACGAAGAGATGGAAAAGGCTATCTAGGGTCAGCTGCACTGTTTGTTGTTGGATGTTCTGGCTGCTTTTTGGTTTGACTGTGATAGGGCAGACCTTTAATAACCAGCACTGAGGATGGGGCATAGTCCACCCACATGTTTTCTCCTCTGCGTAGTAGTGATTGGTCAGAAGGGGTCTGCTTCCGCTGAAAATGAACACAAAGTTTACTTTTGCGAAAGTTCATGCTCAGTACTGCAGGCCTGATTCGGTATGGTGACAAGCTAACAAGCAAGGTTATAGGCCTGATTGGTTATTTGGAAAGTTATATCAGATGCCATAGGTCTGATCTGCCTATTATGAAAAGATACCACAAACACAGTAGTCCTGAAATATGTATTGTGAAAAACACAGGTTAAAGACAAAGGGGCTTTTTTACAACAGCGAGCTAAAATCTGTAGATTGATAATTAGTTGCATGACGTACTAGACTTCTGTAGTCTGCAAAGGTTTTGTATGTGGTTAAACCTACAAAAATCTGAAGTAAAAATAGATGAATATTAATTTCTCAAGGTTCCTATTACAGATAGACATTAACCATCAAGAGTCTCCTTTTTAACCAGTTTCTGTTTACTGCTGTTAATATTTGAAAGGAATAACAATTGAATAAATGTGTTTGTTTTTTTAGCGGTAAATAACAGAGTGCCCAGCATATCAAATCATTCCCCACTCTCTGCAACGTCCCCTGTTCCAGATCTTGGTTCACAAACTGCATGCAGTGTGGCAAATCAGCCTGTGCCTCCTGCCTATCCTACAGTTGATATAGAAGCACATGTAAGTAATTACTTACTGGTATATGATCCATTGCTCATTCTTTGAATGTTTTTTGCTTGCTAAAAAATAACTGAATGCCACCTATTTTTTTAAATTGTCTAGACTGAAAGCAATCATGACACTGCTTTGACCCTGGCGTGTGCAGGTGGCCATGAAGAATTGGTATCTGTATTAATTGGTCGTGGTGCTAATATTGAGCATAGGGACAAAAAAGGTAAGCTTTTACAGTTACTTATTTTTTAAAAGTCAGTCACAGTATACAGAATTATGCTCTTCCTTTCTATAACTTTTTTTTAAAACTGTTGCTTATACCTTTTGTGCAAACACTTCTAACGCGTACTGTGTGCATATTAAATGAAAACTCCTTTGTTTAAATCATTCCAGTTCCTTTTTTTATCTTCTGTTGTACAGAAATACCTCTAAACTCTATTACTACTTTTATTTTGCTTTATTCGCATGCAGGCATAATAACTATTCTGATAAAGACTTCTAACGGCAGAGGTCTCAACTTTTTATTAGCCAACATTTGTCTGCCTGGATCCAGAAATTTTTTTCAGCAGTACCTCTGCACACCATTAGGAGCGCTTCCTGGCTCTGTACTGATACCATTCCGCTTCGGAAATCACTGGTGCAGCCTATATAGACGCAACTCCACTGGGCTGATGCCTGTCCTCTTATTTCTGTGCCACCAGACACGGATCCGAAGCTCCCTTTTGTCTTTTTGAGACCTTCTTTACCTCCAAATTTTGCAGTGTGAAAGGGAAATGTAACCTCCCAAGATGACCAGTTTTTACCCTGTAAGAACTGTTTCAAGCAGATGTCTGTGACTGATTCTTATCAGTTTTTCCTCTGGTGAAGTCATGTCTCTAAGGCCTGTAGTAACTATGTGTTGATGAAGCCAAAGGGGATTTAGGACTGCAAGGCTCTCGCTGCCAAGAGCCGCAAGTCTCAATGTTGAGATCGGTCCAAAGGTCGATTTCTTTCTCGGTCCTGTTCCAAAGCCAAAGTTGAAGGAGTCAATCCTGAGGTGAATTATTGTCTCACTCTAAATCTTCGGGTAAGTTGAAGAAAAAAATCATTACACATCTAAGCATTACTCTATCTCTTTCAGCTGATCTTGTGCTCCAGAGAAGGTGCAAGGGTGTCACCATACCAGTCTATCTCGCTCCCGAAATTTGTAAACTTAAAATTCAACCATGCAACTTTTCCTGGCACCACCCACGTTTCTGGGACCATGTGCGACACTGAGGCAGATCCAAGAGTTCCGTTAGGTCTTGCTCTGACTCTTTGGATCCCTTCTGACTCCCTCTGGCATGCCTTTAGTCCTCAAGGAGTTGCAAGACTTGCATCTGGGATACTGCTTTTGGGTTTACGTTCAGCGCCAGTCGGACTCTCCAAATCCACCTCTGGGCCTCCTGTACCGACTCTGCCTCTATGCTGGTGCCCCGTACATTGATGCGGATTCAGGTGAGGTGACCCATTTGGCTCGGTCTCCAAGTTGGCGTCACTACGACCTTGGCTGCGCTATGTTTCCATCAAACCACAACCTCCACTGCTTGCCTTCCCACCTGTGCAATGAAGATCCCATATATTGCACTCCTTATTTTGTATGGATTCCGACAATCATTATGATGCAGGTGAGGAAACTGGCTAACCCTACCATGAAGATAATTGGTAGTGAAGAGGATTGGCCAGTGGCCTGAACACATGTCTTGGATCTGGCCTCCTCGTGCCCCCAGGGTCCTGCCACTGAAGAGGGTGCTTCTTTTGCGGTGGTCATGCGGAGGGGGCTGAAGCAATCCATCTCTAGCTCCCCACTTTAGAGGGCAAAACCAATGTCTTTCCCGAAGTGCTCCAGCTGGGTCAAACTTCTACTTAGCCCCTACTACCTTTTATCAAGGCGCACACTGACACTCCTGGACTCCCAATAAATAGTCAAATTGCGAGACACCACTGACCTGCTCCGGGGCGACCGTGCATTTTTGTTTCACCACCCCTCTTATGAGAGCTTAGTGGTGCAGGAGTCTTACCAGTTGGACTACTCCAATTACCTTTCTGGCTGTTGACCACCACCCCCTATAGGGAGTCCAAAACAGTGGAGGCCTTAGAGAAGAGGGTATTTTCTTTCGCCCGTTTGATCATCAGGTCTATCAATGCCAGTGGCCTGCTGGGCTGCTATACCTAAGTTGTTTAGGATTCGGTGGCTGAAGTGCTCCCAGATGGTCCTAGAAGACCTCAAACCGTTCCTAACCCAAGTTATAAAGGGCAGTTGCAACGCAGCCACATTAAGAATACGTTGTTAAATGGATACAGATGATTCCATAAGGGGCGCATCTGGCACCAGTTCTGCCATTTGTAGGAAGCTGGCTCTTTATGTGATAAATCAAGAAGTTGATATACCTTGTATATTGTATAGAGTATAGGGTTTTCCTTATGAGTGAACAGGGGCTTGTTATGGAATCCCAAAGTGCTCTCTTAGGATTAGTGTAATCGAGCAGCCTTAGATTTAACAAATAGGAGTACAAGATATTTGCAACTACACACAATGATTAATAAACAACAACATGCCTAAAGGAGAGCCACACCAATTTATACAAATAGCAAAAATCTTTGTTTAGGCATTAGAGAAAAATATTTCAGGTAAATATGTTTTCAAATATAAATTATTTTCAGTTCCGAAAGTGGATGCAGTGCAATTTTTGAGTTCTGCAATGTTATCCTTTAGACGGAAGACCAAGTTCTGCAAATTTATACAATACATAGACTTACAGCACCAATCTCCAGGAGTTAAATTGAGTGATTTGCAAGGTCCAAGGCAGAACCAACAGTACACCACCAGCAGCACAGGGGTGGCCAGGTGCAGGGTGCAAAACAGTGTCAGGAGCCAGATAGGTTTTAATGGGAATCGATCTCTGTAAAAAGATACTGAAAGTTCTATCTAGGAAGCCAGTTGGGGTGAACTGATAGGGGAATTCAAGGCCTCCGACGCTTGGGGGGGTGTAGGAACACCTGGGGTCCTCTTCTCCACGGCCTGGGGGTGACCGATGCAGAGGTGTTAGGCGTCTGGTTTTTCTTACCTGGAGCAGTCTCTGTCGAGAGGACCTGCATGCAGAGGCTGCATGCGAGGTCTAGAAGTCCATGAGGGGAGAGACCACGATAGATTTCAGCTCTGGGGAACCTTGTTGGCACCAGGTGCCCATTTCAACTCTGGCCAGAGACGACCGGTGCAGTGGTGGCTTTGGGTGTTGGGTATTTGCAGTTCCGGAGGCCTCTGACTCTTTCTGTTGTAGTCTTGAAGGATGCATGGAACAGTTCCGCTGTTCTTTGGGAGGTCTCTGTATTTGTTGAAAAGCACCAGTCCTCTCCGGTTTTGGAGGTACACATCTGCAAGATGAGTCCTCTTTGGCAGAGAGGGCAGACAGGACAGCAGGGCTGGGGTAAAGTCAGGCGCTCTCTTCAGCCTTCTGCAGCTCTTCGTGTCTTCTTCCTTCGTAGGTTGTCAGGATCTGGTGCCAAGGACCTCCCTAAATGCTAAATTAAGGGCCATTAGGGGAGTGTACGGTAGTAGCCAGTGGGCTAATGACCCTTGGATTCATTATGCCCCCTGTATAACCACTTCCCGTGGCAGGTGGGCATAACCCTGTCCCAGAATTCCCAAGTACGCCATCACAAAGATGGCTACTTCTGGAAAATCGTGCCCACCTTAGGGGGTGGTACTAGCCAGGAGGTGGCATGCCTATATGACTAGCTACTTTTCCCACGTGTCCAGGTGCAAAAGGGGATCTGAATGGGTGGGGTCGGTGTTTTAAAATTGCTTCCCTGGTCACCTGCACTGACTGTAATAGAACTGACCAGCACTGGGGCATATTTGCTCATGTAGGTTTGCTCTCACATGTAGTACTAAGCACCCTGCTTTGGGGTTACTTACAAGTATCACTTGCAGTGGTAGAGGACATGGCACAATAGGATGTGTGTCATGTCGTCTTTGTCTGCACCAAGACACACATCCATCAATATGAGAACAATCAAGAGCAAATGCAAAACAGATGCCAGACCCACAACAAACAATGATAAAGAAAACCCCCAATGCAACAAAAAAGGAAAATAAATGATAACATGAAATCATAAGGAAAGAACATCCTCAATCACAATGCTTTGTCATGCACAGAGCGTAACCACAGTGCCAGTCTGTATACCCCGTGTTCTTGTGACAATCACGCTGCTCCCATCAGTGGACTCTCCAGCCACAACCATCCCATCGTGCAGCTCGCTTCTCGCCAGTACTTCAACCAATGTCCTCCTCAGTATGTGCAAGCAGATACAGCCTCAGAGGCTCCCATATATTCCTCGGCCTCGTCGATGGGGGCACCTCCTCCGCATAGACTTTGAGGCTATCCCGACAATACATTAAGTCGGTAAGCCAAGCTTTAAGGATAGGTTGTTTGCCTCTCCCCCACGTAACTACCACCCTCCGAATAGCCATAACGCAGCGCCAGACGCACAAACATGCCTTTCGCCCCCTTAACATGTGGCACACAGCAGAGTAGACATACTAGCGGCGTACAAAGAAGATCTGCGGCGACCATCTCGCGCAAAGTACACATCACAGCAGTCCAAAAAGCAGCCACCGTCTGGCAGTTCCACGCTATATGTAAAAAGTCTGCATTATCTTGACCGCACCTGTCAAACCTCGCCGTGTCACGCAACCCATATCTATACAATCGTGCTGGGGTGCAGTACACCTGATGCACATACTTAAAATGTATGATCTTAAGATTTCCATTCATACATAGCCTGCCAGTCAGCCCACATATAAACCTCCAGTTATCTTCAGATATGTCAACAGTCAGGAATGCATTCCACTTGGCCCAGCTCTTATCCTCGCCCAGCACCATTTCATCTTTAATAAGTCTATAAAGTTTGGAGATTAATCTTTTGTTATTCGGCACGGTGAGGACAGTTTGTAAAGACATCATTGCAGGGGGCTCGTCCGGAATGGCAGTGTAATGTTCTCGGGCCGCACGTCGCAAGCGATGTATCGCGAATTGGAAGAGCAGCGACTGATTCACAATATGACTCAGGTCATCCTGTCTGATAAACTTGACATTGGGGAACACGTCTAGCATATGGGAAATGCCTGCCTCCCTCAGCACCCTCAGAGACGGGGCCTCGTGTGTGACTGACAATTGTGCTTGATACTCTAGGCGCAAGTCCGGCGCATACAACGGTAACTTTTGTGCCAGTTTCCCTATCCGCTGCCAGGCCGACACCGTAACATCCACCGCGTTGATCTCTGACTTTGGGGTACCCCTCGAGTGATGAGTGACCACACTATGCAGAGGAATCGGATCCGCATCCCCCTCTTCCACCGCAACGTGCGGCGTGAAAGCATGAGGCCTATACCAATAGTACAGGTATTGAGCCTGTGCGCTCAAATAATATGCATAGAAATCCAGCGCCACGAAGCCACCCTACTCATACCCCTGTGTAAGCACCGATCACTGTACTCTCGCCTCCTTTCCTCCCCACACCAGTCGAAGCAAGTGGCCTCGGAGCGTTTTAAAGAAAGACAAATTAAGCACTATGGGCACACACGAGCAAGTAAAGGAAGCAGGGTAATACCACCATCTTAATGAGTGCGAGACGATCCGCCAATGACAAAGGTAGTTGCAACCAGGTTTCGACCACACTTTCTAATTTTGAACATGCCCTGCCATATTTTCCCGAATCACCACTGCCGGATCCCGATGCACCCACACTCCCAGATATTTCACCGGGTCTGCTGACCAGACCAGTGGAAACTCCAAATCCAGACATGTAGTCCCAGTCATCAGCGGTATTATAAACGACTTCTCCCAGTTAATGTGCAGCCCAGATATGCGGCCAAACCGTACATACTCCCGCAATAACTGCGCCAGATATCGCGACGGTTCACGCACAAACAAGAACATATCATCCGTGTAGAGTGAAATCGAGACCGGCCGGCAGTTAAAATTCAAGGCAGATTCTCTATGTCGCTGCCGAATGACGCAGGCCAGTGGTTCAAGAATGATCGCAAATAGCAGGGGTGATAGGGGGCAACCCTGTCGAGTTCCACGTTCAATACACATCGCGGCAAACGTCAGCCCACCAACTCTCACCCGTGCCGTCGGCGCCGTGTACAGCATAGCTATCCACTGAAGAATCTGGAGAGGGAACCACATACGCCGCAAGACCCCATGCATATACTGCCATTCGACCGAATCAAACGCTTTGGCAGCATCCAGTAACACTGCCGCCGCCTCTAATTGTGGATCTAACACATGGAACATAGAGAATAGTGTGCGCAAGTTATGCGAAGTGGATCGTTGAGGCACAAATCCGGATTGATCCAAAAGAATCAGACCCTGCATCAAGGGCTGTACCTTAGTTGCTATAATTTTCGCTAGGATCTTGGCATCAATATTGATCAGTAATAATGGACGGTAAGAAACACAGCGCTCCGGGGGCTTATCTCTCTTGAGTAAAGTAACTATGAGTGCCTCTCTCATGGATGGGGGGAGCACTCCTGCGTCGTACGCCTCAGCATATACCTCTAGCAGATGCAGTGCAATGAGATCAGAAATTCCACTGGCAGCCCATCCAGGCCCGGCGCCTTGCCATTAGCCAACGCTGCGATAGCCGACTTGACGTCCTGTTCATCAATTGGAAGACAAGGATATCGACGCTGCACATCTGACAACCAAGCACATGCTATGTCGTCCAAATACATATCGCATTCTTCCGCCGGTAGCGGACCTCGCGTGCTGTACAAATCCTTGTAAAAGATACAAAATTGTTCCTTTATAGCCACTGGAGTGTAATGCTCACCACCTTCGTCATCCACTATTCTATCTACATGTGTCTGCTCCAATCTCTCCTTTATCTTGAACACCAGCGTCCGACCCGGCCTGCCTGCCTCCCCGTATCTCCTAGCTACAGATCTGCGAGATATATATTTTATCTCCGCTTCCGCCTGCGAGTCATACTCTTTCCTGTATTCGTCCCAACGTGGATAACTCGGGACGGATAGCATAATCCCTCTCCAGATCCTAGAGTTCCTCCTCAATTCTTTGCAAACGTGACTGTATGTCACGGAGTATCCCCGCAGCTGTTCCAATACATACCCCTCTAATGGTGACCTTGAAGGCCTCACACAGCGTGGCAGCTTGATCAACCGTGCCCTTATTGTTTGTGAAATATTGTTTGATTGCATCATGTACAGTTTTATCATACACAGGATCTAAAAGCGCCTCAGCGCGCATTCGCCATGTAAAAGGACGTCTGACTCCAGTCGGAATTTTCAACAGCAGGCGTACCGGGTTATGATCCGACAGCGTGCGGGCAAGAGGCGCCACCTCAGCAACCCATTCCATAAGCTCATCACCTATCAACCAATAATCCAGTCGTGACCAACTCCCATGCATGGGCGTAGCATGCGTACCTTCTTGTCTTCCTGGATTGCGTTGCCGCCATACATCACACAACCCAAATTCTTCCATAGCTCTCAATTCATTCGCAGCTACTCTTGGGGTTCGGTGCGTCTCAGGGTTCGATTTATCCAATTGTGCATTCAAATATGTATTCAGATCCCCCCCCCCCCCCCCCAAATAAATGGGGCATCAGGCCATTCCCTCAACCGCTCACAAACACGCGCCACGCATGCCAGATCGTCCACTATGGGGCCATACATATTGACAATGACAACCAATTTGCCACTCAGCTTCCCGCACACCACAGCGCATCTCCCCTAATCATCTGCATATGAATGCAACGTCTGAAACTCCACCCCCGTTTAATAAGATCAGCACACCTCGTGCATAGGAGGAATACGAGGCAGCCAGTCGATAGCCCGCCCATCTGTCAAGCACCCCACAGGACGCATTTGGAGCGAGGTGCGTCTCTTGCAACAGTGCAACCTGTATTCCATGTCTATTAAAATATGCGAGCACCTGGCGCCCTTTCTTGGGGGAATTGAGGCCCCGAACATTCCAAGTCAATAGGGCATAGTCAGTAGCCATTAACATTCAATAGGGTAAACATAGCAGCTCTTGAGCGATAGTCCCCTCGGGAGACATGACAGTCACTAAAGAACAACTCCAATATTAAGCACATCGAATGTTTCATGTCGCACTTGTGATTGACCTCCACACACAAAAAACTGCAAACAAACAGAAAATACAAAATCCCCGCCACCCTCAACCCCCCACCCACTCCAACCTCCCAATTAGGTTGAGACCATCACCCCCTCACCACCCACCTTTCTCCAACCATATGGGTAATACCCTCTGGGGGAAGAATCACAGCAGAGTATACACACACCGAAGTGTGGCCGCTGAAACTATTTCCACCGTACAATCGCTGAATCCTAATCAGACAAGCAATGCAGGATCCTCCCATCGCATCATCAGGAGCCCCAAGGGGAGCAGCTATCATCTCAACAGTACACGCCCACCCCGACTCCATACACCATTCAAGACCACAGTGTTCCGCCCATTTCGAAGAAAGGCACAACAGTGCAACAGCAATCAAGATCAAAACAAAGCAGTAGTCGGTCTATCAGTCTGTGACATCCAGTCCTGATTCCGCCTGCTCGTCCTCTGCGAGTTGCTTCCGAGGCTTTGTTTTGCCGATATGTTTTGTGAACTTTAATGCAGATTTTGCGTCTGTGAAAAAATGAGACTGCTCTTCATGTGTAAATTTCAGCTTTGCAGGGTATAGCATAGCATAGGGCACCGTGGCCTCCCTCAGCAACTTCTTTACCGGGACAGATTCCCTCCGTGCAGCTTGGACTGTCGGGGTGTAGTCAGGAAAGAATGACAGGGTTTCGCCCTTGTACACCACCGGTTCTTTTGCCCTTGCCTCCCGGAGGATAGAATCCCTATCAGCATAATTAAGTAATCTGGCGATAATTGGTCGCGTCGGCGCCCCCGGTTTAGGCCTAGGCCCCAGCGACTTGTGCGCCCTCTCCACTATCATCACACTGGACAGAGCAGTCCCAAAAAGCTTGCGCAGCATACAGTCTATGAACTATTCCATCTGGGATATAGGCGTAGTCTCCGATAGGCTAAGAATTCGCACATTGTTGCACCGAGAAAGCGCCTCTAAATCTTCATTTTTCGTGCTAATCACCTCCAAAAGTATTTACATTTTAAAGAAGCTGCGTGCGATTCTCGGCCTGCGCATCATGTCCATCGGACACTCGATTCTCCAACACATCCAGCCTGCGTTCATGTTTCTCCACCTTTTTCTTTACAACGTCCAGTCCAGTCGCCAGGGCGTCTATTTTACTGTCAATGGACTTCATCCCCACGCGAAGTTCCAGGAGTATGGTGCGGTTGTCATCCTCCGTATCCTCAGGCGTAGAGGATGTCCTTCTGGTCGCGCTCTGGGCTCTCAAGCTCTCTCCCGCCCGTGACTGTCGCTGAGCCGCGAAGGCCAACTTGGCCGGCTTGGGTTCGGACTTGTCCATGGTACTGCGCCGCAGTCTTCAAAGCTCAACAGACCGTGGAGTAGAAAGTAGTAAAGGCGCCCCACTCAGATATCCACACTGGGTCTCACGTCGTCGTCACCCACGCAGTAGTCTCTTATGCCATCCAGCGCTGTTTATCGCCGCTTGCACCGCTGTCCGAAGCCCCTGGTCTATACGGTGCAGCTCAGCAGGACGCCCCCTCTTTTCTGCGGTCCTCCACCGCGAGCACCTCCGGTAGACATCCAAGGCACCACGCTGGCCACCCGCGGCACCCGCAGAACTCGTTCCACAGCCACCTGCTCTCCCCTGTCCTCTACCGTCCTAGGGGGGTAGCGTTATGGCCCGCAGTCAGAGCCCCACCTGCCCCGCAGTCAGCACAGCATCCAGCAAGGCGCCACAAGCAGCGCCGTCCAGGCCACCTCCCCGCAGGGGCCCCGCCAAGCAAGGCCCAGAGGGCACCGCCACCTAGGGCTCACAGTATACCCTGCCAGCCTCACCCCGCTCAGCCCCGCGAGCCCGGCCTCTACCAGCGCTTCACTCACCGGCGCCGGTCTCTCGATACTCCGCTCTCAGTCCTCTGCTCCGCTGTTTCCAGGAAACGGCTTGCGGCTCCTGGATCGTCGCCTCGTTGCTGCCCAAAGCCCAGGGCAGGAGTCGTTCTGCGTCTATACTAAGGCTCCGGGTGGGGCACCACTCGACCGCTTGAACGGCACCTCGCTGCATTACCGGTCACTGCCAGCAACATCGGGGGCTAGAGGCGCATCGTAGAAGTCGCCCTCCGTCTCCCCGCTCCAGCCGCTAATTCCTCCACGATATGCAAAGGAGCCGCCCGGGCCCGCTCATCACTCCGGGCACACTGCCGCCATTTTGTCTGGGGTCTCGCAGGCAGTAGCGTCGCAATATTCAGGGCGATAGCTCGGTGCTCACTCGCACTGCACCGCCACAATTGATGTCGCTGACCCCCTGGGATCCTCCACCGTGCTCAGCGACGGCGTTCAGCGCAGTTCAGGATGGTATTAGTCCGGTATAAGGTTCCGGCGAGCGGAGCTCCCTCACAGGTCAGCCATTCCGCTTCGCGCCGTAGCCACGCCCCCAAGAGGACAACTTAAGAGACTATTTTGATTGCTCCGGGGTCCATGCACATGGGCGGGACTATTCACAGATTATGACTTTCACAGAGATACCCCTATTACAGAACTGGAGTTACAGGTAAGAAACTGCTTCTACTTAACTTTTGACTAGGAAATGTCTCAATGTAATATCTAGGCATATCATACTGATTAGCAAAAGTAACTTAAAAAGTAATCCAATAAGTAACTTGCACAGTAATCAACCAACTGCATTTGAACCTGCATTCAACTGTAATTCACTGCATCAAAACTTGCAAAGTATTATTTCACTTACCTGCACCAGGCTTGGCTTGGTTCTAGAAATAAAATACTTAAATAATATGTTCGAGGCATATGAGCTGCAGATCACACAATACGCATAGAGCGCCATCTGGTGTTGGCCCGGATGTTTGTGTTATTGTCTTGGAAAAGTCTTTGGAAGTCCCGAGATAGGTGACTCCTCCTTTGGACAACAGTGCGCATGGGCATCAACTCCATCTTAAGATTGTTTTTTTCCGCCATCGGGCTTGGATATGTTCCATGCATTCCAGTTCGGTATCGGTACCGAGTTAACTTTCGACACGCAATCCTCATCCAATTCTTCGGTATTGTCTCGATCGAGTTTCCCTTTCGATGGGCATCTTCACAAACTTTTACTTCAGTTCCAGTCGTCGAGGCAGGCCTTCGGGCCTAGCAGCGCCATCAGGCCTTCGTGGCTCATGGAAAAGACTCCATTCAAGAAATGTCCTCAATGTGGAGCCAAGTTTCCACATGCTTATCTGCATGAGGTGTGTAACCTCTGCCTTTCACCTGAACACGAGGCCAAAGACTGTCCGGCTTGTGCCTCTTTCCGGTCCAAGAAAACCATCAGAGATTGGAGAGCTCGAAGAAGCGTGGCTCTATCATCCACATCAATACCGGATAACATCTTCCAGGAAGGCATCGATGTACCGGAGCAAGAGCAGATGGAAGTAGGCACTTGCATAATATCTTTGATACAAACAAATCGGTCTGAGTTCAGTCTTTGAGTGTGTGACATCATTTCTTACCTGAGTGTGTACAACAAATGCTTAACACTACCCTCTGATAAAGCCTTACTGCTCGACCACACTACCACAAATAGCACCTTACGCTCTATCTACATTTATCTCTGCCTACCTTTGGGGTTCCACTGGACTCAGTGCACACTATACCTTACTTTGGGTTAGTATATACAGAGCCAGCTTCCTACACTTGGTGAAGGGTCCCTTAGGGTGGCCCAATTTGTGCTGCAGCCCTTAGGGACTCTCTTTAGTACCCCAGGCCCTAGGTTCCATTTACTAAGGACTTGGGGAACAATTGTACAGTTTTGGGAAAGTGCTTTGGCACTGGTGACCTGGGTAGCAGGAACCCAGTGCAGTTTCAGTTGAAATCGCATAATTAACTAGGCAAAAAGTTGGGGTGACCATGTCAAAAGGGACCCTTTCCTGCACCATTCGTTGCCATGTTTGGCGGCAGTCTTCCCTTATGGACATTACTTTTTTGACAGGGCTCTCCTCTTAGGAAACACTGTAGATTCTGTTCTGGAGCCATTTGAAGCGAGCACAGCCACAGCACTATCCCTGGGCCTATCTGCGCCACCTCGCCAGCCACATCAGCCCTTCTACCACTTTTCCATACCAGTGACTACTTCAGCCTCCGCAAGGTGCCCAGCAGTTTTGTGAACAGGCCGTGATACCAACAGAGGACGGGGTCAGCGAGACAGTCAGCCTTTCTCCATGTCCCCCCACCCCCCCCATTTAAACACCCATGCCCCTGCAAGGCCCCACCAGCCAAACCCCTTTAGCATGCTCTTAGTAAAGCTCTGCTACCTGTTTGTAGGCAGGATCCAACAGTTCTTCCTTCATTGGCAGGCCGTAACAGGTGGGTCCTGCAGATTTTCTGGAAGGGATGCACCGTACCCCTCATAGCCACTTCGCTGGCTCTTCCCCTGAACCGACAGACAGAGGACCATCTTACGGCAGGAAGTGAGACACTTTTGGCCAAAGGAGCTATCGAGAGAGAATACCTATGTCAAAAGCGTGCAGTGATTATTCCAGTTATGTTCTTGTGCCAAAGAAGGATGGAGACCTTTGTCCTATAATAGACTTGTGCCCTCTCAAGGTCTTTCTCCAGAACGACAAATTCAGAATGCTCACCCTGGCCCAGGTCTCTTTTCCACCCAGGAGACTGGATGTGGCGGTGGTTTTGCAGGAGTGATTTCCATATCCCCGTCCCAAAGGCCCCTCATCACTACTTGCAGTTCATGGTGGAGCAGGAGCATTTTCAGTTTGTTTTTCTACCTTTTGGTCTTATCAGCGTACCCATAGTGTGCATGAAAGTGATCGCGGTGGTAGCAGCACACCTTTGGAGGTTAGGTGTTCCAGTATTCCCCCACCTCGACAACTGGTTTTTGAAGGCGGGTGTGCCCTAAGCATGATCCTCCTCCTCCAGAATATGGAGAACCTCCTGTCATCATTGAGTTCAATATCAACATGCCAAATTTGCTCAGACGCTCTCCTTCATCGGAGCCATTGTAGACACTGTTCTGTTTCATGCCTTTCCCCTGGAAAGGAAAGATCAGGCCATTCAGGCTCTGACCCTGATCTTTTGCCTCTGTCTTGGATTTCATTGAAGTATACTCCGAGGCAGCTGGGATTGCTGGCCTCATGTACACCTGGTGGTCCACTGCCCTCGGAAGCCCACCCACCCCCACCCCCCACCCACCACGCACGCAACCTGGGAATCATCTGGACTCCGAGCTCAAAATGGACCGCCACATCAACTCGGTCTGGTCCTCCAGCTTCCACACCCTCGGCCTCCTACACAAGACATTCAAATGGATCCCCCTCAAACACAGAAACAGTCACTCATGCCCTTGTCACCAGCAGACTCTACTACGGCAACACACTCTACGCCGGAATAAATAAAATTCTCACCGCAAGCTACAGAACATCCAGAACGCCGCTGCAAGACTGGTCTTTAACCTGCCAAGACGCTGCCACATCTCCCAGCACCTGCACACGCTCCACTGGCTCCCTATCGAGGCTAGAGTCACCTTCAAGATGCTCACCCACGCACACAGGTCCAGCATACCTTAACAGCCGACTCAAATTCCACACACCCCAAAGGACCCTACGATCAGCCCATCTCTCCTACGCAGTGGTCCCCCGCACCAGAAAGACCAGCTCGGGTAGCTGCCTGGAATGCCCTTCCGCTCCACCTCAGACAGACATCGCTCTCCATCTTCGCAAGAAACCTGATAACCTGGCTCTTTGACAGACCCCCTCCTTGATGGACTGGAACCTGCACACTCCCCTCCTCCCTCCCCCACCCCAGCGCCTTGAGACCCTTACGGGTGAGTAGTCACGCTTCACAAACTCCTGATTTATTGATGTATCTGCTGGTCAAGCATGCAAGGTGGCCCACGATGAGTTCTGCAGTGGATCTGAAGTCTCAGTGAGCACAAGAGTAAAAGTACCTCTCTGGCCACATCCAGATTTTGAAAAATATGCAGATTGCAAAAGATTTGTAGTGGTGGGTACTGGACTGCAATTGGGTCAGTGGCAGACCCTTCTCCCTGCCCTACCAGGAGGCAATGTGCCTCTTGAAATGGCAATGGAATATTCCTGATGGAGAACCACCTGGTAGGATTTTTTAATTCAGGGTGGACGAACCTTGGTGCTACCTATTCGTCAGCACCAAGAATGCGACTTGTCAGCTGTTTTGTATTTTCCAAGGCATATCTCGCTAAGAGATGCGTACTACCTATGGTGAAACTCATGAGACCTGTATACCTTCTCGCCGATAGGTCTTTTTCCCTGAGTACTGAATATCATCAGAACCGACCGGGCCCAAATCATCCTAGCGTCCCAGGATTGACATGGAGAGTATGACTCGAGAGATCCTAGGTGTGAGCATTTGCTGTCTGATCAGAATGCCCCTCCAGGACGACCTGCTGTTGCAGCAATGGGGCAGGGTTCTGCACGCATGTCCTTTGAAATCTCCACCTGCATGCTTGGAAATTGAGTGACAGCTGAACACCTTCGACCTTCCTGCAGAGATGATTAATGTCGTCTTGGCAGCCAGGTATCCCTCAACAAGAACTATATACAACTGTTGTTGGGACAGATTTGTGGCTTGGTATGGCATGCAGCAAATAAAGACTCCCCAGGCAAAGTTATCTGACGTTTTGATGTTTTTTGTTCCTCGCCTGGCAAGGCAGTTAAAGGGTACCTTTTGGATCTTTCTTCCTTTTTATGGTTCTGTACTAGTCCTCCTTATTCACATCACCTGTGTGTGGCCAGTTTGGTGATAGGTTTATAGCACCTGTTTCCTCCCTCTCCTTACTTTTTCACTTGGTGCTCACATATTTGATTTCTACTGTTCCCTGCGGCTCAAACTCTGAAGACAGCGTACCTCATAGCAAGAATATCAGCAGGGAGGGGTAAGCGAGCTTCAAGCTCTGTCAACCCACCGCACACTACTTTCTTCCCAAACAACCTGGTTCTGCTGATGCGAGCATCGTTCCATCCAAAAATTGTGATGCCATTCCACGTAGGCCTAATCATCACCCTACTGGCGTTCTATGCTCCCCTTCTCCCCTCTATGGGGGATGAGAGACTCCATCATTTGGATCCCAAAAGAGCCCGGGGTTTTTACATCGATCGAACCAGAGATAATGTCCAGGTGGACAATCCACTCGATCCTGTCAGATCGTGCTCTGCATTAAGATCTGATGTACATTGTCCAAGAAGCAGCATTCAGGAGGGAGTGCAGGCCCATTTCACCATGGCCAAAGCTGCTACCACTGTGTTGGCACATAGAGATCCTGTCCTAGAGATCTGCCAGGCAGCTGTGTGTGTGTCCCTCCATACGTTCACGTAGCAGTACTGTCGGGATGGCCTAGTTTTCTGAGAGGGTCCATTCACTTTTTCAGTCCTACCAGGACTTACTGGTTTGTCTATTTACAGAAATTCCTTCAAATAGGTATTACTTTTGTATCTATTCAGAAGGTGAAGAATCTGTAGTTGGATGTCTCTATCAGAAGAAAAAGTTACTTGCGTTCGGTAGTGACGCCATCTAACTGTATATTCCTCACCGATCCTCCCCTTTCCGAGATTTCAGCTCTATCCATTAATAATATCCCAAGTCTGGGAATATGCATACTGATCACAACCAATTTCCTATTGGGGCTTTGCATCTGAGGGCGCAGATAACTTCGAAAGCTACTGCACGCAGGAGTGGAGGCTATCTATATAGGTTGTGCTCATCATTTTGGACTGGAATGGCATGAGTGAGGATCCACACAACGCCACCTACCAGCGCACAGAGGTATTACTAAAAAAAAAATCTGTATACCGTCTGATGCTTGGGGAACAGTCAGAAGGTGTGGAATCTGCAATTAGATAGTCTCTACCAGAAAGAGCATTACCAAAGATAAGTAACTTGCTCTTTTGGTCTCAGAATATTCACTCTTTCCACTCCTAGTGTTTTGTTACAGCACTATCACTATATTACAAAATGTCAAGTTGTGTTGTACATACTGTTCCTACTAATTCAGTAAGACTGTACATTTGCTTAACATAATTGTGCAAAAATATGGGGGACTGAGTCCACTCATACCATCCGAATATTTTGACCTAGTTCTTGGCAAGGTCACAGTGCGCCATCTGGACACTTAACCATACAAGGTACTGTATGGTGAATGCAACCTCAGAACATGAACACCCTGATTCCCCCAAGGAAATCATGGAACAGATCTACCCTTTCATTGTTAACTCGGGCATGCCCAAAGGGAGATCCAAGAAATGCACAATGTGGCATTCCAAACATTTATTGAAGCAATTGGATTCTTGTGCAAAATGTGTGCTGCAGTAATTAGTAGAATAAAGCAGAGCATAGTAACCAGCATTTTGAGAATAGTGAAAAAGATAAACAATTCAACAATTGTACACATTGATTATATGAATACATATATTTGTACTCCTGCATAATGCTACCTACTGCTAGAAAGCATAATGTGTCCGGGTCTGCCAGAATACCTTGGAGTGATCTAACTCCCCAAATACCTGTGTGCGTGGGTCATCTGTTAGCCTGTCTTGGTGTAGAGCTAGCCGCTGTCTCTCTCAGGATAGTGATGATGTTCAGCTGGGCTAGAATATAGTCATGGAGCGATGGCAAAAATCATCGAAATGCTCCTCTGTTTTAACAAAGGCTTGGTGCAGTTCATATTATAAAACTGGACCAGTTCGTACTGTGCCTAAATACTGGTCCAGATGTCCTGTTAATTTTACCCACCCAGAGCTGTCGCCGAACAGACAACAAAGCTAATTTGCGCAGTATATCCAGTCCTTGGACAGAATGTTCTAAGGTGTGATAATGTACCTACGAGGAAATGCAATTGTCAGAAAATCTTTTCTGAGTACACTATCTAATATGGGCACGCATGCAAATGTGTGTTAATTCACCATTTGAAAAGATGTCAACGTTAAATGTGAACATGTAAAATTGAAGTAACTTGAAACAAGTGAGACAGTGGAACCTTCCTGAACACAGCACCTAACCTAAATAACTCTTTATTATCACATTCCCTTTCTATTAAATTAGGGACTTGTGTGCACACTGATTGGCACCCGCCATCACAATGCTAGTTCAAAAGAGAATTTTAACAATATACATAAATGCATAGGTGCACAACACAAACTCAAGCAATATATTACATTCTAGCTGCAATAATCACAGGAGTAGAGTTCCTTAGTTTTGATTTCTTTTGTATGTCAAAGCGTGGTGGAAAAGATTGTACAGCCGACGCGTTGCGTCCCACTTGGGACTTCTTCAGGGATGTATTAAACACAAACATATAGACATGCAATTAAAAACATGACCAATGATCAGCCGAGCATTTAAAACAGACATCCAATGATCAACATTGGCATGACATTGTTTAACATAAATTCATCCAAAAATACATTCAAGAGCTAGATACAAAAATAGGGCAGGAGCCGAAATTTACATTTGAGAAGGCATTTCATATTGTTCAATCATTATATTTTGAACTCAGGACAATTTGTCTACTATTTACAATATTTCATGTATTCCTCGAGTCTAATACAGGTAAAATTTTTGATGATGATTGATGGTATGAACTGCATAATAATTGCAGATCAGAGTCGTACGACTACTTGAATTAGAAACCGGTAGGTAGGCACGTTTACTCTTGATATTGGATGATGGTCTGGACTTTGGAGAAAATACCATGGATAAACACTGTGAATCCATTAAAGTCCTAAAATAAAAAGGTTCCCTATTTTCCTAAAATAAAAAGGTTCCCTATTTTTTTAAATCATATTTGCCCTCTTGATGTTTTTATTTCTCTGATCTGCAATTATTATGCAGTTCATACCATCAATCAATGACATGCACAATATAATATACATTAGTTTTTCAGCTTTCCAATGGCACATGCCTCTATCAATCACATCTTACTTTCTTCTGCTTTTTTTCTCCCTCTCTCTCTTATCCTCAACTAATAGGCTTGGCTAATATTGAATCATTCCTCCCTTCTTTTTTTCTCAACAATGTTACCTGTATTAGACTCAAGGAATACATGAAATATTGTAAATAGTAGACAAATTGTCCTGAGTTCAAAATATAATGATTGAACAATATGAAACGCCTTCTCAAATGTAAATTTCGGCTCCTGCCCTATTTTTGTATCTAGCTCTTGAATGTATTTTTGGATGAATCTATGTTTGCCGAAGTTGATCATTGGATGTCTGTTTTAAATGCTCGGCTGAGCATTGGTCATGTTTTTAATAGTATATCTATATGTTTGTGTTTAATACAGCCCTGAAGAAGTCCCAAGTGGGACGAAACGCGTCGGCTGTACAATCTTTTCCACCATGATTTGGAATAAAAAGAAATCAAAACTAAGGAACTCTACTCCTGTGATTATTGCAGCTAGAATTTAATATATTGCTTGAGTTTGTGTTGTGCACCTGTACGTTTATGTATAATGTAAAATTGAAGTGTTTGTGTTTGGGCATATAACCTCACAACAGTTGTCGGTGTAATTGCACAATCGTTTGTTGTATTTCTAACACAAAGAATGTAATTGAAAACCTTATTTAGTTCAGTCTGAAAATTACTATCTAGTTTTATGTGTGTACTTACCAATCGTGCTAAGGTTGTGAGTCCACTGTATCACATCATGCAATGCTTATGACCTTCCCCTTCATGTGACAGAGGCAGTCGTATAAACAATCTTGATTGATCACATTACATATGACTTTACCATTAACACTAATGTGTAGATGACCATGAATATAGTATGTATTTTTTCTTTGAGTATGTGTTGTTTAATGATGTGCTTTTAGGTGGTGTTAGTTGTTGGTAGCTAAAACAATTGTGTACCAGAGAACTATATAAGCATGTCTTTGTTTACAGTTTCCATAAGAGAATAAAGAAAATGTTTTGGTGCTTAGATTTCTTCTTGAAAAGAAGTATGTCATTATTTGATATTCTTCCCTCACTTGAAGAACCTGTGTCAATTGTATAATATTGCTTTCTTGTTGACACAAGGGTTTTGAGAGCATGCAAGTAATTGTCAATAACCTTTTGTATTAGGTTTTACGCCACTTATTTTGGCTGCTACTGCTGGACATGTTGGAGTAGTGGAAATCCTTTTAGATAAAGGTGGCGATATAGAAGCGCAGTCAGAACGGACAAAAGATACTCCACTGTCGCTTGCATGTTCAGGTGGACGTCAAGAGGTACACTTTACCTTTATAATTTGTATTTAATTGTTGTATAGTACTATAAACTATATTTTATTTTGTACTTTTTTTCAAAAACTTTATCATTTTACCAATTATACCATCAATGACATGTAAGATAATAGTTCCTGGATAATTTGTCTTGCATGAAAAATCATGCAATAGTGTACATCATGATACAACCAACCACCCTGCGATGACTTTATTACGCTGTACTAATCCTTACCCTAGACATTTTATACTAGACACTCCTACACAATGAATCACCCAGAACATTCAACTATACTCCCAGATAAAATACAAACAGTTTATTCAGAGTGTCTGCACGCAATTCAACCCACCCCAGTTGGCACTCTGCCATCAGGGGTGCCGTCAGGGGTAGTAGACTGCAAAGTTTGTAAATATGTATTCGAGGCATATGAGCTGCAGATAGTACATTTTTGCAATAGATCGTCACCTGTTGTTGGGCTCGGATGATTGCAGGTTGTTGCCTTCTTGGAAGAAGTCTTTGTAGTCACGAGATAGGTGACTCCTCCCTTGGACAATACTGCGCATGGTCATCGACTCCATCCTCAGATGGTTTTTTACCGCCACTGGGTTCGGATGAAAGTTTTCCGCTCCGGCTAGAAAAGACTTTTTCAGCAACTTCGAAGCGTGAAACTTTATACAAACATTTTCTACATCGAATAGACTTTTCGACATCACCAGCTACATTCCGGTGTGTCGACGCGGGCCGTTGGGCCTATTGGCGCTGTTCGGCCTACGCCTCATGGACAGAACTCCATTCAAGAGATGCCCGGTATGTCGAGCAAAATTCCCTCATAGCCACCATCACGAGGTCTGCAACCTCTGTCTCTCGCCGAAACACTACGAGTCGACCTGCACAGCTTGTGCATCCTTCCGATCGAAGAAGACCATTCGGCATCGGAGGGCACGTCGATACGAGATGAGGAGATCAGCATCAGCACCGAGGAGGAGGAGATGGTCGAAGAGGATGTCTCCGAGAACGAGGATCCACTCGTCGCCGAGGAAGACTCTCCTGATCTCCAGATCATATCGGGGCAGAGGACTCAGACGACTCGATTCCATCTCAGCAACCCGCGAGTACTCTTGCCCCTGCACAACATAAACTGCCCAAGCCAAAGGCAACGGTCAGCACTCCGCCCATGGGGACCAGTCGAGACCGAAATATCCCCCCCCCCGCCTTCGGGCTCGGCTCAGAGGAAAAAGACTACGCCTTCCGGTGCCTCGGCACCGACGAAACCACATGTGCCAATTCCACCTCCTCCATTGGCACCGATGCACATACATCCTTCGACACCGAAGCCAAAACGCCCTTCGGTGCCCAAAGACAAGGATCCTTCGGCACCTAAACCAAAAGATGCATCGGTGCCGAAGCCGAAGACCATACTGGATGCGAAAGCTTCGACTCCGAAACCTTCCGGTTCAAAAAATAAAGATGGAAAGCCAGAGTCCGGCGCCGCAGGGCCAACGAGACCTGTCTCCACTCCAAAATCTCCAACCTCGGTACCAAAGACTCCAAGGCCTGATACAGAGACACCTAAACCCTCTAACAAGCCTACCAAGCCGAAAACACCTTCGGAACCGAAAAATTTGCCACAGGACTCTAACGCCCCCTACAGCAAAAAACACAAAACACCTATTGACACTGAAAAAATCGACGCCGAAGAAGATCTTAGAGGAGGAAGAACTGTTTAGACCAGATCTTAAACAAAGAAGTCCATATCAATCCAAAAACTGTACATGTGGAAGCAATTCCTTACAAGAAGAGACCAGCAGACACACAACTTCTACCTGTGGTTCCTGCCAAAAAGGATTGTGTAACTTCTCCAATGCACCCTTCCTCTCCTTCACCATCTTCCTCTCCTATCCCTCCTTACATTGAACCTACAGTTTCTCCTTTTCAATCTCCTGCATCATCACACCACACTGATGAAGAGTATGATCTAGGTGGGGGGAATGACGTACCAGAGCCACATGCATATCCTTTAGATGAAGATGTCGATCCAGAATATCCTAAAGATGATGATATATATAGTTTCCCACCACACAATGTGCCTGGCATTCCTGATCCTCAGTACTACCCAACAAAACCTTCCCCTCCAGAAGATAGTATTGGGTTTAATCATCTATTAAATATAGCTGCCCTTTACCATGGGGTCTCAATGCACTGTGATGCCATTGATGAGGATTTTTTACTGGATACATTTGAGCAGTCACAAAGGTCTACGCAAATACTACCCATGATCAAAGGAGTCATTAAACATGCTCCAGAAATATTTAACCCCTTCGCTGCTGATGACTAGCTCAGCTCGTCATCAGCCACGGTGGTCGTGTGCGGATGAAGAGCTGAGCTCGTCATGTAACGCGGCTTTTAGAAAAAAGCCGCACAGCGCAAAAATAACCGCCGCACGCATGTGATTAAAGACCCGGTACGATGTAGGGTATTAAATCCAAGAATAGAAAAGAAGTATAGACCAGCACCATCTGATCCGGTCTATATTAAGGGACATCTGCCACTAGATTCTTTAGTAGTGTCTAATGCACTGAAAAGAGCCAATTCCCAAACTTCTGGTGCTGACAAAGAATCTAAAGTTATTGATGCGTCAGAGAAACGGATTGCTGCGCAGCCAACAAACAAATGGAGCATAGCAAATACACAAGCCCTACTCTCACGTTTTGACAGGGCTCACTACGACCAATTAGGAAAACCAATGGAGCACCTCCCAGATCAATACAAAGATCAGGCAGCAGAGCTCTTACAAGAAGGCAAATTAATAACCAATGCCTCAATTAAATGTGCACTAGATGTAGCTGACACAGCATCCAGAGCAGTCAATACTAGTGTTATACTCAGACGACATGCGTGGTTATGCATTTCAGGTTTTAAAACAGAGGTACAGACTACCATCTTGAACCAGCCCTTCAATCAAAACCAATTGTTCGGGCCGGAAGTAGACAACACACTAGAAAAGATGAAAAAAGACACAGACACAGCTAAGTCTATGGGTGCATTACAATCCACACAGACTAGAAGTTCTTTTTGCCGCTCCTTTTATAGAGGAGGCTCTAAGCAAACCAGCACAGATACATCATCTTTTAAAACGCACACACAGACCTCTTCTAACAAAGGCTACTTTAGAGGAGGGTACAGAGGCAATAATAACAAGGGAAGAGGTAGAGGTAATAACAACAACCACTCCTCTTCCACTCCCAAACAGTGACTTCCCTCTGCTTCCCCTACAGCATTCCACTCCTGTGGGGGGCAGATTATCACAGTTCCTACCTGTCTGGAATTCCATCACAATAGACAGGTGGGTAAGATAGATTTTCCAACATGGCTACTGCCTAGAACTCACAGCAACCCCCCCAAACATACCACCCAGGCAGCGTCCAATGTCCACAGAACATATGACTCTGCTTCAACAGGAAGTTCTAGCACTACTACAAAAGGTTGCTATTCAAGTAGTTCCTTTAGAGGAACGGGGAACAGGAGTTTACTCCCTGTACTTCCTAATTCCGAAGAAGGACGGGACACTAAGACCAATTCTCGACCTCAGGCCCCTCAACCATTA
The DNA here is from genome assembly GCF_964263255.1 of Lissotriton vulgaris. NCBI lineage: Eukaryota > Metazoa > Chordata > Amphibia > Caudata > Salamandridae > Lissotriton > Lissotriton vulgaris. The sequence continues at coordinate 1,030,941,147 of NC_141695.1, forward strand.
CATACAATCAGATAATTTTCACATGATCACTCTACAACAAGTACTCCCACTACTACAACAGGGAGATTTTCTTTCAACACTAGACCTAAAGGACGCCTATTTTCATGTTCCTATACATCCTGCTCACAGGAAGTATCTAAGGTTTGTCATACAAGGACAGTACTATCAGTTCAAAGTCCTTCCATTCGGGGTCACAACAGCACCACGAGTGTTCACAAAGTACTTAGCAGTAGTAGCAGCACATCTCAGAAGACAACAGATACATGTCTTCCCTTACCTCGACGATTGGCTCATAAAAGCAAAATCGTTCAACCAGTGTGTCCAACACACAAAACAAACAATTCAGACATTGCACGACTTAGGGTTTACAATAAACTACTCCGAGTCGCACCTGGAGCCTTCGCACGTTCATCAGTAACTAGGAGCTACCATAGACACATCTACAGCTCTAGGGTATCCCAGTCCAGCCAGGATACAAAGCATTCAGACCTTAGTCTCCATTTTTCAACACCAGCAGTCTCTCCAAGCCAGAGTGTTCATGAGTCTGATAGGCATGATGGCGTCTTGCATCTTCATAGTACCGCATGCAAGACTGCAAATGCGCCCATTACAAGAATGTCTAGCACATTAGTGGAATCAGGCTCAAGGTCAGCTCACAGACCTGGTGTTGGTAGACAGCCGTACATATCTCTCTCTGCAATGGTGGAACACCAAAAACTTGACAAAGAGACGGCCGTTCCTAGAACCTGTTCCACAGATAGTGCTGCCGACAGACGCATCCCTCACAGGATGGGAAGCCCATCTCTTACAGTATATCACACAAGGCCAATGGAACAACCAACAAAACAGTTCCATATCAACCATCTAGAGCTGCTAGCAATTTTCCTAGCAATCAAAACGTTTCAAGTACAAGTACAAAACAAAGCTGTCTTAATCCGGACTGACCATGTCAGCCATGTATTACATACTAAAACAGGGGTGGGGACACTCTCTGCAACTGTCCCAGCTTGCACAGAACATTTGGAGATGGGCCATTCCTCAAAATATACACCTGACAGTAGAACACCTTCAAGGAATTCACAATCCGATAGCAGATCTGTTGAATCGTAAGTCACAACAGATTCACGAATGGGAGATACATCCACAAGTTCTTCAACCATTCTTCCAAATGTGGGGGCATCCACAGATAGATCTGTTTGCCACCCACGACCTTCGCCGCCAGGTTCCCACACCCACGGTCGGAGGGGAATGCGATATGGATGAACTGGTCAGGCAGATTTGCGTACGCTTTTCCACCTCTCCCACTCATTCCACTAGTAGTGCGCAAACTCCGACAACAGTCTCTCAAACTAATACTAGTAGCTCCCACATGGGCACGTCAGCCGTGGTTCACCACACTACTAGATCTCTCACTGGTTCCACATCAAAAATTACGGCTCACGGCCTCCCTGTTAAAACAGAACCATGGAGAAATAAGACGCCCATAACCAAGCCAACTGAATTTGGCAATCTGGCTCCTGAAGTCTTAGTTTGGCTACTTAAACCTACCACCAGACTGTATGAACATAAAGAAGCTAGAAGACCCACTACCAGAGCATGTTATGCCGCTAAGTGGAAAAGATTTGCAATATATTGTAACAATAATCACATTGATCCACTGGATGTTTCCATCCAAAATATTATTTGCTACCTTCTACACCTACAAAGGTCCAATTTGGCTTATTCTTCCATTCGCCTGCATCTGGCAGCAATTGCAGCCTATTTACAGAATAGGCAACATCTATATCTCTTTAGAGTACCTGCAATCAAAGCATTTATGGAAGGATTAAAACTAATAATCCCACCTAGGTTACCACCTGCTCCAGTATGGAACCTAAACGTGGTCCTTACAAGACTTATGGGACCCCCTTTCGAGCCTTTACACAAGTGTGAATTGCACTTCCTAAAATGGAAACCTGCTTTCCTTGTTGCCGTCACCTCCCTCAGAAGAGTTAGTGAAATACCAGCGTTCATAATACAAGAACCATTTTTTCAGATATATCCTAACAAAGTGGTTCTTAGGCCCAATCCAAACTTCCTGCCAAAAGTTATTACTCCTTTTCACCTTAACCAATCAGTAAAGCTACCAGTGTTTTTCCAAAACCCGGACTCGGTTGCAGTAAGGGCTTTACACACTTTAGATGTTAGAAGAGCTCTGTTATACTACACAGGCAGGACTAAATCCTTCAGAAAGACAAAACAACTATTTGTATCTTTCTCTCCCCCACACAAGGGCAATCCCATCTCTAAAGGAGGAATTGCCTGATGGATTGTAAAGTGTATACAAATATGCTATCAAAAAGCTAAACATACACTAACGGTTCCTCCTAGAGCGCACTCAACTCGCAAACTAGGAGCCTCTATTGCTTTCTTAGGAAATATACCACTAGAGGACATATGCAAGGCAGCAACATAGTCTACAATACACACCTTCACTTACCACTATTGTGTTGATGTGCAAGCCAGGCAGCAAGCTGCAGTAGGTCAAGCTGTCCTTAGAACACTATTTCAGTATGCTGCAACGGATACAAGCGACCACGGCTAGAGGAGACACTGCTGCACAATCATTGCAAAAGTGTACGATCTGCAGCTCATATGCCTCAAACGGAAAATGCTACTTACCAGTATGCATCTGTTCTTGGCATGTAGAGCTGCAGAGTCGTAAAAGCCCTCCCACCTCCCCAGGACTTGTATCCGTTCCAGTACTCATCTTACGTTGATGCACACGCATGGACATCCTTTCTCTTTACTTCTACTAACTCCATCATTTCCCATCATGGCGAAAAACAATCTGAGGATGGAGTCGATGATCATGCTCAGTATTGTCCAAGGGAGGAGTCATCTATCTAGTGACTACAAAGACTTCTTCCAAGAAGACAACAACCTGCAATCATCCAAGCCCAACACCAGGTGGCGATCTATTGCAAAAGTGTAGGACTCTGCAGCTCTACATGCCAAGAACAGATGCATACTGGTAAGTAGCATTTTCCTTCCTGCCCAAGGTAGTCACAGACTTCCATATCGGGCAGTCCATCACCTTGCCCACCTTCTTTCCGCCTCTGCATCCCTCGAAAGAGGAAGAGAGGCTCCACCGTCTGGACCCAAAACGTGCGCTCTTTTACTATTTGGATCGCACACGCCAGTTTCGGGTGGATGACCAACTCTTTGTTGGTTACGTGGGCGCTAAGAAAGGACGGGCGGTGCACAAGCGGACCACCTCTCGGTGGATCGTGTTTTGCATCCAGGCGTGCTACTCTTTGGCTAAAAAGGAACCTCCTGTTTGCCTAAGGGCCCACTCCACTCGGGCCACGGCGACTACTACTGCCTTGGGCCGAGGAGTCCCCTTGCAGGACATTTGTCAAGCAGCTACGTGGGTCTCGCTGCACAAGTTCACAAGACATTACTCGCTGGACAGCCAAGTCCGGAGGGATGGTTTCTTTGGCCATTCCGTCCTCCAGGACTTTCTGGTGTGATTATTGGTTCGCAGACCCACCACCGGGGTTGGTATTGCTTGGGTATCTATTCTAAGGTAAGGAATCTATCACTAACGTGTCTTTCAGATGCACAAGTTACTACTTGTGTAACGATATATCTGTGAGAGACATTAGTTAGTGGTAGATTCCTTACCGACCCACCCATCCACCCCGTTCTGCGATCCTATATCTAGGGTTAAGGTCATCCCCTTTCAGGGCCCTAGTTTCATGGCACCAGTGTTGGTTCTATCATGGCTCTGTGTATCTGGCGCGGAAAAGCTGTGTATAAGAACTGACATCAGCGCGCACAGGCGGCGGCTAAGTACTCCGGCGACGTCATTCCGGCGCTAACGACACCGACGACAGACTCTGAGCCGCGGACGACGCCTACCGACGTGCAGGGGTATTGCTACGCAAAAGTTTCCGGATCCAATCTGACGCCTGGGGATATTCTAAGGTAAGGAATCGATCACTAATTAATGTCTCTTACAGATATATCATTACACAAGTAGTAACTTGTGCTTCATTCACTCATCATTCCATTCAAAATGAGTACCTTTCTTCAACAAATTCCTAATAGGCTCTACTACAGATGCGAAGCCCTTGATGAATTTGGCATAAAATTCTGCCAACCCAAGAAAAGATCTAACTTGATCTTTATCACAAGTAGTGGAAGCATCAACAATGCTCTTGGCTAATTCAAGTTTAGGTTGGATCCCCTCAGCTGAAATCACATGACCTAAATAGGTCACCGAAGATACACCAGTTTTACACTTGGCTCTGTTGACCGTGAGCCCCTTGTTAGCTAATTTTCCAAGAACTATCTTCAAAATAGCGTCATGGTAACGGTCATCCTTGCCATAAATCAAAATATCTTGAAAAAAGATAACATGTGACATCTCACCAATTACCAACTTCATAATCCGTTGAAAACATGCTGCAGCGTCGCGAAGCCGAAAGGCATTCTGACCAAACGAAATGCCCCTAGCGGCGTAACAAAAGACGTCAGATGCTTTGAGTCTTGATGAAGAGGCACCTGGTGGTACGCCAAAGACAAATCAAGTACCGTAAAGACTCTTGCTCCATTGAGCATTGTGATAGATTCAACAATGTTTGAGAGAGGTTGGCGATATACCCATACCCATTTATTGAAAACCCCGAGGTCCACACGCATGCGGATACTCTTCCCACCATCCTTAGGGGCCAAAACCACTGGGACCAACCACTCTGATGACTCTATTTCCTCAATTATGTTTAATCCTTTCAATCTATCAAGTTCAGCTTTGAGGGGAGCTAACAAAATGTTTTAAAGAATGATACGATGCTCAAAATCTTTTAACAAACCCAGTTTGTCCGAAAACACTTGTGAAAATTCATCAAAAAACTTGTTTGAAGAAGAAATTTGGTCAATTAGCATGACTTGATCAGAGGGTTTGAGGGCATTGGGATTAAGAATAATACCCAAATCTCTTTGATGTCTCCATCCTAAGAGATTGTCTCCTCTATGAGCAACGTATATTTTTCCAACAGTTTCCCTACCTTTGATATGTATCCTCATAACAGTATATCCAGACACATCAATATGAGACCCTCCATAGCTGACAGGGTTAATATCAGGTGCAATTAGCTGTACATGAGGAAAGGTTTTGTTCCATATTTCATTACCAATCATTGTGAAGGGAAAGCTAGAATCTGCTAATACCACAAACATTTCCCCACCAGTTTCAACATTACACTCCGGCATAGTGATAGGATCCGCATCAATTTTTCCATCACTCCTTACACTAGATATAACTAATTTTGGATTGACAGAAACAGTCTCAACATGCTCTAGAGAATGAACCTTTCCAGTAGATCTACACACTCTAGCATAATGGCCATTATGCCACACTTAAGACAGGTTGCTGATTTAGAATAACAATTAGGAAAACTGGAAGAGTTATTAACACTTCCACAACGATAGCATTTTATCTTACTTCGATCAAATTGAACTTTTGTTTTAGGATTTTTTTTGAACTTTACATATACTGTCTTTAAATGGAGTTGGTTGAACTCCACTAGACATTTCATGAATATTACTAGGAGTGGGGGAACAGTCTGTAGAAGTCTTATGTTGCTTCATTTCTTTCGCCCTTCCTGATGTATTCTCTATACCTTCTACAATCGATATGGCCTCCCTCAAAGAAGGATTTTTCAATAAGAGCTTTTCTTGTACTCTGGAACTATTTGTACATCTCACAAGTTGATAGCGATTTAACGATTGTTAGTTCACCAAAATCACAAGTTTGTGCTAATGTTTTTAAGGATGCCATGTAATTTCCAACCTTTTCATTAGGCTCTTGGATCCTCCTGAAAAACTTATGTCGTTCAAGAACAACATTTATGCCTGGTCCAAAGTAATTTTCTAGCATTTTTGTTGACATTTCAAAAACATCACCAGAGCAATCACTAATATGTATTTCATCAATACTATTATAAATATTGCGACCTACCACCCCCAAGTTGTGAAGAAGTATAACTTGTTTTCTAACTGCTGAAAACCTTTCTCCTCAAATTGCTACTAGATAAGAATCAAATAAGTTCAAATAAGTTATTCCATCTTTTCCATGGAAGAAGTAAGGGCTCACGTTTTTCACAGAGAAATGGCAGAGGCTGACTCATTGACGTCGAAGACATCATACACTGTTATAGGATTAATAGATTTTGAAAAAAAAAATATATATATATATATAAAGTCCAGTATTTATATCCTAAAATAAATCCAATCTGTAAATTAAATCTCAAGAACCAAGTTGAATAGTGTGCGTGTCACTGGTGTAATTATACTCCAACAGTGTTCAATGTCAAGTGTCACTGATGTAATACACAGATTATGAAATCCAATACTGTAACACTCTGTAGAGGAAGAATGTCAAGTGTGCGTTTCACTTGATCTAATACATGGACGGCGAAGTCCAAAAGAAGATGAACTTGTAATGCAATAATCGCTAAGATCTATTCAATTTCTTTTTAGCAATGAGTATATCACAGGCTTCGTACGCGTGTTGCCAATAGTTACACAAGATGGCTACCACGCATACGCAAGTGACGCAATGCGTCAATGTGAAGGCTACGGAGCAGTGATGAGAATTCCACTGCTGCGCGAGTGAAGACAGCGGACGTCTAGTAGTTGAGAATCCAAGGTACACAAGTATTGTTTTGCACCAAATCTTTGCTTGAAGATGACAAAACGTATCGTAGATTAAAGCATTAATGCTGAATCAGTTGCGAATATGATGTCTGGGAACACGATGAAACATAAAGTTGTTCCGATGTGTGTCACATCTAAAGTGTCGAACAATCAAAACATGGTATTTTTCCAATTAAAGTTATTTACTCACGGTTACTTGTCAGGAAGAAAAGAACCAGTCCATAGCTCTGTGTGATAGTACACTCTAGTTGCAAACCGACTAATTTTTGTATGATGAACACACTTGAGCTTGAAGAAAAGTATACTTGATCGTTTCTTGGTACTTCCTTTCTTTGTGGGTTCTAGTGTTGCAGGTGGTGTAAGAGCTTGTCCCTTTCAAGCTTTCCTTCGTCGCCAGCGTTAAATAGGACATACACTGGAGGAATTGTAGGATAAGTTTATTAGTAATAACACCACCAACGGACACTTCCTTCTCAAGTCTCATTCTGCCTGAAAGAGGCATCACCATGGAGATTGGAATACAAAGCTCTCATGACTTCAATGAGGATAACATTTTACATGTGTAAGCATTACAACCCATTCCCCTCTGATATACCCATTGCATGCCTCCCAAATAGTTGCCCAAGTGCTGACAGAACCAACATTTAGATCACAGTACATAGTTATGAATTCCAGAATTTCTGACGAAAATAAACGCATCACTCAGTGCCTGACCCTGGAACCTCCACTGCCTCTCGCAGCCTTCCGGGCTGGGGAAGCGAAGCCGCATGACAACAGGTGAGTGGTCTGAAAATGTTCTAGGCAAGTGAGTCATGGGCTGAAACCAGGGGGACTTCGTACATGAAAGCTGCCAAAAATCTAAACGCATCCACGTGTCGTGGAGAGCAGAATAGTGTGCATATACCTTTTCTGTAGGGAATCTCATTCGCCATATATCTACCAGGCCGAGTGAGTCACACATGTCACAGAGTACTTTACGGCATGCGGTTTGGTGGCGGGAGAAACAGTTGTACTCTAAAGAGTAGGTTGTGAAAGTAGATAAAAATCCCCTCCAAAGCAAATGTGTAGTCAGCGCCTAACGGGAGACGTTGGGTGTGTAGAAAAAATCCGGGTCATCGACATTCGTGGCGTAAATACACATTAATGCAATGCGAGTTCCCATGAGCATTCCAGTAACCAACGGAAGACGTTTATGAATAAGTATTGCAGTTCGCCTGAAATATGTGTTATAGTAAAAAAAAAAAAAAAAAAAAAAAAACTAGCGGTGTGCACCCCAACTCTGGGCAAACAGCGAGGGGGAACTTGGGGGAAAATGTGTTTCCTGTAGGAAAGCAATGTCAGTCTTGTGACGCTGCATGTAGTGCAACATGTGTTTCATCTTTCTGGTATTGTTCAGTCCTCGTACATTCCAGGTAAGGAAATTGATGTATGAAAAAGTACTGTAGACTATATTTAGAATGGATGTTATATATTCTGTTAGAAAGTGCATGTCATGTGACCTTTTCCTTTAAAGGGGCATCCATGACTCCTTATACAAAGATCCATGTATTTTCGTCAGCGCACAACTGCCAGTTACACTCTTTTGGTTCTCATTCTAAAAAGCTCTTGACTTCTAGTTGTTTACTTCCTGCTGCACTGCACTTTTTAAAATCTTTGATGGGGCAGTTTGCTCTTACGCCTTCATAACTTTTAGCCACAAAGTATAGTCTTTAAAAGAAATTGGGGTAGAATTGCTGTGCTAGAAATCTTCTGAAATTGGCATCAACATGTTGGCTTTTGCAAAGATCTCCCTCTACCCAGCTTTCAGGAACAGGCAGATATGCTTAAAATTTATATATATTTTACCACAGGTTTTGCATTTTTCTAAGTGTTAGTCCACATGCATACGGATTGAAGCATGTTTGAAACCTGTGGTCCACAAAAGCAGTGAGGGAGGGTGGAGGAAACAATGGCCAAAAGCATTACTCCTTAGGGAGCTTGACAATCTGCATTTAAAAAAAACAAAAAAAAACAGTGATGATTTTTACCCCCTCCTCGCCTTTCCTGTTGTCTTTGTGGGTTGCTGAGCAGTACTTTCTCTTAAGAGTTCTTGCTTGGCGACACGCTGAAATCAAATGACTCGCCATGTCACAGGCTCATTTCATGACTACAGTGCACCTTGTTCTCACTGAACTCGTGATCTTGGTGAGTCTGATGTTGGGGTAGCAGTAAAGGTCAATTAACTGGAGGTTTCATGGGGCGGTAGTACTGAGTAGTGGAACTGCAGCGTTCCCCTCTGTGCCCCCATGCTGGTGCTAGGATGTAACTTCTAGGACCACAGCACCATGCTCTGTGGAAAGGGAGGAGACTTCCGTAGTGGTTACAGTGTGCCATGTATCAACATCACCATATTCTTTTACTTGTTTGTCAACCCCGAGAGTCTCTCTCTGCTTTTGTGTGAGTGAGTGATTATGCTTGTAAAGTTGAACTGTCTCTATGCACTGGTCATATGCCCACTGTGAGAAAGTCTAATATTATCTGATGTAATAGCAATACATATCACTAATATTGTTAGGTCCAGTAAAGGTTTCAATAATTTAAACCTGAGCCCAACCCCTGGGAGTTAAGACACAGAACATAAAGGCTTTACTTATGAAAATGAGTCATTTAGAACTACCAAAACAGTTAAAAATACAACACAATAAAAATCCAACTCCAATTTTAAAAATATAGAATAATTTAGTGAACAAAACAACACCAAGACGACCAAAATCTAATAAGGGAAACCAAAGATATGAATTTTAAAAGATGTAAGGAAAAATTGCGCCAAAAAGCATTAAGCTCCAGCTGTGGATATCTGGGTGCACGTGACCAGTACCTAGGTGTAATTTTAGGCTGATCATGATGGAGTACTGGTCGAATAGAGAGGGCAGATTAGTATTGGCCGGAAGTTTTACCTTCTGAAATGGAAGTCAAGAAATCCTCAGTGTGTAAAGGCAGCGGGCTTTGACCAAGATGTGCTGCAAAAGGCTGGATAGTGATCTGGTGAAGTTCAATGAAACTGTTGACTATTGGCGGAATGCTCAGAGCGCGAGAAATACAAAATTTGCTCCCAAGAAAGGTCCCTCACCGGCGGGATACTTTTGGCGCCTTCACCAGGTGAAAATTTGTCACATTCGGACGTAGTCACTTTTTTTGAGCTCAGATTCCTCCAGCGGGGCAAGGTTAAAAGCTGTAGCTGAACAGGACTGCACAAGTCTGACTACTCTCTCCAAATCGTCCTGCTAAAGCTGATTTGCCACTTCAGAAAAGCTGTGAGTGGGAGCAACCTGAATCTTTGGCCCAGCAGCTGCGCACCTTGATCTGATTGACTTGGTGGGTTTGTCCTGATGCTCTGGAGGTCTTTGGAGCCAAAAAGTTTCTAAGTTTCAATTTATTCAGGATGTTAGAAAGAGTACACTTGGTCACAACTTTGGTTTCCAGGACATCAGGAATAGCACTTGTTGGTCAAGATTCACTCCAACGAAGACGCCAGCATGGCCAAGCAGGTCCAGTTGGAACTGGTTAGCTTGGCTCTACAGGAAAAGTGCTTCAAGCAGATTGTTGTCCCTGTAGCTTAACAGGAATTCAGCTGACCCTTGAAGTCCACGTCTTTGTAATGGGTACAAGTAAGACCATGCCAAGCTTTTCAGGTCTCCTCACAGGCTTCAACAGCAAGTGCAGTCCCTCTTGTCTTCCACATGTTGAGTAGTATTCTGTAGATGGCACCCAGGGGTGCCACGTTTATGCCTGGCACTAGCCCATGGGCATGGGTGATTCCTGCCCCTCCCTCACCAATAGGGGAAAAGTTCCCAAGGGTAACCCTAGCCACTTTTGCAGGATTTTCTGTATGACCTAGTGCAAACAATCCCCCAGTGTCCCTGTCTCCCTAAATCCAACATGGCAGAACCTTTCTTACCTTGTACATCACTTTTGTGCCCACCCTATAGTTGTGACCAGGGAAATCACACACTCGCCTCTGTGGTCACTCAAAACCGGTCCTGGGGGCAGCTCCTCACCCAGTTGGATTTGTACCTGGCTGTCTATGGGACAAAGCATGGGGTAAGACCAAAAATGTAATTAGATCTACCTGTGACAGGTTATGCCTTTTTAAAATGTATAAAGTTCCCATATGGTCATCCTATCAGAGGAACAGAACACTTCCCCACACCCTAGGCCTTGTCTCTCCTACAGAAGCAAGTTCACACCTCATCCAGGGGTGACTCCTGAATGACAGTAGAGGATCATGCAAATGGGCTTCTAGAGGTTTTAGACAGGTATTTTAATTATTTTTTATTTTAAAGGTTTTATATAGCGCTGGTTAGACCCGGAGGTATCAGAGCGCTTTACATGAGAATCAGATCATAGTTACAGGTTACATCGTTACAAAGGTTACACAGTTATTAGAGCATGGCAACATAGTTACTTGTAAGGTAAAAATAACCAATAAGCAAAAATACTTAGGGGGAAAAGCAGGCAGGGGGAAAGATTCAGAGGAGGGGGAAGGAGCTGGGGAAGTAGACAGGTAACATAGGCGGCAAAGAGGAGGGGAGGGTGAAGGACACCGCATGGAAGGAGGAGGGGAAGGGCGACGGGGACACAAACCGGTAGACGAGTCAAGGCAACGTCCAAAGTCCAGTAAGCTGTGATCCCAGGGGAAGTGATATCACTTCCCTATCGCCGTTGTGGGAGGCTCCCTTTACCCAGTGGACTTTCTCAGAGGGGTCTCAGACTCCAATGCCTACATACTGGATCCTTCCCCAAAAAGGGGAGAGCGAGTGCTTTGGCAAGGGGTGCCATACCATACCTCAGCTGTGAGTGGCTCCCTTGGCGCAGTGGACTCTCTCAGCGGGTTCGCTGAGACTCCAGAGTATAAATATTGGATCTTTCCCCAACAAGGGGAGAAGGAGTGCTTAGTCAAAGGTCACAAAGGACAGGGGGCTAGGCAGACTAGCAAGCAAGATGAGAGATTCAGGAGAGAGGGATTAGGAGCTAGGGAGGTAGACAAAGAGCGAAAGAGTACTAAATGGGAACACATTTAATTAATGAGTTAATATAAAGCGCTGGCTAGACCCGAAGGAACCAGAGAGCCTTACATGAGGAACAACAATGTTGCAATTTACATCAGTTAAAAGTTACCTAAGTATCAAGAAAGGCATTTAAAGAACATGGGGGACAAGGTGCATTGAGCAAGGAAGGGTAAGGGGATGGGGTAAAGGGGGGAGTCCACAACCATCTCCTCTTTAGGCATCCGCCAAATCGCTAGGTCTCCACAGTCTGGGGTAAGTTCCGCAGGTTCGAAGTCCTGATGTGTAGGCAGGTTAGGGGATAGGTTCAAGGTCTGGTCAATGTCCATTTGTTGTCCCAGAGAAGTAAAACAACGTGTAGAGGGCTACTATGGAAGCCGTCTTGGGGTCAGGCAGGGGACTGTACTGTACACTGGTACACTAATGGCCATCCTAAGGTCAGGCATCTGGCAGTTCAATATCCAGGACAGCGGCCGCCAGAGAATAACTAATCCAGCGTGCGCACACCATCACATGCACAAGCACACAAAAATGAGAGCAAACACTCTCATATATGCACGGACGCACACACAAGCACATAGACAGAAAACATCCAAGGACACAAGCACACATAAAATCCCATGCACTAATACAAAAACATCCAAATACATGCACACGCAAACATAGTAACATGCACAGACATGCACAAGCACACACAAATGCACTCACACTCATACACACATACACATACAAACACAGGCACACATACAATCACATGCTCCTGAACAAAAATACACAAGGACGTACACACAAATACATACACACCACACACACACCCACACCATCACACGCACAGACATGCACAAGCACACAGAAATGTGTGCGCACACTCTCATACGCGAACAGAGGGCGCATACAAGCACGCATACAGAAACATCTACACGCACAAGCACACATACAATCCCATGCTCTAATACAAAGACTCAAATACATGCACACCCCATCACACGCACAGACATAAGCCCACATACAGGAACATCTGCTTGCACAAGCACACATAGAATCACATGCTCTAATACAAAAACACCCAAATACATGTCCACACCATAACAGGCACAGACATGCACAAGCACACACAAATGTGAACATACTCTTTCATACAGGCGCGCGCGCACACATGTGCGCCCGCACACACCCCCTCATACACGGCCAGACGCACACACAAAAGCACTCCCATGACACATTTCTTCAGGACTGCTGCAGCATTGATGGCAAACCATGGCAGGATTGGTCCGACTAACGAAAGAAGGCTAGTTGCACAAGCAGGAATTGGTCGACTCCAACAAGATTGTGTGCCCAGAGTAAGAGTCACAGCAACCTTGGCATAAAATGGCGGCCCCCAGATCAACAGAAAATGCAAGCCAGAGATCAGCTCCAAACTCCCCACACAACCAGAAAGCTCATCAGTTTAACAGGTAAGAGCTGGTGTTATAAGGTGGGCGCTATCGCTGGAGTGCTCCCCAGTAAAGTGGACATCGTGACGGTCGCGGGAGAATCCTGTGCGGCAGGTGCTCCTCACCTATTGTTGCCACACCAGCCTCTCCCTCTGTATCAGCCGCTTAGCCACGATATCACCAATAAGAGGGCCGCACCTCTTCGGCAGGCAGTTACTGGCAGCAAAGTGGGCAGTGCATCGCTTTCCGCCCCACCAGGAGCGATGAGGGCGCTATGCAGTTCGCGCCCGTGGGGGCCTCTATAATGCTTCCCCTCTTCCTGGGTAAATGGTCGTTGCAGCTGGAGGGCCTCTAAGCCGGGGAACTCGCGTCGCGGGGCAGCCGCACTCCACCGTGCCCGCGCTGCCCACCCCGGTCACTCTTACCTCTGGCTCTGGTGGAGATGGATCGGCGGCCTTGGGATGGTGCCGCTTCCTTGCCAGTGAGGAGGCAGCTATCTTCTCCGCCTAGCAGAAGCCGATCGCCATCTTGGGACACTTTAAAAGTAGCTTTTGTAAAATATTTAGTACAAATCTGACTTAACCAATGAATTGAGCTTATGCTGTTTTTTTAAAAGCCCAAAAATGAACTTTCTACCCAATTTTCCTAAGTTGAGATAACATGATGCATTCCTGTTAAACAGATAACTGCTAAAGTGACAATCTTTTGGGCTTTTGTCACTGTAAACATGTTTGGCATTAGACCATTACATTCCATACTTTTAAATACTATGCACCCTGCCCTATTGGCATTTAAGGCCTACTTAGGCGTGACTTCTCAATCAAAGGGGTTATTTATCAGGGTTTAAAACTGCAGACAGGCTACAGTAGTAGAACTGCAGTCCTGTTTGCACTTTCCCATTAGTGATGGCACAGTGCGTACTGCAGTCCACTAGTGACATTTAATTTGCAGGCCCTGGGTACACTTTGTACCATATGCTAGAGGTTAGTTGTCTTGCTTTTAAAGAAACAGTCACTGAACTGTCATTGAGCGCCGTGGACGGTCCCAAATACTCAGCCTATGGGATAGCATGGGCTAAGTTTAAGAGGAATGAGCTCGACTGCTGGGGATCACCAGTCTTTTGGTTGCTTCTGTGTTTGGGTACCTAGCATCTCTGTAGAAGACATACTTTTACAAGATCCTGTGAGTTCCGCTGGTTTTTCCCTGCTCCTGAACTTCTCCCTGGTGCCGAAGGCATTCAGTAGTTGGGCCCTCTGTCCGCGCTGCACAGAATTCCTCCCTGTAGGGTGTCCTCCTGTACCATGCTAATCAGAGTTCTGGCAGGTCTGTCAGGGTAGGCTGTTCTTACTCCAGTATTGGAAACTGCTTGAATCATTCCCTGTCGTCGAGATGGGAGTCCCACCTTACATTACAATAGCAATGCTAAGCTAAACATAAACCAGAAAGTCCCTAGGCCCTTTAGTTGTATGGCATACCATAGGCATTATTAAAGAGACCTAACATAGGTGTGAATCAATCCGGTTGCCATGTACTCTAGAACCCTCCTGACAGATGCTCCAGTCCCTCTGATTTTCAACTAGACTTCATGCTAGCAGGTTTTCTTCATTTGAAAGCTTATTTTAGCATTTAAATGGTATTTTCTGGCTAATTTATACTGATAGACTAGTACTCTCTTCATCTTGAGTCTGTATTAGTCTTTTTTCTCACACGTCTGACAAGAAGAGGCTTTTCAGGGCCTGTGGTACCTGTTTCTAGAAATGCCTCCACACTGATGACGCCCACAAGGGCTGCATTTATTGCCTTTATCCTGACCATAAGGCCAAAAAATGCAAGGTATATTGCACTTTCTCCTGTAAAACTTTGAAGTACATTGAGAGTTGTCTGCTCTTATGGCTGCAAAAGCTTAAAGCTAGGAAGGAAACTGTGTCAAGTGATGATTGAGGAGGCATCTTCTTCATCCTCCAAACGATCTCATAAAAGGGAGAGATCCCACTCTTCCCTTGAGCCACCTCCATAAAGCCTCTAAAAAGACCTCTCAGCAGTCTTACAGGCGCAGACCTTCTAAATCTCCTCGCAAAGAGCGAAATAGTAAGTCAAGTAGGCCTAAAAAAAACAGGTCTGAGCCGCCTACACTACCTCACCAGGTGAGGCATTCCTTTAAGAAACACTCTTTAGCTCCTCCGCCTGACAGACTGCTAACGAGAGACTTACCGTTGACAAAATCATCGTCCTAGATGAGAAAATCGGCACAGTCGTAGATCCTTGCTGCCATTGGCACTTCTTCAACGCCAGATTCCATGTCATCCACGTCGATGGTCCATTGAATCCATCCAACGATGCCAAAGGTGCCGTCAGTATCGTTGTCTAATATAGACCCTTCATTGATTCCCCTACTGCCTACGTCCCCTCTATTGACTACCACCATGGTTTTGACAGCTTTGATTGCGTCTCTATCCACAACTCGTCCAACAACACCGTCGATGTCAGAAAAAGCTGGAACAATTAAAAAAAACAGGACAGACTGAGGCATTTGACCCTGGACACACCTCTCTTACTAAGGTGTCACTGTTGCTTCCCTCACAGATGCCCGAAGAACAAGCCTTGGCTGATGATGACGAAGGACCTTACGGATATGCACACAGCCCATCAGAACTGCTCATAAAGTGCTAAGATGACGATTATGATGAGGAGGACTAGGAGGGTCACAACTTGCGTCCCTCAGGACCAATATCAACCGCAGTAACACGAGGAGATGGTTTGCACGCCCTCTGCACTTGTCAGACTACAGGAAGTGTTTACCTCAGTCTTCTGCTTCTGCAGCGCCAGCCACTCCACCACTGCCAGTGGCGTCCATTCCTCCATCTACTCCACAGCAAAATATACTCTTGCTACCTACTTCTATTCACCATTCCCCGCAAACTGCTTTGCTTCATGATTCGGCGACTTATGATGATGATGATCATCAGGAGGGTGAGACCCGAGACCCACATCAAGAATGGGATGATTACCTCAATCCCACACGATCTCCCACTCCTATCCCTGTTGATTACCTCAATCCCACACCATCTCCCACTCCAATCCCTGTTGATTATCCACTCGAGGATATTGGTGGGTTCCATCTTTTGACTAGAGCGAGCTGATAAGCGATTCGACTTAGCTATGCCTTCTACACAAACAAACCTCTTCCTTTTGATTTTAAGGAACTTCTACGCAAACAAACTTCTTCCTTTTGATTTTAAGGAACCATTCAGGAAAACCGTAAGAGCTATGCCTATTGTAAGTTGCATCTCGGAGGAGGGCTTGCAAGTCATGAAGACTCCGGCCACAGTTACTGCTTTCCTCCCCTGTCTGGAGAAAAAGTACAAGGCTCCAGAGGATGCTCCTGCTTGTTTCACTGGTCCCTCAAAGCCTAATTCAATCATCCCTCCGGCAGCACAATGCAGGTCAAAAACCCGTCTGCACCAATCACAGCACCTGCAGGCAAAGATGGCAGGCTCCTTAACCCCTTCGCTGCTAGGCACCCCTGTGAGAAGTTGGCCTGATATATGATGCTCACTAGTTCTAGTGATCACCTTGTATCAGTCCAAACAACCCTTATGGTGATTGGTTGTAAGTCAACCTTATAGACCAGCTATCCTAATGGTAGCATAGACAAAGCATTCTTAGGCTAAACTCTTTTGGCATGTGAAGCCAGCTGTTTTACCACATATAACCCATTGAATACCAAATGAAAGGACATCATACAGGTAGTTATGAAAATAAACAAGATATTTATTAACTAACATACACCTCTGAACTTTTTGTGAGGTCAGAGGGCTAAGCACATGACAAGACTCTTTTGTGTTGACATTTTTTATTAGAAATGTTGAGATTAAAGTACAGATACTAAAATAAAGCAGGATAATATCTTTCACAAGTAAAATAATACAAATGAGGAAAGGTATTAGACGAAGTATGATAAATATGAGGACATAAAAATATCGTATATTCCATAATCTTAAATACAATAATAATGAGAAAATAGCAAAATAAGTACATTATAGAAGAAGAATAAAGAAAAGGAAACAGGAGGAAAAAGGAAGAAAATGAATAAAAGGGAAAAGGAAGAGAAAAAGAAAAAGAAAAGAATAAGCAAGAATCCCAGAGCAACATGAGTAAGCACAAAAGAGGTAAAGGAGAAAAAATGTAAAGCTGAGCAGTACGAAAAAAGAGAACCTAAAAGAAGAGAATTAAGAAGGTGGAACAGTCAGAGGAGAAGGAGGAGTGGAAACAGAGCACTATGCACAGTGGCTTCCAGAAAAGGAGACCACACCTGGAGAAAAATGGAAGTTTGATCCTGCAAGTTATAAATTGTACGTTCATGTAGAGCTGTTTGCATCATTGCCACCAACCACTCTTCCTGCGAAGGAGGCAGAGGCGATTTCCAGTGCCGCAGTATACACATTTTTGCCGTGGCCAGAGCCGTGTGGAGAAGACGAGCTTGCGGCCTAGAAAACTTCGGAAGGCTACGAAAATCATGCAAAATAATATTCAGAGGAGTAAGGGGCAGAGGGAGTGACATGGCATTGTCCAATGTCTTCCGTACAAAAAGCCAAAAAGGTGTCGTACGAGGACATTCACAAACAATATGTGTAATATCACAACCAGAAGCTGAACACCTCCAACACAAAGTATGTGATAACATTTTAGCATGATGCAATTTGACTGGAGACCAATGCCATTCATGTAGAATCTTGAAAATGCAAAATTTAAGACAGGCTTCACGGACTCCCTTATGCAACCCTTCCAAGATTTGGTCCCATTGAATATTGGAATATGCAACTGATAGGCGAGATTGCAATTTTAACTGGAGAGCTTGCGAGAGAGGCTGTGAAAATAAAGGATGCAAAAAAGTTTTATAAAGACCAGAAGTCACACCTTTAAGATTCCCCCAAGACTGTAGGTAAGACAAAATAGGAGATACAGATATTAAGTCAGGCGGAGGACCTAAATGTTTTGTGAGAACTTGTTGGAGCTGGATTGTGTGGGTGGCAGATGAAATTCCTCACAGAGTTGAGAAAAAGATTTAAAAGAGGTATTATGAAATAATTGATCTATAGTCTAAATACCAGCTTCCTGCCATACAGACAAGGACAGAGTGCGACCCCCAATACGAACAGCAGAGTTAGTCCATAAAGGAGCTTTAAAATGGATACGTGAATTAGATTTAAGTATACGATGACTTCTCTGCCAGGATTTGTGCATTGCAGATAAGATAGGGTTTTTAGGATCAGCAGAACTGACCCCTTTACCATACAAAAGGGACAAACCAAGACCAGAAGCTAATAAGTGACGTTCAAGGGGGACCCATTGAGGTATGTCTTTAGATTTGGTAGAAAAAAAAACAAGTTGTGAAAGATGAAGAGCAAGTGAGTAATGCTCGATAGAAGGGAGACCCAAACCCCCTTGTAACTGATGAGATTTTAGTTTGTCAAAGGTAAGACGCGGTTTAGCCGTGCCCCAGACAAAAAGTTTGATTTTGGAGTCAATGGATCTGAGTTGTTAAGGGGATGTGAAGAGGAAGCATACCCAAGACATAAAGAAATCGAGGAAGAGTAACCATCCTGACCGCCTGGACCCGCCCCCATAAGGATAAACCCAAAGCCTTCCATTTATCAAAGTCTCTTTGCATTTGTATGATTAAAGGAGTCAGATTGTCCGTGACTATATTATCCAACCCTCTATTAATTAAGATTCCTAAATATTTAAGTCGGGATGGTTGCCAATGGAAAGGTAAATCAGAAATCACATCTTTCGTTGTACCAATGGTCATGGGTAATGCTTCACTCTTATCCCAATTTATCTTGTAGCCAGAAAAGGAAGAGAAATCATTGATGATGCGGAGGAGAGCAGGAAGAGAGCAGGGAAGATCAGTGAGTGTGAGGAGAATATCCGCATATAAATAAATTTTAGAGTGACCAATTGGAAGGGGGACACCTACTACAGTAGTAGATTGTCATATCGCAGCAGCTAAAGGCTCCATTGCGAGAAGAAAGAGAAGAGGGGAGAGTGGACGTCCCTGACGAGTACCTAGTCTAATTGGAAATGGGGTAGAAAGAAAACCGCCGCAATTGACCTGAGCCGATGGATCATCATAAAGCAGGCGCACTTTATCTATAAACTGGTCGCCTAACCCAAACCTTTGCATGATAGAAAAAAGGTATTCCCACTCAATGCGATCAAGCGCTTTTTCAGCATCCAGAGAGAGAAGTAATGCATCGTCAGTGAGATGTTTAGCTGACCATAGAGTGTGAGATAAGGTGCGTAAATGGTTGCGAGATGACCTACCTGGGACAAAACATACCTGCGAATTGTGGATTAAAGAAGGTAAAACTTTACGAAGACGTGATGCAAGGATGCTAGCAAGTATCTTAACATCTGAATTTAAAAGAGATATGGGCCTATAAGTACTGCATAACGAGGGATCCTTGCCAGGTTTCGGTAAGACAGCTATAACGGCCTTGTTGGACAAAGGACCAAGAGAGAACTCCTCCACCCCCTCCCCAAATGCAGCATGTAAAGTGTCGATCATATTCTGACCGGTCCATTTAAAAAATTCAGGAGGAAAACCATCATCCCCCGGAGCTTTATGATATGGCAAGGCAGCTATTGCTGAAGAAATTTCATCCTTCGTAATAACACCATCCAGTAGGGCCCTACCCTCATCAGAGAGTTTAGGGATATGAACTGCATCTAAAAATGTGTTCATCGCAAGTGCGTCTGTATGAGTGCTTGGAGAATAAAGAGATCTATAAAATGAAGCGAATTCCTCAACAATTTCCTGTGGTCGAGTAAGTAAGTCACCACCACTTGATTTGATAGCTGGAATTGCCATAGCGGTCTCCCTCTGTCTCAATTGCGCAGCTAGTAACCGACCAGCCTTTTCCCCCTGCTCGTAATGACGTCCTTTCATCTTTTGCAAAGCGTATTCGGCTTTAGAAGTAAAGAGACTATTAAGAGACATTCGCGCTTTCTCCAGTGATTTCCGAGCCTGAAGGGTTGGCTTTGAGATATACGATTGAGAGAGTCGGCGAATGTCGTCCTCCAAAGCAGTCTGTTTGACTGCGTTTTCCTTATTGCGTAAAGCAGCGTCCCGCATGAGTTGACCCCTAATTGTTGCCTTGGCCGCAGCCCAAACCATTCTCTTAGAAGAGACTGATGTATCATTGAGAGTAAGGTAATCCTGGAGATGTGACTGCAAAATAAGTTTACCTGCTGTAGCTCTATACCTGGCTATATTCAAGCGCCATGGTTTACGTCCTGGTTTGGAGGGACACAAATCAAGAGATAAGAGAACAGGGGAATGGTCGGATATGGCTGCTGCCAAGATCTGGGACTGTGTAACCAACTGGACTGCCTGTTGCGAAAGAAGGAAATAATCAAGACTCGAAAATGTACCATGTGTAGAGGAGAAAAACGTATATTCTTTGTCCTGCGGATGACTTTGCCTCTAATGATCAACTAGAACAGTATCAGCAGGAATGTCCCTAAGAATGGCTCTATCTGGAGCGTTAACGGTGTCAAAGCAACCTGTTCTATCCAGAGTAGGATCTGGTGCTAGATTCCAGTCCCCTCCAATGAGAAACTGGGAGGCATTGATTTCGGTGAAAAGGCGGTTTAGACGGAGAAAAACTGTTTTATCCAGTATTATGGGTATCTTTCATAGATTCACATGCCTGAATCATTCCCCGTCGTCGGGGTAGGAGTCCCCGGTAAATAACAATAGTAATGTCACATAGACATATACTTAGTACTAGGCCAGTGGCCTCACATTAGTAGCCTATCTAGGTCCTTATGTAAAAAGGACCAAACTTTGGCCAGGAGCCAATCAGCTACCATCACCCTTCTCACCTTCCTGGAAGGAGCCCTAGTCCCTCAGATTTTCTACCGCACGTCGTGCAGAGGAGTCTCCACTGAGCTCTGCTCAGGTTTTTTCCTATATCTTTGGTTTTTTGACTACTTTTTCTTCAAGTTCAGTTGGAAAAGGAGTATTAGTATTTAATATGTCTACTACTCCTAAAAAAGGTCTTTTTAGGCCATGTGCCTCATGTAGTAAAATGAGGTTACACATAGAGGACAAGCATGAGGACTGTTTGTATTGCCTCTATCCTCAGCATTCTGCCAAGGAATGTAAGATTTGTCGCACTCTCCCGGTCAAGACATTGAAAGACAGGGAAGGGCGACTGCTTCTGTGGCTCCAGAAACTGAGGAACAAGGACCAAGTCTCCTCAGGTGAGAGTGAGTGTTCCTTCAGAAGTTTCCACTCCTCTCCTAAAAGGCCTCGACAGACATCTCCAGGTCAGTCTGCTGTGCCTCCTCACAAGAAGCCGAAATCTGTGGAGGGTCATCCTAAGGTCAAGCCTTCTCTTCAGATGACAGCCTTCAAAAAGCCTGCGGTGGTATCTTCTGGCCTGCCTGTGACGATGTCAACAGTTTCCATTTCGACATCCACGGCGACTACTTTCTCCATGGCTTCCACTGCCACAACGTCGTCGACGATGGGTAGGTCAATACCTTCTGTTATTCCTCTCACAAAACCGCCGAGGACGCTCCCGTCGACGTCTGCTTCATCGTCGACGAAGACAAGGCTTCCAGCGTCTATGAAGAAACCATCGTCGAGTTCATCGTCGACGAGGACTTCGTC
Organism: Lissotriton vulgaris; assembly: GCF_964263255.1. Lineage (NCBI taxonomy): Eukaryota > Metazoa > Chordata > Amphibia > Caudata > Salamandridae > Lissotriton > Lissotriton vulgaris. The sequence continues at coordinate 1,030,963,010 of NC_141695.1, forward strand.
GTCGTCGAAGCCACCGTCGACGAAGACACCGTCGACATCGGGACCGTCGACGAAGACTTCCTCGTCAGCGACGAATGCACCGTCGACGACGGCTCCGTCGACGAGGACACCGTCGACGACGACACCGTCGACGAGGACTCCGTCGACGAGGGCACCGTCGACGACAACAGCACCGTCGACGACGACACCGTCGTCGAGGACACCGTCGACGAGCACACCGTCGACGAGGACACCGTCGACGACAACACCGTCGACGACGACACCGTCGACGACGACTCCATCGTCGTCGAGCCCGTCGACGAGGACACCGTCGACGAAGCCGTCGTCGTCGTTGATTTCTGCAGTGTCGACGCCGCCGTCGACGAGGGCATTGTCGTCGACGAGGACATCATCGACGTCGATGCAGTCGACGATGAGAATGTATGATAACATGTCAACTATTGTAGACGCTCCATCAGACGCTACAATGAATCTACAATCAAAGGGCTCTCCGTCACTGAAGTATTCCTATACCCATTTTAAGATGTCATCATGCATGGTGACACCAGAGATGACTTCACCTAGCAAAGTCCAGCAACTGCTGCCAACGCAATTTCTGGAGGCAGAAGACCCTGACGTGGAGAACATGTTTCCCATAGCATCCAGTCCCTCTCATCTTAACATTAAGGTTCATGAGAGTTCAGACTGTGAAGATCTCGAAGAGGTGGCAATTCAAGAAGAAGTTCGGCAGCATACCACTGTTCAGCCTATGGTATGCCTCCCGGCTTCAATTGTCTCTGACCTACAGTTTCTGATTTCAGACTATAAACAAAGATTTCCGTCTTCTGCTCCTGCTTCAGGAGTGCCAGCACAGCAGGAAGCTCCAACACCTCAACGTCGCCAGCGACCACCTCCGCTGGTTGTGCATCCTGAGCATGAGAAATTGCCTCCTCAAATTTCTTCTGATGAGGATGAATATGAGGAAGAAGTGAGACATGATGAAGTCCAAGATGAGGAAGGTGAAATACATGATGAGGATTCTGATGATAACAACAACCAGGATCCGGCATCCCCAGAGCAAGTACAGGATGATTCTCCCCCTGAAGATTTAGGGGGATTCCATAATATAGTAGGGAGAGCGGCTGCGAGATTCAACATCCAAATAGCTTCGGAAACGCAGGACTGTTTCCTCCATGACTTTAAGGAATCCTTCAAAAGATCTGTTCGATCCATCCCAGTAATCGATTATATATGGGAGCAAGGACTTAAAATTATGAAAAATCCTTCCTCACTCATTCCAGTGCCGGCTAGACTTGAAAGGAAGTACAAAGCCCCAGACACTGCTCCCGCATGCTTAACTGGCCAGACTAAACCGGACTCAGTTATATCACAGGCCGCTCAGCAGAAGTCTAGCAACCCGTCAGCGGCAATAACAGCGCCTCCTGATAAAGAGGGGAGAAAACTTGATGCCATCGGCAAAAGATTTTCTTCTATGTCCGCCCTATCAGTCAGGGCTGCAAATTCTCTAGCATTACTAGGTCGCTACAATCGACAGATATGGGCAGATATAGCTCCATATCTAGAGGCAATCCCAGAAGACCAGAAAGAAGAGGTTAAGAAAATTTTGCTGGAGGGCGAACGCTCTGCCTCAGAGATGATCGATGTGGCCTTAGATATCGCTTCCACAGGATTTCGTCAACTGGCAGGAGCAGCGGTTTTGAGACGCCAGGGCTGGCTAAAAGCCACAGCATTCCGGCCTGATGTGCAAGCCAAAGTTCTAGACATGCCATTTGATGGCGAACTGCTCTTCGGTGAACATATCGATGATATGCTGCAAGGTATTAAGAAGGATACCGACACGGCGAAAGCCTTAGGCACCCTACAATACAAAACTAATTCCTTTCGAGGATCCAGAGGTAGAGGGCAGCAGAATAGGGGCAGCTATCAAGGTTACAAGTCCGCTTATAACTCTTCTCAGCAGTACAAGCCTCAATATCAGCAGAGACAGCAACAAGGACGAGCTTCCTACAACAAGTCGTCCTTTCGAGGGAAAGGAGGAAAGAAGGATAATTACAGACGCCAATGACTGCTTTCTCCAGCATACCTCCACCTCTTCTCCACAATTCGCAGTTGGAGGAAAAATTACCAACTTCCTTCACAATTGGAAACAAATTACAACAGATCGTTGGGTGCTGCAGTTAGTTCGCTTCGGACACACTTTGGAGTTTGTGGAACATCCTCCTCCGAACCCACCATGTCCTATGCAGCACAAGAATCTACGCCTACTTCAACAGGAGCTTTCTCTAATGCTCCAGAAAAGAGCAGTGGAGAGAGTTCCTCGAGGTCAGAAGGGGAGAGGATTCTATTCCCGATTCTTCCTGGTCAGAAAAAAGGAGAAGAAGCAATGGAGACCAATACTGGATCTGAGAAACCTAAATATATACCTCAAGAAGCAGTCCTTCCGTATGGTTACCCTCCAGGAGGTATTACACCTACTCAATCCAAAAGACTATATGGTATCCTTAGACCTCCAGGATGCCTATTTTCATGTCCTCATTCACAAGAGTCATCGACAATTTCTGAGGTTTGCAGTGGCAGGCAGGCACTACCAGTTCAGGGTTTTACCATTCGGCCTGAAGTCAGCTCCACGCATCTTCACGAAGTGTCTGTCACCAGTAGCGGCATACCTTCGCCAGCATCATCACCAAGTCTTTCCCTACCTAGACGACTGGCTCATCAAAGCTCCGACTCGGATAGGCGCAGCCAAGTCCTCTTCGGCCTGCCTTCATCTATTCAAAAATCTGGGCTTAACACTCAACCAGGAAAAGTCAACTCTCCAACCGTCACAACGTCTCAATTTCCTGGGAGCAACGTTGGATACACAACAAGAGAAAGCCTTTCCTTCCAGAGAACGTCAGGTCAAGCTGAAGACTCTGGCTGTCCACATTCAGGCCAAGCAGAGAGTCAAAGTTCGACTATTCAAATCATTGCTAGGAATGATGTCTTCCAACATTTTTCTCATTCCTCACTGTCGCCTACACATGCGGCCTCTACAGGAAGCCTTAACAAATCAGTGGATCCAATCTACAGGGTCTTTCGACGACTGGATCAGGATCACTCAGGTCATGAAGAAAGCTCTGAGATGGTGGCTTCTGGGCGACAACTTAAACAAGGGTCTCCCTTTTCTTCTCCCAGTCTCTCCTCATGTGATAACCACAGACGCTTCACTGGAAGGATGGGGGGCGTTCCTACAGGAACTGCAAGTACACGGTCAATGGTCAGTGGCAGAAAAACAACTCCACATCAATCTGCTGGAATTGAGAGCAGTGCGCCTGGCACTTCGAGCATTTCTGCCCCGTATCAGGAACTCCCCAGTGCTTGTGAGGACGGACAACACCACCACAATGCACTACCTGAACAAGCAGGGGGGTACTCGATCCAGGACGTTGTCTCGAGAATCTCAGCAAATCTGGATCTGGCTGGTACAACACGACATTTCTCTGCGGGCAGAGTATGTCCCAGGAGTAGACAACACCCTGGCAGACTCGCTAAGCAGACAGCGTTCACTTTGCCACGAGTGGGAGCTCGACCAGCAGACGCTCGACTCGGTGTTCTCCCGTTGGGGCAAACCTCACCTGGATCTCTTTGCGACGAAAGTGAACGCGAAATGCCAACATTACGCAAGCTGGCTTCCCCAGAAAAGGTCCCTAGGGAATGCCTTTTCGATGACATGGTGCAACGTCTTTGCTTACGCTTTTCCACCGTTTCCCCTGATCCCCAGGGTTCTGCGGAAACTGAAAGCAGAGAGTTGTACCATGATCCTGATAGCCCCAGCGTGGCCGCGCCAACACTGGTATACGGAGCTACACCTTCTATCGCTGGAACCTCCAATTCTATTCAGGACATGCCCACATCTCCTCACAATGAACCAGGGACAAGTCCAGCATCCGGATCCAACATCTCTAAAATTATCAGCTTGGCTCCTGAGTTCAGAGAGTTCCAGGATTTAGATATTCCACAGGAATGCAGGGTCGTCTTAGCCCGGGCTCGGGCTGAAAGTACTAATAAGACGTATTCCCTCAAGTGGAAAAGGTTCTGTTTGTGGTGTAGAACTCAGAATTTGCATCCGTTCACTTCTACTCCAGCACAAATTCTGCCCTACCTGCTCCACTTAGCCAATTCTGGACTGGCACACGCTTCAATAAAGGTCCACCTGGCGGCCATCTCCAGGTTCAGACGATCTTCGTGTGGAGCTTCGTTATGGACCAACAGACTAATCAAACAGTTTCTGAAGGGATTATTCAGATCTTTCCCTCCAGTTAGAGCACCTCCACCTACATGGCAACTAAATGTGGTACTAACTCAACTAATGAAACACCCGTTTGAGCCAATCCACAGAGCAGATCTAAAATATTTGTCATGGAAGACAGCTCTATTGCTGGCGCTCACGTCGGCAAGGAGAGTGAGTGAACTGCAGGCTTTTTCTGTGCAAGACCCCTTCATCCAGTTCAAGAACGACAGGGTCATTCTACGGACTAACCCTAAGTTTATACCGAAGGTTCCGTCCTCTTTCCATCTCAACGAACCTATTGTCCTACGATCTTTCTTCCCGAATCCATCATCTGCGGCTGAAAGATCTCTTCACTCATTGGACCTCAAACGATGTCTCAAATTTTACCTTCACAGGACGGAGCAATTTCGAAAGTCCAACCAATTGTTTGTTGCATTTAGCAGACCCAGGAAAGGCTTAGCTTTAACAAAACAGAGCATTTCCAGATGGATTTCAGCGGCCATCGCCTTCTGTCACCAACAGGCGGGCCACCCTCTGCCTTCAAAAGTACGAGCACACTCCACTAGAGCGGTTTCCACCTCCTTGGCGCTCTTTGCTGGGGTATCCATTGTCGACATTTGCAGAGCGGCGACATGGAAGACACCACATACGTTCACCAAGCACTACTGCTTGGACTCTGAACTTATGAAGGATGCAGCAGTGGGGCAGGCTGTCCTACGTCATCTATTTCATTAGTGGTGAGCCTTCTTCCTATCATCCCACCTTCCAGGTAATTTATCGCACATTTCTTATCAGGTTGTGAGTATCATGTAAACTGTGTAACAACTTGTGATAAGATTACTATGTCTTTACGAATGTATTATGCGAAATGTGCTCATTATTGCTTGCTATTCTGATTCAGGCATGTGAATCTATGAAAGATACCCATAATACTGGATAAGAAATGCGTTACTTACCTGTAACAGCAGTTATCCAGTATTGGTATCTTTCATAGATTCACATGCAACCCACCCGCCTCCCCTGGAAGGGCTCACCTTCTCCCTCTCAGTAGGTACTACTTAGCACTGTGCTTACGAAAATCTGAGGGACTAGGGCTCCTTCCAGGAAGGTGAGAAGGGTGATGGTAGCTGATTGGCTCCTGGCCAAAGTTTGGTCCTTTTTACATAAGGACCTAGATAGGCTACTAATGTGAGGCCACTGGCCTAGTACTAAGTATATGTCTATGTGACATTACTATTGTTATTTACCGGGGACTCCTACCCCGACGACGGGGAATGATTCAGGCATGTGAATCTATGAAAGATACCAATACTGGATAACTGCTGTTACAGGTAAGTAACGCATTTCTTTTGGAGCCTAAAGGGGCATAAATAGAACCAAGGCAAATGAAAGAGTTCCCAATTTTCAACTTGACAAACACATATAGACCTTCCGGGTCAGACCACGTTTTGAGAATTGTGAAGGGAAGTGACTTTCGAAAAAGTATGGCAACCCCACACTTGCGAACAGGGTTAGGGTTGGTAGGATCAAGCTTGGAGACACTACTGTGAATCACTTTACCAACCCAGTCTCTACTGAGTTTACTAGATTCAATATCATCTAAGTGCGTTTCCTGCAATAAAGCAACGTCCACATGTTTAGAGCGCAGGTATGTGAGTACCTTTTTACGCTTGATATAATGAGTGAGGCCATGAACATTCCAGGAAATCACTGACCGCGAATTAGGAGAGGACATGATAGGAGAATTCAAGAGGTAAAGAGAAAGAAAAGAAGACAATTGGACAGAAAATAGAGAAGAAAAATGTTGCTCTGGGAAGCAAGAGACAAAATGTCGAAGAAGAAGAGGAAAACTAATAAAATGGAGAAAAAGAAAAGAAGAAAGGAAGAGAGAAGGAAAAGGAAATACAGAAGTAATTTAGAAAAACAAAGTGAATATCTAAAAGAGACAAAGCAGGTAGAACCGAAAGAAAAACAAATACAAAGATAGGAAAAGAGAAGAGAACTTAAACTGTTATCTACCGGTCTCGGCGCACTAAAAGCAGCGCCAAGGGGTAACTGGACCCCCTCAGAGGAAAGAGTGGGAATCTAAAGAACAAAGGATAATATGGAATATACGAGACACAATAGAGCAGGGTTACATAATCAAAAGTCGTGCAAAAACATGAGGTACCATCATAAAGCACAGCCAATGAATAAAGAGAATGATTAAATGTGTGGTACAATTACCATACAATAAATAATAACTTGATAAGGAAAGAAAAGAAGACCAAAGGAGGAGAAGTAAATGAAGGAACCCCCATAGCATACAATAAAAGAAACAGATAAGATATAATAATGAAGCATGTGAAGTAATATATAGAAAGGGACAGAATCGATAATGCCAAATAGAGAGAAAAAGAAAGAAGTAATAAACAAAAGAAGAAAAGCCCCCATAGGGAAACATGAGAATATGAATAGAGACAACATAGATATAAACGAGTGGAATAATAAAATAAATTACATTATGTCAAAAACAAAGTATCTTATGAAGTAAATGAACAGTGTGAATTCTAAACCACAGTAACAACAACATGGAGAAGGGAATGAATAAGAAGTGAGTCCCGCATGTAATAGGTAATAGCTATGCAGCATATAATAAACGAGATCTAAAATGCGTAAATACTCCTAAAAAGCCTATGATAAAACGCAAAATTTGTTGAGAACTCACAGGATAACAATAAGACATAGAGCACCAAATAAAACAGTACCACAATATGCATATTTTATAATACTAGAGAACCACAGGCAGTTAAGTGAACTGTTAAAGTATCAGATAATAGGAATTATCGTAAACCATAAAATAGCAAAAATACCATAAAGCCGAAAAATCAGTCAGCATCTGAAGGCTGCTTAAGAGGAGACCTGGACTTGTTCCTTTGTGGCATGTTAGTAAGGGAGGAAACTGAATGTAGTGCCGAGGCCTTATCAACCTGAGAACGAGGCAGACTGGTAATATCCCTACCCCGTTGTCGAGGGTCATTAGAGGAACTCAAAGAGGACGCTGTGAGACCTGCAGATGACGTCTTGGACTGAGAAGTCTGAGCACAGGAGGAAGATTGGGTGTCCATATCATCAGACGTGATGGTATCCAAAAATTGCTGAAGAAGAGCAGGATCATAAAAGTCTTTGGATTCTCCATTCCTGATTATGCGAAACCGTGCGGGTTCGAATAATCCATACTTAATGTCCATGCGGCGCAGCTGAGGTCGGAAAGAACGCCTTCCGTCTTTCATTAGTCTTTTTGGAGAAGTCCGCCGCCATATGGATAGTATGACCTTGAAATAAGAAGGAGCCACGGAAACGAGCCATTGACAAGATCTGTCGAGTGTGCTCATGTCAAAGAAAGCAAGCATTAATTGGTCGAGGTCGGGCAGAAGCACCAGAATGTGGAGGACCCAGTCTATGAGCACGTTGTATTTCAAGAGGAGGAGTAAAAGAAATACCTGTCAGCACAGGAAGAGTCTCGTATAGAAAAAGCTTCATGTCTTGCTTTTCAATGTTTTCCGGAAATCCAAAAAAACGAATATTGTCTCTACGACTACGATCCTCCAAATCAATAATTTTACTATGTAGGAATAAAAGATCTTGATCTGAGCCTTGGACATTATCCAGTCGAGTTTCCATATCCGATATCTTAGTCAATAGCATCAATCCGTGTGTGGAAGGTAGTAAGTTCAGCACAAATGGACTTAGTCTCTTTAGCCAAAGATGTCATGGTAATGTCCAGCCCCTCCAATCTGCGATTAACACCAGATAGTTCTAGCAGGATACGTTGCATAGTATCTGACAGAGACTTGTCACTCTGAGATGGCGCAGATTGCGATGAGGGGGATAATGCGGAGCCATTTCCTTTGACTGGTGTGTTAGAGGTTTGTTTCACCACTTCAGTAAAAAGTGGCGGTTTTGGACTATGACCCCCATTTCTATTATTGGACATTGTAACACACTGTTGTGGAGATGTTCTACAAAAGCGAATTGATAAGGTGTTGGAATGGGAAGCAATGATGAAACCAAGGGTACATCAAATTACCAAATGCAAAAAAGGATATGTAATAAAGTAGTGACCAACATATGTAACATAGCGAAAATGCATCAAATTGGGGGGTCGCTAAAGCAATATCACAAAATAGCAAGCAGTACAATATGAAACAGGTTCAATGCAATAGTAACATGCCTTGTGCGCCAAAAATCCCCTGATGAGGAAAAGCAGGTGAATAAGGTGAGGCAATATTTCAACAGGCCATTCATCTAATGCTGCGCAAAACAAGAAAAATAAATCACATGAGTTCATAACATAGAGCGGCAATTGGGAATGGAAATCAGCCCTTTTCCCTTTCCCTCTCTGCCTCCTGCGTAACTGGCAGAGTGTAAGAATAGGAGAACAGGCTGAAGTAGTAAAGAGGAGAGGTAAGTCTGATAGTCAAGTAACTCTGACCCAAATGACAAATATGTCACAGAAAGTGGCTAAAGAAAGTCAAGGAGAAAAATGAATCCGTACTCTTGCAAGTGAATCTGCCAGTACCGGTAGTATTGAATTTTCATGTGACAGTCATATCCTGCTTCTGCATATAATAGCAAATATTATGAAATGATAAATCAAGCAGCTTTTAGCCCTGCCAGCATTAATATTTCATGTGGGCATGCGTACACAGTTGACTGAAAAGAAAAGCGGACTTCATTGGAGAGATGATTGTGGCAGACCTTCAGCCTTTTCTCTCCTGTCCTTCATGGTGCTTTTTCCAAGAAAAATGTATTGCTAGTAATTGTGAGGAAAGTCATCTTCATAAAAGCATGAGGGGGGCGCTGCTCACGGCTAATACAGGCAATGGTATGAAGAAAGGCAGTCTTGAGCCGTGTTGAAGCGCGCTTTCACTTTCCAGAGAGGTGCGGCCTAAAATGTGAGGAGGCGCGGCCCTGGAGTAGCAAGGGCGCCGCCTTCGCTGAGGAGAGGCACGGCTTCAGAAGCTCGCGAATATCGCAGCGCGCAGCGCAGGAGCCGGCCACCTCACTGTCTCTTCTCTACGTCGATAGCTGAAGCAGTCAGCGGAAAAAGGAGACCACCGCAGCAACCCCCTAGGTCTCCCGAGTCCTGCAGGGTCCAAAGAGACGACCCACTCGAGTGGCGAAGGTAAGGAAGCGCGTCGGGGGTCCGTCCCTCGGCGGAGCTCACCTAGCAGGCGGCCATCTTCCTGCGTGGCCAGACCACGCCCCCATGACAAGACTCTTAAGAAAAATACGTTAAGTTGCACGAGTTACAATGTTGCCCTAGGGGCGCAACAAACCATATACTAAACAAGTGGTATAAGGAAGTTGAAAGAAGGAATGGAGCTGTCCAGAGGCTGTAGGATCGCTGGGACTACACTACCCTAACTTTAGGTAAGTAGTAGGAGGCCCACGGAACGCGTGTGCAGAGTGTGAACTCACACGCGAGATGCATAACAAAGTCAATGGACAGTACAGTTTACTAAAAAGGTGAGTATGGACAATCCTGACTAGATAGGACTAAAACGACTGTGCATCTGGACACTAGGAGAGTCAATCTACCCTTGAGCACCGAAATGCTCTTGTTACCTCACCCACGGGTTGCGGTTGTATAGGTGCGAAGTCGTGTCAGATTTCTGCGTTGAAGTCTATGGAGCCTGAAAGAAAAGATGCTGCAGGCGACCAGGAGGAAGATGTCCGGTGTGATCCAAGGGTGGATCAAGGAAGCTGAAGAACTGAAAGCAGAGGGGACAATGTTCAAAGTCACTAGCCAGTGACTGGAGTGGAACCAGGAAGGAACCAGATGCTGTTGTCGCGATCAGGTGAAGAGTGGAAACTTGACTCTGCAGCCACGTAGACCAGGAGGTGTCTTCGGCCAGGATGGAGGCACGAGCTGTCCCACGCTGGCTCTTGCTGTCAGCGGTGTTGGTTCCGGATTCTGCGTCAACAGGCCTTGGCAAAGGCAACCCACGCGGTGGATGGAAAAGGCATCTGGTGTGGACCAGGAGGGTCCGGGGTGCTTCTCCTTTGAAGGGAAGCAAGGGCCAGTCTGGAGCAACCAGACCAGCAGTGAAGTTTTCAAGGATCGTCGTCTAGGAGGCCACTAGCCAGCCGGCAAGTGACCAGACAACGCGTCGAGCAGCAATCAAGCAAAAGGGCCCCACGCAGATCTCGTGGATGCTGGAGGGCTGATCTTCTGTGCAGGAGCTGCTCGGGGCTGGGGCTTCTCAATCCCCAAAGCACTTCGTCGAGGATACCTCAGAAGTCGTGCTAGAAGCGAAGTGCAGTTTCTTCAAGATTGCCGGTCCCACGTGTCTCGCCGCACCCACGGATGTCAGCTGCGCTGCAGATGCAGGTAGAGGTCGGAGAGGTCTGGAAGTCCGGGTCTTGTCGGGCTCTGAAGTCTGGATCCACTCGGGAAGACGACAAAGTGAACCGCTGAAACGCTTGATGGTGCCTACTTGTGCAGGGTGGTCACTCCTTGGTCACAAGGGAGATTTCTTCAGTCTTCTGTGGAGCAGAACGTCGAAGTCCAGAGTTTCTTCTTGTAAAATCAATTCAGGATAATCTAATTTGGAATGGGACCAGCTCCTACCTTCATTCTCCTAAAGGGGGCCTTACTATGACTAGGTCCCTCCTATGGGTGGGACCAGGAAGGGGGGGTGGTTACATCCCCTATCCTTTGTCCGGTTTCGCGCCAGAGCTGGGGCTGGAGTGCCCCAGCAACTGGTTTGAGCCGGTGTATGCACAGGGCACCTTGTGTGCCCCAGGCATGTCTCATTCCTTTCAGGCCTGTCCTACCTAATACACAAAATCATGTCTGGGGTGGTGCTAGCACCTCCCAAGGCAGGAAACCTTTTGTCCAAGCCTCCCTTGCTGGAAGGACTCCCAGCAGCAGGAGGTCAGACTTGTGTCTGTGGTGGCAGCATCCGTTTTGTGATGCTGAGGCTTGAGTTAACTTTAACCGGGGATTCACAGTTACATACATGTCGTGTCCCTCTAAAAGGGTGGAATGCTACCCCCGTCGCCAGAATTGGCGAGGGGGTAGTATTCCAATTCGTATGACACCTTACTCGACATGTTTTGATAATGCTATGCCAAAGTTAGCAATAACCGTGAGGATTATAATGCACTTAAGAGTATATGGTATAGCGTTATCATGGAAACAGCTAAAGGACTTGGTTCCGAAAGCTGCAGACAGGCTCAGCTCATGCTAGAGCACCATCTCACATAATTCCAAGCACTCTGCCTCCAGGATTGTTAAGGCCTGCCATAGGAGTGACTTATAGGAATATATGTGTCCATTTTAGGTTTAGATATAGGTATACTATATCTACAGCAAAGGGTGATTACACCACCTTGCCCCAGCTGATTGATCAGCCAGTTGTGTTAGATTTGGATGGCCAGCCAGGGGTGGCATAATACATGCTGCAGCCCCTGGTAGGCCTTGGGTTCACTTATGCCCTGGGTACCTATGGTACACTGTACAAGGACTTACAAGAATGACCCAATACCAATTGGTAAATGCATCTAAAGTACATGGATGTCAATTTAGAGAGAGAACAGCTAGGCTGTGCGTCTGATTAGCAGGCCCACAGCCAGGGAAAGTCGTAAACCAGTGAAGCAAAAAGCAAAACTCTGGGGTGACCAAAGGATTGCAGACCCTACTCTCCTACAACCCCAGCCTGTGCTACACCTTTTTTTGGCTATTTGGGGTGGCGCGCGCTTAGGTCCCAGTAACTTTTTGACCACATAAGGTATCCATGCCAAATTTACGTCCTTTTCTTCCAACCTCATGGGAATTCTAAAGGTACCCAGGGTTCGTGGATTCCCCTGGAGGGGTCCCAGAAATTTAGCCAAAATACAGCAAAATTTAGTTTTTTGGGGAAAAATGGGCTGCAAATGAAAGTATCTGGGTTTTTCCCTGCAAATGGTATCAAAATAAGTTTGTGGGGCTGAAATCACCATGTTCCCAGCTTTTAGGGATTGACAGACTTATGTCAGAAAACCAACATTTTTTACACAGTTTTGGCATTTTTCTGGGACATGGCCTTTTTTTGCTATTTTTTGTGCTTTCAGCCTCCTTCGAGTTAATATGAGAAATGGGTATTAAAGCAATAATGGATCCTGAAAAGCTATACATTTTAGAAATGTAGACAAAATTCTGAATTCAGCAAGGGGGCATTTGTGTAGATCCATCAAGGTTTCTTTATAGAAACTAACCGTTAAATATAGGAACAATTGAAAATTAGTTGAAAAAAACTGCCTTTTGTGTCGTTTTCACCTGTAACAACTTATAATTATGACAGCTCTTTGAAAGCAATATACCGTTACATCCGCTGGAACTTACTGGTTGTGGGGATATATAGGAGTTGTAGGTTCACCAAGAACCCGACGAACCCAGAGTCAAAAACTGAGCTGCAATTTGCAATGGCTTTTTATTATGTACCGGGTATTTAGCAATTATTGTGGGAAAATGTATACATGGAAAAATCAGTATGAAAGATACCTATGTATTTCTGAAATGGGAACAAAATATAGAGTTTAGAAACAGTAGATATTTGCACATTTTCGAAATTGGGAATACTCATACTAGCATGAGAATTATCAGTCATTTTTTAAAGTGACTTCTTTTTTACACAATGTCTTTTATTTGTCAATAGGTAATAGTTACTTTACAAATCTGAATTACCCTAAGTCTCCCGATAAAAATGGTACCTCACTAGTGTGGGTAGGTATAGTGCCCACGACAGGAAATGGCTCAAAACCCAACGTGAACACACCACATTTTCCCAATGAAAAATTACCCTTTTTTTGCAAAGTGCCTAGCTGTAGTTTTTTAACCCTAGCTCTGCGGGCACCTAGGGAAACCTAGCAAACCTATACATTTTTGACAACTAGACACCCAGGGGAATCCAGGATGGGGTGACTTGACTGCCTCTCACCAGGTTCTGTTACCCAGAATCCCTTGCAAACCTAAAGTTTTGTCAAAAGAAAACCCATTTTCCCACATTTCTGTGGTGGAAAGTTCTGGAATCTGTGGATCCACAAATTTCCATCAACCTCTCATTCCCCAAAGTCTTCCGAGAAAAATGGTACCTCACTTGTGTGGGTCGGCCTAGTGCCGCGACAGGAAACAGCGCAAAACGCAACGTGGAACCAGCTCAATCTTGCAGTGAAAAATTACCCTTTTTTGGCAAAGTGCCTAGCTGTAGTATCTGATAGAACTACTAGCTGTAGATTCCTGAGCATGAATTTTTTGACTGATATTTCTCTTACTTTTTCATTCTCCCTTTCTCTCCCCCTTAAGGTTTGTTGTGTTTGCTACTTTGTGCTCCTGGCCTGTTTCGGCCTTTTTCATTTCGCTTGTTGCGTGTGTGGGAACAGTGTACGAATGCCTTCGGGCTGTAAGCCGTGCTCGTCTTGTGCGCACCAGATGTTGGCGACGGATCCTCACCCCATCTGCATGTGGTGTTTGGGAGAACACCACAACTCCACTGATTGTGAGGCGTGCCAGCAGATGAAACTGAAGTCCCGGCAGGAGGGCCGGATGAAACTTCTTTCAGCCCGCAAGTCAAGGTCGGCATCACCACCACGTCTTGCCCATACGGAGGGTTCCGGAATCGCCGCCTCAGTCTTTGACATCAGCCTTGTCCCAGGCCGCAAGAGCGTTACTCACCTGTTGTGTAAGTGTTGCAGTTTGTCCCCGAAGGCTGGTTCCTGGTCTGTTGGGGGCGCCGGCTCTCTGCGGGTGGTGCGACCTCCCCCAGTGTCATCCTCCCCTATCCTCCGTTTCCTGGTGTAGGGGCCTCTAGAGCCCAGATGGAGACACATGCTATGGCCTTGCATGCCTCGCTGGCTCCTCCTCCTCCTCCTCCTTCTTCCTGGGACGTCTGCGGATCCCTTGCCGTGTGCAGGCAGTCCGCGGCATCACCGGTGGCTCCAGCGCCGACTGGCTCGGACCCAGGTTCAGAGGATGTGGTGCCGTTGGGGTACGGCCCTTCGGGGGTCCCTCCTTCAGGCCATGGCGCCTCTGCTTAGCCGCAAACTTCTGCCTGAGTCACTGTGGTGTCGTGGGAGGTCGCCGGGGCTCGGGTGGCATCCACGAGTCACCCTCGGGACAGGTGGTAGCCTCGTCCGAGGCAGAGGTGACGCTGCTTAGGCGCCAGCGGCTGTTGGCCCTGGCGGGGCCACAGGGGCTGGTGGAGGGCCCTTCTCGTCCCGTCACAGGCCGAGACTGGTGGGGGACCCCTTGTCCCTCCCCGGGTCCCTCTCGCCCCTCCACGCAGGCGGCTGCCTCGTCAGAGGTCGGGTCGACACCTTTCTGGCTCCGCCCTGACTCGGGCCTAGCCCCGGTCTCCTGCGCTGTGGCGGAGGTCGTTCCAGCGTCTCCCCTGGCGCCGGATGACGATGTCCTGCCTCAGATTGCAGACTCTACGGCACCAGGCCGACGTTGGGTCGTTGACTCGTCTTCCGACGCCACCTCTTCTCCAGAGGTTCGGCGCTTGCTGGTTTCGTCCTCGCCGGAGATGGGCCGCCGCGTCGTGGCTTTTCCCCCGACGTAGTCTAAGGACTGCTCTTCGCGCCACAGGTCCCCCACTCCTCGGTCCCTCTTCCTCCTTTCCGGACCTGGCCCTTCCTCCGGTTGGCTTAAGGGACGGCCGCCTTAGCTTTCTGCCGTAACCTACCTAGGAGCTGCTTTCTCCACCTGGTGGCCCTACGGAGGCGGGTGCTGCCTTTGCTCACGCTGTTTCCGCGGCTGTGGGAATCTTGCGCATGGGTGATCCAGCTACCCATTTCCCCGCAGATCATCTTCTGTAGGTACTCCATCAGGGTTCTGCTGGTAGGGCGCTGCTGCTTCCCTTCGAGAGTTCGCTCCATGCTTCTCTTCTGGGAGCTCGGAGCCGCCCCGCCAAGGGGGACCCAGTGCCTCAACACCTTCTGCACTGCCACCATCCGGCGCAACACATGATCCTGTGTCTTTCCCGCCACCCTTCTACCAGGGGCCCTCTTTTGCAGAATGCCCTACCCTCTCTGCCACCACTGTTGTCTCCCCCGTCGCGAGAGGCCCGCTGGCTTGACTCCTGGGGGTGCAATATGTTCGCCTCCACCAGTGCGGCTCTGAGGGCCCTTAACAGTGTGTGTTTTGGCTAGGGTCACTTCTTCCTTGTGGGACTCTACGGAGTCCCTTATGTCGGCCGCTTCCCAGGAGGGTGCTTGTGTGGATCTGCAGCACCATGTGTTGGATGGCCGGGAGCTGGCAGCGTTTATTCTTCGTTCCTCTCTGGACATCTCGGAGGTGCTTGGTCGTGCCATGGCTTCTTCGGTCGCACTTAGTCGTCATGCCTGACTTCGGGACAGTGTGTTCCCAGAGAACGGCTGGTGGACCTTCCTTTCGATGGTGCTCTTTTGTTCCATGCGCCAGCGGACTCGGCCATTCAGAGGTTCTTGACGGGGCTTCAGCCGCCGCCTCCTCCTTCTCCCCCTCAGTGACCTGTGAGTTGATATGGATTTTGGTAGGTGTTCTTCTGTTGGGGCGGGTCGCCCCTGTGTGTGTTCTGTGTGATTACTGTGCATTCAAGTACTTTGGTTAGGACTGTGGTGCTGTTGGCTGCTGGTCCGGCCCCCTATTTTTGGCTTTTGCTGAGCCGTGTTGGCCCTGAGATTAGGCCTTCTGTTGTTCTTATTGGCTTATTGGGAAGCCGTCTGCAGGTTCTCCGCACGTCTTTCTGTTTTCCTCTGCTGCGGAAAGTTTTTCCTAAGAAGGTTCCCATGTCTTGGGACGTAACATGCCCTATGTGGGGTTCTGGTAGCTATTATATAGCTCTGTCATGTGCTGGGGAAGTATGGTCGCCTTCGGGCCTCTACTCTCCATGGAGTCACCGAATGTAGGTGCGATCCTCTTGCTGTCCTTTTCCAGGGATCGCTGCGTTGCTAGCCTGGTCTGGCCTGCTGTCTGCGGCCTTGCATCATAGCTCTGCCTGGTTCCGCTTCTTTTGTTGTTTGGGCCGTGTGTGCGGACTTCTCCCTTGGGGTGTGGCCGGGGCCTCTTGGCATTCTTGTCCTCTGTCTCCGGCTGGAGTCTGGCTTGTCCTTGGTGCACTGTTACGTGCTGTTGTCTTCAGCGTGCTGTGCCTGTGGTGCCGACCTGCTGTTATTTTGCATCACTGTGCCTTCTGGCACTTTAGCAGGACAGTCGTCCTTACCTTGTCCGCTGCTTGAGGTGGGGGTGTTTAACCCTCTTTCAGTGGGCCCTGTCTTCTGTTCTCCCTCTCCTCCCTGGGGTTGTGGTGGTTCTGGAGTTTCTGGAGATTCTTGTGCCTCCTCGGGCGCTGTCCCTTCCCTCTTCTCCCTTTCAGTGTGAGGGGTTATGGCCCCTATGCTTCTCTGCTGCCCTCTGGGTTGGGGTCTTTTGTCCTGGCCTCTGCCCTTGTTCCTTATGGGGGATGTCGCATTCTGCGCTGGGGCTCTTCTGGGGTTTTTCGTTCCTTGTTCGTCCCGGACTGATTCACCTTCATTGTTATTGATTGGGGTTGTAGTACTGCTACGTTATCATGACATTTTTTCATATGTTCTTTGTCTCTAGGAGGGCTATTTCCGTGCTGGAAGGGTTGCTGATCAGGGCGGTGCTCTGTTCTCATACTTTTTCCTGCCCTTAGGTAATGCAGTGTCTGGCACTGCTCATTATTGTGTTTCTCACCATTCCTTTTCTATGTTTCTGCTCTTTCGCACACTGTTCCCATACTGTCAGTTTTGTCTGATGGCTCCTTGCTTTGGCGCAGAAAAGTTTTCAGAAGAAAACTGACTTTAGCGCGCCGGGGTGGGACTATGTGACCTTGCTGCTGTCACGTATGCGGACAACGTCCGGTCAGTCGCATGATGCCTTCCCCCCCAGCACACAGGGATGCTTGGCAAAAATAATTCCGGATCCAGTCTCACGCCTGGGGATAATTCTACGTTAAGGAATCTGTGGCTAGAATCTTCTCTACCAGATACATAGTTACCAAAGGTAAGTAACTCGTACTTTTGAACCAAAGCTCTGCCGGCATCTAGGGAAACCTAGCAAACCTATACATTTTTTAAAACTAAAAACCCAGGGGAATCCAGGATGGGGTGACTTGACTGCCTCCCACCAGGTTCTGTTACCCAGAATCCCTTGCAAACCTAAAAATTGTCCAAAAAAACACATTTTCCCCACATTTCTGTTGTGGAAAGTTCTGAAATCTGCGTGGATCCACAAATTTCCACCAACCTCGCGTTCCCCAAAGTCTTCCGATAAAAATGGTACCTCACTTGTGTGACACCTATGTATTTCTGAAATGGGAACAAAATATAGAGTTTAGAAACAGTATATATTTGCACATTTTCGAAATTGGGACTACTCAAACTAGCTTGAGAATTATCGGTCATTTTTTAAAATGACTTCTTTTTTTACACACTGTTGTTCATTTGGGAGGCAGAAATGCATCGAATGTCAATAGGTAATAGTTGCTTTACAAATATGAATTACCCTAAGTCTCCCGAGAAAAATGATACCTCACTTGTGTGTTAGGCATAGTGCCCACCACTGGAAATGGCTCAAAACCCAACGTGAACACACCACATTTTCACAAGAAAAATTACCCTTTTTTGGCAAAGTGCCTAGCTGTAGTTTTTGAACCATAGCTCTGCCGACACCTAGGGAAACCTAGCAAATCGATAATTTTTTGAAAACTAGACACCCAGGGGAATCCAGGATGGGGTGACTGGACTGCCTCCCACCAGGTTGTTACCCAGAATCCCTTGCAAACCTAAAAGATTGTCCAGAAAAACACACTTTACTCTCATTTCTGTGGTGGAAACTTCTGGAATCTGTGTGGATCCACACATTTCCTCCTGCCCAGCGTTCCCCCAGGTCGCCAGATAAAAATGGTACCTAACTTGTGTGGGTAGGCATAGTGGCTGCAACAGGAAATGGCCCAAATCGTATTAACAAAATACACAAGATGATGGACGGAATGTTGCACAATGGCAACACATTCACCCCCAGTCACAGATCTGGGTTTAATCCATCGTTATTTTGCTCACCAAGCCACCCCAGTTCAGACATGTCCATATGCAAATCAGTCTTGACCCAGTGCCTTATGGGAATAGACCAGACCGAACTGCCAAGCCATGTCTTCCCTGAAACGGAATCAAGCATCCTAGGACCGGTTTCTGGCTATCCACCGTCTTCAGCCAGGATAGCTTGACTCCAGTGGCTTAGTGAGCACGGGATCCACATCTGGGCATACCCTTCCCACATAGGGTGAACAGCAAAATACACAAGATGATGGACGGAATGTTGCACAATGGCAAAACATTCACCCCCAGTCAAAGATCTGGAGATCTTTGTACTGGGGTGAATGTAAGACATTGTTCTGCATTCTGTCCATCAACTGTGTTTTTTGCAATGTTCACCCCGAGTGGGCTGGGTATGCTCAGACGTGAGTCCCAGGCTCTCCACATCACTGGAGTCAAGCTATCCAGGCTGAAGAAGGCTGATAGCCAGGAACCCGGTCCTTGGATGCTTCATTCCGGTCTAGGAAAGACATGGCTTGGTAGTTCGTGCTGGACTGTTCACATGAGGCACAGGGTCAAGGCTGATTTGCATATAGCCATTATCTGACCTAGGGTCGTGTGGAGTGCAAAAGAAACGATGGATTTAGGCCCAGATCTTTGTACTGGGGTGAACGTAAGACATTGTTCTGCATTCTGTCCTTCAACTGTGTTTTTTCCAAATCATATTAACACCACCCATGTGATTAGTGTAGTCTAAAATGCACACAGGTTTGTGCACTTCAGCAATCTGAGCCCAAACAGCCACAGGTGAACTACTCTAATCATGGATAGTAGTCAGCCGGTACACATCCCTCCTGTCCACAAATTTCACAGCTAGTAGTTCATCATTATGCAAGGAACTGCAGTGTCCCCTATGACGTTTTTTGCAAACAAGCTCTTTTGGCTAACCTTTACGGTTAGAGCAGATTGTGCCACAACCAAAAGTGTCTACTTTAAACAATTCCTTAAACAATTGCACAGCAGTGTAGAAGTTATCAAGATACAAATGGTGGCCTCTGTTAAATAGTCCTCTAGCAAGATCCCACACAATTCTCTCTGAAACTCCAAAAGTGGACGGACAACTAGGGGGGTCAATCGTGAAATCCCTACCAATGTACGCACTGAACTTAAAAACATATCCTGTCCTACTCTCAGACAACATATACAGCTTAATTCCTAGCGTGCCTCTTGGTAGGAATGTACTGCCTAAAAACCAAACGGCCCTTGAACAGGACCGAAGACTCATCAATAGATATTTCTTTCCCTGGAATATAGATCTCTGAAAATCAGGCCAAATCTTAAAAAGACTGTCACAGTCAGGGTGATCTCGTGGCAATGCCAGAGCATTATCAACAAAATGCAGCATCCGAAGCAAAAGTAAATACCGATCATGAGTCATAACTGCAGGAAATATGGCTGTTGCCATCAAGAGACTTGTAGACCAATATGAAGCCATGGACGGCTTCCTTATCAAACCCATCAATAAAGTCTAACCCAAAACCTACTTAATCTCTTCCAGATTTGTGGAAGTCCACCGGGTAGCTCTAGAGTAGGACCTAAGTCTGGCACTGTTGTCCCTCAAAAACTGTTCAGCATACAAATTAGTCTGCTCAACAATCTCACCCAAAAATACATCATACATAAAGAACTCAAAAAACTGTATAGGCAAAAATATTTCACAATCCACTCTACACCCTGCATCACCACTAAAGGCAGGCACCACCGGCTGCACCATGTTTGAATCAGCCCAGAACTTCCAGTAGGAAGGCTAGCCAGCTTCTGGCTTCAATCCAGATGCCTCTTGCACCATCTGCACAGCAGTGTCCTCCTCTAAAACAGGCACTTCATCCGCACTGAGAGTACCTTCATCATCCGATGATTCCATGTTGAGAGAAAACTCACTGCCTGAATCTTCCCCTCCCTCCTCTCCCTCAGACGCACTGTCAGTCTCATAATCATGGTCAGAGGAAGATTCAAGAAGCATACCAACCACCTGCTTAGCAGTTATTCTACGGCCAGCCATAATGCTTACTAATAAAGGTAACTTGTCAAACAAGTCAACAGCAACAAATCTTTTGTAAAAAAAAAAAGAGATCAACAAAATGTAGCTTTATCACAAATACCTATATACTCCAACACTATACCACTCACTTGACAGAAGCAGCTAGACTCACCACCACCTACTCTGCACAGACACAGTAAGGGTCAACAATATCCCACTAAAAAAGAAAAAGAAATACACATAAGACAATGCAAAACACATTGCAAATAATTTCATGCTCTGAACACTAACGAATATGCTACCATTATGACACCACTTACAAAAAAAAATCATTCTTGCATGACAATAATACTCATTTGGAGTCAAACACAACAAAAATGCTTTTCTTACCAAATAAATGCAATTTCGCAAAACCGCAGAACAACCACTGCCAAAATCGCAAACAGGAATCAAAAGCTTTACACTAGAATAAAAAAGCGAAAATCATTACAATCACATATTCAAATAACGCACCAGTACACACACAATCCACCAGCTAAGCTATGGGGTAGGTGGGCCTAAGAGTACAAATAAAATATTCCCCCGTAAAAGGGAAGCAATTTAAAAACCCCTGTTGTCTAGTGGCTTCCGCCCCCCTTGGGGCAGATGGGCCTAAAAAACATTCTGCTGATCTGCCACCCAAAGAGGACAGAAATGGCCTCAATCATCCTCCCATAAAGGGGAGCGGCCCTTGCCCAAGGGGTCACCCCTCCCCCCACACAAAAAAAAAGATCCCTGGTGGCATACTAAGCCCTAGATATAAAAAAAAAGGTGAGATCTGCCCCCCCCCCCCCCCCCTCCCCAAGGAGTCACGCTCCCCCCCAAAAAAGTCCTGGTAGCCTAGTGGGCCCTAGATAACATAAAAGGACAAGATCTGCCCCCCATAGGGGCAGACAGCCATAAACATACTCCCCAAAAAACAAAACAAAAATAATCCCTGGCGCTAGTGGGCATTCCTGCTGCCTCTTTGGACAAATCCCCCAATTCCCCCCCCTCCTCCCCAGCAATCAATAAAACTTAACTGTTTGTTCCCTGACATGCTGGAAGCAAATGGCTTCCTGCGCTTCGGGGAACAAAAGGAAACCTCCAGTGATGCAGAGGGGGTGGGGGGCGCGGGGGAGGCAGGGCAAGGGCTTCCCCTTCCTTCCCCGGTTCAAACCAGAGGATCTGTGTTACATGGGGGATGCGCCAGCGCTTCCCCCATGGGTGGGTGCATTGACGGCCTGGAGCCGTCATGAGCACACGCCCACTGTGCATCATGACGGCTCCAGGCCGTCATGAACTCAGAAGGGGTTAACAATGTTGGTAAGAGGTTTTCTTCCATGTCGGTGCTCAGTGTAAGGGCAACAAATTCTCTAAGTTCTTGGCAGATACGACCGCCAGATGCCTTCCAATCTTGCCCCTTTCATTGATTAGCTATCCAACGAGAGTAAATCAGTGTCCACAAAGATTCTCCAGGAAGGAGAGCGCACATCGTCGGAAGTCATAGACTGTGCAATGAACATTGCTACAATTGCCCTTTAACTGCTGGCTGGTGCTGTAGTTTTACACCGCCAGGGCTGACTTAAAGCTACGTCCTTCCACCCTGAGGTCCAAAACATGAATCACATCGATGAGGCACTACAAGCTATAAAGTCTGTGACCGACACAGCTAAGTCTTTGGGGATGCTCCAGTTTCGTAAGGTTGCCTTTCAAGGCGCCCGAGAGAGAAGACTTCCATCTTAAGGGGGAGGATACCAGCAGTATTGGTACCCCGCTTACTCCTCTTCATCTTAGCCCTATCATCCCCAGTACACCCAACGTCCGTCACATCCAGTGGCTTACAATCGCTGTTCTGCAAAAGGTAGAGCAGGACGTCAGACAAAGAATTCAGCTAGTCATTAATGACCACCTTTAGGATCTGGCTATTCCTCATTCCTCACAAATCAAGTTAGGGGGCACAATATCTGCATATCTTCATCACTGGCAGGCTATAACTACAGACCAGTGGATTCTCAACCTTATTCAGTTTGGTCATACTCTAGAATTTCTTCAAATTCCACCTCCCACTACACCTCAACCGTCTGTTTCAAAACATCTACTTCACCACCGTTTAGAGATTCTTGCAATGTTGGCGAATGGAGCAGTATAACCAGTTCCGGCATCACATTGAGCAAAGGGGTTCTATTCCTGTTTCTTTTTGGTCCACCAAAGGTTCAGGCAAGAGAGATCTATTCTGGACTTGGGAAATCCCAACGCCTACCTGAATAAACAGTCCTTCCGCTTGGTCTCTTTACAGGAGATTCTGTTGCTCTTGAACCCAGGAGATTACATACCCACGCTCAATCTCCAAGACACATATTTGAATTTTCCCATTTACCCATCTCATACGAAATTCCTTCTATTCACAATAGTCCGGAGCCATTATCAATTGAGTCCTCTCTTTTGTCTTTAAATATGCCCCTGAATATCTGCAAAGTGGTTAGCTCCAGTTGCAGCCTTTCTCAAGAAACAGACAGCAAGTGTTCCTGTATTTGGACAATTGGTTGGTCAAGCAGCCTGCACAATGCTGTTCACGGAACTAGGCCTTACCCTGAATTCAGATAAGTGAGTGTTGCTTACTTCAAAGACTATTACTTTCCTAGGGGCAGAACTCACACAAAAAAAGTCTTTCAGTTCGCAGTTTTAAATCCCTCCTTGGGATGATGTCCTCCTACATCCCTTTAGTTCAATTCTACTGGTTAAGGATGCGTCCTCTCCAAGAGGAAATAAACAAGCTGTGGCTTCAAGAAGAGGGATCTTTTGACGATCTACTCCCCATCTCTCCACCCATGGTCAAAGCTGTTTTATGGTAGGCACATCAAAAGAATATTTCAGTCTGTATCTCCTTTCTAGTCCTGCCATCTCCTTTGGACCTCACTACCAATGCCCCCATTGACGGATGGGGAGCTTTTCTTCAAGACTTACATGTCCGTGGCAAAGGCTGCATCACCTCCTTCACTTGTTGAAGCTCAAAGTTGCTCATCTGGTCTTACAAGCATTCCTGCCAAGAATAAAGAACTCAGCAGTACTCGTTCTGAAGGACAACACCACCCGATGCACTACATGAGCAGGCAGGGTGATAAGAGATCACGCCTCCAATCCCAAGAGGAGCAGGGCATCGGGGAATGGGCAATTTAGAACCCAGTATCCCTAATACCAGAACATCTTTCCCGACAACCAGAAACAAACAGCAGACACTCTAACCAGACTAAAGTCTCTGTGTCATGGATGGGAATTGGATCAAGCCACACTACAGCATCTTCCTCCAATTTGGCAAGCCGAATCTCAATCTTTTTGCAACATCGAAATGCCCCTCCCCCTTCCAAACAAGGAATGCATGTTCTTCGCAAGCCGGTCCCAGGATGCTTGTTTCCGGTCCAGGGAAGACCTGGCTTGGCAGTTCGGGCTGGACTGTTCCCATGAGGCACAGGGTCAGACTGATTTGCACATGGCCATGTCTGAACTGGGGTGGCTGAGTGAGCAAAAGAATGGTGATGGATTAAACCCAGATCAGTTGACTGGGGGTGAGTGTTTGATTTGCTCAAACGCTCCGTCCATCATCCCCTTTTGCATCGCTTTGTTCTTCGCAAGCTGGCATCCCCATCAGGGATCATGAGGGAATGCATTTTTGATGGCATGGTTGGGCATCTTTTCTTACGTCTTTCCTCTCCTACCAAGGCTGCTTATGAAGATGAAGCTGAGCCCTGCAGGGTGATCCTCATAGCTCCCTCCTGGCAGTGCCAACATTGGTTTATGGAACTCCTCTTACTCCCTGAGAGACATCACATTCTCTTGAAACCGATTCCATCTCTCTTAATGATGTCCCAGAGCCAAGTGCTGCATCCAGATCTCAAATCTCTTCATTTATCGGCTTCTCTCCTGAGCACAATGTGTTTTCCCATTTGAACCTATCCTTGGCATGCAGGGAAATACTGTCCAGCGTTCGTGAGGCAGTACTAACCAGACCTATCGGCTGAAGTGGAAATGTTTTTGCACTCATCACCAGCAGACCCGACCACTGCAACACACTCTATGCTGGTGTCAACCAGAAACAGCTCAATAAACTACAGTACATCCAAAACGCCACCACCAGACTGGTCCTCTACATCCCCCGCCGCAGCCACATCATGCAACACCTCCGACAACTACACTGGCGCTCAGTCAACGAGAGTCACTTTCAAGCTCCTCACTCACACCTATAAAGCCCTACACAACAAAGGACCATTGTACCTGAACCACTGCCTCACATTCCACGTACCACCAGACAACTCCGATCCTCCCAACTCTCCCTCTCCTCCATCCTCCGGATCCACAAGACCAGAACTGGAGGAAGATCATCCTCCTACTTTGCCACCAAGACATGGAACTCCCTGCCACTGCTCCTCAGGCATCCGCATCACTGACCGAGTTCAGGAAGGATCTTAAGACCTGGCTCTTCAAATGATCCTCCACCCAGTTCAACCAGCAGCCCCCGACCCCAGTACCTTGAGACCCTCATGGGTGTGTAGCCGTGCTTTACAAGCCCCTGATAGCTTAATTTTTTGCGAGCAAGCTAATGTGCATCCTTTCTCTTCTCATGAGATTCTCCCATATCTCCTGCACTTTGCAAAATAAGAATTGGCTCACGTCTCTATTAAGGTCCACATGGCATGTATCTCACGCTTTAGGAGGTCTACCTTACCTTCCTTATGGTCATCTATAATTGTTAAACAATTCCTTAAGGGACTGTTTCAGGTCTGCCACCTGTCAGACCTCCCCTCCTCTCTGGCAGCTCAGTGTTATTTCTCTCACAGCTTATGAAGCACCCATTCAAACCCATTCACAGAGCAGATTCAAAATTCATTTTGTGGAAGGTACCACTACCTGTAGCACAGACATCTGCTAGGCAAGTGAGTGAAATTCAAGCTTTAACCTTTCAGTAGCCTTTCCTGCAATTCAGAAATGAGTGGTCTTCCAGACGAACCCTAAGTTCATTCCTAAAGTCTCTTCAGCCAGTCATCGTCAAGACATTCTTCGTAGGTCCATCCACTCCAGTGAACAGAACCCTCTATTCGTTGATGTCAACATTTGCTTGAAGTTCTATTTGTAAAGGACTAGTCACTAGACCCTTCCACAATTCTGATCGACACTTTGTGGCCTTAAGGGCCCCCTGTCCTCTTTCCAAACAGAGCATAGCTTGTTGGATTTCTTGCACCATTCGCAATGGCCATCAAGCGGCAGGCAAGCCGTTACAGACATCTGTACACACTCCCTCTACCAGAACTGTTTCAGCCTCAACAGCGCTGTTTGGCGGTGTGCCAATCCAGGACATCTGCCATCCAGCTACTTGGAAGAATGCACACACCTTTGCCGGGCATTACTGCTTTGCAGTTCGCAATGAAAGGACAATGGATCAACCAGTACTGCAACATATTTACCTTTGACTGTGAGATTCCTCCTTCACCCCTCCATCCTTTTTAAGGCTATGCACATTTTTTCTTTCTACTCATTCCTATTGGGTGTATTTGTATATATATATATTTATATATGTATTGCTTTATGTCTGGTTTTGGATATGATATATGTTAGAGGCATGTGGGCTGCTGAATTCATATCTGTGCATAGATCGCGCCTAGTGTTGGGTCCGGATGATTGCACATTGTGGTCCTGGAAGAGTCTTCGAAGTATCACGAGATAGGTGGCTCCTCCCCTGGACTACAGTGCGCATGGGCATCGACTCCATCCTCAGATTGTTTTTTTCCGCCATTGGGCTCGGATGTCTTTAATTCCCTCTTGTCGGAATCAATAGAAAAACTTCTTAAGACCAAAAGGACTTTAGTCTATACGTCGGTATTGTTCTTGCGTTCGGCTTTACTCTTCTAGCTCGGCTCCGAGCCGGTTTCTGTACTTCCGCGTGCTCTCGGCGCGGAAGGCCTAGTCGACGCTCCAGACTTATCGACCATCCATCATGGACCGAAGTCCATTCAAGAGATGTCCGGTCTGTAACTCTAAGTACGCACACATCGACGTCCACCCGGTGTGCAACAAGTGTCTGTCACCGGACCACGATGAGGCCAAGTGTATGGCCTGTTCACACTTCAGGTCCAAGAAGACGCTTAAGCTTCGGCGAGCTGCGCGCCTGGAGGCCCAGCAATCTGCTTTGGCGCCTACGGACATTTTCGATGCTGGGGACGTCGAGTAAGAATATATCCAGGACGTCTCGGAGTCTAACCCCGCGTCTGACGTCGACGAAGACTACAACGCTGATGCTGAGGTGTTCGAAAGCGAAGAAGTCGTCGAGGAGGTAGGAGACGACGACGGTGCCTTGGGGTGATGGAGGATAGCTCGGACGAGGAGCTTCCTCAAACTGACTCTGGGGCCGTGCCTACTTATAAGGCCCAGGTCGAGGGATCGCCTTCGGGCCTTACCCGAGACCTCGATATGGGTTCCACGGCCCCGCCTTCCGGCCCGGCCACGGACATTGTTACCGAGCCACTCCCTGGCAAAACTAAACCGAAAGTTAAACCTACGGTCTCGACGCCAGAAAGTGCGCATCGCTTTGGTCGGATCGAAGGCTTCGGAGGCCTTGGCGCCAAAGAAACAGAAGACGGCTGTCGAGCCGAAAGGCCAAGTCAAGGGCGTCGAGACAAAGTCTGCCACGCCGAAGACTAAAGTGAAGGTGGTCGATACCGGCGCGTCAGCGCCAAAGTCGGTCGACGCCAGCAAGGGCCTTGTCGACCCGAGGAAAGCTATCGACGAACCGAAGAAAACTCTCGGTGACCCCAAGAAGCGGCTCGATGACCCGAAGGTCCTCTCTGCCCCGCGTCCGCACGACAAGGCCAAGGGCGCTGCGCCCCGGGAGTCGACTCCGAAAGTGGCCTCAAAGGACTCGACTCCAAAAGTGACCTCGAAGGACTCCGCTGAACCGGCGCTTCCATCCGCCGCGTTCACCAAGAAAGTCGCGGACTCCCTGCAGCGCATCAGGGACGGCGCCGCGGCGGTCGAGCCAAAGGACCCCCCGCCTGCGAAGCCCGTGGAAAAACCAGATAAGTCGTCCACGCCGATCCTCTTTACCTTGCCGCCTAAGACGGCGCCGAAGGCTTTCGCTCCTAAAGCAGTGGCCGGCGTGCCCGAGAAGGTCTCCTCGGCGCCGAAAGCGTAGTCGGTGGTCCACATTCCGTGGCCTCGACACCCTTCGGAGGATGAGCGTCAGGAACACTTCATTGACGCCGAAACGGGCAGGCTTTCCCTTCTGAAGCGGAAAGTCCCCCCAGAACCAGAACTGGAGTCTTACAAGATCCCTCTCAAGAAGAAGGAGGACTCTGCTGTCTCTCCAGTCTTGGTGGAACCCCTTTCACCACAGACTCATGATGTGTCGCCCACTTACTCCGATGTGGACGCTGGTGAAGGTGATGAGGAGGATGAATACAGTTACCCAGTCTATACAGACCCTGAGGATACCACTGAGCCCTGGGCAGCTGGTGGTGACCCTGGGGATCCTCATGCAGGACAAGACCCTCAACTCTTTTCTGCAAAGACTTCACCTACTGAGGACTCTGCTGCTTTCAATGCCCTCATTGAACGGGCTGCTGCTAATCACAATGTCCAGCTGCATGCTGATCCTGTAGATGTGGATTTCCTCTGACACTTTTTCAGTATCGGAAAAGACTGTAAAAACTCTGCCTATGCTAAAAGGTGTTTTGAAGCATGCTGCTGAGATCTTCAAAGAACCAACCAGGGCAAGGGTGATCAACCCTAGGATTGACAAGAAGTACAGGTCGGCTCCTACTGATCCTACCTACATTAAAGGACAATTGCCTCTGGACTCCCTTGTCGTCTCGAATGCCCGGAAGAGGGCCAATTCTCAGACTACGGGTGATGCTCCTCCCCCAGACAAAGAATCCAAGGTCTTTGAGGCTTCGGGGAAGAGGGTAGCAGCACAGGCAGCCAACATATGGCGCATCTCTAACACACCAGCGCTTCTAGTGCGCTATGACAGGGCGCACTACGATACACTAGAGACCCTGTTGCAACACCTGCCTGATCAGTACAAAGAAGGGGCTGAGATGCTGATCCAAGAGGGGAAGCTAATCTCCAACGCTTCCATTAAGTGCGCTCTGGACGCAGCCGATACCGCTGCACGAGCCATAAACACCAGTGTTATGCTTCGGAGACATGCCTGGCTGAGAATCTCTGGATTTAAGCCAGACATCCAAACCACCATCCTGAACCAAACGGTTAACCCTCATCACCTGTTTGGCCCAGAGGTTGGCACCACCCTAGAGAAAATGAAGAAGGACACTGACACTGCAAAATCCATGGGTGCCTTACAGTCCCAGCAGTTTCGGGGTGGGTCCTTTCATCGCTCCAACACTAGAGGCGTCTCAAGGGGTCAGCTTTCCCAATCCACGCAATACTACAAGGGCAACACCCAGACTACTTATGCCAACAAGAGTCTAGGTGGATATCGTGGCAACAGCGCCAAAGGCAGAGGACGTGGCAACAACAGCTCAAGGTCCTCTACCACCAACAAACAGTGACGCCTTGTCACTGCCCCCCGACCACACAACACCAGTCGGGGGGAGACTACAGCAGTTCCTGCCCGTCTGGAAGTCCATCACCACGGACAGGTGGGTCAGAAAACTTATCCAATTTGGTTACTGTCTGGAGTTAACATCCACTCCACCCAACATGCCCCCAAGACACCGTCCTATGTCGGACGAGCACTTGCACTTATTGCAGCAGGAGGTCACCGTCATGCTGCAAAAAGGGGCAATAGAGCTCGTGCCTATGCAAGAGAGGCACAGGGGTCTACTCCCTGTACTTCCTAATACCAAAGAAGGACTGGTCCCTCAGGCCCATCCTAGACCTCAGGCCCCTCAACTACTACATCCTGTCGAAGCACTTCCATATGCTGACCCTGCAGCAGGTGCTCTTGCTGCCCCGGCAGGGGGGCTTTCTCGCAACTTTGGACCTAAAGGATGCGTACTTTCACATTCCTCTGCACCCTTCACACAGGAAATACCTCAGATTCACCATCCAAAACCAGCACCACCAATTCAAGGTTTTTCCTTTCGGTGTCACCACGGCACCCAGGGTGTTCACGAAGTGCCTGGCGACGGTGGCGGCACATCTCAGGAGACAAAACATCCACGTCTACCCCTATCTGGACGACTGGCTCATCCAAGCGAAGTCAGCCCAGCAGTGTGCCGCCCACGTGTCCCACCCCATTCCCCTCCTGCACGATCTGGGATTCTCACTGAATTACCCGAAATCCCACCTCCAGCCCGCCCACATACTACAGTATCTGGGTGCGACCATAGACACTATGGCGGCCACAGCCAGCCGAATTCGGTGAGAGTCGGCAGCATTCAATCGCTGATCCAAAAATTCAGACCTCAACACTCGCTTCCAGCAAGAGTGTTCATGCAGTTGATAGGCATGATGGCCTCCTGCATCTCCATAGTCCCGCACGCGAGACTACATATGCGTCCGCTTCAGGAGTGCTTAGCACGTCAGTGGACTCAGGCTCACGGGCAGTTAAAAGACCTAGTGTTGGTGAGCAGTCGGGCATACAACTCTCTGCATTGGTGGAATCCACGAAACCTTTGCAAGGGCCGACTGTTCCAAGAGCCTGTGCCACAGATCATCCTGACAACGGACGCTTCTCTCCAGGGATGCGGAGCGCATGTACTCCAGTACACTGTGCAGGGACTATGGACGCAACAGCAAAGGAAGATGCACATCAATGTTCTAGAACTGATGGCGATCTTCATGACACTAAAAGCCTTCAAAGTACATCTGTGCAACAAAGTCGTGTTGATCCGGACGGACAACATGACGGCAATGTACTACATTCAAAAGCAGGGAGGAACACACTCTCTGCAGCTGTCTCATCTGGCTCAGAGCATGTGGAAGTGGGCCATTCAGAGGAACATCTTCCTCATGGCAGAACACCTCCCGGGCAAAGACAACCAGATTGCGGACCTGCTCAGCAGGCACAGCCACCAAATGCACGAGTGGGAGATACATCCATCAGTTCTCCAACCGTACTTCCGAAGGTGGGGTCATCCAGAGATCGACCTCTTCGCCACAAGGGAGAACGCAAAATGCCAAAGCTTTGCCGCCAGGTTCCCACACCCACAGTCGCAGGGCAATGCGATATGGATGAACTGGTCAGGCAGATTTGCGTACGCTTTTCCCCGAGCACTTTGATTCCGCTGGTGGCACGCAAGCTCAGGCAGCACTCGATGACTCATCTTGGTTGCTCCAACGTGGGCTCGCCAACCATGGTACACCACGTTTCTAGAACTGTCCGTGGTACCGCATCAGAGGCTACTTCTCACACCCAGCCTTCTGACGCAGAGCCATGGCGACATTCAGCATCCAGATCCGCAACAGCTCAACCTGGCGATCTGGCTCCTGAAGTCCTAGAGTTTGGCTACCTGCACTTACCTTCCGACTGTATGGACATCATTCGGGAGGCAAGGAAGCCCACTACCAGAGCATGCTATGCGGCAAAACGGAAGCGGTTTGTCATTTATTGTGCAGACCACAACATTAACCCGCTGGATGCTTCTATTCAGAATATCATCTGTTACCTTTTCCATCTGTACAAATGTAATCTGGCCTATGCTTCCATTCGCATACATCTATCTGCGATGGCCGCTTATCTCCAGAATAGGCAGCACCTCTCCCTCTTCAGGGTGCCTGCCATTAAGGCTTTTCTGGAAGGACTCAAACAAGTCATTCCTCCACGGACCCCACCAGCTCCAGAGTGGAACCTCAATGTGGTCCTCACCAGGCTGATGGGTCCTCCCTTTGAACCACTGCATTCCTGCGAGATTCAGTTCTTGACGTGGAAAGTGGCTTTCCTCATAGCAATTACATCGCTACGGAGGGTTAGTGAATTACAAGCCCTAACTATCCAAGAGCCGTTTATTCAAATTCATTCCAACAGGGTAGTGCTTCGCACTAACCCTAAATTTCTTCCCAAGGTTGTGTCTCAATTCCATATCAACCAAACTATTGAATTACCCGTTTTCTTTCAAAATCCAGAGTCATTGGCGGAGCGCATGCTCCACACCCTTGACGTAAAAAGGGCCCTGATGTATTACATCGATATAACCAAGGATTTTAGGAAAACTAAGCAACTCTTTGTCGCCTTTGCACCACACCACAAAGGTAACCCTATTTCCAAGGCTGGTATTGCTAGGTGGATCGTTAAATGAATCCAGATCTGCTATCTGAAAGCAAAACGTACTCTTACCATTCCATCAAGAGCCCACTCCACCAGAAAGTTGGGGGCCTCTATGGCATTCCTTGGAAACATTCCTTTGGAAGACATATGTAGAGCAGCCACATGGTCTACCACACACACATTTACTAAGCATTACTGTGTCGATGTGCACTCCAAACAGCAGGTAGCTGTAGGGCAGGCTGTTCTCAAAACACTTTTCCAAACTGCTGCAGCTGGCACGGGCGGCCGCCGTTAATGGAGGGACTGCTATGTATTCTATGCACAGATATGAATTCAGCAGCCCACATGCCTCGAACCGAATATGCTACTTACCAGTATGCATCTGTTCTTGGCATGTAGGGCTGCTGACATTCATATCGCCCGCCCTCCTCCCCGACGCCTGTAGCAGCTGCAGAATTCCCATTTACTTACAGCATGGTCATCATTCACTGAGTTTCACTCCATCTTGGCCACAATGGCCAAAAACAATCTGAGGATGGAGTCGATGCCCATGCGCACTGTAGTCCAGGGGAGGAGCCACCTATCTTGTGATACTTCGAAGACTCTTCCAGGACAACAATGTGCAATCATCCGGATCCAACACTAGGCGGCGATCTAGGCACAGATATGAATGTCAGCAGCCCTACATGCCAAGAACAGATGCATACTGGTAAGTAGCATATTCGCTATGAACCAGTATTGGAATCTTTCATAGATTTACATGCGACCCACCCTCCTCCCCTGAGAAATTCACCTTTCCATCTTTTTGTCTTGGTGTATGTAGTACACTCGTGCTTTGAAATTTTGAGGGATTGGAATTTCTCTCAAGAGTATTCAAGAGGGCAGGGCAACCTGATTGGTTCAAACCTATGTTTGGTCTCTTTTTTAACAATGCTTAATATGTTAGAAAACTAAAGGGCCTATGGCCTTTCTGGTCTAAGTCTAACTTTGCATTGCTATTATAATGTACCCTGGGATTCCCATCTCGACGACCGGGAATGATTAAAGCATATGAATATATGAAAGATCCAATACTGGAGAACTACAGTTACAGGTAAGTAACTTATTTTCTTCCCTTTTAAGCTCAGATTATCTTGCTGCGAGTCAGGTGCCTACTATGGCATTGGCAGTTTTAAGGTTGATTTCTCATCCCTTTTGACCTTCATCTGGGCCACTGCTCCAGCCTACAGCTAATTTGACTTCCCTGATGTTTGTAAGTGTGTGCGTGTGTGTGTGTGTGTGTGTATAGTTATGTGTATATGTATGTGTGTATATACATTCTCTCTCTCTCTTTCTCCTTTTTTTCTTTTCCTTTTTTTTTCTTTTCTTTTTTCATGGTAGCCCAAGCAGGATTTTACAACAGGAATGGCACGGCTCACACCTCCCTCTTATGGTCTGTAACACCTCCCTACTCAAAGTTGACCATTTCTCTGGTATGAAATTTCACATCATTGTGAATGTTGACTAGCCTAGGGAGAATATCTGGGATAATCTGCTCTGGGGAAACATCCAGTCCACCACTGTGGTCATGCTGGCTCCTGTATCCCTCAAAACCTCTTCTTTGTTCCCTGTTGATGATTGCCCATTTCCTGACCATGCCGAGAGGTAAGGAGGCTAGGGCTTCAACATCCACCCCACCCATAGAAACTAAGGTCCACTGCACCTCTGCCTCGCCGCAAACTCCTGTGGGAGTCCCTGTGGTGTTGCGGGAGGTCGCCGGGGCTCGGGTCGCATCCCTGAGCCCCTCTCGTCCCTCTGGACTGGAGGTGGCCTTGTCTACGGCGGAGGTGACGCCGCTACAGCAGCTGCTGGCCCGGGCGTCGCCAAAGGGGTCAGTGGACCCCTCTCATCCCGCTATGGGTCGAGGCTGGAAGGGGACTCCTCGGCCCCTCTCGTCCCTCCACGCAGGTGGCTGCCTCGTCTGAGGTCGGGTCGGAGGTTGAATCGGCCGTGGCGGCGCCGCATGGGTCGGCAAACACCCTACATCCCAGTCTGGGTCGAGGCTGGCGGAGGGCTTCTTGCCACTCCCCAGGTCCCTCTCGTCCCTCAACACAGGTGGCTGCCTCATCGGAGGTCGAGGCGGCGCCGGAACGGCGCCATCTCTTGGCCACTTCGGCTCCGGTCCCCGGCGCTGTGTGATGTGGCAGAGGCCTGTCCGGCGTCTCCTTTGGCGTCGGATGGTGATAACGTCCTGCCTCAGAGGCGGACTCTATGGCGCCGGACAGGCGTCGAGTGGTGGACTCTTCTTCGGAATCTCGCTCTTCTCTGGAGGTTGGGTGCCTGCTGGTATCGTCCTCACCGGAGACGGGCCGCCGCGTGGTGGCTTTTTCCCCGGCGTCATCAAACGGCTCCCCGCTATTCCAGAGGCCGTGGTTTTCACAGGAGAAGCAACAGATCCCCCCCACTCCTCGGGCCTTCCTTCTATCTTTCAGGTCTGGCCTTTGCCTGCCCTGCTTCTCTTCGGGGAGGGCCGCCTTAGTTTGCAGTAGTCGCCCACATAGGAGCTGCTTTTTCCACCGCGGGGCCCTACGGAGGCGGGTGCGGCCTTCGCTTGTGCTGTGTCCACGGCTGTGGGTATTTGGAGGCGGGTGCGGCCTTCGCTTGTGCTGTGTCCACGGCTGTGGGTATTTTGTGCATGGGTGTCCCGGTTGCTCTTTTTCCTGCAGATCATCTGCTGGAGGTTCTGCACCAGGGCTCTGGTGGGAGGGAGCTGTTGCTTCCCTTTGAGGGTTCGCTCCTTCCTTCGCTGATGGGGACTTGGGGGCGTCCCGCCACAGGGGACCCAGTGCCCCATCACCTCCTGCACTGGCACCTTCCTGCACCGTGTGACCCGGCGTGTCTTTCCCTCCACCCCTTTGCTTCCAGCCCACTTTTGCGCCACTGTTTTCTACACCGTCGCGGGAGGCCCGCTGGCTGGACTCTTGGCACAACATGTTCGCCTCGACCAGCGCCGCTCTGCGGGCCCGTAACACCTTGTGTGTTGGCCAGAGCCATCTCTTCTTTGTGGGACTCTGCCGAGTCCTTGGGATCCGCCACTTCACAGGTGACTGTTCAGGTTGACTTGCGGCATCATGCATTGGATGGCCGGGAGCTGGTGGCTTTCATTCATCGCTCAGCTCTGGACATATCGAAGGCGCTGGGTCGTCCCATGGCTTCTTCGGTTGCCCTTCACCGCCACGCCTTGGCTTCGGGACAGTGTGTTCCCCGAGAATGTTAGGAAACGACTGGTTGATCTTCCCTTAGACAGCACCCTGTTATTCCATGACCCGGCAGACTCTGCCATCCAGAGGTTCTTGGCGGGGCTTCGTCCTCCTCCTCCTCTTCTCCCCCTCTCCCCCTCAGTGACTGGTGAGTTGATCTGGTTCTTGGACCTCCCTTTGGGCGAGTCGCCCTGGTTGTGCTGTGTTTTGTGGCCACTCGAGTCCTCCTTGTTGAGACTGTGGCTTGTTGGCTGCTGGAAGGCCCTTGTGGTCTGTGTTTTTTGCTAGAGTTATCTGCCCAGATTGGGCATGAGATTAAGCCTTCTGTTTTTCTCTTGGGCTGCTTGACAAGCCTTCAGCGTTTTTTTTTCCCCGCGGCTCTTTAGTTTTTCCTCTGCTGCAGAAGTTTCTTCCAAGGAGGGTTCCCATGTCTTGGGACTTATCGTACCCTATGTGGGGTAGTGGTAGCTGTTATATAGCTTGCGTTGTGCTAGGGGGTTGTGGTCGCCTTCAGGCCTCTGCTCTCCATTGCGTTTATGTATGTTGCAGATGCTTCTTTAGGTCGTGTGCATGGACCCCTTGTGGTGGTGTGTCCGGGCATTTCCTAACCTTCATGTACCTGTCCTTTAAGCTGAGATAGTTTTATGTTTTTTCCCTTTTTCAGCCGTAGCCTGCCCGGTCTTCCTAGGGGCCCTGGGCTATTCTATGTAAAGCGCTCTGATATCTGTGAAGATCTTGTCCGCGCTATATAAAACTTTCAAAATAAATAAAATATTCTTCCTGTTTCTGGCTGCTTCTTGCTGCCGGCGCCGCTCTGCCTGGTCAATTGATTACCGAATATGGTGGGCTCACCTTCTTTTCCCTAGTTTCCTTGGCCCCTCTGAGTTTCTTTTTCTTTTTCTTTCTCTTTCTTACCTGGAATTGGCTGGAGGTTCGGTTGCTTTGTAGTGGCGTGGGATGCTTCGGCCTCCCCTGGCCTTGCCCTTATTTCCTCTGTTGAGTGTGAACAGGCTTCTCATTCTCCTTTCTTCTTCCCACACCCCTCTAGGGGTCGGAGTGTTCTTCTTGTGGGGTTCCCCTTGCCTGCGGAGAGGGGCCTCTCGCCCTGTCTGTTGGACTGGTCCCCTGTGGGACCTTCTGTTATAACCAGGCTGGTGGGGTCCTTTCGCAGACCCTCCTTCCCCGTGGGTATGGCTAAGGTTTCTATTCTATATTAAGGAATCTGTGGCTAGTAGTCTTCTATCAGATGTATGAGTTACTTCCCTTCGGTAACGATGTATCTGGTAGAGACTATTCTAGCCGCAGATTCCTTCACGGCACGCCTTTCCTCCCCGTTCTGCGAGGACCTTACTTCGCTCTTTGACAGGATGTTTGTCTTGTTTCTTGTTCCTTCCTCCTCTTTGGCAATTTAGAGGATGGGTCTAGAGGTACTCCTGTGCCACTCTGTCCTGGTTGCTTCGGGATTGGGGATTGCCTTGTTCTCGTCCCTCTCCTTCCTCCCTTTTTGTTTCTAGGGTCCTGGGCCTCTGCTACCCTTTGAGTTGGGGTCACCTGGCAGTTCTTTGCCCTTTCTTTCCTTGGGGGATTGTCGTACTCTGTGTTAAGGTTGCCTTGGAGGGTTGTTGTTCCCTATTTGTCTTGGAACTGGTTCCCCTTCGTTGTTCTTGGTCGGGGTTATACTCCTGCTCAAGTTGTCATGACATTTTGCATCTGTACTGTGTCTTGGAGGGTCGGGGGGGGGGTGGGGGGGGGGGGCTGGGAGTTGCTGACTACATTCTGGCAGGGTGGTGATTCAGGGCTTTATTCTTTTCCCTGCCTTTGGGTACCGCGGTGTCTGGCACTGCTCTTTATGTTGTTGTTCCTCTCCTTTCCTTTTTCCAATTGTTCTGCTATTTTGCACACTGGTCCCAGGTTCCCACAGTTTGTCTGGTGACTGCGTTGTGGTGCGAAAAAGTTCTCTGAAGAAAACTGACATAGGCGCGCAGGGACTTATGTGACCCCAATGACATCAGGTGCGCGGATGACTCTTGCGCGGAGTCGCACAATGTCGTCCCCCAGAGCGCAGGGATGCTGTGGCAAAAAGTTTTCCGGATCCAGTCTCACGCCTGGGGATAATTCTACGTTAAGGAATCTGTGGCTAGAATCGGCTCTACCAGATACATCGTTACCGAAGGTAAGTAACTCGTTACTTTAGTGATCACCCCCAGGGGCACCCTAGTGCACTTCAAGTGTCAGATTCTTTTCCAAGCTGTCTGGTATCCGACCGTTTTGGAATCCATTAGATGTTTGTATAACTCTGAATGACTGTTACTCAAGTTGTGCTGCTATATTGTCAGATTATATAGCCCATTGGCAGTAGTGAGCAGGATTGCCTTTTACCCAGCCCTCTAGGTGCTTTTCAGGTAGGAGACCAAGCTTCTTCACATGGGAATCTTTCATGTGAGTGTGGGAGTCAGCTACCCCCTTTTCTAGAGTCTGAAAATCCCTCCATAGTGTCGGTACCAACTCCCACAGTAAGGCTCCCCAGTGCGGTTGACCCACCCTGCACATTCTCATTACCAGTCTATACACTGGCAGCAGAGCAAATCAAATATTGTTAAGGGAAACCTGATGATGATACGGAGCCCTTTTCTCTCCAGCAGTGAGGCTTTTAGAAGGAAGTGAAAGAAAGAGAAATTACAGTTAAAATCCTAGAAATAAATGAAATGGAAAACTAGCTGCAAAAACATTATTCCCGCTGTAGGTAAATTAATACATAGAAAAATCAAGTCATAAAATACATGGAGTCAAGCCTTGCCTTTCCAAAATCCATGATCTATTTTCAAGTTTATGTGAGTTGATGTCCTCCTGATCAGGTATGAGTGCTTTATAATGTTCCTATTAGTCTGGAAGGAATGGGGCAAGGAATCTAGTGAAAAGTAAAGGTTTTTATAAATTCACTTATTTCTGAACAAATTTTGAAGTCTACAGTGTACTGAAAATGTCTGTTAAACATCTTCTATGAAATGTATTTTCTTCTTCTAGCTTGATATTTAGTTACAATAATTTTTTTGTTTGTCTGTGCATTTTAGGTAGTGGAGCTACTTTTACTAAGAGGTGCAAATAAAGAGCATAGGAATGTCTCAGACTACACTCCCCTTAGCCTTGCGGCATCAGGAGGATATGTCAACATAATCAAGGTTCTCCTTACTGCTGGTGCAGAAATAAATTCAAGGTAATGTTTAAGCCATATTTAGAACTGTACCGTCCTTATAACAGCACTGGAATGGGTATGTTAATGTGTACTATTCATGCAAGGTTTAAGTTTACTACATCAGCAAATTGTCGTGGTTTTACATAACCATTTGTTGTAATGTATTTCTTTTGGCTACTCCAGAGATTCATTGCCTTATCACTGTCCCCAAGGTGCTACATTGGATCAGAAAGGTTTTTCCTCTGGCTTAGGCTGTCCAGTGCCTCCATGTGGCACCACACAAGTCACACTTCTTCCCTCCCAGGAAGCAACAGCACTGGTCTCCTTGTATGGGGCCACCATCTGGCATGCTTGCCTCTGTTCCTGTTTTTTCTACTCTTACTGGCATGGCTCCAGTGCTCTTCATTGGTTTTAACAGAATTTTTTACATGGTCAGATTTTCCCTTCTAAAATCTCTGGAGTCAAACCCTGTTGATGTTGCAAATAAATGTCTCCGTCAGATTCCTGAAATATCTCCATGTTTCAAGATAAAATTGACCATCGGTGAGGAACTTTAACGTAGATTGCTGCACTAGCAAGGCTTGCAACCCCAAAAGTTTAAGTTTAAATTCTCGAGCAAGTCCTTGAAAGGTTTTTTGCTGTTGCGCGGCCATGATAGACTAATCCAAGGATACTCATATGGATATTATCTGCCAGTGAGCACTACTGTTCGAGGCATGTGAGCTGTAGATCCCATGCTTTTCATAAGATCGCCATCTAGTGTTGGTTCTGGATGTTTGCACTTTGTTTTACTGGAAGACGTTTTCCCTAGTCACAAGGTAGGGGACTCCCTTAGGTAATAGTGCGCATGGTCATAGACTCCATCTTCAGATTGTTTTTTTCCACCATCGGGTTCGGATAGAACTCGCTGTGCTCCAGTTCGGAGTCTATCCTTCGGTCCTTCTCGGCACGTATCACATTCACACTAGACGATATTGTTTCGTTTGCGTCCCCCTTTCTTTGCGGATCGTGATTACTAACGAAAATTTCGATTGGAGAGCTTGTGGTAGGCCGTTGGGCCTAGCCCCTTGATTCGACTCGCAGTCGATGGAACTAACTCCTTTCAAGTTCTGTCCTTGGTGTCTCGCGAAATACCCGCGCACCGACTAACACAAGTTGTGCCATTTGTGTTTGTCACCCGACCACAGAGAAGACCACTGCGATGCGTGCCGAGCTTTCCTCTCCAAAAAAGACTTCGTGATCGTCTGGCCCAATAATGTGACATGCAGAGGCAACAAAGAGGTTCCTCTCCTGACCTAATTGGACGAGGAGGAAGGCGATGAGCCCATCGTATCTGATGAGGAACAGGAAGACCTATTTGTTACCGGAGACCGATCCAATGAGGATGAAGACATCGCGCATGTACAGCGTACCAGGAGTACAGTACCTACCTTGCCCCGCCTTCCATTTCCATCGAAGACAAAGGCTTCCCTCGGGCCCC
Source organism: Lissotriton vulgaris (assembly GCF_964263255.1). Classification (NCBI taxonomy): domain Eukaryota; kingdom Metazoa; phylum Chordata; class Amphibia; order Caudata; family Salamandridae; genus Lissotriton; species Lissotriton vulgaris. Next base: position 1,031,002,533 of record NC_141695.1, read on the forward strand.
GGTGGGCGTCAAGAACAAGCTTCTGAAGCTCCTCCTTCAGGCTCGGCACCGAAGCATAGTAAAAAGCCTTCCTGCTCCGAAAAGCTCCATGCCAAATCGGGCACCGAGCCAAAGACTTCGTAGCTGAAGAAAAGGTCTGGCACCGAACAACCTCTGTCCGCACCGAAACAAACTTCGGATCCGAAAACTCCGGCCAAGAAATCATCAGCACCGAAACATTCGGAGCCAAAACACACGGAGAAGCCGAAGTAACCAAAAAAAACATGTTTTCGGCGATCCTCTAGACAAACAGGACCTGAACCAAAAAATTCTGGTTATACACCCAATGACTGGACATATCACCACTAAAGTGACTTTAAAAAGAGGTGCTACTACAGAAGAGGAATACCACATACCATTGAAGAAGAGAACAGTCTGGACAAATCCTTCCCCTCCTCCTCTTCCTTCACTTTCTCTACACCAGACTATACCTGTGCCAACTTCCACTGAGCACTCGCCACCACACACACCTGACAAGCAGGGTGAGGGTGAGGGGGATGGGGATGGGGATAATAATGATGACGATCAGCTTGGAAACTTGTGGGATGACTATAATACTGATTCTCCCATTGACAATGTCACGGATATACACCCTACCAGGCCCTCTCCACCAGATGACTGTGTAGGATTTGTCGATTTGTTAAATATAGCTGCTACTTACTATGTAGAGTCCCTCTACATAGAGAATCCCTTGAAGAGGACTTCCTTTACGAGACACTACACAACACACAAAAGTCTACCAACACATGTTGCCCATGTTAAAAGGCATGACCAGACATGTACACAACATTTTTAAGGATCCTGTTAGAGCATGTATCCTTACTCCGAGGGTTGACAAAAAAAAATACAACCCTACCCCATTAGATCCAGTCTTCATAAAAGGTCAACTACCATTAGATTCACTAGTAGTTTCTAATGCACAGAAAAGGGAAAACTCCCAGATTATTTGCAATGCACCACCACTATATAAAGAGTCTAAACTCCTTGATCAGGGAAAATAGCCTCCAAGGCTGCTAACTTCTGGCGTATTTCCAATACACAGGCGGTGCTGGCACGTTATGACCGCGCACACAGGGATGAAATGGAACAACTCATCCAATTTCTACCTCAAGAACACCGATCCAAAGTGCATAATTTCTAATAATCAAATTAGATGTTCCCTAGATGCTGCTGATACATCGACCAGAGCGGTAAACACCAGTGTTCTTTTAAGAAGACCTGCCTGGTTTCGCATATCTCGGTTTAAACCGGAGGGTAAGAACTCAATATTAAACACACCTTTTGATAAGGAACACCTTTTTGGGCCGGTGGTAGACACTTCACTTCTTTTGTTGCTCCTTTTACCCAGCAGGATCTAAAACTACTTCCACAGAGACTGCGTCCACCTATAAGGGCAATAATCAACCCTCCGGTTCCAAGGTTTTTTTTTTAGGCAATTACAGAGGAAACAACGGCAAGGGCAGAGGTAGAGGGTCCAATACACGTACCTCACCATCCAATACAAAACAGTGACTTGCCCATAGTTCCCCCGACCACTCAACACATGTAGGGGGGACCACTGTCAGAATGTCTAACAAAGTGGCAGTCAATAACAACAGACACGTGGATTGTCCTAATTATCCATTCTGGTTGCTGCCTGAGAGTTCATTAACACTCTTCCATACATTTCCCCAAAGCCGCACAGACTTTCACCGGATCACCTAGACCTTCTCAAAACAGGAAGGACAATCCCTGCTACTAAAACAAGCCATAGAGCCCTTACCACCGTAAACATCAAGGGTCGGGCGTGTACTCCTTTTGCTTTCTAATTCCAAAAAAAGGACAGCTCTCTCAGACCCATATTGGATCTGAGAACTCAACCTTTACATACAGTCAGACCACTTCCACATGGTAACCCTGCAACAAATACTGCCTCTTTTGCTACTAGATTTAAAGGTCGCCTACTTTCAGATCCCAATCCATCCGGCTCACTGCAAATTTCTCAGGTTTGTGGTAGCAGGTCAACACTACCAATTCAAGGTTTTCCCATTCGGAATCACCACTGCCCCCAGAGTCTTCACAAAATGTCTGGCGGTAGTAGGTGCGCATCTCAGAAGACAAAGTATACATGTCTTTCCCTATCTGTACGACTGGCTCAGAAATGTCGCAGCCACACTTAACCCTTTCGATGCTGATGACGAGCTGGGCTCGTCATGGTGCACGGTGGTCGTGTGCTGATGACGAGCCCAGCTCGTCATGAGCCCCACCCTCGGGGGAAGCGCTGGCGCTCCCCCCGAGGTTCTCTGATCTTCGTTATTTCGCTGGGGGCGGCAGCGGAAGAACTTCCGCTGCCGCCCCCGCCCCCCCCCCCCCATGGGAATCCCTGATGACGTCAGCGCGCACAGCGCGCGCTGACATCATCAGGGATTCCCAGCGCTCGGGAAGCCATCTGCTTCCTGCGCGTCTGGGGAAAAGGTAAGATTAGAGTGTCTGGCGGGGGTTTGGGGCAGCGAAGAGGCATCAGGGGAGAGGAAAGAGTTTTTCCTCTCCCCTGATGTCTCTTTGCAGGGCATTTCTGCCTCACGATCGCGCACAGCGTCGCGATTGTGCGCCGGAAATGCCCCCACTAGCACCAGGGATGTAATTTTAGATTATAGGAAGCGACCCCTTGGGCAAGGGTCGCTTCCAGGCGGGCTGTGATAATGTTTTCGTTTTTCTGCCCCCCCTGGGGGCAAATCGGCCCGTTTTTTCGGCCGTTTTGCCCCCAGGGGGGGCAGAAATTCCCCACTAGCACCAGGGTTGTTTTTTGGAGCCAAGATGGCGGCCATATTTTTTGTTTACGTTTTTCTGTCCCCCCTGGGGGAAAATCGGCCCATTTTTTTTGCCGTTTTGCCCCCAGGGGGGGACAGAAAATGCCCACTAGCACCAGGGATTTTGTTTTTAGCTTTTAGGAAGCGACCCCTTGGGCAAGGGTTGCTTCCAGGTGGCCTCACACTTAACTTTTTGTTTTTCTGCCCCCCCTGGGGGCAAATCAGCCTGTTTTTCGGCCGTTTTGCCCCCAGGGGGGGCAGAAATTTCCGACTAGCACCAGGGATATTTGTTGGGGCACTGTGTTTCTTTTGGGAAGCGACCCCTTGGGTAAGGGTCGCTTCCAGGTGGCCATGATTGTGTTTTTTGTTTTTCTGTCCACCCTAGGTGCAAATCGGCCCGTTTTATTTGCCTTTTTGCCCCCGGGGGGGGGCAGAAAATACCCACTAGCACCAGGGAATTTAAATTTAGTTTTTAGGAAGCGACCCCTTGGGCAAGAAGTACTGCTTGGCTGGCGGTGTGTGTGGAGTGGCACTTGGCTTGCAGTGTGCGTGAAGTGGTGTTTGGCTGGTGGAGTGGCGCTTGGCTGGATGGTGTGCGTGGAGTGGTACTTGGCTGTCTGTGCACGGAGTGCTGCTTGGCTGGCGGTGTGTGTGGAGGTGCGCATGGCTGGATGGTGTGCGTGGAGTGGTACTTGGCTGTCTGTGCACGGAGTGGTGCTTGGCTGGCAGTGTGCGTGGAGTGGCGCTTGGCTGGCGGTGTGCGTGGAGTGGTGCTTGGCTGGCGGTGTGTGTGGAGTGGCCCTTGGCTGGTGGTGTGCGTTGAGTGGTACTTGGCTGTCTGTGCACGGAGTGGTGCTTGGCTGGCGGTGTGTGTGGAGTGGCGTTTGGCTGGATGGTGTGCGTGGAGTGGTACTTGGCTGTCTGTGCACGGAGTGGTGCTTGGCTGGCGGTGTGCGTGGAGTGGTGCTTGGCTGGCGGTGTGCGTGGAGTGGCGCTTGGCTTGCAGTGTGCGTGGAGTGGCGCTTGGCTTGTAGTGTGTGTGGAGTGGCGCTTGGCTTGCAGTGTGCGTGGAGTGGTGCTCGGCTGGCGGTGTGCATGGAGTGGCGCTTGGCTTGCAGTGTGCGTGGAGTGGCGCTTGGCTTGCAGTGTGCGTGGAGTGGTGCTTGGCTGGCGGTGTGTGTGGAGTGGCCCTTGGCTGTCGGTGTGCGCTGAGTGGTGTTTGGCTGGCGGTGTGCGTGGAGGGGTACTTGGCTATCTACGCACGGAGTGGTGCTTGGCTGGCGGTGTGTGTGGAGTGGCGCTTGGCTGGTGGTGTGTGTGGAGTGGCGCTTGGCTTGCAGTGTGCGTGGAGTGGTGTTTGGCTGGCGGTGTGTGTGGAGTGGCGTTTGGCTGGTGGTGTGCGTTGAGTGGTACTTTGCTGTCTGTGCACGGAGTGGTGCTTGGCTGGCGGTGTGTGTGGAGTGGTACTTGGCTGTCGGTGTGCGCTGAGTGGTGCTTGGCTGGTGGTGTGTGTGGAGTGGTGCTTGGCTGGCGGTGTGTGTGGAGTGGCGCTTGGCTGGTGGTGTGTGTGGAGTGGCGCTTGGCTGGTGGTGTGTGTGGAGTGGCGCTTGGCTGGTGGTGTGTGTGGAGTGGCGCTTGGCTGGTGGTGTGTGTGGAGTGGCGCTTGGCTTGCGGTGTGCGTGGAGTGGCGCTTGGCTGGCGGTGTGCGTGGAGTGGTGCTTGGCTGGCGGTGTGTGTGGAGTGGCGCTTGGCTGGTGGTGTGTGTAGAGTGGTACTTGGCTGTCTGTGCACGGAGTGGTGCTTGGCTGGCGGTGTGTGTGGACTGGCGCTTGGCTGGATGGTGTGCGTGGAGTGGTACTTTGCTGTCTGTGCACGGAGTGGTGCTTGGCTGTCTGTGCACGGAGTGGTGCTTGGCTGGCGGTGTGTGTGGAGTGGCGCTTGGCTGGTGGTGTGTGTGGAGTGGCGCTTGGCTGGTGGTGTGTGTGGAGTGGCGCTTGGCTGGTGGTGTGTGTGGAGTGGCGCTTGGCTGGTGGTGTGTGTGGAGTGGCGCTTGGCTTGCGGTGTGCGTGGAGTGGCGCTTGGCTTGCAGTGTGCGTGGAGTGGTGCTTGGCTGGCGGTGTGTGTGGAGTGGCGCTTGGCTGGATGGTGTGCACGGAGTGGTACTTGGCTGTCTGTGCACGGAGTGGTGCTTGGCTGGCGGTGTGTGTAGAGTGGCGCTTGGCTGGATGGTGTGCGTGGAGTGGTACTTTGCTGTCTGTGCACGGAGTGGCGCTTGGCTTGCGGTGTGCGTGGAGTGGCGCTTGGCTTGCAGTGTGCGTGGAGTGGTGCTTGGCTGGCGGTGTGCGTGGAGTGGTGCTTGGCTGGCGGTGTGCGTGGAGTGGCGCTTGGCTTGCAGTGTGCGTGGAGTGGCGCTTGGCTTGCAGTGTGCGTGGAGTGTTGCTTGGCTGGCGGTGTGTGTGGAGTGGCCCTTGGCTGTCGGTGTGCGCTGAGTGGTGTTTGGCTGGCGGTGTGCGTGGAGGGGTACTTGGCTATCTACGCACGGAGTGGTGCTTGGCTGGCGGTGTGTGTGGAGTGGCGCTTGGCTGGTGGTGTGTGCGGAGTGGCGCTTGGCTGGTGGTGTGTGTGGAGTGGCGCTTGGCTTGCAGTGTGCGTGGAGTGGTGTTTGGCTGGCGGTGTGTGTGGAGTGGCGTTTGGCTGGTGGTGTGCGTGGAGCGGTGCTTGGCTGGCGGTGAGTGGCGCTTGGCTTGCGGTGTGCGTGGAGTGGTGCTTGGCTGGCGGTGTGTGTGGAGTGGTACTTGGCTGTCGGTGTGCGCTGAGTGGTGCTTGGCTGGTGGTGTGTGTGGAGTGGTGCTTGGCTGGCGGTGTGTGTGGAGTGGCGCTTGGCTGGTGGTGTGTGTGGAGTGGCGCTTGGCTGGTGGTGTGTGTGGAGTGGCGCTTGGCTGGTGGTGTGTGTGGAGTGGCGCTTGGCTGGTGGTGTGTGTGGAGTGGCGCTTGGCTGGTGGTGTGTGTGGAGTGGCGCTTGGCTGGTGGTGTGTGTGGAGTGGCGCTTGGCTGGCGGTGTGCGTGGAGTGGTGCTTGGCTGGCGGTGTGTGTGGAGTGGCGCTTGGCTGGTGGTGTGTGTAGAGTGGTACTTGGCTGTCTGTGCACGGAGTGGTGCTTGGCTGGCGGTGTGTGTGGACTGGCGCTTGGCTGGATGGTGTGCGTGGAGTGGTACTTTGCTGTCTGTGCACGGAGTGGTGCTTGGCTGTCTGTGCACGGAGTGGTGCTTGGCTGTCTGTGCACGGAGTGGTGCTTGGCTGGTGGTGTGTGTGGAGTGGCGCTTGGCTGGTGGTGTGTGTGGAGTGGCGCTTGGCTGGTGGTGTGTGTGGAGTGGCGCTTGGCTGGTGGTGTGTGTTGTGTGGCGCTTGGCTGGTGGTGTGTGTGGAGTGGCGCTTGGCTGGTGGTGTGTGTGGAGTGGCGCTTGGCTGGTGGTGTGTGTGGAGTGGCGCTTGGCTGGTGGTGTGTGTGTGGAGTGGCGCTTGGCTGGTGGTGTGTGTGGAGTGGCGCTTGGCTGGCGGTGTGCGTGGAGTGGTGCTTGGCTGGCGGTGTGTGTGGAGTGGCGCTTGGCTGGCGGTGTGTGTGGAGTGGCGCTTGGCTGGTGGTGTGTGTGGAGTGGCGCTTGGCTGGTGGTGTGTGTGGAGTGGCGCTTGGCTGGCGGTGTGTGTAGAGTGGCGCTTGGCTGGATGGTGTTCGTGGAGTGGTACTTTGCTGTCTGTGCACGGAGTGGCGCTTGGCTTGCGGTGTGCGTGGAGTGGCGCTTGGCTTGCAGTGTGCGTGGAGTGGCGCTTTGCTTGCAGTGTGCGAGGAGTGGTGCTTGGCTGGCGGTGTGCGTGGAGTGGTGCTTGGCTGGCGGTGTGTGTGGAGTGGCGCTTGGCTGGTGGTGTGTGTAGAGTGGTACTTGGCTGTCTGTGCACGGAGTGGTGCTTGGCTGGCGGTGTGTGTGGACTGGCGCTTGGCTGGATGGTGTGCGTGGAGTGGTACTTTGCTGTCTGTGCACGGAGTGGTGCTTGGCTGTCTGTGCACGGAGTGGTGCTTGGCTGGCGGTGTGTGTGGAGTGGCGCTTGGCTTGCGGTGTGCGTGGAGTGGTGCTTGGCTGGCGGTGTGCTTGGAGTGGTGCTTGGCTGGCGGTGTGTGTGGAGTGGCGCTTGGCTGGTGGTGTGTGTTGAGTGGTACTTGGCTGTCTGTGCACGGAGTGGTGCTTGGCTGGCGGTGTGTGTGGAGTGGCGCTTGGCTGGATGGTGTGCATGGAGTGGTACTTTGCTGTCTGTGCACGGAGTGGTACTTTGCTGTCTGTGCACGGAGTGGTGCTTGGCTGGCGGTGTGTGTGCAGTGGTACTTGGCTGTCGGTGTGCGCTGAGTGGTGTTTGGCTGGCGGTGTGCATGGTCTGGTGCTTGGATGGTGGTGTGGGTGGACTGGCGCTCGGCTGGCAGTGTGCGAGTACTAACTTTCTGTTGGTCACTACACACACTGCTAGTTGAGTGACACTCTACCCAGTCCATCATTTTGTGTAGTTGCTGTGGCAGATACGTAAGTGATGGGCCCTTGAATGGCGCTGAATGCTGGTGTGAGTGTTGTAATGTGATGGGTCCGCGGCTGGCGGTGGGTGGGCCAAAGGCCTGTGACTAAGGCAGGGGGGCTTAACTTGTAAAACTTACATGCTACTTTTTTAAAAATTCATTTTTGGCCTGTTCTGCTTTGGGGCACCCACACAAGTGAGGTATCCTTTTACTCGGGAGAACAAGGGGAACGCTGGGTGGTAGGACATTTTTGCCGGCACGGAGATCCCACGCAAAAAAGTTTGGAAAAGTGATATTTTTACCTAATTTTAAGGTTTGCAAGGAGTTCTGGGTAGGAAAACATTGGGGGACCCACGCATGCCATACCTCCTTGGAAGCCCCCGGGTGTCTACTTTTCAGAAATGTGTGGGTTTGGTAGGTTTCCCTAGATGGCCGTCTAGCACGGTGCCCAAAACCCAGGGAACCCCTCTTGCAAAAGCTGGTGGTATTGAATGTCAGTACCACCAGCTTTTGCAAGAGGGGTTACCTGGGTTTTTGGCCCTGTGCTAGACGGCCATCTAGGGAAACCTACCAAACCCATACATTTCTGAAAAGTAGACACCCGGGGGCTTCCAAGGAGGTATGGCTTGCGTGGATCCTCCAACGTTCCTTTACCCAGAATCCCTTGCAAACCTCAATTTTTGCTGGAAAAATCAGTTTTTTCACACTTTTTATGCGTGGGAAAGCGTGGCGTCACTGGGCTCACACAAATTTCCTCCCACCCAGCGTTCCCCCAGGTCTCCCGATAAAAATGGTACCTCACTTGCGTGGGTAGGCATAGTGGCTGCAACAGGAAACGGTCCAAATCGTACGGTGGAGACATTACAATAACCAATAGCAACATTACCTTCTTTTTTTGGGGGGGGGACTGAGTTTTTGGACCGGGGCTCGGCGGGCATCTTTGGAAACTACCAAACCCAAACAGTTCTGAAAACTAGACACCCGGGGGAGTCCAGGGAGGTATGGCATGCGTGGGTCCCCCAATGTTTTCCTACCCAGAAATCCCTGCAAACCACAAATTTAGGTTAAAAAACACAGTTTTCCATACATTTTTGCGTGGGATCGCCGTGTCGGCACAAATGTCTTACCACCCTGCGTTCCCCTTGTTCTCCCGAGTAAAATGATACCTCACTTGTGTGGGTGGGCCAAAGGCCTGTGACTAAGGCAGGGGGGCTTAATTTGTTACACTGAAATACTACTTTTTTCAACATTCGTTTTTGGCCTGTTCTGCTTTGGGGCACCCACACAAGTGAGGTATCCTTTTACTCGGGAGAACAAGGGGAGCGCTGGGTGGTAGGACATTTTTGCCGGCACGGTGATTCCACGCAAAAAAGTTTGAAAAAGTGATTATTTTACCTAATTTTAAGGTTTGCAAGGTGTTCTGGGTAGGAAAACGTTCGGGGACCCACGCATGCCATACCTCCCTGGACTCCCCCGGGGGTCTACTTTTCAGAACTGTTTGGGTTTTGTACTTTCCAAAGAATACCACCGAGCCCCGGGCCAAAAACTCAGGTGCCCCCCCCCCCCAAAATCAAGGTTGTTTTGCAATTTGGTATTGTAAATTCACCACCGTACAATTTGAACCATTTCCTTTCGCAGCCACTATGCCTACCCACGCAAGTGAGGTACCATTTTTATCGGGAGACCTGGGGGAACGCTGGGTGGGAGGAAATTTCTGTGAGCCCAGTGACGCCACGCTTTCCCACACAAAAAAAGTGTGAAAAAACTGACTTTTTCTGCAAAAATTGAGGTTTGCAAGGGATTCTGGGTAAAGGAACGTTGGAGGATCCACGCAAGCCATACCTCCTTGGAAGCCCCCGGGTGTCTACTTTTCAGAAATGTGTGGGTTTGGTAGGTTTTCCTACATGGCCGTCTCGCACGGGGCCAAAAACCCAGGTAACCCCTCTTTCAAAAGCTGGTGGGATTGACATTCAATACCACCAGCTTTTGCAAGAGGGGTTACCTGGGTTTTTGGCCCCGTGCGAGACGGCCATGTCGGGAAACCTACCAAACCCACACATTTCTGAAAAGTAGACACCCGGGGGCTTCCAAGGAGGTATGGCTTGCGTGGATACTCCAACGTTCCTTTACCCAGAATCCCTTGCAAACCTCAATTTTTGATGGAAAAATCAGTTTTTACACACTCTTTTTGTGTGGGAAAGCGTGGCGTCACTGGGCTCACACAAATTTCCTCCCACCCAGCGTTCCCCCAGGTCTCCCGATAAAAATGGTACCTCACTTGCGTGGGTAGGCATAGTGGCTGCAACAGGAAAAGGTCCAAATCGTACGGTGGAGACATTACAATAACCAATAGCAAGATTACCTTCTTTTTTGGGGGGGGGGGACTGAGTTTTTGGACCGGGGCTCGGCGGGCATCTTTGGAAACTACCAAACCCAAACAGTTCTGAAAACTAGACACCCGGGGGAGTCCAGGGAGGTATGGCATGCGTGGGTCCCCCAATGTTTTCCTACCCAGAAATCCCTGCAAACCACAAATTTAGGTTAAAAAAACAGTTTTCCATACATTTTTGCGTGGGATCGCCGTGTCGGCACAAATGTCCTACCACCCTGCGTTCCCCTTGTTCTCCCGAGTAAAATGATACCTCACTTGTGTGGGTGGGCCAAAGGCCTGTGACTAAGGCAGGGGGGCTTAATTTGTTACACTGAAATACTACTTTTTTCAACATTCGTTTTTGGCCTGTTCTGCTTTGGGGCACCCACACAAGTGAGGTATCCTTTTACTCGGGAGAACAAGGGGAGCGCTGGGTGGTAGGACATTTTTGCCGGCACGGTGATTCCACGCAAAAAAGTTTGAAAAAGTGATTATTTTACCTAATTTTAAGGTTTGCAAGGTGTTCTGGGTAGGAAAACGTTCGGGGACCCACGCATGCCATACCTCCCTGGACTCCCCCGGGGGTCTACTTTTCAGAACTGTTTGGGTTTTGTACTTTCCAAAGAATACCACCGAGCCCCGGGCCAAAAACTCAGGTGCCCCCCCCCCCAAAATCAAGGTTGTTTTGCAATTTGGTATTGTAAATTCACCACCGTACAATTTGAACCATTTCCTTTCGCAGCCACTATGCCTACCCACGCAAGTGAGGTACCATTTTTATCGGGAGACCTGGGGGAACGCTGGGTGGGTGGAAATTTCTAGATCCACGCAGATTCCGGAACTTTCCACCACAGAAATGTGAGGAAAATGCGTTTTTTTTCTCCAATTTCTTAGCTTTGCAAGGGATTCTGAGTAAGAGAACCTGGGGGTAGGCAGTCGAGTGACCCCATCCTGAATTCCCCTGGGTGTCTACTTTTCAAAAATGTATAGGTTTGCTAGGTTTCCCTAGGTGCCGGCAGAGCTAGGGTTCAAAAACAAAAGGTAGTCTCTTTTCCCAAAACGTGCACAATTTCTCTGAAAAATTGAGTTGTGACCACGTTGCGTTTTGCACTGTTTCCTGTCGCAGCCACTATGCCTACCCAGGCAAATGAGATACCATTTTTCTCGCGAGACCTGGGGGAACGCTGGGTGGGTGGAAATTTGTTGATCCACGCAGATTCCGGAACTTTCCACCACAGAAATGTGAGGAAAATGCGTTTTTTTTCTTCAATTTCTTAGCTTTGCAAGGGATTCTGGGTAAGAGAACCTGGGGGTAGGCAGTCGAGTGACCCCATCCTGAATTCCCCTGGGTGTCTACTTTTCAAAAATGTATAGGTTTGCTAGGTTTCCCTAGGTGCCGGCAGAGCTAGGGTTCAAAAACAAAAGGTAGTCTCTTTTCCCAAAACGTGCACAATTTCACTGAAAAATTGAGTTGTGACCACGTTGCGTTTTGCACTGTTTCCTGTCGCAGCCACTATGCCTACCCAGGCAAATGAGATACCATTTTTCTCGGGAGACCTGGGGGAACGCTGGGTGGGTGGAAATTTGTTGATCCACGCAGATTCCGGAACTTTCCACCACAGAAATGTGAGGAAAATGCGTTTTTTTTCTTCAATTTCTTAGCTTTGCAAGGGATTCTGGGTAAGAGAACCTGGGGGTAGGCAGTCGAGTGACCCCATCCTGAATTCCCCTGGGTGTCTACTTTTCAAAAATGTATAGGTTTGCTAGGTTTCCCTAGGTGCCGGCAGAGCTAGGGTTCAAAAACAAAAGGTAGTCTCTTTGCCCAAAACGTGCACAATTTCACTGAAAAATTGAGTTGTGACCACGTTGCGTTTTGCACTGTTTCCTGTCGCAGCCACTATGCCTACCCAGGAAAATGAGATACCATTTTTCTCGGGAGACCTGGGGGAACGCTGGGTGGGTGGAAATTTGTTGATCCACGCAGATTCCGGAACTTTCCACCACAGAAATGTGAGGAAAATGCGTTTTTTTTCCCAATTTTTTAGCTTTGCAAGGGATTCTGGGTAACAAAACCTGGGGGTAGGCAGACGAGTCACCCCATCCTGAATTCCCCTGGGTGTCTAGTTTTCAAAAATGTATAGGTTTGCTAGGTTTCCCTATGTGCTGGCAGAGCTAGGACTCAAAAACAAAAGGTAGTCTCTTTGTCCAAATAGCACAAGATTTCACTGGGAAATTGAAGTGCAACCACGTTGCATTTTGAGCTGTTTCGTGTCGCAGCCACTATGCCTACCCACGCAAGTGAGGTACCATTTTTCTCGGGAGACCTGGGGGAACGCTGGGTGGGTGGAAGTTTGTTGATCCACGCAGATTCCAGCACTTTCCACCACAGAAATGTGAGGAAAATGTGTTTTTTTTGTCATAATTTTAGCTTTGCAAGGGATTCTGGGTAACAAAACCTGGGGGTAGGCAGACGAGTCACCCCATCCTGAATTCCCCTGGGTGTCTAGTTTTCAAAAATGTATAGGTTTGCTAGGTTTCCCTATGTGCTGGCAGAGCTAGGACGCAAAAACAAAAGGTAGTCTCTTTGTCCAAATAGCACAAGATTTCACTGGGAAATTGAAGTGCAACCACGTTGCGTTTTGAGCTGTTTCGTGTCGCAGCCACTATGCCTACCCACGCAAGTGAGGTACCATTTTTCTCGGGAGACCTGGGGGAACGCTGGGTGGGTGGAAATTTGTTAATCCACGCAGATTCCAGAACTTTCCACCACAGAAATGTGAGGAAAATGTGTTTTTTTTGTCATAATTTTAGCTTTGCAAGGGATTCTGGGTAACAAAACCTGGGGGTAGGCAGACGAGTCACCCCATCCTGAATTCCCCTGGGTGTCTAGTTTTCAAAAATGTATAGGTTTGCTAGGTTTCCCTATGTGCTGGCAGAGCTAGGACTCAAAAACAAAAGGTAGTCTCTTTGTCCAAATAGCACAAGATTTCACTGGGAAATTGAAGTGCAACCACGTTGCATTTTGAGCTGTTTCGTGTCGCAGCCACTATGCCTACCCACGCAAGTGAGGTACCATTTTTCTCGGGAGACCTGGGGGAACGCTGGGTGGGTGGAAGTTTGTTGATCCACGCAGATTCCAGCACTTTCCACCACAGAAATGTGAGGAAAATGTGTTTTTTTTGTCATAATTTTAGCTTTGCAAGGGATTCTGGGTAACAAAACCTGGGGGTAGGCAGACGAGTCACCCCATCCTGAATTCCCCTGGGTGTCTAGTTTTCAAAAATGTATAGGTTTGCTAGGTTTCCCTATGTGCTGGCAGAGCCAGGACTCAAAAACAAAAGGTAGTCTCTTTGTCCAAATAGCACAAGATTTCACTGGGAAATTGAGGTGCAACCGCGTTGCGTTTTGCGCTGTTTCGTGTTGCAGCCACTATGCCTACCCACGCAAGTGAGGTACCATTTTTCTCGGGAGACCTGGGGGAACGCTGGGTGGGTGGAAGTTTGTTGATCCACGCAGATTCCAGCACTTTCCACCACAGAAATGTGAGGAAAATGTGTTTTTTTTGTCATAATTTTAGCTTTGCAAGGGATTCTGGGTAACAAAGCCTGGTGGTAGGCAGTCGAGTCACCCCATCCTGAATTCCCCAGGGTGTCTACTTTCCAAAAATGTATAGGTTTGCTAGGTTTCCCTAGCTGCCGGCAGAGCTAGGGTGCAAAAACTACAGGTAGGCACTTTGCCATAAAAGGGTCAATTTGTAACTGCAAAATTGAGGTGTGACCACGTTGCATTTTGCGCCGTTTCCTATCGCAGGCACAAGGCCGACCCACACAAGTGAGGTACCGTTTTTATCGGGAGACTTCGGGTAATTCAGATTTGTAAATCAACTGTTATTACCTAATGAGCTTTCTAGCATTTCTCCCTTTCAATGACAGACATTGTGTAAAAAAAAAAATGTTTTTGAAAAATGACCAATAATTCTCAAGCTAGTATGGGTATTCCCAATTTTGAAAATGTGCAATTATATACTGTTTCTGAACTCTATATTTTGTACCCAAATCAGAAATACATAGGTGTCTTTCATACAGATTTTTCCATGTATACATTTTCTAAGACAAAGTGCTCTATACCCAGTAAAAGAAAAAAAAACATTGCAAGTTGTTGCTCAGTTTTTGGATCTGGGTTCGTTGGGTTCTTGGTGAAACTACAACTCCTATATATCCCCACAACCAGGAAGGTCTAACGGATGTAACAGTATATTGCTTTCCAAGAGCTGTCAAGATTAGAAAATGTTATAGGTGAAAACGTTGAGACAAAAGGCTGTTTTTTTCAACACATTTTCTATTATTCCAAGATTTAACTGTTACTTTCGATAAAGAATCCTTCATGGATTTAGACAAATGACCCCTTTCTGAATTCAGAATTTTGTTTACTTTCCGAAAATGTACAGCTTTCTAGGATCCATTATTGCTTTCAAACTCTTTTCTACCATTAATTGGAAGGAGGTGGAAAGCTCTAAAAATAGCAAAAATAGGCTATGTCCCAGAAAAATGCCAAAACTGTGTGAAAAATGTTGGTTCCCTGACAAAAGACTGTCATTCCCTGAAAGCTGAGAAAACGGAGATTTCAGCCCCACAAACCCTTTTTTTATACCATTTTCAGGGAAAAACCCAGAGGCTTTCATTTGCAGCCCGTTTTTCCCATTTTTCTGAAAAAAACAAAAAAATCACTATATTTTGGTTAATTTCTGGGACCCCTCCAAGGGAATCCACAAACCCTGGGCGCCTTTGGAATCCACATGATGGAAGAAAAGGACGCAAATTTGGCGTGGATAGCTTATGTGGTCAAAAAGTTACAGGGGCCTAAGCGCGCACTACCCCAAATAGCCAAAAAAGGGCTCAGCACAGGAGGGGAAAAGGCCCAGCAGCGAAGGGGTTAAGTAACCATTCAGCTGCTTCAACAGCTAGGGTTCTCAGTCAATGTGTTAAAATCACATCTTCAGCCAAACAAAGTTCAGGGTTACCTAGGAGCCACTCTAGATACTCAAAAGGCTTTAACGTATCCCAATGTTGTCAGATTTCGAAACATTCAGGAGCTCGTTCTCAAATTTCAACCCACTCGGTCACTTCCGGTTCAAGTGCTTATGCAACTGCTGGGAATGATTGCATCTTGCATCTTGCATCATGATCGTTTCCCATGCCAGGTTACACATGCGTCTGCTTCAAGAGTGTTTAGCCACTCAGTGGAACCAGTCACAGGGTCTATTAACTGATCTAGTGTTGGAAAGCGGCCGCTCTCCGCAGTGGTGGAACACACAAAACCTGTCAAAAGGGCAGCCGTTCATAGACCCCATTCCACAGACCATGTTAAAAGCAGACATATCCCTTACTGGCTGGGGATCTCATCTTCAACAACACACAGTGCAAGGGTGGGGGAGCCTACAGCAAAGGTTGCTTCACATCAATCATTTAGAATTCATTGCAATCTTTCTAGTGCTCAAAGCCTTTCAAGATCACCTCTCTGGCAAAGTTGTACTAGTCCGAACTGACAACATGACTGCTATGTATTACATACAGAAGCAGGGGGGAACACACTCTCTCCAACTGTCCCACTTAGCCCAAGACATCTGGAGGTGGACGATGTACCACAACATTTATCTCTTAGCAGAACATCTCCCTGGAGTCAACAATCAGATTGCGGATCCCCTCAGCAGGCAAAGCTATCAGATACACGAGTGGGAACTTCACCCTCAAGTTCTCCACCCATACTTTCAAGCCTGGGGAGTCCCTCACATAGACCTGTTCGCAACACCCAGAAAGGCAAAATGCCAAAGCTTTGCCGCCAGGTATCCGCACCTGTTGTCCAAAGACAATGCTCTATGGATGAACTGGTCCGGGCTGTTTGCCTACGCTTTTCCGTCTCTCCCACTCATTCCATCAGTGGTTCGGAAACTCAGGCAAACATCACTGACGCGAATACTTGTAGCTCCAACTTGGGCATGTCACCCCTGGTTCGCAAACCTGTTGGAACTCTCTGGTACTATACCAAAAATTACATTTTACTCCCAGTTTCCTCACACAGAGCCATGGAGAAATCAAACCCCCAGATCCCAAACAGCTGAACTTTGCGATCTGGCTCCTGAAGCCCTAGAGCTTGGTTATCTCAACCTTCCACCACACTGTATGAACATTATTAGAGAGGCCAGAAGGCCTACCACAAGATGCTGCTACGCAGCCAAATGGAAGCGTTTTGTTATCTATTGCAATGACAATCACATCAACCCTCTTGATGCTTCCATACAGAACATACTGTGCTACCTACTACATTTACAGCAGTCATCATTGGCCTATACATCCATCAGACTGCATCTTGCTGCTATAGCAGCTTACCTTCAAAATAGGCAACCATTCTCGCTATTTTGAGTTATTGTCATCAAAGCATTCATGGAAGTGCTAAAAAGAGTACCACCAAGAGTTCCCCCTGCCCCAGTATGGAATCTTAACATAGTCCTCACAAGGCTAATGGGTCCGCCATTTGAACCCATGCACAAATGTGAACTACAGTTCCTTACTTGGAAAACAGCGTTCCTCATTGCAATCACTTAATTGAGGGGAGTGGGTGAACTACAGACACTAACAATAGAAGAACCCTTTTTCCAGTTACATAAAGATAAAGTAGTTATTTGTACCAACCCCAAATTCCTACCTAAGGTTGTATCTGCATTTCACCTCAATCAGTCGGTTGAACTACCTGTATTCTTCCCTCAACCGGACTCTGTTGCAGAATGAGCTTTATATACCTTAGATGTCAGAAGAGCTCCTATTTATTACACTGAAAGAACAAAATAATTTCGTAAAACCAAACCACTTTGTAGGTTTTGCACCACCTCACAAAGGCAATCCTATCTCCAAATCAGGAATTGCTAGGTGGATTGTTAAGTGTATTCAGATTTGTTATCAAAAAGCCAAAAAGTTCCCCGCAGTACCCCCCTAGAGCACATTCCAAGTTAGGGGCTACTATGGCTTTCTTGGGGAATATTCCTATTACTGATATCTGCAAAGCTGCAACATGATCTACACCACACACATTCACCAAACACTATTGTGTAAATGTGTTAGCTAATGTGGGTCAAGCAGTTTTTAAAAAGTTATTTCAGACCACTCCAACGGTTACAGGATAACCACCACTTCGGGGAAAGACTGCTGTATAGTCTATACAAAGCATGTGATCTACAGCTCACATGCCTCAAACGGAAAACGCTACTTACCCAGTATGCATCTGTTCTTTGCATGTTGAGCTGTAGAATCTGTTTTTCCCACCTACCTGCCCGGGTACCTGTAACTGCTGTAGTTCTCTGTTTTACTAAACCTATTTACGCATGGACATCTCTATTTTTTACTACTACTCCATTCTCTCACCCTCTGCGGGAAACAATCTGAAGATGGAGTTGATGACCATGCGCACTATCACCTAAGGGAGGAGTCCCCTACCTCGTGACTAGGGAAAACTTCTTCCAGAAAAACAAAGTGCAAATATCCGGACCCAACACTGGATGGCGATCCTATGCAAAGCATGAGATTTTATAGCTCTGCATGCCAAGAACAGAAGCATACTGGTTAAGTAGCGTTTTCCTTCTTCGAATTGTTGAGGTCAAGATCTGTTCTTTAATTCAGTAAACTGAGAAGCTAATCAGTATTGTTCGGGGATCTCTCATGTCTGCATAGTGATGCACTGGCACCCTATGTGCCCTCATGATTAAAAGATCAGCCTTTAAAGAAGTTATCGTTTTAACTCTTAATTTGCTGCGGAGAGAATTTGTAGGCCAGAAGTACAAAGGCATATTGTTTCAAAGCCACTTTGATTTGTCCTACCTCCCTTCAGCTCCATGCTGAGGAATCTTCTCAGTTTGTGAGCCAGGAGAATCAATCACCAGCGATCAGTGGGTTTGAGAAAGTGCCATCTTTCTTGCCTTGGTATGCCCTCACTTTTTCTGAACTGCTGATGTGCTTTGACTGAGTGTTCCCTGGGTTCCTGCCAACCAGGTACCCAGGGCCTGTGTTCCTTCCCTAAAACTGTTCTGAAACTAAAAACCCAATTGGCCTCTCTGGCCACCTGTCAGCCCCTAGTAAATGGTACCCTAGGTACCCAGAGCATGATGACCAGAGAAGACCCCTGAGGGCTGCAGCCCTTATTGTACCACCCTCAGGGGCCTAGTACCCTGACACCCACACGCTGCCTTTGCAGGCTGAGTGCCTAAGTACAGAACTAAACCAAGAGTCAACATGGCACACATCTTTGTGTGCCATGCCCACAGAACCCGCTGCCCTGGCATACTTCAGTCACCCCTCTAGCTGGGTGCCCTATGCCCGAGGTGTAGGCACAGGTGCATGAGCCCTGTGTCCCTACAGTACCCAGGGCCATTCCTGGGCACTGTAAGTGCAGTGATGCCATTAAGAGTATATGGTGCTGGAAGATTGTCAGCACGAACTCCACAGCACCATAATGGCTACACTAAAGACTGACAAGTTTGGTACCAAACTTCTCAGCACATTAAACCCGCACTGATGCCAGAGTGGGATTTAATGTAAAATGCACCAGAGGGCATCTTAGAGATGCCCTCTGAAATCCTAACCTACAATTCTCGTCTGGGCTGAGTGGCTGCAGAGGCTGCCACTTAGCAGACATGTTGCTGGACCCCTGGGTGGAGAGCCCCCCTCTCTCCTGGGCCTCCAACAATGCACATCCTGGGCGAGGTGCTAGGTTTCCTCCCCCAGGATGGGCAGGGAGAAGCTTCAAAGCCTTCAAAGTCTCTGTGAGCTTCTCCAGACCGTTTGCTGTACCCAGCAACTGGCCTCCACCAGTTCTATCCCCCACTCTGGCGGGAAGACTGGGGGGAAAAACTACATCAGGAAGGGGGGGGGGGGTGCCAGCCTGTGCCAACCCCACCCATCCGGTGGGAAAGACTAGGTGAAGCACGACCCCGGACTCCGTCCATCTTGTAGGTGGGGAGCCCTGCCCAATCCCAGCTAGGCTCCTGCCCCCCTCCCACAAGAGAGGAGCAGACTAGGGGGTGTACTCACCTCAAGACAGAGACCCATTGGTCCCTGTCCTTGACCTACCTGTAACGCCCCTAAATTCAGTATTTAGGGACTCCCCGAACCTTCCTTCCTCAGATCCCGATACGAAAAGAAGAAAGAAGATCAAGAAGACCCGCCATGCAGCTGCTAACAGGACGACAACTGACTTGGCCCCAGCCCTACCGGCCTGTCGATCCTGGAACCCGCTCCTGCCTAATCCTGGCGACTCCTGCGGACAGCAACCTTGGGACACCCGTAGGACCTGCCTGCTATGACCCTCTTGAAGACTGGGACTCCCATCAGCAGAGGCTCTGCTGCAACAACCCACCTGGTGCCAACCAGGAAGCTCCGGACCAGCCCAATCTGCACTCGGCGAGCCCGGGCCGAACCGAGCAAAGACCACGAGGACGTCCCCCTGGCGACTGGGACCCGAAGTCCAGTGCCCAAAGTCCCTCCTCTGTGCCACCTTGGTCCTATCCTACTTACCCCCCCCCCCCTTTTCCTGAGCAAGTGATCAGGAGCCCAGCTCCCACAGCCGCGTGGTCTGCTAGCCATCAGCCACCAACCGGAGGCCCCCCTTCTCTCATTGGATATCATTGGGCCTACCTACCTCTGCACCCGGCCGGCCCTGCGCTGCTGGGGCAGGAAAGACTGTACTTACCTGACCCCGGGGGACCCCGTGGTCTATACCCGGAACCTTAACTTCACCAGCCAAGTACTCACCTGTAAACCGGCAACTCACCTGCCATTGGATAACATTGACCCATTTTGACTCGAACATTTTCTAAGTGTGAAGTTTTGAAAACTGCAAATATTCATATAAAATCAGCCGAAGTCCGAATTCCGAATTACTTGCCTGCAAGCAGGCGAGAAGCCAGTACAGTACCTTGCAGTCCAGTACTGAACCGCAAAAGTAATAATTACTGGGTGTACTTGTAATCTGTATTTTCTCCATAGGAACCCATTGTATGCTTTTCTATGAAATTTCTTCGAAGTGCCTACTTTTGAAAGCTTGAAATATTCTTTCAAAATCATATGAAATACTGAAATGCAATTACCTACCTGTTTTAAGTTCAGACCCCAGTGCTGGCCCTAGAAGCCCAGTACTGGATTACAAAAGTAACGCAATCATACTTTACCTGCAACCTGAATTTTGTCCCATTGAATAACATTGCCAGATTGCCATTGAACAGTTTCCAAGTGTGAACTTTTAAAACAGCTTTATATTCATGAAAATTCACCACAGTAACTAAAACGTTTTTTGCTAATCTGGTTTCAGCTTAGACCCCACGACTAAATCTAGGATCTAGCCCTGGAACTACTAAAGTAATCTGTACTGTAATCAACTGTACTTTTATGGTAACAATCCATTGAGCTCAATGCTAAAGTGTGTCTAGACTTGAGTTGCCTTCAGCAACTCCTTTAACTATTGTGTTCACCACCCGTATTGCTTCCTTGCACAGTAATTACATAAGAGTTCTCATATCTAGCAATGTATATTTTTATGCTTTTGGTTCTAAAAATAAAACAACTATATCTTTGGATATTAAAACCATTGGCCTGGAGTTTAGTCTTTGAGTGTGTGAAATCCTTTGCTGACTGAGTGTGTACAACAAATGCTTTGCACTGCCCTCCGGTACTGCCTAACTGCTCGACCAAGCTGCCGCTTTTGAGAGTAAGGTTAGTCCTGACTTTAACCTCTGTTGGGGTTTGTGGACTCTGTACACACTGTACTTCATTATTGTCCAGTATATATAGAGCCACTTTCTCACAGTGGGTGCTTCAATTATTCTACAAGCATTCCCTTGTGCTGGTTTTGGAACATCTGGTCCTTACCTTCACCCTTTTTCGCCCCCCCACCCTAGCTCATCGTCCGCCCTTGCCCTGCCTCAACGTCCACCATTGCCCTGCCTCATCGTCTGCCCTTGCCCTGCCTCATCATCTGCCCTTGCCCTGCCTCATCGTCCGCCCTTGCCCTGCCTTATCGTCCGCCCTTGCCCTGCCTCATCGTCCGCCCTTGCCCTGCCTCATCGTCCGCCCTTGCCCTGCCTCATCGTCCGCCCTTGCCCTGCCTCATCGTCCGCCCTTGCCCTGCCTCATCGTCCGCCCTTGCCCTGCCTCATCGTCCGCCCTTGCCCTGCCTCATCGTCCGCCCTTGCCCTGCCTCATCGTCCGCCCTTGCCCTGCCTCATCGTCCGCCCTTGCCCTGCCTCATCGTCCGCCCTTGCCCTGCCTCATCGTCCGCCCTTGCCCTGCCTCATCGTCCGCCCTTGCCCTGCCTCATCGTCCGCCCTTGCCCTGCCTCATCGTCCGCCCTTGCCCTGCCTCATCGTCCGCCCTTGCCCTGCCTCATCGTCCGCCCTTGCCCTGCCTCATCGTCCGCCCTTGCCCTGCCTCATCGTCCGCCCTTGCCCTGCCTCATCGTCCGCCCTTGCCCTGCCTCATCGTCCGCCCTTGCCCTGCCTCATCGTCCGCCCTTGCCCTGCCTCATCGTCCGCCCTTGCCCTGCCTCATCGTCCGCCCTTGCCCTGCCTCATCGTCCGCCCTTGCCCTGCCTCATCGTCCGCCCTTGCCCTGCCTCATCGTCCGCCCTTGCCCTGCCTCATCGTCCGCCCTTGCCCTGCCTCATCGTCCGCCCTTGCCCTGCCTCATCGTCCGCCCTTGCCCTCCCTCATCGTCCGCCCTTGCCCTCCCTCATCGTCCGCCCTTGCCCTCCCTCATCGTCCGCCCTTGCCCTCCCTCATCGTCCGCCCTTGCCCTCCCTCATCGTCCGCCCTTGCCCTACCTCATCGCCCGCCCTTGCCCTACATCATCGCCCGCCCTTGCCCTACATCATCGCCCGCCCTTGCCCTACATCATCGCCCGCCCTTGCCCTACCTCATCGCCCGCCCTTGCCCTACCTCATCGTCCGCCCTTGCCCTACCTCATCGTCCGCCCTTGCCCTACCTCATCGTCCGCCCTTGCCCTACCTCATCGTCCGCCCTTGCCCTACCTCGTCCGCCCTTGCCCTACCTAATATATTGAGAGGGGGGCTGCTTGGCTCCCCTTCTCAGGCCATTTATGGCCCTTGGGACCCCATCTCCCAGGGCCATCCTTTGCTTGTTTTTTTAAATAATTCTAATTATGGGGGAGGGGCCGCGTGGCCCCCACTTATAGGCCACTCCTTGCCCCGGGGACTCCATCCCCCGGGGCTTGGCCTCTCGTTAGGGAACGTGGGGGGAGCCCCAATGGCCCCACGGTCCCAGCTGGCTCCCCGCCTCCTGTTGGAGCCGACATTGCTTTTCCACATGGGAAGCTGCTGACATGGGAGTGGCAGTCCCCGGAGCTTGGGGGGGCCTTGGCACATTAAAAATAGGAAGCCCTTTGGCGGTCCCTGGGGCTGCAGGGTGCTGTGTATCAATGCAAATGTTTATGTAAAGCCCTAGGGGTGGCGGTCCCCGGGTCTGTGGGTGCCCAGGGAGGCCCCCGCAATGATGACATCGGGCATGCCCCGTGGACTTGGCCCACCCGGGGCCAAATTATAACGCAGCGCAGGAGCCCGCGCTTCGTTTGTTTTTGTTTTCTGCTGAAATTCACACAGGGTACGTGAATCCTGACGATTTCTTATGCTTTTTTTGGTCCTGGGGTCCTTGTGGGACCCCCTGAGCAGGCCTAGGTGGTCAGGGTGTTTCTACCCTACCTTCTTTTCTTTTTTTTTTTCTTCACCTTTCTTTCCCTGTTTTCTTGTGCCTCAGTTACTGAGGCACAAGATGGCTGCCAACACTTCCTTATTTGGATTGTTGACAGCCAATTAGAATAAAGCTCGTGGTCCGGAGGGTCCGCGGATCCACCGCACCTCTATATCTCAAAACTTTTATTTTTTGATTTTCTCAGCAAATACTGAACGGATTTACACCATTTGAAAACAAAAGTTTCTTTCTGAACCAAGGGCTACCTTTTTAGGTTTCGCCTGTCGAAAGCTGCGCAAGCAGCGTTTCGCGCAGGCAAAATCTTTTGTTTATCAGTATTGACAAAAGTCCCGCCTCTCTATTCCATTGGCTAGCTCCAAGAGAGGCGTCCGTCATTCTGCGAGGCGACTCGTGGGCGTTCCTGAGATTTATTTCTCATCCAGCCCCTTTGTTGCCGTCATTGCGGCGGTGGGCGGTTCCTATTTTTTGGGGGGGAAAGTTTGTTTTGGTCATTGCAGGCTGACCGCCGCCGGAAGAAGTCCAGGTGAGTGCTTTTTCTTGCCTTCTGCTTTGCCTTTCTTGCCGTTTGCCGTTCCCGCCCCCCCCCCTCCCGCTGTCCGTGCCTTTCCCGCCCCCCTCCCGCTGTCCGTGCCTTTCCCGCCCCCCTCCCGCTGTCCGTGCTTTTCCTGCCCTCCCTCCCGCTCTCCGAGCCTTTCCTTGTTCTGTTTCCAACCCGATGATATTGTACTGGGTTTACCCATCTGTTTTGGGCTCAGTGAGTTGCCGGTCATAGGTTCCACATGCTGTATTATAGATCAGCTGGTTCTAACTCCTGCTGCAGAGATTCGTGTATTTTATACTAGCCACATGTAATCCGTGTAAGACATCTCTGTGGGTTAATGAACCTGTGGAGGACATCTGTTTGGAACGGGTCGGCCACATTCCCAGAAAGATAGGTCAGTGGGTTAACACGTCAGCTTCACTCTGCTGTGTGTAACATGCAGAGTAACTTTCCATTCTCCAGTATTAGGGGTGTCTTTCATAGATTCACATGCTTGAATATTCCCCGTCGTCGAAGTGGGAGTCCCACGGTACATAAATAGCAGTAATATATATGCATGTATACATGAGAAATATCATAAAGAAAATATACATACATATAATGCAATAGAAATGTAAAGTTGAAAAAGTACCATAGAACAGAATAGGCCCATTGAAAAGCCCAAGGGAGAATTCACTTTAGTAACATATTAGTCATTATGTGTTGGTCCACATTCCAGCCAATCAGGCTGTAGCCTCCTCTAGAACCTTCTCCTCAGAAGCCCAAGTCCTCAGATTTTCTACCGCACGTCGTGTGAAGGGAGTCTCCCTGAGCTCTGCTCAGTTTTTTCCAGTTTCTAGCTATTTCTCTTCAGAAATGTCTTCTACAAAGAAAACTTTGTTCAAGGCTTGTCCATCCTGTGGTAAGTTGCGCCTTTTTCATGAGGACTGTCACAGTAAGTGTATTTACTGTCTTTACCCGGACCATGTTGCCTCTACCTGCAAGTTCTGTCGCACTTTTCCCCCCTAAAACATTGAGGGATAGAGAGGCCCGTCTCCTTCTGTGGCTACAGAAGTTGAAAACATCTGATAATGTGGTTTCTGATGCTGAGAGTATGTCATCTGGATTTTCTAAATCCTCTCAGAAGCGTGGGTCTGAGACTGAAGTTCCCTCTCCTTTTCTTAAAAAGAGTAAAATGTTGGGTTCTTTCAAGGATGTCTCCCCACAAGACTTGCTTCAGGGCGCGCCTACGGGACTTGGCTCTCTGGCGTCTAGACCCAAGACTATGCCCTCCTCTTCAAAAACGGGCACTGGCTCGTCGACGGGCTCGTCGACGCGTCCGTCGACGTCTTCAGCGAATACGAAGTCAGTTTTGGCAGTTTCAACGTCGACGACCACTTCCCTGTCAACCAGCTCTGCAGCGACGACGACCATCTCGTCGACGAGCAGCCAAGAGGTGAGACCTATCTCGTCTATTATTAAGATCTCGTCGACGATCAAACCGTCGACGAACAAATCATCGTCGACACGCCTTCCTTCGACGGTTCCTCCGTCGACGAAGAACAAGTCATCGTCGTCGACGCCTGCTCCGACGACCGGATCTTCCTCGTCGACGACGACTGCCTCGTCGACTATGACCTCTTCGTCAACAGTGACCTCCCCGTCGACGACTGCTCCGTCGACGGCTACTTTCTCATCGTCGAAAGCTTCATCGTCTACGGCGAAGAATGCAACCTCGTCGACGACCAAAAAATCTTCGTCGACCAAGAGTAAGCTGCTAATTCATACGCCGGTTTCTGCGGCGACGACGCAAGAACAACCGGGGGGTGCTAAGACTTTGGAAATCTCGTTGACGGGCTCGTTGACGATGCACCAACCCCTACAGACTACTACCACCTTCAAAGTGGTTACTGCCTCGTCTCTCAAGACTGTACCACTCATACAGTTAAGTCCAGTAAGGAGTGGATCTCAGCCTCCGGAAAAATTGTTTCAATCTGGAGAAGAGGAATCCGGAAATGATTCTGAAATGGAACAAACTTATGAACCAGCATCCAGTCCTTCTGAATTACACATTAAGTGTCAAGAGTACAGTGACGAGGATGAGGATGTGGATAATAACGTCGAAGATGGGAATGTACTTTTTCCAATCGATAGGGCACAACCAACTACTTACGAACAGGTTACGCAAATTTCTCTGTCTTTGGTGCAAAACCTGCAACATATGCTGGACGACTACAATCGTAGGTTTCCACCGTCGTTGCCTCCTTCTCCGGCACCTCAAGTGCACCGGTCTCAGTCTCCAGCGCCACGACCCCAGTCTCCAGCTCCTCGACCTCCGTCTCCAGTTCCTCGACCTCCAGCTCCTCGACCTCCGTCTCCAGTTCCTCGACCTCCGTCTCCAGCTCCTCGACCTCCGTCTCCAGCTCCTCGACCTCCGTCTCCAGCTCCTCGACCTCCGTCTCCAGCTCCTCGACCTCAGTCTCCAGCTCTTCGACCTCAGTCTCCAGCTCCTCGACCTCAGTCTCCAGCTCCTCGACCTCAGTCTCCAGCTCCTCGACCTCAGTCTCCAGCTCCTCGACCTCAGTCTCCAGCGCCTGTCGCGCCTACGTCTCCTTCGGGTGCTTGCCCTGATACTGATAATGAGAATCAAACTCCTCATAACAGTGGGGATAACGGCACTGATGATGACTTGCAGGATTGGGACAATTATAGGGCACAGACACCCTCTACTCCACCGGCATCACCAAGAGCTTCGCCGCCAGTGCATATTGCGAGCTTCCATAACCTTATGGTTCGTGCTGCGAAAAGGTTCCACTTAACAATCGAGGCACAACAAACGGAATGCTTTCTGTATGATTTTAAGGACTTACCTCAACGGCAAACTCATACCATTCCTATCATAGACCACATATGGGAAGATGGTCTAAAGTTGCTGGAACGCCCTAATTCCATACCAGCCGTTCTGCCCAGATTGGACAAAAAATATAAAGCGCCACCTACTTCTCCGGCCTGTTTGGTTTCGCAACCTAAGGCAGATTCTGTTATCACTCAGGCGGCACAAAAAAGATCTCGAAATCCGGCCATACCTCTGACATCTCAGCCTGATCAAGATGGCCGTAAATTAGACTCAATTGGCAAAAAATTTACCACTATGGCAGCAACAACTGTGAGAGCATCCAACGCCTTAGCCATTCTAGGTCGCTACGACCGTCAGATGTGGTCTGAGATCGCTGGTCTGATTTCTCAAATGCCCGAATCCATCCGGGATGAAGCGCAGGCCATCATTCTCGAAGGAGAAAAGATTTCAGCAGAAATAATCGACTGTGCCGTCGATATATCCTCCACTGGTTTCCGGCAACTAGCAGGTGCTGCAGTTTTGCGCCGTCAAGGCTGGCTAAAATCAACCACCAGAGGTCCAGTCCAGAGTGTTAGATTTACCTTACGACGGTGAATCTTTATTCGGTAAGCATGTTGATGATGCTTTGGAACTTATAAAGAAGGACACAGATACAGCAAAGTCCTTGACAACTCTACAATATCGAAAAAGGCCATTTCGTGGGGCACGTGGTAGAGGAGGAGGAACCTCTACTTTTCATGGAACAGGCCAATATCGAGCATACAATTACAATGATAACAGACAAAGGGGCTCCTATCAGTCCCAAGGTCGTTCATCCACCTCCAGACCTTACCAGCGTAAGTCCAATTACAGAGGTGGTGCGAACACCAACAGAAAACAGTGAGACGACTGTGCATCTTGGAGGTCGAATCTCGAAGTTCTTCTGCAATTGGTCGCACATTACCAACGACCAATGGGTCTTAGACTGTTGTTTTAAAAGGACATACCCTGGAATTCACGAAATTCCCCCCCACTCGTCCACCTTCGGGTCCACCTTCTCCCCATTTCAAGGAACTGTTGGCCCAGGTGCAGCTTATGATCAGGAAAGGAGCCATAGAATTGGTACCGCAAGGTCAACGTGGCAGGGGGATTTACTCCCGTTTCTTTCTAGTAAGGAAAAAATCAGGAGAGTGGCGCCCCATCTTAGATTTGAGAGCTCTAAACAAGTTCATCGCATCAAAGACTTTTCAGATGCTAACCCTACTTGAAATCTTGAATTTCCTCATTCCAGGAGAGTACTTTTCAACAATAGACCTTCAAGATGCATATTTCCATGTACCTATTCATCCCAGGCACAGGAAATATCTCCGTTTTACAGTCGGCCAATTTCATTATCAATTCAAGGTCCTGACATTCGGCCTCCGATCAGCACCGAGGGTATTTACCAAGATTCTAGCCCCGGTGGCTGCCTACCTGCGTTTACAGGGCATCCAGTTCTATCCGTATCTGGACGACTGCCTGATAAAGGCCAGGACTTTTCAAATAACGGACCAGCACACTCAAGTCTGCATATCCCTGTTCGAAACGTTGGGTTTCTCCATCAATTGCCTAAAGTCACACTTTCAACCATCTCAACAGCGAGATCTTCTAGGAGCCTCGCCCGATTCTCGGCTGGGACAAGTGTTCGTTTGACAGGAGAGACAAGACCGAATGATACAGAAAGTACAGTTCCTGCAGTCAAGACAGTACGTTTCTGTCCGGATGTACAAATCATTCCTCGGCATGGCTTCTTCGTGAATTCAACTGATTCCCAACTGCAGATTGCACATGAGAGTCCTACAAGAGGAACTAGACAGGCAGTGGAAGCAGGTATCGGGGTCGTTCGAAGACAAGATCCATCTAACGCCCCGCATAAAAAAAGC
This sequence comes from Lissotriton vulgaris, assembly GCF_964263255.1. Lineage (NCBI taxonomy): Eukaryota > Metazoa > Chordata > Amphibia > Caudata > Salamandridae > Lissotriton > Lissotriton vulgaris. The sequence goes on from NC_141695.1 coordinate 1,031,030,330, forward strand.
TTTGGAGTGGTGGGCTCATCCTCCAAACATAGCGGCAGGTCGTTCATTCAAAGACGAACCGCCAACACTTACACTGACAACAGACGCTTCCCTGGAAGGTTGGGGGGCACATCTCGACGGGATGTCCGTGAAAGGAAAATGGACAGCGTCTCAGCGCACTTGGCACATAAATCGCTTAGAACTACTGGCGATTTTCTTGGCCTTGAAGTCCTTTCGGAGAGTAGTGCAGGGACAAACATTGCTGGTGAGGACAGACAACACCACCAGCATGCACTACATCAACAAACAGGGCGGCACAAGGTCACTCGTGCTGTCACAACTGGCACAGGAAATATGGGATTGGGCTATCCAACAGCAAATACATCTCACAGCTGTCCATGTGCCAGGGGTGGCCAATGTGCTGGCGGACTCGCTCAACAGAGCCCTCTCGGACAACCACGAATGGGAAATCAACAGTGGGGCTGACTACAGTTGGATCTCTTTGCAACTGCTCTCAACACGAAGTGTCAACGGTTTGCGAGCCGGCATCCACACAAGGAGTCGAGCGGGAATGCCTTTTCAATAGACTGGTCGAACGACTTCATCTATACATTCCCTCCACTGCGCTCATTCCTCGTCTGTTGCACAGAATGAGGTTCCAACTGTGTCGGATAATCCTGATCGCACCCAAATGGCCGAGACGTCCTTGGTTTTCAGATCTTCTTCTGTTCTCTCTGACTAATCCGATACAATTGCATCCTCTGCCACATCTTCTCACGATGCAGCAAGGTCAAATATGCCATCCGGACCCAGCATATCTCCAACTTCATGCTTGGTACCTGAGTACAATGAATTTGCACACATGAATATCGACAAGGATTGTAGGGCGGTGCTAGCAAGTGTGCGCGCTCCATCTACCATCAAAACTTACCAGTTGAAGTGGAAGCGTTTCTGTGCTTGGTGTTCCACTAAAACCCTAGATCCCATGTGTGCTCAGCCAGAGCAAATCTTGCCGTTCTTTTTGTCACTAGCAAGATCAGGACTATCACACTCCACTCTAAAGGTTTTTCTAGCTGCAATTTCTCGTTTTCGCCATGATGGCGTAACATCTTTGTACTCCTCCAGAATAATCAGACAATTCTTCAAGGGCCTTTTTCGGATGTTCCCACCAATCTGTCGGCCCCCACCTTCTTGGCGACTGAACTTAGTTTTGTCTCAACTACTTTTGCCTCCATTCGAGCCCATCCATTCTTCCAATCTAAAATTCCTCACTTGGAAAGTGGCTCTTTTGCTTGCTCTGACCTCATCCAGGCGCGTCAGCGACATCCAAGCCTTTACTATACAGCCACCGTTTCTACAGTTCTCCAACGAGGCTGTTACTTTGAGAACAAATCCCAGTTTTATTCCTAAGGTTCTCAGTGACTTCCATCTCAATGAACCAATTGTCCTTAAGACTTTCTTCCCTGCACCTCAATCTGCAGCGGAACGCTCTTTGCACACTCTGGATGTGAAGCGCTGCCTCAAATTTTACATTCAACGCACAGCTACATTTAGAAAGACTGATCAATTATTTGTAGCATATGGCCCAGTGTGCAAAGGACAATCTGTAACCAAACAGACTATCACCAGATGGCTATAGTCTGCCATATCCTACTGTCATCAACGGGCTGGCAAGCCCCTTCCTGCTCCGGCTCGAGCTCATTCCACGAGAGCTGTGTCGACTTCTGCTGCCCTCTTTGCGGGGGTACCTCTGAGACACATCTGCAGAGCTGCTACTTGGTCTAGCAGCCATACTTTTACGAAGCACTACTGCCTGCAATCAACAGATGCCGCAAATGCGGCAGTAGGTCAAGCGGTGCTCCGGAATCTTTTCCGATAAAGGTGAGCCTCTTTTGCTACCCGCCTCCAGTCATAAAGGTTTTGTCATGATTTTGGTATTTATTGCTTATTAAGTGATATGTTTTGCCAAGACTTAATTTGTATACTCCTTTAAGACTAATGTATGATTTACTGCTTTCTATTCTTATTCAAGCATGTGAATCATCTATGAAAGACACCCCTAATACTGGAGAAGAACAAAAGTTACTTACCTGTAAACTGTGGTTCTCCAGTATTGGTGTTTTTCATAGATTCACATGCGACCCTCCCATCCTCCCCTCCGAGGCTCTCTTCTCCTCAAGAATTTATACTTACTTGTGCTACGAAAATCTGAGGACTTGGGCTTCTGAGAAGGTTCTAGAGGAGGCTACAGCCTGATTGGCTGGAATGTGGACCAACAGATAATGACTCTAATATGTTACTAAAGTGAATTCTTCCTTGGGCTTTTCAATGGGCCTATTCTGTTCTATGGTACTTTTTCAACTTTACATTTCTATTGCATTATATGTATGTATATTTTCTTTATGATATTTCTCATGTATACATGCATATATATTACTGCTATTTATGTACCGCGGGACTCCCACTTTGACGACGGGGAATATTCAAGCATGTGAATCTATGAAAGACACCAATACTGGAGAACCACAGTGTTCGAGGCATGTGGGCTGCTAAATTCATATCTTTGCATTAGATCGCCACCTAGTGTTGGGTCCGGATGATCGCACATTGTTGTCCTGGAAGAGTCTTCGAAGTATCCTGAGATGGGTGGCTCCTCCCCTGGACTACAGTGCGCATGGGCATCGGCTCCATCCCCAGATTGTTTTTTTCCGCCATTGGGTTCGGATGCGGTCTCGACGTCTCTCCGTCGGAACCGAATAAACATCATTTTTTACGGCCAAAAGGCTTTGGGTTCTTCACGTCGGTATTGTTTGCGTACGGTCTCGAGTTTCTTCCGTCTCTCGGAGCCGGAATCACCGGAGTTTCTTACAACTCTTCGGACATCGAGGCCTTCTCATCGCGACTCGACACTAAGTTCCCAACATGGAGCGGAGTCCGTTTAAACTCTGTCCGCTCTGTGGGTCCAAATACCCACATATAGATGTACACCCGGTATGTAATAAGTGCCTTTCGCCAGACCATGACGAAGGAAGTTGCCGGGCCTGCGCGAAGTTCAGGTCGAAGAAAACTCTCACGATTCGGCGCGCGGTGCGCCTTGTGGCCAAGCAGGCGGCCCCGGATCCAGATAACATCTTCGGCGACCAAGAAGAAGAGGACCAGAGCCGTCATCTTCAAATCTCCCCGCCTGAGACGGAGGTCGAGGCCGATCCGGAATATGACGACGACGGAGTCGTGGGTCAGGGCCTTGAATACGTCGACGAGGTAGGGGACGACGCGATGGTTTATGGGGCCGAGGAAGATAGCTCAGGGGACGAGCTATGCCCCGAAGTTGAAGAACATCAGGAGGGGGTCGCGGGATCGCCTGTCGGCCTTACCCAAGACCCTGTAGCGCAAGCCACGGCCCCGCCTGTCGGCCCGGCCACGGACATACTTGCTGCGCCTAGGGTTTCGAAACCGAAACTGAAAGCAACGGTCTCGACTGCACCTAAAATGGCCGACCCGAAACCGAAACCGAAAGTGAAGGACTCGAACGTCCCTAAGATGGCGGTCGCAACGGCAAAAACAAGTAAACCGGCGGCCTCATCGACTCCGTCGACCTCCGGTCCGCAGAAGTCGAAGAAACACGGCGATTCCACAGGGTCGAAATCGGCGCCAGAGGAGAGATCCTCTAAGAAGGGTGGCACGCACAAGACAAGCGCGCCGGCGCCGGCGAAGCCTGCTAAAGCAACCGACACAGCACCGGCTCCAACGGGGACATCTGCGCATCGCTCCAGGGACTCGGGGTCGGCGCCGTCCATCCCTCTAAAAGACCTACGGAACGTCGCATCCGAAGGCAAGGCCACCCCGTCGGTGCCAAAGACATCGGTCACCGACGCATCTCTCGTGGCTGCTTCACTACAAAGAATTAAGGACAAGGTTTTTTCCTCGTCGACGCCAACGCCATCGACGCAGAAGGCGGCAGATGTCCCGGTCAAGCCGGCAAGCAAGCTCCTCTTCCTTCTACCGCCAAAAGTGGTGCCAAAGGCCTTTTCCTCGAAATCGACGCCAAAGAAGTCGGATTCTTCTACGGCGGGGACATCTTCAGGTCAAGTGCTCGACCCCGAAGAGGATTCGGAGTGTTTTATAGACGCGGACACGGGGAAGTTAACCCTTTATAAAAGAAAGATCACTTCGCAGCCGGTGGAATCCTACGTCATTCCTCTAAAGAAGAAGAAGTTTCCACAGGACGCCTCTGTTCTCATGGAACCTATTCTGCCTCCTCTGGGAAGGAGCCCAACACCGTCTCCAGACCACTCTGACAGTGGGGACTATGGTGAAGATGAACAATACACGTTCCCAGTAAATGAACCTGATGCACAGCCAGATTCTTATTATGGCATTGGGGACCAAGGCCAAGATGTGGGGCAAGACCCACAGTCCTTCAGTACACGTGCATCCCCTACGGAGGATTCTGCAGGTTTTCATGCACTAATTGAGAGGGCAGCTGCTAATCATGATGTGGACATGCATGCTGACCCAGTTGAGGAAGACTTTCTATTCGACACGTTTTCAGTTTCGGAAAGAAATGTAAAGACACTGCCTATGCTCAAAGGGGTCCTCAAGCATGCTGCGGACATCTTTAAAGAGCCTACCAGGGCGAGGGTGGTCAACCCACGTATTGAGAAAAAGTACAGACCAGCGCCTGCAGACCCTGCATACATTCGAGGACAGTTGCCGCTTGACTCCTTGGTGGTAGCAAACGCACGCAAGAGGGCCAACTCCCAAACAACGGGTGAAGCTCCTCCCCCGGATAAGGAGTCCAAAGTGCTAGAGGCAGGAGGCAAAAGAGTGGCTGCACAGGCTGCCAATTTCTGGCGTATTGCAAATACACAGGCACTACTGGCACGTTATGATCGATCACATTACGACACACTAGAGCAGATTGTAGAACACCTGCCTCCGCAGTTTCAAGAAGGCACCAAAATGATTATACAAGAGGGACAACTGATCTCCAACGCGGCCATAAAGTGCGCACTTGATGTCGCGGACACAGCCGCTAGGGCCGTTAACACCAGTGTCATGCTTAGAAGACAGGCTTGGCTCCGCATATCGGGGTTCAAACCTGACATTCAAACAACCATACTTAATCAACCAGTCAATCCGGATAGACTGTTTGGTCCAGATGTTGACACCACCCTGGAAAAGATTAAAAAGGACACTGAAACTGCTAAATCGATGGGGGCCCTACAATCTCAGCAGTTTCGGGGCAATAATTTTCGTCACTCAGGTGCCCGTGGAGTCACCAGAGGACAGATGGGTCAACAGTCACAGTTCCCTAGAGGTGGAGCACAGTCCTCGTACCCCAAACAAAACAAGAGGGGCTACAGGGGAAACAGCAACAAAGGACGTGGCAAAGGAGGCAACAATTCACGCTCCTCTGCCCCAAGCAACCAGTGACTCTCTGTCACTGCCCCCCGACCATTTAACACCTGTCGGGGGGAGAATACAACAGTTCCTGCCCGTCTGGACCAACATCACCACAGACAGGTGGGTGCGACAGCTTATCCAGTACGGTTATTGTCTAGAGTTAAAGTCCACTCCACCCAACATTCCACCAAGGCAAAGGCCTATGTCCGCAGAGCACTTGCACTTATTGCAGCAGGAAGTGTTGGTGATGCTGCAAAAAGGGGCAATCGAGCTCGTGCCGGTGGGGGAGGAAGGCACAGGGGTTTATTCTCTGTACTTCCTCATTCCAAAAAAGGATGGATCTCTACGGCCAATTCTGGATCTCCGTCCCCTCAATCTGTACATACTGTCAGAGCATTTCCACATGCTCACACTGCAACAGATTCTTCCTATGTTAAACAAGGGAGACTTCTTAGCAACCTTGGATCTCAAGGATGCTTATTTCCACATTCCGTTACATCCGTCCCACAGAAAGTACCTCAGGTTCACTATCCAGGGCACGCATTATCAGTTCAAAGTCCTACCCTTCGGAGTCACAACTGCCCCAAGGGTCTTTACCAAGTGTCTGGCGACTGTAGCAGCGCACCTCAGGAGGCAGAACATCCATGTCTACCCCTACCTCGACGACTGGCTCGTTCAAGCCAGATCGGAACGGCAGTGCGCCGCGGACATGTCGACTACCATTCACCTCCTTCACGACCTGGGTTTCTCGTTGAATTACCCGAAGTCACACCTTCAGCCGGCACACGTCCGGCAGTTTCTGGGTGCGACAATCAACACCCTGACGGCCTCGGCACAACCAAACCAGGTCAGGATAGACGGCATGCAGTCCTTAATACAGAAGTTCAGACCGGGACACTCGCTTCCAGCAAGAGTGTTCATGCAGTTGATGGGCATGATGGCCTCCTGCATCTTCATAGTCCCTCACGCACGGTTGCATATGCGCCCGCTCCAGGAGTGCTTAGCAAATCAGTGGACACAGGCTCAGGGACAATTAACAGACCTAGTGTTGGTTACCAGTCGGGCATACAACTCTCTGCATTGGTGGACTCCACACAACCTTTGCAAGGGCCGACTGTTCCAGGAGCCAGTGCCACAGGTTATCCTGACAACGGACGCATCTCTCCAGGGATGGGGAGCACACCTGCTCACTTACACAGTGCAGGGACTATGGACGACGCAGCAACAGAAGATGCACATCAACTATCTAGAACTGATGGCGATCTTCATGGCACTCAAGTCCTTCATTGTACATCTGTGCAACAAAGTGGTGTTAGTCCGGACGGACAACATGACCGCGATGTACTACATCCAAAAACAGGGGGGCACCCACTCACCACAGCTGTCTCACCTGGCTCAGAGCATGTGGAAGTGGGCCATTCAGAGGAACATCTTCCTCATGGCAGAACACCTCCCGGGGAAGGACAATCAGATGGCGGATCTGCTCAGCAGACACAGTCATCAAATGCACGAGTGGGAGATACATCCATCGGTACTCCAGCCGTACTTCCAAAGGTGGGGGCGTCCAGACATAGACCTGTTCGCCACAAGGGAGAACGCAAAATGCCAAAGCTTCGCCGCCAGGTTCCCACACCCCCAATCGCAGGGCAATGCGATATGGATGAACTGGTCAGGCAAATTTGCTTACGCTTTTCCCCCGACACCCCTGATACCACTGGTGGCGAGGAAACTACGGCAACACTCCATGACACTCATCCTAGTTGCTCCAACGTGGGCGCGCCAAGCATGGTACACCACGTTCCTCGAGCTCTCAGTGGTCCCGCATCAAAGACTGCGCCTCACGCCCAGACTTCTTCTGACGCAGAACCATGGAGAAATTCAGCATCCAGATCCGCAACAGCTCAACCTAGCGATCTGGCTCCTGAAGTCTTAGAGTTTGGATACCTGAACCTACCTCCTGAATGCGAAGGCCTGAAACGAGTCATTCCCCCAAGAACACCGCCAGCTCCCGTGTGGAACCTCAATGTGGTCCTCACCAGGCTGATGGGACCACCGTTTGAGCCAATGCACTCGTGCGAACTGCAATTCCTAACGTGGAAAGTTGCTTTCCTAATTGCCATTACGTCACTAAGACGCGTAAGTGAGTTGCAAGCACTCACGATACAAGAGCCTTTCATCCAGATTCATCCAAATAGGGTGGTACTACGTACTAACCCCAAATTCCTTCCAAAGGTGGTGTCACACTTTCATCTCAACCAAACTATCGATTTGCCCGCATTCTTCCAAAATCCACAAACAGTGGCGGAGAGGATGCTCCATACCTTAGACGTACGGAGGGCATTGATGTACTACATAGACAGGACACAACACTTTAGGAAGACAAAACAACTCTTTGTTGCCTTCTCACCACAACACAAAGGCAACCCAATTTCCAAAGCAGGAATAGCCAGATGGATTGTTAAGTGCATCCAAATCTGTTATCATAAAGCCAAGCGCACTTTAACAATACCCCCAAAGGCACACTCCACACGCAAGTTGGGGGCATCCATGGCTTTCCTCGGAAACATTCCTCTAGAGGATATTTGCAGAGCAGCCACGTGGGTTACACCACATACCTTTACAAAACACTACTGTGTTGATGTACATTCCAAACAGCAAGCGGCTGTAGGACAGGCTGTTCTCAAGACACTTTTTCAGGTTTCTGCAGCTGGCACGGGCAACCGCCGCTGATGGAGGGACTGCTATGTATTCTATGCAAAGATATGAATTTAGCAGCCCACATGCCTCGAACTGAATATGCTACTTACCAGTATGCATCTGTTCTTGGCATGTAGGGCTGCTAACATTCATATCGCCCACCCTCCTCCCCGGTGCCTGTCGCAGCTGCAGATATACTATTGTATTCAATCATTAGCATGGACATCCTTTACACTTGCCACTCCATCCTCTGCCACAATGGCGAAAAACAATCTGGGGATGGAGCCGATGCCCATGCGCACTGTAGTCCAGGGGAGGAGCCACCCATCTCAGGATACTTCGAAGACTCTTCCAGGACAACAATGTGCGATCATCCGGACCCAACACTAGGTGGCGATCTAATGCAAAGATATGAATGTTAGCAGCCCTACATGCCAAGAACAGATGCATACTGGTAAGTAGCATATTCATTACAGGTAAGTAACTTTTGTTCTTATTATAGGACAATTGGTTAATGCACCTCTTTCAAAGATCAGTTCCCGCCCCCCCTCCCTCTGTCCATGCCTTTCCAGCCCCCCCTCCCGCTGTCCGTGCCTTTCCAGCCCCCCCTCCCGCTGTCCGTGCCTTTCCCGCCCCTCACGCTGTCCATGCCTTTCCTTGTGCTGTTTCCAACCCGATGATTTTGCACTGGGTTTACCCATCTGTTTTGGGCTCAGTGAGTTGCCGGTCATAGGTTCCACATGCTGTATTATAGCTCAGCTGGTTCTAACTCCTGCTGCAGAGATTTGTGTATTTTATACTAGCCACATGAAATCTGTGTAAGACATCTCTGTGGGTTAATGAACCTGCGGAGGACATCTGTTTGGAACGTGTCGGTCACATTCCCAGAAAGATAGGTCAGTGGGTTAACACGTCAGCTTCACTCCGCTGTGTGTAACATGCAGAGTAACTTTCCATTATTATAGGACAATTGGTTAATGCACCTCTTTCAAAGATCAGTATTTTACCTTGAGGTTATACTGCATTCCAATCCAACTTAGATGTCTCAGGAGGTAAATGCGCCAGCTGCGTACATCTGCATGCATTTTGCATTTTACACTACAAGCCAGATAGTACTGTGGGTTGATGAGCCTGAGGTCCACGTGCGTCCTTGTCCATAAGAAGCACCATCTCGCACTCGCCCTTCCCTTGCAGAGAAAAATAAGTGATCCCGTTTAAATATATAATACAAGTACTGAACATGAAAGCGCCAAGATGCAAGTCAGAGGGTGATGTGCGACGTAAATATTACCGCGGCGCCTCCCTTCCCTTTGTGCAAGAGGTTAGACTGGGATAGCGGTGTGGGTGGGGGAGGGCGCTTCCTCTTGTTAGATTTACCCCCCTAGAAGCCGACACATAGAAATTAGCGTGGTAGAACATCTGGCGTCGGAGTCTGCCTTCACATCACAGATATTCAATGTATGTATTGTATATTTTACCTCATGGTTCGCAGAAGGCGGAGGTGTGGGGTGTAGAGGGGGCGTGCGAGGCCCCGCCGCCTGTTCTCGTTAGGCTCTCACATGCTTGGCTGTACACTGTAATTTTTTTTGTTGCAGTTTTATATAGCGCGAACTCCACCCGAAAGTATCGGAGCGCTTTACACGAGCACCAGTTACATTACATAAGGACACGTTCCTTTTTAGTAGGGACGGGGAGATTAAGTGATTTGTCCAGAACACAGGATGTTGAGCGGATGCCGAGACTCGAGTCTGATGGTAGAGGTGTAGCGCAGCGGCCAGGGTGCCAGGGTGCCTGACTCCGGACCATGGGGTTCAGGGTCCGCTACCCACGACAGGTTAGGCCAGTGAGACTCTGGGCAATAGCTCGCTCAATCTTCCTGTGGGCCCCCAGCGCCAGGGCACCTCCCCGGAGGTAGCTGTGCGCTTTACAAATGCTGGTATTTCATTTCCCCAGTTCAAAAGGCGGCAGCTCTGGCCCTTACGCCACCTCAGTGCTACCAGGAGCAGCTCCTCTACTGTGGGGAAAGCCAGCGGGCTGTTATTAAGTCTGTTAGAAGCTCCGTCTGGGAGAGAGTGTGAGAGCCACGGAAGGAGGCTGAGGTGGATCCGTGATCCTATGAGAGAGAGCGACAAAAGTGGCTGAGGTGGATTTAAGTGGTACCCGTCAATAGAGCTATAGACCTCACTGCTAAAGTCCCGGCGCATTCAAATTAAAGAAAACACCACTGTAAGAGGTGCCCTCAGCAGGGAAGCCTACCACTGAATGGGCATACCCTGTCCCTATACAAGCTGCAGGCACTGCTGGAAGCGTTTTAATTTCCGAAACAGTCAGGTCAGCACATTCTTATGTGGTGCGAGTCTGGCTTCCAAAATTCCCTCCAGCGCCTAGAGGCGGCCCGGCTAACAACACTCGCTATATTCCTGCTATCTCATATCTTTTATTATGGGTTCTATGCGAATGCCTGGGGATACCGTACCATTTACTTAAGCTGCGTGTCGCTTTCTGATGTTATGCTACTTGTAATACCATGAGTGGCCTCTTATAGCAACTTATTACAGCTGAACTCTGAGTCACAAATAAATGCCAGCCTCCGTAGCTCGCACAGGCTGCTAAAAGTGGACCCCTGGAAACAATAAGGCATGTAGATCACACATATAAAAGAAAGAGGAGAAGGAAACAGAGAGATAGTTAAATGTCTAGACATATAGGCATCAGGACATCAATTGAAGTCATATATATCAAATGTATTACCTAGTCAGTAACATGTTACTAACAACATAATAACAGTTGGCTTATACCCTGCCAAACCAGATTTGACATAGCTTGTCAGAAATTTGGGAAAGATTAAGCTATTGACATTGTAAATGACAATGCCATTTATTTATCGGTTTTCAAAACCAACACATAAATAAACAATTTGTCATTTACAATGCCAATAGCTCTAACTTTGTCAAAGGCAAAATTGTTCCATTGTAAATGCTGGTTGCCAAATGTGGTGTAATTCAGTTCAGCAGTTTGGGCTGTAGCCGTGTCTAAAGTTTCCTATGGGAAATTGCATGGGTAAAACACGTTTTGGGACCCCCCCTTTTTTCTCGGCCCCCACTTGCCGAATCACTCAGACACTTTCAAGATAAGAGCTGAATGGAGCGCCCTGTGAGTATTGAAAATGTTGCGAAGATTCGTCAACTGGCGCTTAAGTTATTGGGAAAAGCAAAAACGCTTTTCCTATGGAAACTAGGTCCTAACTAGAACTACCTACTGGCGACCGCAAGTAGGATAGATCCACACGTTGTCCTGTCGCAAAGGGAGCGCTTGCCAGTCGGTGCTTGCGTTTGAGGCCAAGACAGTGCCTCAGTGCTTATTTCACACAAAAATGATTTCTCTCAGCACACCTCTTGATCTTTTCAAAGATGTTTTATTTCAGATCGTGAATTCCTACGCATTTCGAACCAGAGTCCTTGTTCACGGAAGTGTTTCACAAATGTCCCTTTTCACTTTCCATTTATATCTCTGCACCATAGGTAACTATTGCGGTGCATTATGGGTCTTGTAGTATTTACATCCTTTGTTTTTCAACAAAACTTTATTTGCCAAACGCACATTTTTGTTATTTCGCATTTACATTTACAGGCCAGCCAGTGAGAGTATCATAAAGCAGGAAGCCATGATTGTTAGCTCACCGTACTTTCCCAGTTTTGTAAAAATTTCCTGATTCATCTACATGAATCATCGATCCGTGTTGCTTTCGAACATGCGTGGATCATGGTGTGAGATTAGTGACTAAGTCTCAAATTGTGTGGGGCTGAGTGCCCTTGTCATTCCTGCTATGTATTCATCACTTCCTGGCCTGTAATTTTGTCTAACAGTCCTTTTTGCAAATGTTCATTTATATGATATAGTCGTAATTTCAGTCACAAGAGGGAAATATTGTCATCTCGCCAGTCTCATATTAACCGCATATGTCCATCAGACAGTCTGCTTATAGGTGGACGTACATTTCTTCGTCCCCGTTCAATCCAGTGGGATACTTGGTCTTGAACCTCAATATCATCTTGGATTCCAGTCTCCTCAGTTTTTGCACTCTATTTCCACCACGTTCATGAGGTGAAATTACTGCTAGTCCAAAATATTTGACATGTAACCATGTCTTCCCCTTGTGGACATTAAGATGTTTCGACATTGCATATGTATGATCATTATTCTGAATGGCACGGATGTGCTCCAATATGTGTTTCTTCAAAGGACATACAGTACTCCCAATGTACTGTTTACCACAGAAACATTGCAACATATATACAACAAAGGGAGATTCACATGTTATATTGTCTCTGATCTCAAAGTTCTTTCCCATTGGATCTCGGAGGATCTTGATGTTCCTGCCTATCTTGCAGGCTTTGCATGTCATGCACTTCGTGAAGCCGTTGGACCTTGCTTTCAACCAAGATTCAGGTTTTTTTTGCTTCGTAGTGACTTCTCACTAGATGGTCAGATAGATTAGGTGATCTTCTGTATGAGACCAATCGGCGGTCTCCTATGCTGTTTCCAATGTCTGGGTCTTTCTTTATTATGTGCCAATATTTGATTAGTGTCTTTTGTATTTTGTAACTTTCTTTGCTGAAGGTGATTACTAGTATTAAATGTTCTTCTTCCGGTACTGTTTTGTTATCCATGCCATCATGTTCTCTTTCAGTTTGTTCTTTTTGTTCCTTTTCCCTTTTTTCTTTTTCTTTTTTATCCATTAGAGTTTCAGCTCTGCTTTTTGCCCTTGCCTTTGCTTCTCTTTTGATATCTCTGTGTTCTCCAGTATTCAATATTTCATAGATTCACATGCTTGTATCTTCCCTGTCGTCATGATGGGAATATCCCGGTAAATAATAACCATAGCAGTAGAAGAAAAAACTGCCTGGAAACCATAGAGTAGTGAAACAATAGGTAACTCTCCTCCTCATTATGTGGCCCAAACTACAGCCAATCAGCTGCCAGCACCAGCCTACACCATTCCCAGCAGAGCCACCATACCTCAGATTTCCAACCGCCTTCGTGTGAGAAGGAGTCTCCCTGAGCTCAGCTCAGTTTCTCTCTCTACATTGAACTTTGGACCTTCACAGTTGGAAGTCAGGTACTGTTTTGTCAGGATTATTACATTCAAAATGTCTGAAAGCTCCAAGAAGAGACTTTTCAGAGCTTGTAGGTCCTGTGGCAAGGCCAGATTATTTTCTGAGGACCCGCTCAAGGAATGCTTGTACCGCTTGTACCCGAAGCATATCCCTAAGGACTGCAAATATTGCCGGACCTTCTCTGCCAAAACCCTTAAGGATAGAGAAGCTCTCCTCTTATTATGGCTTCAAAAGAGAAAATCTACAGACTCTGAGTCTGAGGGGGAATGCAAGGGACACACCTCTAAGAAACAGAAAAGAGGGTCCTCGGAGGAAAAAGGAGATGTGAAGAAACAAAAAGCAGGAAAAACCAAGGAAGGTGAACCTTCTTCTTCTCTCCCTCCAACTCCTCTCAAGCCTTCCTCAGAAAAAAAGGCTCCTTCGTTGTTTCAGTTGACGAAATCTGCTGAAATTCCAGTCAGATCGCCGACGACCATCTCGTCGACGACAGCTTCGTCGACCTAGATGATGACGACGACTCTGTCAACGTTGAGTACCAGACCCTCGTCGACGGCAAGATCTTCGTCGACGATGCAGCTGATGGTTCAGTCGATGGCCCCGTTGACTATTCCGTTGACGACTAGAAAATCGTCGACGATGCCTGCATCTCCAATGATGAGGACTTCAACCTACATCTCTATAAAAAGGATTGCTCCGTCGACGGGCTCGTCGGCGAGCAAAAAAGGAGTTTTCCACGCCGAAGATTTCACCTCTACTTCCCTCTACCATACTGGATTGCCAGGAATCTGAGGAGGAAGGTCCCTATGGCGTTGCCTATAGTCCTTCGCAGCTTCATATTAAAAGCCAGGACTCTGAAGAGGAAGACTTTCAAGAGGTCCAGGAGCATTTCTCTTTCAAAGATTGCCCGGTCAGAGGCCAAAAGAGATACGAGTCTTTTTATCAGGCTTACCACTATGAGGACGAAGAGGAAGTGGATACTTCTGTTCGGGAAGAAGCTATGTCCGTGCCAGTATCTTTGATATCAGAATTAAGACACATGATTGACAGCTATTACCGTTGCTTTCTGGAGGATAATGCTACAGCCTCTTCCACTGCCTCTGCTACTGTCTCTCAACCTGTGAAAGAAATAACCCTAGTTCAGCCACCTCCTCCACCTCAATGGACGGATGTCCAAAAGGTTATTACAATTCGGGATGATTTGAATGATTCCGATCATGACGATCAAGAGGAGGAAGGAGAAATTCCTCAAGATGATGTGGTTGGGGACGAATGGGACCAATAAATAGTTCCAACTTCCCCGTGTCACCATTGCCTCAAGCAAGCTCTCCACCAGAGGACATAGCCAACTTTCACGATCTGATCAGAAAAGCGTCTAAGAGATTCCTACTAACTATGCCAGTTAAGGAAAGCGAATAGTTCCTTTACGACTTCAAAGAGTCTCCTAGGAAGTCTGTAAGAGCCATTCCAATTATTCAACATGTCTGGGTTGAAGGACTCCAGATGATGACGAATCCAGCTTCAGTTCCAGCATCTATACCCAAGCTAGATAAGAAGTACCATGCTACAGAAACTGCTCCAGCATGTCTTATTGGTCATCCTCGACCGGAGTCGGTTGTGACTCAAGCAGCGCAGAAGCACTCCAAGAACCCAATGGCAACATGCTTTGCACCCCCTGATAAGGAGGGCAAGAAAATGGACGGCATAGGTAAACGCTTTGCAGTCATGGCAGCAGCATCAATCCAAGCGGCTAACGCTATGGCACTTCTGAACTGGTTTAATAGACAGATGTGGTCTGACATCGCACCACTACTGTTGCATCTTCCGGATGACATGAAAGAGGAGGCGAATTCCATTCTGCAGGATGGAGCCAGGGCCGCGTCGGAGTCCATAGACGTAGTAATGGACATAGCATCTATTGCTTTTCGCCAGATGGCTGGGGTGGTAGCCCTACGGAGGCAAAGATGGCTCAAGGCCACATCCTTTAGACCTGAGGTCCAGTCTAAAATCTTGGATATGCGATTTGATGGCAAAAGCCTTTTCTGTAAGCATATTGATGAGGTGCTGCAGGGGATTAAAGCAGACACTGACACTGTTTGATTCTTGGGATCATTGCAGCAAGGCCTTTATCAGTCATTTCGCGGCAGAGTATCCAGAGGACATTTTCAACAGCGTTCATCTTACCAATCTAATAGGTACCAACCGTACAATCAGCAGGGATACCGTCGGTACTCCTCCAGCCAGCAGTATTGGTCCTCGAATACTTCTTTCCAACAACAAGGAAGGAGAAAATCTGCTGCCAGAGGAAGACAAGACTCTGGTCGCAGACAGTGATGTTCTTCAGGCGCCTCCAACACCGTTTCAGATCAACCAGTTCCACTACCTCTCTGTTTCTTCCGCATTGGCAGTCCGTAACATCGGACAGATGGGTATTAGACCTCATTACTCAGGGTCACACCCTGGAATTTTCACAAAAACCTCCAAATCGTCCACCTCTCTGCAGAGTTAGCAGCTCTCGAAGCAGAGATCTTAACACTTATACTGAAAGGAGCGATAGAGGAAGTCCCATCAGACCAGCAGGGAACAGGCTTTTATTCACATTTCTTCCTAATAAGGAAAAAGCATTCTTCAAAATGAAGGCAGGTACTGGACCTCCGATCTGAACAAATACATAAAGAAAATTTCATTCCGCATGCTGTCCTTACAGGAAATTCTTCTACTGCTTCGCAAGGGAGACTACGCAAGGGAGACTACATGGTCTCTGTAGACCTGTTGGATGCATACTTCCACATTCGGATCCACAAAAAGTATCTTTGATTCATGGTGGCGGGGCGACATTACCAGTTCAATGTTTTGCCTTTCGGCCTGAAGTCTGCCCCCAGAGTATTCACAAAATGCATGGCTCCAATAGCGGCACATCTTAGGCAGCAAGGTCTCCAAAGTTTCCCTTATTTGGACGACTGGTTGATAAAAGGACCATCGTACCGAGCAACAAAAAGATCTTTATGGATTTGCATGGATCTTTTTCAAAGATAAGGCCTTCGGATAAACAGAGAAAAGTCTTTTCTTCCAACACGTTCCCTACAATTCCTAGGAGCAATCTTAAAAACTTAGAAGTAAAAGCATACCCATCAGAGGAACGAGTAACAAAAATCCTGAATCTGAATGCATCTCTGACATCAAAAAAGTTCACTTTCATCAGGATATTCAAGTCATTACTGGGAATGATGTCCTCCTGTATCCCATTGATTCCAACTGCCGTTTGCAGATGAGACCACTGCAAGAAGCTCTGGACAAACAATGGGTTCAAGCTCTGGGTTCCTTCCACGACAAGCTGGTCTTAACCTGTCGGATGAAATAAGCAATGCCATGGTGGGGTATCAGGAGCAACCTGACAAAGGGCCCGCTATTTGAACCACAATCACCAAGTTACGTCATGAATCAGACGCTTCATTACGAGGTTGGGGAGCACATCTGCAGGACCTAGAAATTCAAAGACTTTGGTCTCCCCAAGAGGCAAAACTTCACATCAATCTTTTGGAATTGAAAGCGGTTTCCCTGGGTCTTCAGGCCTTCCTTCCCAGAATCCAAGGTTCATCGGTCTTAGTGCTGACGGACAGCACTACAACAATGCTTTACCTTCACAAGCAGGGTGGCACAAGATCAAAGCCCCTATCGACACAGGCACAAAAAATCTGGACTTGGCTTCTGCGTCACAAAATATCTCTGCAAGTGGAACATGTTCCAGGGATAGAAAACACAAAAGCGGATCTGTTAAGCAGGTCTTCCGACATTTGCCGCGAGTGGGAACTATGTCAAGTCCAACTGAATCGGATTTTCAACTTGTGGGGCAAGCCAATTTTGGACCTGTTCGCAACTCAGAGCAACAAAAAGTGCAAGCATTATACCAGCAGGTTCCCTCAGAAGGGTTCGAGAGGGAAAGCTTTTCATCTCCGATGGACAGGGATGTTTGCTTATGCCTTCCCTCCCTTTCCCCTAATTCCGAGAATATTGAGAAAGATGAGATCAGAACCTTGCCAAATATTTCGAATAGCCCCAGCCTGGCCGAGGCAGTTTTGGTATACAGAACTTCTCCAACTGTCGGTGGAACCAAGGATACAGTTCCCAATAATCGGGGATTTGATTTCCATGAACAGAGGCCAAGCACTTCATCCACAATTGACATCTCTAAAGTTCTCGGCTTGGGACCTTTTGAGCACAAATTCCAGTCATTAGATATCCCTCGGGAATGTCGTGAAATATTGAAAAGTTCCGCAGCACTGTCTACCAACAAGACATATACTGAGAAATGGAAACGATTCTGTAATTGGTGCCTTGCTCATACAGTGCATCCCTTCTCGTCTTCACCTGAGCAAATTCTTCCTTATTTGCTGCATTTAGCCAGATCAGGACTTTCGCATTCTTCTATTAAAGTCCATCTAGCAGCAATATCCAGATACGAAGATCTCCAGGTCGTCCATCTCTGTGGTCCCAAAGATTAATCAAGGAATTTTTAAAAGGGTTATTCAGAAGGTTTCCTCCAGTTAAGCGTCCTCCGCCTCCATGGCAGCTTAACACAGTCTTGTCACAACTCATGAAAGCTCCGTTTGAGCCAATCCACAAATCGGAATTGCAATTCCTGTCATGGAAAGTAGCATTACTCCTTGCACTCACATCAGCCAGGAGAGTCAGCGAAATCCAAGCCTTTTCAATACAGGATCCCTTCATACAATTCAGGCCAGATAAGGTGATGCTAAGAACTATTCCGAAATGTGTTCCTAAAATACCCTCTTCCTTTCATCTAAATGAACTGGTGATCCTTCCTACATATTTCAAAAATCCTTCTACAGCGGCTGAAAAGGCTCTTCATACTTTGGACATTGGCAGATGTCTAAAGTTCTACATTAAAAAGACAAAATCCTTTCGCAAATCGAACCAATTTTTTATTGCTTACTCGGGGCCCAGAAAAGGCCTGGCCCTTTCAAGATCCTCCATCTCTAGATGGATTGCATCCGCCATTGTCTTCTGTCAAGAGTAAGCAGGAAGACCTCTCGACATGAAAGTCCGTGCTCATGGTACACGGAAGATGGCAACGTCTTCTGCATTGCTCGCAGGAGTACCCCTTCCAAACATATGCAGAGCAGCAATCTGGTCGAATGTTCTTACATTCACCAAGCATTACTGTCTGGACACAGAATGGAAAGCAGATGCGGCAGTGGGACAAGCAGTTCTGCGACATCTTTTTAAATAAGGTACATGTTTATGAATTTTCTACTGTTTTTTCTATATAATGTTGTTTTCTGCACGAATGACTGTAATGACAAAGGTTAATTGTTCGTACCTTTTGATTCCTAATGAGTTCTTTTTCTAAAAGGAGTTTATGGCACAGAGCCCCAAGAAAAAAGGGGGTGTAGCCTAGAAACGCTCTGACAAGGACTGCTATCTACTCTGATACAAGCATGTGAATCTATGAAAGATTGAATACTGGAGAAAGAACTAGTTACTTACCTGTACACTATGGTTCTCCAGTATTATCTTTCATAGATTCACATGCGCCCGCCCACCTCCCCGTTTCTGCTAGGTAGACCACCTTTTATCTCTGGTTTCCTGCATAGCTCATTATTGGGCTGTAGAAATCTGAGGTATGGTGGCTCTGCTGGGAATGGTGTTGGCTGGTGCTGGCAGCTGATTGGCTGTAGTTTGGGCCACATAATGAGGAGGAGAGGTTACCTATTGTTTCACTACTCTATGGTTTCCAGGCAGTTTTTTCTTCTACTGCTATGGTTATTATTTACCGGGAGACTCCCACCATGACGACGGGGAAGATACAAGCATGTGAATCTATGAAAGATAATACTGGAGAACCATAGTGTACAGGTAAGTAACTAGTTCTTTTATAACCACCTTGTGAGAAGCGTCTTTTGGTATCAAAGAATGTCCTTTCCATTTCTTTGTCTTCCGAGCAGTTCCTTCTCATCCGTAACAGTTCGCCGTATGGTATACTTTTTTTCAAGCTTTTGGGGATGGAAACTTGACCCGAGTAACAAACTGTTTGTGGCTGTCCCTCAGGCTGAGTGGTCGCTCCCCAGTGTCCCCTCGTGACACTCGGTATCGTTGTGCTGCTTTTGCTCTTGAAATCTGCCTAATTCCAATTGCCTGCTGTGTGCCTGCTTGCCGAGTTGTTCTATTTGCCATTTAATTAATTATATCAGCCGCTTTCACTGTTTGTGCGCGTTTTGACTAGAGCCGTGTTGTTCTATTTGCCATTTAATTAATGATATCAGCCGCTTTCACTGTTTGTGCGCGTTTTGACTAGCGCCAAGTTGTTCTATTTGCCATTTAATTAATTATATCAGCCGCTTTCACTGTTTGTGCGCGTTTTGACTAGCGCGACGCTGTGCTCCCCCCTCCGCCTCCATTTTGTTGTTGTTGTGATCCCTGGAGCCCGCCCCGCCTCCCAGCTGAGCCGCCCTCGCCCCTCCCCCTCCACTATCCATATATGACAGTAGTTCCCGCGCGCAGCGTCCACGCGCAGCGACTGCGCCCAACCCGCACCGAAGGTGCGCCAAAGGTAAGCCCGTCTACGCCCGTCCGCGCCTGGACCGCGCCCAGCGCCAGCCCCCCTGCCCCTCGCGCTGCCCTGCCCTCCCGCATTACCTACGATGCCGCCACCCTCCTAGCCCTTAACCCCGGTCGCGCCCCCAACTGCGTCCAAGCCGCTCCTGGACACACCCATGGACCCTTCTCCTGCTACTCCTGCAAATTCAACGGCACCAACATCATCTTCGCTACAACCACACCACAGATTCCCGACCCCAACCACCTACAGTGCATCCTTCTCAACACCCGCTCGGTCCACAGGCACGCCATTGACCTATGGAATCTACTAGACCCCATCTCTCCGGACGTCGCCTTCCTAACAGAAACATGGATGAACGCTTCCTCCGCCCCAGACATCACCATTGCCATCCCTGAAGACTATAAGATCTCACGCAAAGACCGTACCGACCACACAGGAGGAGGAATCGCTATCGTCCATAAGAAATCAATCCGCATCTCAACCAGCTCTGACGCCAACCTCGCCAACTCCGAACACCTTCACTTCCAGATCCACATCGACCCCAAGACCACACTCAGAGGCACCCTCCTCTACAGACCACCAGGACCCCGCACAAAATTTAGTGAAGACATCACGGACTTCATCACTCCTCACGCGCTCCCCTCCAAAGATTACATCCTTCTGGGAGACCTCAACTTTCACCTTGAAAAGACCAACGACCGCAACACCACCACCCTCTTGGACAACCTTGCCAACCTCGGACTTAAACAACTGGTCACTTCCCCCACCCACATCGCAGGTCACACACTCGACCCCATCTTCACCTCCAGCAATCATGTCTCCTTCAGCCACACTACGGATCTCCTCTGGACTGACCACAGCTGCGTTCACTTCACCTACAACAAGCCAAAACCCATCAACCACCTCCAACCAACTCTGCAAAGAAACTGGAACAAAATCACCACCGACCAGATCTCCTCATCGCTCCTTCTAAACACCCCAGCCCACTCCTCTAACCCAGACCAAGCCGCCGCCAACTTCACCCTACGGTTATCCAACACCGCCGACACCTTAGCACCATTGAAAAAACGCCAAAGCAAACCTGGCAACAAGAAGGCCTCATGGTTCAACGATGATCTTAAGAAGTCCAAGAAACACTGCCGCTCCCTTGAAAAGGCCTGAAAAAAAGACCCAACCACTAGCACCAAGGACGCCTTCAAAAACGCCACCCGCACTCACCACCAACTTATCCGAAAGGCTAAGAAAACAGCATTCAAAGATCGACTTGACAACAACGCCAACAACAGCAAGGAACTTTTCAACATCGTCAAGGAATTTTCCAATCCCTCGGCCAACTCCAACGACATCACCCCCTCTCAAGCCCTCTGCGACTCCCGAGCCTCATTCTTCCACAACAAGATTGCAGATATCCACAACAGCTTCGACAACCAACCCGGAGACCAACCCACCCAACCATCTGCTGAACACTCTCCCCCCGAGAACACCCTTAATGACTGGAACCCAATCTCCACTGAGGACACCATCCGCCTGATGAACTCCATCCACTCAGGATCCCCCACAGACCCATGTCCTCACCACATCTTCAACAAAGCAGACTCCGTCATAGCACCGCACCTCCGAGACGTCATCAACTGCTCCTTCAACTCCGCCAACTTCCCGGAAAATTGGAAACACGCGGAACTCACCGCCCTTCTAAAAAAAACCACAGCGGACCCCACCGAACTCAAAAATTACCGCCCCATTTCACTCCTTCCATTCCCGGCCAAAGTCATCGAGAAAGCTGTCAACAACCAACTCGCCGCTTTCCTCGAAGCCAACAAATCCCTCGACTCCTCACAATCTGGCTTCCGAGCAAAACACAGCACTGAGACCGCCCTCATCGCAGCAACAGACGACATTCGAACTCTACTAGACAATGGAGACACAGTCACCCTCATCCTCCTCGACCTATCTGCAGCTTTCGACACAGTCTGCCACAACATCCTTTTACAACGCCTCAGTAACATCGGAATACAAGGAAAAGCACTCGAATGGATCACCTCGTTCCTCACCGGAAGAACACAGAGAGTCCGCCTTCCACCATTCAAGTCCGAGGCCACTGAAGTCATCTGTGGCGTACCCCAAGGGTCCTCACTCAGCCCCACCCTCTTCAACGTATACATGAGCCCCCTCGCGGCCATCGCCCGCCAACACAACCTCAACATCATCTCTTACGCGGATGACACTCAACTAATCCTTTCTCTCACCAATGACCCCAACACCGCCAAAACTAACCTACACGAAGGAATGAAAGAAGTTGCCGAATGGATGAAACACAGCCGTCTGAAACTGAACTCAGATAAAACAGAAGTCCTCATCTTAGGCACATCCCCCTCTGCATGGGATGACTCTTGGTGGCCGGAAGCCCTTGGAAAAGCACCCATCCCGACAGACCACGCACGGAACCTAGGCGTCATTCTGGATTCTTCACTCTCAATGAACAGACAAGTCAGCGCTGTATCGTCATCCTGCTTCAACATTCTTCGCATGCTCAAAAAAACATTTCGCTGGATCCCCACCGAAACCAGGAAAACTGTCACCCATGCTCTGGTCACGAGCCGACTGGACTACGGAAAGACCCTCTACGCAGGTACCACCGCTAAACTCCAGAAGAAACTCCAACGAATCCAAAACGCCTCAGCCAGAATCATATTAGACATCCCACACAACGAACACATCTCTGGTCACCTGAAAGACCTCCACTGGCTACCCGTCAATAAGAGAATCACTTTCCGACTACTAACCCACGCACACAAATCACTCTACGACATCGGACCAGAATGCCTCAACTCTCGACTGTCCTACACCCCCTCCCGCCAACTACGTTCTTCCAGCCAAGCCCTCGCCACTGTACCTCGCATCAACAAGTCCACCATGGGAGGCAGATCCTTCTCATACCTGGCCGCTAGAACGTGGAACTCACTCCCCACTCACCTTCGCCTTACCCAGAACCACCTAGCATTCAGAAAGCAACTTAAAACGTGGATATTTGACAAGTAATCCTCCTCCCCTTCTTAAGCGCCTTGAGACCCTCTGGGTATGTAGTGCGCTATATAAATTCTTTGACTTGGCTTGACTGTGGACAGTTGTTTGTATACGATTCTCCTTAATGTATACCTTTGTATCTAGAAATTCAAATTCTTTTGCACTCACCGTGCAAGTGAATTTTAATCCTACGTAATTTTCGTTCAGGATTGCAAAGAAGGTGTGGAATTCAGTTTCAGTGCTTATCCATAGCAAGAACAAGTCGTCAATAAGTCGTAGCCATAAGGCCACCTTAGCCATATTGTGACAAGTTGGCCTGATATATGATGCTCACTAATTCTAGTGATCACCTTGTATCAGTCCAAACAACCCTTATGGTGATTGGTTGTAAGTCAACCTTATTAGCCCAGCTATCCTAATGGTAGCAAGGACAAAGCAGTCTTAGGCTAAAGTCTTTTGGCATGTGAAGCCAGCTGTTTTACCGCATATAACCCTTTGAATACCAAATGAAAGGACACCACACAGGTTATGAAAATAAACAATATACTTATTACTAACAAACACCTCTGAACTCTTTATGAGATCAGAGGGCTAAGCACATAACAATACTCTTAGGAAAAATACGATAAGTTGCACAAATTACAATGGTGCCCTAGGGGCACGACAAACCATATACTAAGTAAATGGTATAAGGAAATCGATAGAAGGAATAGAGGTGTCCAGAGGCTAAGTAAATGGACACTACAAATTACGAAAAGGTAAGTAAAAGACAGTTCCGACTAGTTAAGGCTAAAACGACTGGATACCTGGGCACTAGGAGAGTCAATCTACCCTTGAGCACCGGAATGCTCTTGTTACCTCACTCACGGGCTGCGGGTGCATAGGTGCGAAGTCGTGTCGCGTTTCTGCGTTGAAGTCTATGGAGCCTGAAAGAAAAGATGCTGCAGGCGACCAGAAGGAAGATGTCCGGTGTGATCCAAGGGTGGATCAAGGAAGATGGAGACCTGAAAGCAGAGGGGACAATGTTCACAGTCACTAGCCAGTGACTGGAGTGGAACCAGATGCTGTCGTCGCGTTCAGGTGAAGAGTGGACGCTTGACTCTGCAGCCACGTGGACTAGGTGTCTTTGATGACCAGGATGGAGGCACGAGCTGTCCCACGCAGGCTCTCGCTGTCAGCGGTGTTGGTTCCGGATTCGGCGTCAACAGGCCTTGGCAAAGGCAACCCACACAGTGGATGGAAAAGGCGTCTGGTGCAGACCAGGAGGGTCCGGGGTGCTTCTCCTTTGCAGGGAAGCAAGGGCCAGTCTGGAGCAACCAGACCAGCAGTGAAGTTTTCAAGGATCGTCGTCTAGGAGGCCACTAGCCAGCCGGCAAGGGATCAGACAACGCATCGAGCAGCAATCAAGCAAAAGGGCCCCACGCAGATCTCGTGGATGCTGGAGGGCTGATCTTCTGTGCAGGAGCTGCTCGGGGCTGGGGCTTCTCAATCCCCAAAGCACTTGGTCGAGGATACCTCAGAAGTCGTGCTGGAAGCGAAGTGCATTTTCTTCAAGATGGCTGGTCCCACGTGTCTCGTTGCACCCACGGATCTCAGCTGTGCTGCAGATGTGAGATGAGGTCGGAGAGGTCTGGGTGTCCGGGTCTCGTCGGGCTCTGAAGTCTGGATCCACTCGGGAAGACGACAAAGTGAACCGCTAGAACACTTGATGGTGCCTGCTTGTGCAGGGTGGTCACTCCTTGGCCACAAGGGAGATTTCTTCAGTCTTCTGTGGAGCAGAACGTCGAAGTCCAGAGTTCATCTTTGTAGAGTTTAAAATCAGGATAATCTAATTTGGAATGGGACCAGCTCCTACCTTTATTCTCCTAAAGGGGGCTGTACTATCACTAGGTCCCTCCTATGGGTGGGACCAGGAAGGGGGGTGGTTACACCCCCTATCCTTTGTCCGGTTTTGCGCTGGGGCTGGAGTGCCCCAGCAACTGGTTTGAGCCGGTGTATGCACAGGGCACCTTGTGTGCCCCAGGCATGTCTCCATCCTCTCACTCACCAAAGACCCTAACACCGCCAAAACCAACTTACACGAAGGAATGAAAGAAGTAGCCGAGTGGATGAAGCACAGCTGTCTGAAACTGAACTCAGACAAAACAGAAGTCCTCCTCTTAGGCACCTCCCCCTCCGCCTGGGACGACTCTTGGTGGCCAGAGGCCCTCGGAAAAGCACCCATCCCGACAGACCACGCACGGAACCTGGGCGTCATCCTGGACTCCTCACTCTCAATGACCAGACAAGTCAACGCAGTCTCATCATCTTGCTTCAACATTCTTCGCATGCTCAAAAAAACATTTCGCTGGATCCCCACCGAAAGTAGAAAAACGGTCACCCACGCACTGGTCACGAGCCGCCTGGACTACGGTAACACCCTATACGCCGGTACCACCGCAAAACTCCAGAAAAAACTCCAACGCATCCAGAACGCTTCAGCCAGGCTCATACTAGACATCCCGCGTAAAGAACACATCTCTGGTCACCTGAAAAACCTCCACTGGCCTCCCGTAAATAAGAGGATTACTTTCCACCTCCTAACCCACGCACACAAAACACTTTACGAACTTGGACCCGAATGCCTCAACACACGACTGTCCTTCTACACCCCCTCCCGTCAGCTACGATCCTCCAACCAAGCCCTTGCCACTGTACCTCGCATCAACAAAACCACCATGGGAGGTAGATCCTTCTCCTACCTGGCAGCTAAAACTTGGAACTCTCTTCCCACTCACCTTCGCCTTACTCAGAACCACCTAGCATTCAGAAAGCAACTTAAAACTTGGATATTCAACAAGTAATTCCCCACCCTTCCTCAAGCGCCTTGAGACCCTATGGGTATGTAGCGCGCTATATAAATCTCTTGACTTGACTTGACTTGACCCAATACACAAAATCCTGTCTGGGGTGGTTCTAGCACCTCCCAAGGCAGGAAACCCTTTGTCCAGGCCTCCCTCGCTGGAAGGACTCCCAGCAGCAGGAGGTCAGACTTGTGTCTGTGGTGGCAGCATCCATTTTGCGATGCTGAGGCTCGGGTTAACTTTAACCGGGGTTCACAGTTACATACATGTCGTGTCCCTCTAAAAGGGTGGAATGCTACCCCCGTCGCCAGAATTGGCGAGGGGGTAGTATTCCAATTCGTATGACAACTTACTTGACATGTTTTGATGATGCTATGCCAAAGTTAGCAATCACCGCGAGGATTATAATGCACTTAAGAGTAAATGGTATAGCGTTATCATGGAAACCGCTAAAGGACTTGGTTCCGAAAGCTGCAGACAGGCTCAGCTCATGCTAGAGCACTATCTCACATAATTCCAAGCACTCTGCCTCCAGGATTGTTAAGGCCTGCCATAGGAGTGACTTATAGGAGTATGTGTGTCCATTTTAGGTTTAGATATAGGTATACTATATCTAAAGCAAAGGGTGATTACACCACCTTGCCTCAGGTGATTGATCAGCCAGTTGTCAGATTTGGATGGCCAGCCAGGGGTGGCATAATACATGCTGCAGCCCCTGGTAGGCCTTGGGTTCACTTATGCCCTGGGTACCTATGGCACACTGTACAAGGACTTATAAGAGTGACCCAATACCAATTGGTAAATGCACCTAAAGTACATGGATGTCAATTTAGAAAGAGAACAGCTAGGATGTAGGTCTGATTAGCAGGCCCACTGCCAGGGAAAGTCGTAAACCAGTAAAGCAAAAAGCAAAAATCTGGGGTGACCATAGGATTGCAGACCCTACTCTCCTACATAACGCCCCCCCCCCCCCCCCCAAACTTAGGGACATTAAACTAACCGTGACCAGGTGAGTCTTCTTGTTCTAAGTGGAAATACCTGGAGAGACCATCTGCATTGCCATGGTCAGGCCCTGGTCTGTGCTCCACTGTAAAGTCCATCCCCTGTAGGGAAATGGACCACCTAAGAAGTTTGGGGTTTTCACTCTTCATTTGATTTAGCCACATGAGGGGCTTATGGTCTGTCCGAATCTTAAAGTGAGTTCCAAATAGGTATGGCCTCAACTTCTTCAGGGCCCAAACCACAGCAAAGGCTTCCCTCTCAATAGCTGACCAACTTTTCTCTCTAGGGGTCAGCCTTCTACTTATAAAAGCAATGGGCTGGTCATGACCATCAATATTCAGTTGAGATAGAACAGCTCCCACACCCAACTCAGAGGCATCTGTTTGGACAATGAAAGGTTTGGAGTAGTCTGGACTCTTGAGAATAGGTGCAGTGCACATGGCCTGCTTTAGGTCATCAAATGCCTTTTGACAGCTAACTGTCCACTGAACTTTCTTTGGCATTTTCTTACTTGTCAGGTCATTAAGAGGGGTCACAATTGTCCCATAATTTCTGACAAATTTCCTGTAGTAACCAGACAGGCTCAAGAAAGCTCTGACCTGTGTCTTGGTGGTTGGAGGAGCCCAGTCCTTTATGGCCTGTATCTTGCTCTCCAATGGTTGAACCTGGCCTCCACCTACAAGGTGGCCCAGGTACACAACTTGACTCTGCCCTATCTGGCACTTAGTAGCCTTGATAGTGAGGCCTGCCTTTCTGCAGGGCCTCCAAAACTTTACTCAGGTGGATCAGGTGATCCTCCCAGGTGGAGCTAAAGACAGCAATATCATCTAGATATGCTGCACAAAAGTCATCCAACTCTATGAGAACTTGGTTCACCAACCTTTGAAAAGTGGCAGGTGCATTTTTCAAACCAAAGGGCATCACCACAAATTGGTAATGACCTCCTGGGGTAGAAAATGCTGTTTTGGCCTTGGCATCCTCAGCTAACCTGATTTGCCAAAAACCAGCTGTCAGGTCAAATGTACTCAAGAATTTGGCAGAAGCCAATTTATCTATGTGTTCATCTGCTCTTGGTATTGGATGGGCATCTGTCTTAGTGACAGCATTGAGACCCCTGTAGTCTACACAAAACCTCATCTCTCTCTTACCATCCTGGGTGTGAGGTTTTGGCACTAGAACTACAGGACTAGCCCAAGGGCTTTCTGAGGGTTCAATGACTCCCAATTCCAACATCTTTTGTACTTCTTGTTTTATGCAGTCCCTGACGTGGTCAGGTTGCCTGTAGATTTTACTCTTTATAGGCAGACTGTCACCAGTGTCCACCTCATGCGTGCACCAGTTTGTCTGACTGGGTGTCGGAGAGAACATTTGTCTAAAGGATTGAAGAACTTGTTTGCAATCCTTTTGCTGATGTTCAGAGAGGCTGTCAGTAAAGACTACACCATCTACTGACCCATCATCAGGGTTCTGAGTGAGCAGGTCTGGGAGAGGGTCACTCTCTTCCCCCTGTCCCTCATCTGTGGCCATGAGCAAGCCCATGTCCTCCCTGTCAACAAATGCCTTGAGCCTGTTCACATGAAGTACTCTGTGAGGGCTCCTGGGAGTTCCAAGATTTACCAGATAGATGACCTCTCCCTTTTGTTCAATGATGGTGTGGGGTCCAGACCGTTTGTCTTGGAGAGCTGTTGGGGGCACTGGCTCCAACACCCACACCTTCTGTCCAGGCTGGTAAACAGTAAGGACAGTCTTTTGGTCATGCCAAGCTTTTTGAAGTACTTGGCTCTCCTCAAGGTTTTTAGATGCCTTCTCCATGTACTCTGCCATCCTGGAGCGGAGACCAAGTACATAGTCCACTATGTCAAGCTTAGGCTTATTGAGAGGTAACTCCCATCCTTCCTTCACAAGACATAGGGGTCTTCTTACAGGATGCCAAAACAGAAGCTCAAAAGGGCTGTAGCCAACCCCCTTCTGTGGGACCTCTCTGTAAGCAAACAGAAGGCAGGGTAAAAGGTTGTCCCATCTTCGCCTAAGCTTTTCTGGTAACCCTTTTATCATCCTTTTTAGGGTCTTGTTGAATCTCTCCACCAGCCCAATGCACTGTGGGTGATAGGGGGTGGTGAATTTGTAATTCACACCACACTCCTTCCACATTGCAGGCCAGTATCCTGACATAAAGTTTGCACCTCTGTCAGAGACAACCTCCTTAGGAAACCCCACTCTGGAGAATACTCCAAGTAGGGCCCTGGCCACAACAGGAGC
Organism: Lissotriton vulgaris; assembly: GCF_964263255.1. NCBI lineage: Eukaryota > Metazoa > Chordata > Amphibia > Caudata > Salamandridae > Lissotriton > Lissotriton vulgaris. Next base: position 1,031,059,234 of record NC_141695.1, read on the forward strand.
TGTAGTGATCCTAAGGGGAATAGCTTCTGGATACCTAGTGGCATGATCCACTACCACTAGTATAAATCTGTGCCCAGATGCTGTTGGGGGGTCCATTAGTCCAACAATGTCAATCCCCACTCTTTCAAAGGGCACCCCCACCACAGGTAGTGGTATAAGGGGGGCCTTTGTTGTGCCACCTGATTTGCCACTGGCTTGACAGGTGACACATGAGCGACAAAACTCTTTGGTGTCTTCAGACATATGAGGCCAGTGAAAGTGTGGGACAAGTCTTTCCCAAGTCTTGCTCTGGCCTAAGTGATCTGCAAGAGGAATCTCATGGGCTAAGGTAAGAAGGAAACCTCTGAGACAAGGGGATAACCAGCCTCCTGGTAGTACCAGGCTTGGGGTCTCTTGCCTCAGAGTATAGGAGTCCATCATCCCAGTAGAATTCCCTGCAACCTCAGCAGCAGCCTGCTGTCTGAGGGGTTCAAGAGAGGAACAGTTTAACTGTGCCTGCCTCAAGTCTGACCTGGAAGGTCCCCCTGACCCAAGGAACTCAACCTGATCAGGTTCAAGCTCCTCAAGGCCAGTTCCTTCTGAGGTCTTTGGGTCAGCCTCCTGAGAGGGCTGATCCTCACCTTGAGGTAGGGGGAAGGCACTGCCTTAACTCTACTGCTCTTTCTCTTGGGAAGTGTCTGGTGCATTGTTCCAGGATCCAGCACTTGTTTAGCTGGGCATTTTTTTGCCTGTGACCTAGTCACAGCAAGGACATGTGCTGACAAATCTAACATTTCCACATGAGTCCTATACTCCACTTCTGACCATAAGGAGGATTCCAAATCATTGCCCAACAGACAGTCCACTGGGAGGTCTGAACTAACTACAACCTTTTTGAGGCCAGTTACCCCTCCCCAGGAGAAGTTAACAACTGCCATACTGTGTTTGGTAGTGGCATTGCTAGCATAGGTCACTAGGTAGTCTGAACCTAGTATTACCTGATCAGGGTCCACAAAGTTTGGTGTCACCATAGTGACACTGGCACAAGTGTCCCTGTAGGCCTGAGCCATTTTTCCATTGATTAACGGCGTTTGCCTGTATTTGCCCAGAGTACTGGGACTTACAGTAGGGGTCAAATCCATGTCCCCAGTACAAACAAGAACAGCCTGAGTAGGTATTCTGACTAAGTCAGAACCCACCTCAGTTCCCAGGGTTAACCCAACTATAGCCTTGGGGGGTACACTACCACTACTAACTGTACTAGGGGGTGCAGGTGCCTTAGGGGCAGTAGTGGTAGGAGCTGTCCCTTTCTTGGTGCGCTCACTAAACCAGTGAGTCTTACTTTTACAGTATTGGCACCATGGTTTTCTCTGACCATCATTCTTCTTTTGGGAATTCTGGGACCCACCCTCCTCAGATTGTTGGGGCCCTGTTGAAGTCTTTTGGTCATTTTGCTTATTCTCATTACCCTTTTGGTCTGCTTTGTAGGAGAGTAGGGTCTGCAATCCTATGATCACCCAGATTTTTTGCTTTTGTTTCACTGGTTTACGACTTTCTCTGGCTGTGGGCCTGCTAATCCGACCCACAGCCTGGCTGTTCTCTTTCTAAATTACGATATGTACCCTAGGTGCATTTACCAATTGGTACTGGGCCACCTTGTCAGACCCCGTAACGCAGGGCATAGGTGTACCCAGGGCCGCCAGGGGCTGAAGCATGTATTATGCCACCCCTGGCTGGCCTCCTAAATTTGACACAACTGGCTGCACGACAGCTGGGGCGAAGACGTGTAACCACCCTTCGTTTTAGGTATAGTAGCTCTATATCTAACCATACAATGGACACCCGAGTTCCTATCAGTCACTCCTATGGCAGGCCTTAACAATCCTGAAGGCAGAGTGCGTGGGCTCGTGTGAGCTAGGTTCAGGCCCGAGCCGAGCCCGGTTGCAGTTTGCGGAATCAAGACCCAATAGCTGTTCCATGATAACGCGTACCATAACGGTAACTCCGGTGTCGCGTTATCCAGGCATGTCGAGTAAGGTGTCATACGAATCGGGGTGCTGCCCTCTCACCAATTCTGGCGATGAGGTTAGCATCCCACCCTTCTAGAGGGACACGACATGCACGTAATTGTGAACCCCGGTTAAAGTTAACAGAAGCCTCAGCTCCACAAAATGGATGCTGCCACCACAGACACGAGTCTGACCTCCTGCTGCTGGGAGTCCTTCCAGCGAGGAGCGCTTGGACAAAGGGTTTCCCGTCGAGGGCGGTGTTCGCACCGTCCCAGACAGGGTTTGTGTATTCTGGGTAGGTAGGGCTTTTGCGTGAAGGTGACTGCGGAGTGGCACCCCGGTGCTCACTACGCATCTGCCGGTTAGAACCAGTTCCAGGGGCGACAGCCCTGGCCTGGGGAAAGTCCGGCAGGGGAGAGGGGTGTAACTGCCCCCTTCCTGGTCCCACCTTTAGGGCAGGACCTAGTCATGTACCCACCCCTTTCTTTAGAATAAAGACCGGAGCGGGGACCCTTCCAAATTAGATCATCTTTGATTCAAGAACTACTTTCTACGAAAGGACATTCAAGACTCTTCTCAAGATTTCTCCCTTGTGACTAAGGAGTAGTCACCCTGCATCAGCAGGCACCAACTAAGAACTCTGCGGTTTGCTGTAAGTCCTTCCTCAAGGAATCCGACGGCCCAGCTCGACGAGAACCGGCTTCCCTGGCACCTCTGACCTCTACCCACATCATCAGCTCAGCTGTGATCCATGGGTGCGACGAGACCTCGAGGGACCGGCCATCATCAGAACCTGCACGCTCTTAAAACCAGCACGACCATCGAGGTAACTCTCTGGTGAGTGCTCTGGGGTCCGAGAAGCCCCGACCCTGAGCCGCTCCAGCACCGAAGTGCAGTCTCCCAGCATCTCCACGATCTGCGTGGGGCCCTTCTGCTCGCTGCTCAGCACGTTGTCTGGTCACTAGCCGCTGGCTTGTGTCCTTCTGCGACGACATCCGAGAATCAGTACTGCTGGTCTGGTTGCTCCAGACTGGCCCTTGCTTCCATCTTTGCGAGAAGCACCCCGGACCCTCCTGGTCCACTCAAGACGCCCTCTTAGGCCCACCACGTGGCCCTAAGAACTGCCAAGGCTTGTTGCCCCATCCTGGGCCCAGCGACGCCGACAGCATCATCCTTCGTGGGACAGCTCGCACCTCCACCGTGGTCGCCGAGAACGCCTCCTGGTCCGTGAGACTGCAGAGCCTAGCGTCGCCCACTCACCTGGTCGAGGTGACGGCCAACCGGTGCCTTCCTGGTACCCTCTGACTACTGGCTAGTAGTACGAACTTGGTCCCCTCTGCTTTCAGGTTTCTTCAATCTCCGATCCAGGCTTGGATCTCTACGAACTATTCAGCACTGGTCGCCGGCCAGCAACTCCTTTTCTTCCGGCTCCTGGCTCGTCAGCGAAGACCCCGACGCCTGTAAGACTTGTGCAGCCGCAGCCCTCGTGGCTAGGTAACTCGGCATTTCGGTGCCTGCATAGCCTCCTTACTCTAGGGTCCCGAGTCCCTCGCTTCCGACTTGCCTTATCGGGTCCGCCCGAGACCTTAATCTTTCCGTGTCCTCGGACACTTGTTCCAAATTGTGCACTTGAAGTATTTGCTAAAGAGATTTGGTTTGTGCTTAGTACCCTGTCCTCATAAAGAGTACAGGGCTGTTGTGATTCTTAATAAATATACTGTTTATTTTCATAACACTTGTGTGGTGTCCTTTCACTGGGTGTTCAAGGGGTACATGTGTGGTAAACAGCTGGCTTAACACGCCCTCTCGAGTCTTTAGCCTTAGACTGCTCGTATCCACGCTACTAGGATAGCTGGTCTATAGGTTGACTTACAACCAAACACCATAAGGGTCGTTGGAACGATACATAGCGGTCGCTAGAATAGCGAACGTTGCATATCGGGCCAACTTCTCACATGCTTTCTTCTGGCCACCACCCTGGTTCTGGTTCTGCTGCTTGACCCTTGTCCTGACCCATCTGTCTGCCTTCTTTCCCAATTCTTGGGGAGAGGTGCGATCTGAGTCAATCAAGTGCTGATGCAACAACTGGTTCTGACAATTATTTAAGATTTGCTCTCTCATAATTAGAATATACAATCCTGTGTAATCAGTAACTTTTCTTCCCAGTAACCAGCCTTCCAAAGCCTTAGTGGCACAATCAACAAAGTCAGTCCAATCCTGAGTTTGAGTTTTCTGGGTGTCTCTGAACATCAACCTGTACTGTTCAGTTGTTAGGCCAAACCCATTAATCAAGGCACTTTTCAGGACTTGGTAATCATTAGCATCCTCATCTCTAACAGTGAGGAGCTTGTCTCTTCCTTTACCTTCGAAGGAGAGCCACAATATAGCTGCCCGCTGACTCTGGGGTACCTGCTGTACTTTGCAGGCCCTCTCCAAAGCAGTCATGCATTTGTGGATGTTATCCCCTACCTTAAAGGGGGGCACTATTTTACTCAAGTGTCTATTATCAAAACTCCTGTCTTTATCTCTAGGGATAATGCGGCCACCAGTGGGTTCTAACCCACTCAATTTCTGCTCTCTGGCAAAGGCAAGTTTCTCTTTAGCAAGGGCAAGTTCTTCCCTCTCAATCCTCAGATTCACTTCCCTCATCTTAGCTTCATGTTCTCTTCTCTGAGGGGAGATCATCCCTCTCTGAGAAGATTCCTGAGAGACATGGGTGTGAATAGATCTGTTAGAGCCTCTGGTGTGAGACCTAACTCGTATATTCCCAAGGTTAGGCCTGCTTGTGGATGGATCTGGGGCTCCCCCATTACCATCCTCATGTAGGCTTAAGTTGGCCCTGGTAAGTCTACTGACTATCACTGGACCAGTGTCTACCTCTCCTTCAGATTATTCTCCATCCTCCTCCTCTACATCTTCTGTTTCAGGGAGGTTAGAGTCATCTTCTACTGGGGGTATGCTTTCATCTGTAGGATCAGAGGGGCCTGGATTAGAAGCCCTTCTAGCATCATATGTCTCTAAGAGACCTATCAGAAAAGGAAGGGTAGGGTTAGAACCCTGTTTGTTTCCTGGAGGTACACAATTGTCTCATCTCCTGGAAGATGAGGGCTGCATATCTTGAAATGACCTGTGGAGGGTCACTAGCCACCAAGGGAGCCACAGCGATCTGAAAGAGACACGTTAGTGATAGATTCCTTACCTTAGAATCCCCAGGCGTCAGACTGGATCCGGAAATTTTTGCGTAGCAATACCCCTGCGCGTCGGTAGGCGTCGTCTGCGGCTCCGCGTCCGTCGTCGGCGTCGTTAGTGCCGGAATGACGTCGTCAGAGTACTTAGACGCCGCCCATCCGCGCTGACGTCAGTTCTTCTTTTTTTCGCGCCATCTAGCGCAGATCCGGAGAAGCTCTACCCCTAGTCATTTTTTGAATAAACTTTTGATCTTTTTGATAATTATTTTTCTTCGACTCGATCGGTGCCGGTAGGGATGCCCGGGTTCAAACCCTGCTCGAAGTGCGACCGACTGATGTCGGTTACGGACCCCCATCGCCGGTGCCTGAAGTGCTTAGGTCTCGATCACGACGACCGCACCTGCTCCAACTGCCAGGCCCTGACGTCGAAGGCTAGGCGGGAGCGGTCCCGCAAGCGGCTCGAGCTCCGGCAGTCGGCCCCGCGCCACTCCAGGTCCCGGTCCCACGGGAGGTCGAGAAACAGGTTGCGGGGTCGGAGTCATCGCAGCTCCGGTAGTGGACACCGGTCGTCTGGATCCAAGTCCTTAGGTAAGAGGCATGAGAGGTCTGAGAGACGTCATTGTTCCTCCGACCCACCCCGACGCTCGCACGATGCGGCCGGGGGCTTGGGCGGCACCGCCCACGCGGAGTCGCAAGCGTTGCCGCCTGCCCCACACCTTCGGGTCCCTGGGCACGGCGCGACACCGGAGGAGATCGAGCGGTACCTTATGGCCATGAGGTCCCTCCCTCTTCAGTCGGTTTCAGCGGCGCCTCTGGGCCCAACGGTCCCGACTGGAGGACCTAGCGGGTCGGGTGCTTCGGCCCCGACGCCGCCGGCGACTTCGGTCTCGGCGCCGCAGGACCTCACTGGATCCGGTTCCGGATCCGGGTCGTCGACGGTCGACCTCACAACCTCACTGGCGCCGGCCCCACGGGTGTCGCCCCCGGCGCCCACTGTGGACGTCGCCCCCAATGTTTCCTGCGGTCCGACTCTGGCGCCGGAATGGCGCCGCTGGGCGCCGATTCAGTCGGCCTCTGGAGATTTTTATCTTCATGAGGAGGCCCTGTCTACTAATCCTGTTTTACAGGAAAAGGGTGATTAGGAAGATTGGGAGGGGTCTGAGGACCCTCTGGCACAGCAGTGCCAGTCTTAACAGGACTGGACATTTGAGCTTGGGGAGGCCAGTGGTATTGACACATCGCCAGACGCTGGATTTGTCTCCCCTCCGACTGTGGCTTCGGAGGAGGGGTCTAGATATAGTGTAGTGTTGACGAAGGCAGCCAAGGCCTTAAACCTTGAGCTCCCCGTCGCGGCCATGAAGACTAACCTCACTGAAGTCCTCAAACCGCAGTCAAGCTCTAGCGAGCCTCTGCTGCCGTTCAATGAGGCCTTGTGTGACGTTCTTGTGGCCACTTCGTCCAAGCCCGCCACTGGTCCGCCTGTGGATAGAACCGTGGCCAGACGCTACCGCCCGGCCCCTGGCGACCCATGCTTTTTGTCCACCCACCCCTCCCCTGAGAGCTTGGTCATCCAGGCCTCTCAGACCGCATTCCCGTCGGCCCCGCCCGACAGGGAATCCAAGAGATACGAACAGTTCGGGAAGAAGGTGTTCTCGTCTGTTAGCTTAGGGCTGCGGTCTGTTAATACCGCATGTCTCTTGGGCCTCTACACCCTCACTCTGTGGGACGCGGTTGCGGACGTGCTGCCACAATGTCCGGAGGAGGTCCGGGCTAAACTCGCCCAAACCCTTGCGGAGGGACGAGGTGCAGCGCGTTATTCCATCCGGTGTGGGCTGGATACAACGGAATCACTGGGCAGGGAAATGGCAACGACGGTGGCGGTTCGCCGCCACGCCTGGTTGAGGTCCGCCAACTTCTCAGCCGATGTCCAGGCCACACTTCTGGACATGCCGTTAGATGGCCGTCGCCTCTTCGGCGACAAGGCAGACGATGCGCTGGAACGTTTTAAGGACTCCAGGGCTACGGCCAAGTCCTTGGGCCTCTCGGCCCTACGCCTGCAATCGGGTGCCTTTCGCTCCTTTCGTGGCTTCGGAAGGGGCGCCCCCATATGTGCTGCCAGCCACGCGCCGCAAAATGTTCAACAGCGCAGTGGCGGCCGTGGAAACCGCCATGGTGGCGGTCGTGGACAACGGCGTGGCCAGTCCACACCTCCCTCCACAGCACCCGCCTCAAAACCTTCCGAGTTTTCAGGCCCATGTGACTCCTGTGGGGAGCTGGGTTCTCCATCACCTCCTCCACTGGCGCTCCATCACGCCGGACAGTTGGGTGCTGAAAATCGTCCGACGGGGCTACTCCCTCCCCTTCGAGGCGACCCCTCCAGCCATGCAACCGCAGTACCACCACGTGTCTGGGGATCACTTGCAACTTATGCAAGAGGAAGTTACGGCCCTCTTGGCCAAGGGGGCCATCGAGTGCGTTCCTGGGCCAGAAGTAGGGTGTGGTTGCTATTCCTACTACTTTCTGGTTCCCAAGAAGGGCAAAGGGGGCCTACTCCCTAACTTTGACCTCCGGAACGTCAACGGCTTCCTCCAGAAGGAGAAGTTCAAGATGCTGACATTGGCTCAGGTCTTAGCTGTCCTAGACCCTGGAGACTGGATGGTAGCGTTGGACTTGCAGGGCGTCTATTTCCACATCCCCGCCCTGCCGGCCCACCAGTGCTACCTGTGGTTCACTGTAGGCCACAAGCAATTTCAGTTTACCGTGTTCCCCTTCGGCCTTACCAGCGCCCCACAGGTGTTCACGAAAGTGATGGCGGTGGTTGCAGCTCATCTGCGCAGGTTAGGGGTGTCAGTCTTCTCCCCAGACAGTAGTCAGCCACCTTCAGACTACGGTTGACCTCCTGCACTTGCTGGGGTTCTCCATCAATGTGCCGAAGTCACAACTGTTTCCTTCTCAGAAGCTCCTCTTCATCGGAGCGGTTCTGGACTCGGCGCAATTTCGGGTTTATCCTCCCGAACAGCGGATTCTGGATATTCAGGCTCTGATTCCGATCTTTCAGTCTTTATCCCGGGTCTCGGTCAGGTTGACGCTGAGGCTACTGGGGCTGATGGCCTCCTGCATCCTTCTGGTGCATCACGCCAGGTGGCAGATGTGGGCTCTGCAGTGGGACCTGAAGTTTCAGTGGGCCCAGCATCAGGGCAACCTGTCCGACCATGTCCTGATCTCGGAGGGCACTGCGAGACCGTTGCAGTGGTGGCTCACGGACCGTGATTGGGTCAGTGGCAGATCCCTCTCCCTACCCCACCCGGAGCACGTAGTCATGAAGGATACGTCCCTCCTAGGTTGGGGGGCCACATGGGAGAGGTGGAGATCAGAGGCCTCTGGTCTCCGGCGGAGTCCCGTCTCCACATAACCCTTCTGGAGCTGCGGTCGATCGGGCTTGCACTGAAGGCATTCCTTCCCTCTGTTCGGGGAAGTGTAGTTCAAGTGTTCATGGACAACACCACCTCCATGTGGTACTCCAACAAACAGGGCGGGGTGGGGTCGTGGACCCTTTGCCAGGAGGCTCTGAGCCTCTGGCAATGGCTGGAACACCAGGGCGTCACTCTGGTGCTTCAACACCTGGCAGGTTCCTTTAACGCCAGGGCGAACGAACTCAGCTGTCGGTGCATGATGAATCACGAATGGCGTCTGAACTCGGACGTGGCACAAGGCCTCTTTCAGCAATGGGGAGAGCCTTGGCTAGATCTATTCGCCACAGAAGAGAACGCGCAATGTCATCAGTCCTGCGCGTTGGACTTTCCAAAGCGGCACTCGCGAGAGGAATTGCGGTTTGTTGTACGCCTTTCCGCCTATACCACTTCTGCCCAGAGTGCTGAATAAGATCAGGCGCGACCGGGCCCAAGTCATCCTTGTGGCTCCGGACTGGGCACGAAGGTACTGGTATCTCGAGCTACTCAGCATGTCAGTCGATCCCCCGATTTGTCTGCCTCTTCAGGAGGACCTTATGCCGCAGCAGTAGGGGACGGTCTTCTACCCGAACCTGTCCAGTTTCCACCTCCATGCATGGAGATTGAGCAGTGGCAGTTGAGGCCATTTGACTTGCCTTCTGAAGTCTGTGATGTCATTCTGGCTGCCAGGCGTCCCTCCACAAAACTGTATACCCCTGCAGGTGGAACAAATTTGTGGCATGGTGCACAGCAAAGGCTGTGGATCTCCCTACTGCACCTCTTTCAGAGGTTCTCCTCTTCCTTCTTTCTCTTTCCCAGCAGGGCTCTGCTCTGGACACTATCAAGGGCTACCTCTCTGCCATTTCAGCCTTTTTAAGGCTTCCTTATCAGCCTTCTCTTTTCAAGTCCCCTGTTGTACATAGATTCTTGAAGGGCATCACTCACATATTTCCTCCTGTTCCTTTCGTGATGCCTTAGTGGTACTTGAACCTTGTTCTTATTTGATGTGCGCTCCTTTCGAGCTGCTCCACAATTGCCCTCTTCATCTTCTCACTCTTAAGACTGCCTTCCTGGTTGCCATCGCCTCTGCCAGGAGTGAGTGAGCTCCATGCTCTTTCTTCTAAACCTCCTTTCTTTTCTGTCCATCCGGATAAGGTTGTTTTAAAAACGCGTCCCTCTTTCCTGCCCAAGGTAGTCACAGCCTTCCACATCGGGCAGTCTGTCACTTTACACACCTTCTTTCCGCCTCCGCATCCCTCGAAAGAGGAAGAGCGGCTCCACCATCTGGACCCAAAACGTACGCTCTCATTCTATCTGGATGGCACACGCCAGTTCCGGGTGGACGACCAGCTCTTTGTTGGTTACGTGGGCGCTAAGAAGGGATGGGCGGTGCACAAATGAACCATCTCTCGGTGGGTCGTCTTCTGCATCAAAATTTGCTACTCCTTGGCGAAAAGGGAGCATCCTATTAGGCTGAGGGCCCATTCTACTCGGGCCACGGCGGCTACTACTGCCCTGGGTCGGGGAGTCCCCTTGCATGACATTTGTCAGGCAGCTACGTGGGCCTCGCTACAAACGTTTGCTAGACACTACTGCCTGGACAGCCAAGTCCGGAGAGATGGCTTCTTTGGCCGTTCCGTTCTCCAGGACTTTCTAGTGTGATCATTGGTTCGCAGACCCACCACCGGGGTTGGTTTTGCTGGGGTATCTATTCTAAGTTAAGGAATCTAACTAACGTGTTTCTTTCAGATGAACAAGTTACTTACCTTCGGTAACGATGTTTCTGTAAGAAACATTAGTTAGTTAGATTCCTTACCGCACCACCCATCCTCCCCATTCTGCGAACCGATATTTAGGGTTAAGGTCATCCCTTTCAGGGCCCTAGTTTTATGGCACCAGTGTCTGTTTTTATCACGGCTCTGCGTTTCTGGTGCAGAAATGCTGTGTATAAGAACTAACGTCAGCGCGCGACGGTGGCGTCTAAGTACTCCGAATTCATCCCGGTGCCGACGACGGACGCGGAACCGCAGACGATGCCTACCTATGCGCAAGGGTACTGCTACGCAAAATTTTCCGGATACAGTCTGACCCCTGGGGGTTATTCTAAGGTAAGGAATCTAACTAATTAATGTTTCTTACAGATACATCATTACCAAAGGTAAGTAACTTGTGCATTGAGGACGTTGAACATATACTCTTTTTTTTTTTGTTTACCTGCATTTGCAAGGCCGAGATGTACTTGGATTACGACAATTTGCATTGCCCTAGGTGCACGACATTTTAAAGTGGCCTGCTGAATCCTTCAGACATTCACTGATCCTTTTATGGTCTTCATACCTGGCTGTTATTTTTGCTGTTTTGTTCATTAAGTAACTTTACGAAGGTCTGAAGAAAGAGTACGCAACATTGGTAAATTTGAAGCTGCTAAACTGGTGTTTACTGGCAATGTGTGATGCTGGCCAGCAGCAACAATACCCAGTCCACAGATGACTTTACCGATCCTCTCATTGATTTTCCAAGCCTGGTTGATCATCCTACAGAACTTGCCAGGAATATGTACCCTGTGGATTCCGCATTCGCACTGATTTGTAGTCTTCTGAAATAAGAGACATTGAAACTGCAATACCCTTAGTTGGACACTCCTTATGTAGGTCTTTTTGATCCTAGTATCTGCTTCATATGTATTAGTGCCCTTATTACATATTTAAGCAAGAGGCAAGAGAAATGCTATTGCAGTGAGTGACTGCACCTTCTTGCAGGGTAGATTTGGGTTGTATATGGAATCCCCTTTAATCATTTAAGAGTGTTACCCTCAGGGTGGCATACTGACAGTGCATCTCTTGACATGTTTGCTGCTGCACCCACGTCGGTTATATGGCCTGGCTCAGAGGCAAATGCAAAAACCACAGTTGATGGCTCAGAGGCAAAGTCATTGCTTCATTTGTACCCGTGCAAATTAGGGAACAACCTATCAGAACCTCAAACCTTATATTTGTGCCAATGCTATTAATATTACAGAAGGGCACACAAGCGCCGGCGGTCCCTTCTGTAATACCATGGATCTCCTGGGATGCAAAAAGTGGGGACACATAAGGACGGACACAGTCTTTGGAAGAAGGATCATAGATACTGATGTACCTTGGTTTTCATCTTTTATTTTTTAAGGATTTATAACTCCTTTCCTCCTAAATCTTTTGCATATGTTTAGTAGAACTTCATATGTTCAACAGTGATTTCCGGTTTTCATCTCGATCAACAACTGAAGATGATGGTCTTCTCACCAGTGCACCATCTAACTGTTAAAACTCCAACTGGATCTCAAGAGTAGTCTGTTTGTACATTTACATAATAAAGCAGTCCAGTCACCTAAAACATTTTTTATTCTGGTGCTAATTAAGCCAAGCCAGGTACAAAGCAGAATGTTTCTGGTTCATTGTCTTGTGCCTTCTGGGGTACTTGGAGTTTATTCGACTTGGTTATAGTTTTGTGTGCAACCCTTGTCAAGGTTCTGCCAGTTTTTTTGAAGTTTCCACGTCCTACCAGTGCACCCATGAACAGCAGTACTCTTCCACGGGATGTTTTAGAGGGTCCTCCAGGGGCAACAACTCTAGAGGCAGAAGTAAAAGTGGCTCCCCAAAAGGAATGCAACCACCACCAAACCCTTACTTGCCATACCTCTCACACCCCACCCACCCACACACACTACACAACACTGATCCGGGAGCGCCTGCAATGCTTTCTTTACACATAGCAGTCTGTCACCTCAGACCAGTGGATATAAGATATTATCCAACATGCCAATTGTCTGGAGCACACTCCCACCCCTCCCACCATTCCATCTCGCAAATGCAGACTCTTCGCAGAACACCAAAGGCTTCTCAGAAAGAAGGCCCAAGTGCTCCTTCTCAAAAGGACTCTCGAATCCGCTCTCTACCACCATTAAGGCAAGGGCATCTACTTGCTGTACTTCCTAATACCCAAAAAGGACGGGTCCCTCAGACCCATTCTGGACCTCAGGCTCCCAAACGAATGCGTCCTATCAGAGTACCTTCATATGGTCACTCTTCCAGGATGTCTTTGTGCTTCCCCAACAAGGCTACTTCAATACCGCGCTTGACCTGACAGATGCCTCTTTCCACATACTAAGACAACCGGCACATCGCTGATATCTCAGGCTTGTGGTCAGTGGAAAACATTAACTCTTCAAAGTGCTCTCCTTCGAGGCTACCAGTGCACCCTTACAGGATATGGCTGTCCAGGGACAGTGGAAGCTGAAACATTAGGGCCTCCACAACAGCTACTTGGAACTTCTAGCCGTTCGCCTTCCCTGTAAAGGTTTTCATACCTCACCTGATAGGCATTGTTGTTCTTCTCCGGACGCACAAATGACAGCCATGTATGTTTTTTCAGAAACTAGGACACATGCTCTCTACAATGCTCAAACCTATTCCAGAGCATTGGGCGGTGGGCTCTCCACCACAAATTCCACTTGCTAGCAGAGTACCTTCCGAGGATGCTAACTATTTCACCGATCTCAGCAGGATGCTGCAACAAATCCACAAGTGGGAACTACACCCGGAAGTCCTCCTCAGATACTTCCAGAGATGGACGTTTCCCACAAGTAGAACTATTCTTAACAGCAGAAAACAAATGCTCAAACTTCATCTCTGGGTTCTCACACCCACAGTGCAGCGGCAAAGCACTATGGATGAACTGGTCAGTGATAGTTGAGAATGCTTTTCTGCCTCTATTTACATTTCTGGTTTGGCGTCTTCGCCAAACATCCTTCACTCTCATCCTGGTAGCTACCACATTGGCCCACCAGCCCAGGTTCATGACTCTGCACAAACTCTATTTGGTTCCTCATAAGAGGCACCACGACAGGCCGGATCTTCTCATGCAGAACCATGGAGAAATCAGGCACCCAGACCCCCGGTCTCTCAACCTTGCAATCTGGCTCCTGAGGTCATTAAATTTGTGTGAGAAGTTGGCCTGATATATAGTGCTCACTATTCTAGTGATCACTGTGTATCATACCAAACGACCCTTATTGATTGGTTGTAAGTCAACCTTATAGACCAGCTATCCTAGTAGCATGGACAAGAGCAGTCTTTAGGCTAAACTCTAGAGGGCGTGTTAAGCCAGCTGTTATACCATCACATATACCCCTTGAACACCAAGTGAAAGGACACCACACAAGTTGTTATGAAAATAAAAGGATATTTATTTATAACTAGTCTACCCTGAACTCTTTATGAGTCAGGGAGCTAAGCACACAACAAAACTCTTAAGAAAATACTTTAAGTTGCACAATTTACACAGATGCCCGAGGGGCACAAAAAACCATATACACTAAAAGTGGAATGCGAAATACTAGCAGGTAAGTAACAAGATCCAGAGGCTTCAGGATCGCTAGGACTACACTACTGATCCCTAAGGTTAGGAGCAGGAGGCCTAGGGAGATCGGGTGCAGAGTGTGCACTCTCACGCGGGATGCGGGACAAAGTCTATTGAGGCTAGTATTTCTTAAGTTACTGTTATTGAACGAATCTGACTGGATAGACTAAAAACGACAAAGGATCTGGACACTTGGATAGTGAACCTGCGTTGGAGCACCGAAATGCTCGGGTTACCTAGCCCAGGGGCTGCGGCTGCATAGGGTTCAAAAGACGTCTGGAATCCTCGTTGTAGTCTATGGAGCCTGAAAGAAGTTGCTGGCAGGCGACCAGTGAAGAAGTTCGGTGTGATCCAAGCCTGGATCGGTGATGGAGATGACCTGAAAGCAGAGGGGACTCAGTTCTTAATCACTAGCCAGTGTTTGTGTCGGCACCAGGATGGCACCGGATGAAGTCACCTCGACCAGGTGAGTGGGCGACGCTGGACTCTGCAGTCACACGGGCTAGGAGGCGTTGTCGGCGACCAGGCTGGAGGTGCGATCTGTCCCACGAAGGTATCTGCTGTCTGTGATGCTGGACCCAGGATTGGGGCAACAAACCTTGGCAAAGTCAAGCCCACTCGGTGGAGTCAAGATGGCGTCTGGAGTGGACCAGGAGGGTCCGGGGTGCTCCTCGTTTGGAAGGGAGCAAGGGCCAGTCTGGAGCAACCAGACCAGCGATGCAATCGTCGTGGTACGTCGTCAAGAGGGCTACTAGCCAGCAGGCAAGTGACCGGACAACGCGATGAACAGCAAAGAGCAGAAGGGCCCCACGCAGATCTCGTGGATGCTGGGGGGCTGGACTTCGGTGCTGGAGCTGCTCAGGGTTAGGGCTTCTCAAATCCCAAAGCACTCACTCGAGGATCCCTCGGCGGTCGTGCTGGTTAAGCGTCGTGCAGTTTTGAAGATGGCCGGTCCCTCAGGTCTCGTCACACCCACGAATCTCAGCTGGGCTGATGATGCAGGTAGAGGTCAGAGATGCCAGCGAATCCGGGTCTCGTCGAGCTGGGCAGTCTTGATCCGGAGGATGGACTTACAGCAAACCGCGATGCTTAGATGGTGCCTGCGGGTGCAGGGTGGCTACTCATTAGCCACAAGGGAGAGTCTTCAGAAGGTATCAAGAGTTCCTTTCGTGGAAAGTAGTCCAGATTCAGAATTATCTAATTTGGGAAGGGGGCCCGCTCCTACCTTTATTCTAAAGAAAGGGGCTGGCACGCGACTAGTCCTGCCCATGGGTGGGACCAGGAGGGGGGGTGGTTACACCCCTCTTTCTTGTCCGGACTTTCCCCAGCTCAGGGGCTGGTGTGCCCCTGGAACTGGTTTGAGCCGGCATATGCAAAGTGAGCACTGGGGTGCCACTTGCAGTCACCTTCCTCTCAGCCCTGCCTACCTGGGATACGCAAAACCCTGTCTGGGATGGTGCTAGCACCGCCCCTGACAGGAAACCCTTTGTCCAAGCTCTCCTCGCTGGAAGGACTCCCAGCAGCAGGAGGTCAGACTTGTGTCTGTGGTGGCAGCATCCATTTTGTGATGCTGAGGCTCGAGTTAGCTTTAACTGGGGTTCACAGTTACATACATGTCGTGTCCCTCTAGAAGGGTGGAATGCTAACCCCGTCGCCAGAATTGGCGAGGGGTTAGTATTCCAATTTGTATGACACCTTACTCGACATGTTTTGATAAAGCGATACCAAAGTTGGCAAATAACCGCGAGAATTATAAGGCACTTAAGAGTATATGGTACGCGTTATCATGGAACAGTTATTAGGACTTAGTTCATCAAGCTGCAAACGGGCTCAGCTCATGCCAGAGCACCATCTCACATAATTCCAAGCACTCTGCCTTCAGGATTGATAAGGCCTGCCATGGGAGTGACTGATAGGAATACATGTGTCCATTTTAGGGTTAGATATAGGAATACTATATCTAAAGCAAAGGGTGATTACACCACCTTGCCCCAGCTGTCGTGCAGCCAGTTGTGTCAGATTTGGATGGCCAGCCAGGGGTGGCATAATACATGCTGTAGGCCCTGGGTACACCTATGCCCTGGATACCTAAGGTATACTGTACAGGGACTGATAAGGTGGCCCAGTACCAATTGGTAAATGCACCTAAGGTACATGGAATCCATTTTACAGAGAGAGCAGTGGGCCTGGGGTCCTGAATAGCAGGGCCCCAGGTCAACTAAGTCGAAAAATCAGCAAAACACCAGGCAAAAAGTTGGGGGTAACCATAGTCGGATATCCACCTTCCTACAATTTGGGTACCTTAATCTTCCACCTGAATGAACGAGCATTTTCAAGGAAGTGCGCAGACCTACTGTAACACAAATTATTTTGATTCTTTTAAAGCCACACTGCAGGACATTGTCTGATACTTATTGTGCGCTTCATGCATCAACCCTGGAAGATCCCTTCTTCCACGTTCATAGGGATAAAGTTGACCTCTGAGCCAACCCCTAAGGTGGTCTCTCACCTCCACTTTAACCAATCCATTGAACCTCTGTCATTTTACCACATCCTAATTCAGTTGTAGAATGGGTTTTGGATGTAAAACGAGCCCTCATCTACTATGTTGACTGAACTAAACCATTTAGGAAGACTCTGCAACGTTTTGTTGCTTTCTGTAAACCTTGCAAGGGGAAGCCTCTTTCCAAGTCATACATTGCCAGATGGATCGTTGAATACCTCCAGACGTGCTATGCTAAGGCTTAGAGGACTCTGCCCACTCCTCCTAGAGCTCACTCCACTTGGAAGAAGGGAGGCTATATGGCCTTCCTAAGGATCATCCCACCAGCTGAAAAAGGTAATGCAGCTATTATTCAGTTCTCCCTAGAGGAAATCACACAAGGGATAGAGGGCTTATCACGAAATAAAGCCCCAGGCCCTGATGGCACACCACCAGACTTATATTTGAGCAATGTAGACCTCTGGGCTCCTATTCTTACCAGAGTTTTAAATGCTGCCATACCAGAGTGTTAAATGCTGCCATTCAATCAGGTCTACCACGCTCTTGGTCAACAGCTGTCATTATACCCATTTTTAAAAAGGGCAACAGGGACAACCTGCAATGCTTCAGACCTATATTTCTGATAGACTTATCAGCCAAAATCCTGGGCAGGGTAATTCTGCAGCGGCTGATGGATTGGACTGAAGACAATCAAGGCATTACAGACATCCAATATGGGTTTAGAACAGGAAGATCTACTAGTGACCAATGTCTGAACCTATATATGCTGGTCGCAAAGTACACTAAAGCCAGCAATGTAGCCGTGTATCTTGGGTTCATGGATTTAGCAGCCGCCTTTGACAATGTCAATAGGAACAAGTTATGATGATTGATGAGGGATATGGGCATTGATTTGGGCCTAATTAAAATTCTCAGAGTTACATTGGGATACTACCGCAAAAGTCTGCTACAATCTAGAGGGAGGGAACACGAAATCATTCACTTGCACTAGTGGGGTGAGGCAGGGGTGCATTGTTGCCTCTTTCCTGTTCTCGCTATATATCAACAACCTAGAACAGGCTCTGCTAAAGCTTAAGACTGACTGCCTGAGGATAGGAGTGCGCCAAATTCCGGTGCTATTATACGCAGATGATGCGGTTCTCCTTGCCCGAGCCCCAAGGGGCCTGCAAAGCCTGATAGACCGGTTTGTAAAATTTATGGATTGCCTGGATCTGTCAGTGAATTTGAATAAGTCTCTAGTAATGCAGGTAGGAGCTAAACCTTGCACGAGATTTACCTATAAAATAGGGAATAACCCACTGGAGATAATACCCTCTTTTTCTTACCTGTGGCTACTCTTCGACGGGGCACTCACGTTTAAATCCCTAGTGGAGGATCGATGTACAAAATTGATCTCCACAAATGGGGCCATATTAAACTAAGGGCGGAGGTTGGGCCGGTGGTCCCCAGAACAGGTTATGAACCTTTATGGTTCGAATGGCTGGGCCAAAGCAACGTATGGCTCAGAAGTCTGGGGTTATGTCAATGTAGATCAACTGCAACTTGTGGAAAACAAATGTATGCGTAGGATCCTTAGGGTCCCCCAGAGTTCCCCAGCTGTAATTGCTCATAAGGAACTAGGGAGATCTTATCTAGAAGATGAACTCAAGATAAGACCTATCACGGCCTGGTTAAAAATATGGGTTAATTCTGAGGCAGATTTCTCGAGTCAAATATTGAGGTACTGCCTGACCAGGGATAGAGGATTAAAAATTCCTTGGCTAAACTATGTCAAGACCACCCTGGAGGGTATTGATCAGAGGGATCTTTTTACTAACCCTAGTTCCATTGTATCGTTGGATAAACGGAAAATTAAAGTTCTGCTGGCTGCACATCTTGCCGAAGCAAGGATTAAACTGGAGTTGTTAAAGAATACTGTACTCTCCTATAGCTCAATTAAGAACACAGAGGGTATGGAGCCTTACCTGTTTGTGATGTATAATGCTCAGGATAGGTTCTTAATGACTCGTTTTACGCTCAATCTTTTACCTCATATACTGGCAGAGCCGCCAGGTTTTACACACATGATTGAGCAGAAGGGTGCCTGTGGCTGCGACAATCAATTTCCGCAGGACACCCTTCACTTTGTACTTTTGTGTCCTCTTTTTGAGTATCCTAGACGCAGGTTCCAGGTGGAGATTTAAAAAAAAACGAGAAGTTCTGCCACGCTAAATTGGCTTTATTTTTCTTGCAAAGAGCCCACGACCCTTGGACATTGTGCTGTATTATGAATTTTATTAAGACTGCTGTAAAGTTAAGAAGTACCAGAGGGGTTGGTGCTTGAAGGGCCCAGTGCGGTGAACTTTGATAATTGTTTTTATACTGATTTAATGAATTGGAAAGTCATTTTAATGTAATTGTCTCTTTTTAAAACTGTAAATATGTCTACTTTTTTGATGATTTTTAAACTATTGAATAAAGAATTACTGACTGACTAATGCAGCTCCTTGGTCCACACCTCACACTTTTACAAAACATTACTGTGTGGATGTGCTAACCCGCCAACAAGCTAATGTTGGTCAGGCAGTGCTCCGTACACTCTTTCAGTCTGCTGCAACACCCACAAGCTAGCCACAGCTTTTTGGAAGGATGGATTTACAGCTTGTGTATATACAACCACAAATGCCTAGAACAGTTACCCTGTAAGCATCAGTTTGTGCCTTGTAGTGCTGTAGATTCACACTCTCCCACCCTGGCACCTGTGACTGTTGCAGTGTCTCTTCCTATCTCTTCTCCCTTTTTTGCATGGAAACTCTCAGGAAAACAATCAGACAGTGGAACTGATTACCATGCCCATTACCAGCAGGAGGAGGAGTCTCAGCACCTCAAGACACAAAAGACTTTTTTTGAAGAAAAACTTGCACACATCCGGTCATAACACTAGATGGCATGAGTATGCACATCATGTGAATCGAAATTTGCCTAGCTTACGTAACGGTAAGTTTCAATTCTATTAAGGACACGGAGGTGAGGATTATGCTATATCTTCCTTCGCTTTATTAACATAAAGTCTCCACAGCAGCTTAGGAAAAGATATATAATAATAACCAAAAATGCTTTAAACATAAAGCATTGACGGAATGTTCAACAAATCAAACAGCAACTCCCAAGAGTCTCTTTGTATAACGATAGTCCATAGTCCTTCCACTCTGTCCATCACCACTATAAATCCGGACTTCTCATCTTCTTCCTCCTCTTTCTTCGCGCAGATCACGCTTAAGCCTCATTGGTCCTGTTTAGCACCCTCGTTGCCTGTCGAAAAAGAAACAGCATCAGCGAGGTGGTCCAGGAATGTGACAACAAGGCGAGGAGCATTCAGTGACTGTTACAGTACCGACAACGTAAAGGAAAACGCTTTACTTACTGCCATTCGGGTGGGAAGAGACACCACTGTAGCCTGGGTGGGATAATCCTCGCCTCTGTGTCCTTAATAGAATTGAAACTTACCGTTACGTAAGCTAGGCAAATTTCGATTCAATGTCAGGACCGGAGGCTTCAGATTATGCTAGTTCAAAGCTTACTTACCACCAACTGGGCCAAATCCACCACCGGCTTAAAATAAAACCTCTTAAAGGTGGAATCCGAGGACCAATCCGCCGCTCGCATCAGGTCCTCCAAACGAGCACCCACAGAGAAAGCCTTAGAGGCCATGGCCCCCCTGGCGGAGTGTGCTCCAAAGAGAAGTATTGATGCCCGCTTCTTGCATGACCCACCGCACCCACCGCGCAATAGTGGGCGAGGAGACAGCTTTGTGTGGCTTCCGCAAGGCAATCAACAACTGACGCTCGCCCGGAGGGCGTAACTCCAAGGTCAGGTCCTCATATGCTTTGAGGCATTGCACAACACACAACTTAGGAGTGTCAAGAAAAGCTGGATATGAAATGGACCGCGACGACGTTTTAGTGCGTCGGCCCACAGTAAAAGTAACCCCATCCGGGGAAAAAATGCGTGCAGAGACATCCAGCGTGCGCACATCAGAGACGCGTCTACAAGAAACCAAACATAACAACACGGCCAACTTCGCCGACAGCTCCTTAAGAGACAGATAGGAATTGGCCGGCCAGGACAAGAACAAATTCAGAACCAAATTGACGTCCCAAAGGACGGAGTACCTGGGTTCAGGAGGCAACGCGAGGCGGATATCCCGCAGAAGCCGACAAACAAAAGGGTGTTCCCCTACTGGATGGCCATCGATGTTGTCGTGGCCTGCCGAAATCGCCGATCGGATAGCATTGATCGTTCTATAGGCCAAGCCCTTGTCTGCTAAATGCGCCAGGAAATTCAGCACGGGAACGAGGCCTGCGACCAAGGGATCCAAACCCCTTCGTAAACACCAACGCATCCACTTAAGCCAAGCGGATCTGTAACGCTTCGTCGTACTATCGGCCCATGCTTTGGAGAGCAAGTGCTCAGCCGACCCCGAAAGGCCTGGGAGCGTCCAGCGTCTCCTGAGAGCCTCCACGCCACGAGGCGGAGAGAGTTCTGCGTGACGAGGGGATGAGGTTCCTGATCTGGATTTGTCAGGAGCAGAGGAAACAGGGGGAGTAGGATTGGAAAATCCCAAGAAAGTTCCAGAAGAACCGGAAACCACACTTGAGACCTCCAGAGTGGTGTAACCAACACCAGCTCCGCTCCCTGGCGGCGTATTTGCGCCGCCGCACGCATGATCATGGAGAACGGGGGAAACGCAAACGGCTGTTCCCGACTCCAATCCTGCAGAAAGGCGCCCGTGGCCTCCGCTAGAGGGTCCGGCCTCCAGCTGAAAAAACGCGGCAGCTGGTGGTCGAGACGGGAGGCAAAGAGATCCACCGAAAAGGGACCCCAGAGAGCTTGCAGCCACCGGAAGACCTCCGGATCCAGTTTCCACTGGCTGGCGTCCCTGAGATGTCTGGAGTGCCAATCCGCCACCTGGTTGGATTGACCCGGCAGATACTCCGCCGTCACCGCAATGTGACGAGACAGGCAATAATCCCAGAAGTCCTTCGCCAGGTCCGCCAATGCGCGGGAACGAGGGCCTCCTAGATGGTTCACATAACGAACCGCCGAAATATTGTCCATCCGTAGCAGGACACAGGCCTTGACCGAATCCTTGGTCCAACAACGAACTGCGAAGGAGCCCGCCAGGAGCTCCAAACAATTGATATGCAATCGTTGTTCTTCTGAAGACCAGGCGCCGCCGGTGGAAAAATCCCCGCACCGGGCGCCCCAGCCCGACCTGCTGGCGTCGGACTCTATGATCAGGTCCGGAGCTGAACCGAAGATCGCCCGACCATTCCATGCCTCCATGTGAGACAGCCACCATGACATTTCCTCCTTCACTTCGTCCGTGAGGGGGACCCACTGATCGTAACTCATCCCACGGCGCAGATATTGCGCCTTCAGACGTTGGAGAGCCCTGTAGTGCAGTGGGCCTGGGAAAATCGCCTGGATGGAGGAGGAGAGAAGACCCACCACCTTGGCGATATGTCGCAGGGACGTACGATCCCTCGCGATCGTCTGCCGAAGCAGGTGTCGTATCTTTGTGACCTTCTGACCCGGCAGGCTCAAGACCGCCTGCACCGAGTCCACCACGAAACCTAAGAAGGTGATCTTCTGAGTGGGAACCAAAACCGACTTGGAGCCGTTGACCACAAACCCCAGCCTTTGGAGCAGACCGACAGCTTGTCGCAGCTGGCCCGCCAACACCTCCGGGCACTGCCCCATGAGGAGGATGTCGTCCAAGTAAACTAACATACGGACCCCCTGACTTCTGAAAAACTCCACTACCGGGTGGAGAACCTTCGTGAAGCACCACGGGGCCGATGAAAGGCCGAACGGCAGTGCGGTGAACTCTAACACCTTGCCGTCCCACAGGAATTTTAGGAAACGACGATGAGGGGGGTGGATGGGGACGACCAAGTAGGCGTCCTTGAGATCCAGTCTCACCATCCAATCCCGAGGTAGGAGTACGTCTCGAAGGAGGTGGATACCCTCCATTTTGAAATGTCGATAGACCAACCACCCATTGAATTCCTTGAGATTGATCACAGGTCGCTTGCCCCCATCCGTCTTGTCCACTAAAAAGACGTTGCTGAGGAACCCGTGTGGGTGGCGCGTTGATAGGCGGATGGCCCCCTTGCGCAGCAAGTCCGAGACCTCCCCGTCTATCAACTGCGCGTCGGACTCCGAAAAGACCATTGGGCGCGGGGGCCTCGCTTGCGTGGGCTGGTCGTAAAATTCTATGTGGAACCCTCGTACAGTTTGCAAGACCCAAGCGTCGGCAGTGAGCAATTCCCACTCCCCGTAAAAGCTTGCCAGCCGCCCCCCAATAGGAACTTGATCCAAACAAAGGACACTTACCGGGGGCATTTCCCTGTCCGGAGTTCTTCTTGAACCCTCTGCCGCCGAAGCGTTGCCCTCTGGTGGGGTAGAAGTTGGTATAGTTGGCAGAGGTCTGGTATTGACCTCTTCCGGAGCCTTGTCCTTTATTGTTGGTCTGCTGGCCACGGCCGATCGCGCGGCCCCTACCGCGACCGGCCCCTCCGGAGAAACGCTGGTGAAACACCCTCTTAATGCTGGACTGGGCCTTATCCAGCGACGTGAACGTGTTCACGAATTTGCCCAGCTCCCTGATGAAGGGTTCGCCGAAGAGGCCCCCCTGGGCCACAGCACCCGCCTCCGACGAGGCCAGGTCCCCCAATTTTGGGTCCAATTTGATCAGGAGCGAATGCCGCCTCTCCGTCGACAGGGCACAGTTGGCGTTGCCCAAGAACACTATCACCCTCTGGGCCCAATTCGAAAGCACCTCCGGGGAAATGACGGTGCCATTCGCCCTAGCCTCCTCCGCCATATCGAGGATCTTCGTGGCGGGCCCAACCGCATCTAACAGTTTGTCCTGGCAGGCCCGCCAGGACCGATCGATTCCCTTCCTGGGGTCCTTCATAAATTTCGCCAGGAAGGTGGCCATCTTGGGATCCAATTCCGGGGTCATGGCCACTTTCCCTTCCAAAGTTGGCCGAGGGCACTCCCCACGCAGGCAACCCCTCGCCTCCTTCTCCAGGGGCTTGCGCAGCCTGCCCGCTACAAATTTTGCCACAGTCTCCCCCGGGGTCCAAGCCGCGGAGCGGGGGTGGACGATCTCGTCCGGGTCCAGCATGCCCGACTCATCCCGAGGCATCTCCTTGGCAGAGGGTGCCGGAAGCCAAGATCTGGTCAACTCCCCGTCGTCGTCGGTGTCCGGAGAGTCGTAAACTGGAGAGGCGGGGGCCGTAGCCACGTCCCCCGAAGCGCTAGGGTCTACCAAGGGCGCAGGGGGCACCGCCGTTGCCTTTGCCAGGAAGGCGTCTCGAAGACTCTCAAATGCGCCCCTGTCCACACCTTGGGCCTCCGATGACGGCCCCTCCTTACAAGGCCTCTTCGGGGCGGGTGGCAACCCGCCGGACGTCCCCGGGAGATCGGGGATCGGGGGCACATGCGCCGATGCCAGCTTCGCGCATTCCTCCACGATGCGGGCGGAAAGGCGGTCTTCCATGGGGCCTACCACCTCCGTCACGCAGCGGTAAATCGAATTGTCCACCGCCTGGTAGAATTCGTCGTCCTGCAGATAGGGGTAAGGTTCCTCCTCGTATTCCCCTTCCATCCTTGAACCAAGGGCAAATCTGGGGCACCCTATAGGGCGGCAGTCGAGAAACTCTAATATGGGCAGGCCAACCGGCTGCGATCACGTTTTCAGGCCAACTGACGTGGCAGGTGGGCTGCACCAACCCCCAAGCGCGCAGACCCTCCTCGCCGGGACCGGGTCTTCGCACCCCTCAAGCGCGCTAAGCCACACTTTGAATCAAGAGGTGCACAAAGGACACCCGAAGGCGGATCACGCGGTCAGAGCCGCAATACAGACCCCAACGGGGCGTCAGAAGCAGGAAAGTACAGACCCGGGGCACCAGGTGTCAGAGGGGTACGCGAGGGCTGGCTCCTGCGCAAGCAGACTCCACGGCGCGGCTCCTGGCACTGCGGAGGCGCGCCGAGGGGTCGGCGAGACGACAGGCCGCCCCCTGGCGGTCTACTCACGCACCGCACACAAGTGGGGAAGAAAAAGGTCGCGTAGGAACGAAGAACGTTCCCGCGACCGGGGACTCTGTAAGGGAATAAACCATGCAGTGAGTCCCCCAACGATCGTACACAATACAATCAGCAATATCGAAAAAGGGAAAAAACATGAAAAGCACTTATCTGGCTGCGGGAGCAGCGAAGAAAGAGGAGGAAGAAGATGAGAAGTCCGGATTTATAGTGGTGATGGACAGAGTGGAAGGACTATGGACTATCGTTATACAAAGAGACTCTTGGGAGTTGTTTTTGATTTGTTGAACATTCCGTCAATGCTTTATGTTTAAAGCATTTTTGGTTATTATTATATATCTTTTCCTAAGCTGCTGTGGAGACTTTATGTTAATAAAGCGAAGGAAGATATAGCATAATCTGAAGCCTCCGGTCCTGACATAGAATCTACAGCACTGCGTGCCACGAACAGATTCTTACAGGGTATTTAACATTTTCCTTTCAATCTACATCAAAAAGATCTTTATTCTATGTAATATTAAAATCATTTATCTCAAAAAGTGATTTTCACACACAGACAACACCTGATCTGGTAAATGCTCAGCTTGTAAAGCTTTCTTAGCTTTTTTTAACATTTTTGTACTGTAGCACCATTTGAGTGGCTCTAATAGGCCCTATTGTCATGATGGACAGTCATGGTTGTTATACAAGCACCTGCTCACTTAAATCAACTGCTTTTTGCTTTATGGGTTGATCACACTGCAGTACCTGAAATTAATTATTCAGTCCTCTGTTTTAAAAATGCTTGGGATACAGTTGTATGCATTTGATTATATCAGAATGAGTGTACATTCCATTTGCATATACAGTTCAGTTCATTTAGCTTTATTTTGACATAAAAATTTCATAAAAGCAAAAATAGCAGAATGAAGAGGTAAAATTGATAAAATGTAGGGCCGTTTGGCACACTATAATATAAACAGCAAAGTTATGAGGAAAATATAATACCCAAGTAGAAAGATAAAATGACACACCATACACTAAAACACATACGAGCCCAATTCAAATATTCTTGAAATGTTTAAAATATTTAGACATGGATATAGACTTGTGGCATTCACTTGGTGTATGTTCGCTGTGTAATAACCCACATCCATCCCAAAACCTTGGCTACAGAACAGGTAATTGGGAGACTAGAGTCTGTCAATAGAATTGCTACAATACTACTTCTAGTCCCCAACAGTCTACATATAGGTGAAAGCCATTTCCTTCAAGGGTTTAAATAAGCTGGACATACAAACAAAGCATGAGGAAACGTTTCCTCACTAGATTGACAATGAGGACTTTTATCGTCCCTATCAGTATTCCAATTTTTGTTAAAGGATTTGATTGGGAGGGTTTCCACCCTGAATTGGAAATTGAATTTCTTATCAAGGGAATTACATTTACTACTTATCTGCTAACCCCAACAATGTTGTTTTTTTTCCACCAGGACTGGGAGTAAACTAGGAATTTCTCCTTTAATGTTGGCAGCGATGAATGGTCATGTTCCTGCTGTGAAATTGTTGCTTGATATGGGATCTGATATTAATGCTCAGATTGAGACAAATCGAAATACAGCCCTCACTTTGGCATGTTTCCAGGGCCGTGCTGAGGTTGTAAGCCTTCTTCTTGACCGAAAAGCTAGTGTCGAACACAGAGCCAAGGTAGGTTATAAGCAGGGGATTTACATTGGCAATAGTTTTCTTAGATATGTCTTTTTGTGTTGCTGCATTCAATAGATTTTAATTTGTCAGTGATGTTTTAGTGTGGCTTATCGTTTTCTTTGTTTGAAATATTGTATCCGCCTTTAAATTTTAAAATGCCTTCATCTGTTATCGATCTTGGATGGGGCACCACTTGACCAGGTGTGTGAGAAACTGTTCCACTGAGAAGCAACATGGTTAAAAAAGGCCACACAGGTTAGCAAAATGAGGACCTCGCAGCTTGTTTTCAGAGAATGATCGAGTTTCTGTAAAAGCACCCACAATTGCTTCATTGCAGTCCAGTGCATGTTGAAGGTTCCCCATCACAACCTCCAAATAGGAAAAATCTCACAAAATGACTTCAAAATTCAATCCACTTCAACTTTGTCTTAAAATGCAAGATAATTGGCTTCAAAAAGCCCATTATAAAGACACCAGCTTACAGTTATTCAAAGGAAGACTCTTTACCCTATAAGGTCACTAGAACTCGTGCCCACACCATGTGCAACATTCTCATTAATAATTTTACAGCAAATGTTGAAGTGATATTATTGATGATGCCATAGATGATGCTGTGAGTAAAGTAAAATGTGGGTTAATTAGCAGTGCATGGCGAAGGCTAGAGTTCTAGTTACCTTGGGGAACAAGTTATTTCAGATAACTCCAACTATAATGGCTGAAGTATATGGTTTTGTGTGTGTAAAATCTGAACCGAACTATAACGTCCCTGTAACTTTTGTTTTTAGTGAATTTAAAAATAATTTTTTACTTCTATTTCCTATTTACGTCTGAATGTAATTTTTTTCTATGCTATTTTCATGAACTTAACGTTTGAAGAAAAAAAATCTATTTCCCAACTATAACGACTCTGTAACCTTTGTTTTTTCAGTGAATTTCTGTTCTGTTAATGTAAGTTCCTTAAATTTAAAAAAAAATGAAAAATTATATTTCCTAATAGTAACGTTCCTGTAACCTTTGTTTTTTCAGTGAATTTATATGGCTTTTATTGCTATATCCGTGAATTTCTCAGTTTAAAAAAAAATGCTATTTCATAACTATAGTATCCCTGTAACCTTTGTTTTTTTCCTGTGAATTTATAGTTTTTTGAAAACGTAAAGTAATTTTTAATTGCCATATGTTTAGGCTGTGACTGGAGGTTCTTTGGCTGCAGGGTGTGCCCTGTAACAAACTCCCCAAATGCATACAACACAAGAAGGGTACATGAAGCCCCCCTCCCTGAGCAGATTTCAACTTTGGGAACCTATCCTTCGGGCCAGGCATATTTTGTGGGGAGAAGGGGCCCATGCCCCCTCCCCGGACTGTTTTTGGCCCCAGGGGCCTCATCCAATTGAGCCCACCACTGTAATTATGGAGGGGAGCACAAAGCCCCCTCCCAGGGCCGATGCTGGCCCGGGGACCCTATCTCCCGGGGCCTGGCCTTATTGTAAACAAGATGGGGGGGGGGCATGGAGGCCCATCCCAGACTGATATTTGCCCTTGGCACCCCATCATCTGGGTCCCAGTTAATTACTAAAGGGGGAGGGGCTGTGTGGCCCACTCCCCAGGCCGATTTTGGCCCTGAGGACCCCACTCTCTCTGGCCCAGCCAATTAGTAAAAAAGGGAGCTGAACACCTCTCTCATACAGTGTAGTAGAGTTCTGTAGAGTGGTGTTAATATACAGTGGAGAAGTGTGTCATAGAGAGTGGAGCAGCTCAAAGTTGGATAAAGTATCCTACAGTGGAGTTGAGTGGAGTCGCATAGGATAGAATGGAATAAGTGTAATAGAGTGGAGTGGTATGTTGTGATGTAGAGGTGAATAGAGTGGCTTGGCCTATTGTACAGTGAAGTAAAGTCTTAGACAGTGGAGTGCTGTCATACAGTGCAATGAACTGCATGGAGTGCTTTAAAGTGTCATAAAGTGGAGTGCCACGGTGTGGATTACAGTGTTTTACAGTGGGGTGTTGTGGAATAGTCTATGGTAGACTGGAGTACCATACAGTGGAGTGGAGTATAAGTGCAGTGGGGTAAAATGGAATAGCATATACCGTAGTGGTGTGGCAAAAGTGAAGTAGAGTGGAATGGTGTGGAGGGATGTACAGTGATGTGGTGTACAGGGGAATAACGTTGAGTGTAAGTAGCGTAGAATGAAGTGCCATATAGTGGAATAAAGTAGAGTGGCTTAGAGTGGAGTTGCGTAGAGTGTAATGGCGTACATTGGGGTGTGATTGAACGAAGTGGAGTGGCATAGAGTGTAATAGCGTAAAGTGTAGTATTATACAGTGGAATAGCGTAGACTGGAGTGGCATAAGTGTAATAGCGTACAGTGTGGTACTTGAAACAGACGATGCCTGAAATTAGGTGAACAAATGTACGTGTAATGTGTAAGGAATCTATATTATGAGCTGTAAATGTTAATTTTTGGTAGTTGGTGTAAATATTGTAAGTGTTATAAAAGTTCTACGTGCTAAAATGCTTAGTTATTTTTTGTGCCGAAGTATACCATGGTAACTTTGTGGTATATCGCGGTACATGGCGAGGAGAAGACAGTATTTGATAGGTTGATGGCTGTCTTTACTAAACGTAAAAGGCAGCCATGTAGTTTTCAGCACACTTTGGCTGTATTCTGAGTTAACGCCTTAGATATAGATAAGTAGCAGGTTTTATTGCTGTCCCCTAACTATTACCACTTTGTTAATGTGGTAATAGTGGAATGTATTTATAATTGTCAATATTTTTTACAGTACTTTACGGAATAGTGTGTAGTGTTTTAAATAGTTTTTCTAATTAGTGCAATAATTATGAGAATTAAAAATACACTGTAGTATACTATATTGGTAAAATATAGTGAGGTACAGTGTATTTAATGTTTTTTTTGTTTTTGTATCATGGTACTTCCTAGAAATCTTAGTGGTACTCGGTACATTTTTATATATAACTATATAGAAACTCGTAAATTTCCCTACCTATTACCACTTTGAGTAGTAATAGGTGGGAAAAATTATAAATCCTAATTCCTGTATCAAAGGCACTAACCCAGAACATTAAAAGTGGCCTTAAAACAACATGGCTGCCTTTCACTTTTGCATAGGCAGCCATTAGTCAAAAAATGCCTTGTCATCACGAAGTACAGCTTTAGTTTCATGAAATGCTGCTAAATTTCACTAAATTACTGCGACAACAGATATCTCTAAGTTTAAATGCCTTATAATGTAAAGAGTACTTGCCTGTAATGCCGAAAAGGCAAATCTGCACACCATTATCTACAATCCTGCCAAATTTACTGGAAATCCGACTGGGGATTTGGCCGCTTTGCGGGCATGATAAGTCTGTGGAAAAATCTATTGGTGCACAAATGCATTTTGGGACCCACCCTGCCCCCCTCTTTTATCTTTGCACCCCCTTGACCAATTGCAGCAAAACTTTCCATCCTCCACCAATGTAGAAAAAGCAATAGGTTTGAAAATATTTGTGGTGATTTGTGACAATGGGGGCAAAGTTATTAGCGAGTAAAAAATCTAAGTAATTCCTATATCTGAAAATCTCAGCTATACCTACAGAGTGGCAACTGCCACATACATAAAAACACACACACTCACACACTATCACTGTCTACTTTGATAAAGGGTAAAGGTCCATATGAATTTACTCTTTCCATACAGCCTAAATGAACATTTATTAAATATAGACTCTCTCGGCATACTGTGCTGTTAGATCAGGGCACTTACTGTCAAACGTCCATTGAGAGTAGGGGGTAAGTGTGCACACTGTCACACATACACTATCCCAAAGATAGTATATAATAAATAAATTGCAAGATCGATATCTGCATCCTAAAGCAACAATAACTCATGAAGGAGGCAGAGGGAGCTAAAATATCAGGATTCCTTGACAAAAATTTGCCATTGACTTCAAATAATATGCCAGATCCAGTCCAAGAACACTGCTTCAGCATTTTACACTCGTTCAGTTGGAAGACATTTAGAAAAAAGCAGCACTGCAGTGCAGAAACACATAAGTTTACAAATAATGCATTACAGCTAAAAGTATTTCATACAGAATCGCAAGCAGTAAAAAAGAATCAGAATGCTTGGCCACACAATGGGTTTAGTAGCCTAGTAGTGTGGGATCTCGTTCCACTAGACACCCATGTCCAAGAGGAGAGGAGGAAAAAAGTGACTACAAGTAGACCTTTCCAGCTCTACCAGATGGTGGAATATGCATAGCATGTGAACCTAGAAGAGCTTCATTTGCAAAACCATTGTTACAAGTAAGTAACTTGTTTGTTTATTCTAGAGATGCTTTCCAAATCTGAGGGTACTGTTCAGTTCCTCATGTTGAAGTACTTGCTAAAATCTGCTTCTGACAAAGCTAGGGTAGTCACCCTAAGGGTGGAAAAGAAATTCAAACTCTCTCCTAGCGCCCCAACATATATTAAGGGGCAGGTTCTACGTGACTCTGGTAGTGTGGTGCACACCGCCCACAAGTGCACCACCGTCCAGGCCACCGACTTATCTTCCAAACAAGGAGGCCAAGAAGGTAGATGCAGCAGGCAAGAGAATGACAGTATGATCCCATTGGCGGATAACCAGTTTGGTGGCACTCTCGTCCTGCTTTGAGAGGACAGAGTGGGAGTAGATGATTCTTAAGCACCTTCCAGAGAAGATCAGAAAGTGTGTTGGAGGATATTGTGTTGAAAGACAAAATACTCTCCATTGTCGGCATCCGCTGTACGTTGGATGTCGCAAACACAGGGTCTAGGGGCATTAATACCATCGTCGTACTCAGACGACACACCAGGCTTTTTATCTCCGGGTTAAAGCCTGTGGTCCAGCAGCGATTCCTCAACCTGCTTTTCAACACGGAGCATCATTGCGGACCCCAAGCTGATGAAATCCTGGCTACAATTTAAAAAAATGAAAAAATACATAGATAGTTCATTGAAGCCGTTTAGACCACTTTGTACATGTACTTCTTTCGTAAGCAGCAGCTCTGAGATGGAGAAAAGAGCGCTTT
The DNA here is from genome assembly GCF_964263255.1 of Lissotriton vulgaris. Lineage (NCBI taxonomy): Eukaryota > Metazoa > Chordata > Amphibia > Caudata > Salamandridae > Lissotriton > Lissotriton vulgaris. Next base: position 1,031,090,591 of record NC_141695.1, read on the forward strand.
ATCAAAGCATTTCCACTCTTACAATATGCAGTAGCACGCTTACAAGCAGCCAGACAGGTGGTGGGGGGGGGGGGGCTCCAATAGGGGGCTGACAACAGATTTCGGGGAAATGATGACCTCCGCTATGGAGCTGCCACCTCCAAGCAGTGATTTCCCCCTTCTCCAGTATTGGGGTATCTTTCATAGATTCACATGCTTGAATCATTCCGTCGACTATGTGTGAGTACCACGAGTCTTATAAATAGCAATAAATATGCATAAAATAGCCATATCATAGGTAAATTAGAACCAGGAAGTAAAATAGTTAGACGTCAATAGGAATTTTTTTTCCACTTTCACGACTCATCCAAGTCATTATACATAGTCCAAACCACAGCCAATCAGACAACAGCACCCTCCAGAATGTTCTCCCCAGAGGCTCAGGCTCTCCGATTTTCTACTGCATGTCGTCTGAAGGGAGTCTCTCTGTGCTCTGCTCAGTACTTCTTCAGGTTTCTTCAGAATTTCTTCATTTTATGATATCTTCTTCAAAGAAATCTCTCTTTAGACCTTGTGAGTCACGTGGGAAGCTCTGGCTGTTTTCTGAAGACCCCCCACAAGAAATGCATTTTCTGCTTGTACCCGGACCACCAGGTGAGAGACTGCAAGATCTGTAAAACTTTCCCTCAAAAGACTTTGAGGTACAGAGAGGGACGTATAGTTCTGCGGCTGCAGAAGATTAAGGACCAAGACAACCCCTTATCTGACATTGAGAGTGTTTCCTCTGTCAGGACTGCTTCCTCTACGAAGAGGGCTAACAGCACAGATTTGTCTTCTCCTAGGGCTAATGTGTTAAAAAAAAAAAAGCACACCTCAAAGATTGCTGAGTTGCCTTCCACATCAAAAAAGGCTCTTCTGCCTCTTAAGGGTAAAACTCTACCTTCTACACCCCCGAGAAAGACTCTGAAATCTCCGGCTTCAAAACCCATTTCTGACAAATATTTACCTCAGAAACTGGGTCCCTCGTCGTCCAGGATGTCTTCGTTGACGAAGCCTGCCATCACGTGACTACTACATCAACTGCAACTTTCTCGTCTCCAAAGCCTCAAATGATACTGTCGTCTGCTTCCTCGCCATAGACACTAGTGTCCGTCTCCGTGAGACCAACCACGTCAGTCACTTCCTTCTCATCAACGTTGACGAAGAAGTTGAAGACTGCCGTCGACGCCCCTTCGTCGACGAAGAGTTAGAAAGCCTCATCGACGATTGCCTCGTCGACGACTCCCTCGTCGACAGCCACCTAGTCTACCGCCACTTCGTCGACGACTACCTCCTCGATGGCCGCCTAGTTGATGACTACCTCGTCGATGCTGCAACTATCTTCATGCACTGATCTCCAGGTTTGGTCTTAGTCTACAGCTACAGCATCCTCAAAGTCTTCTATGGTACCGTCTATACAGGTACCACCGTCGACAGCAGCGCCTTCCTTGCTTCAAAGACTCAAATCTTCCTTGGAGGTCCTCTCTCCGATTCACACTTCCCCAAGTAAAGTTCCTCTTGCGTTGCCCGAGAAGTTATTGGATTATGTGGCCAATGAGAAAGAATCTGATGAGGACGATAGACTGCCAGAAGCCCTTCAGAGCTCTTCATTAAATACCAAGATGAAGATCAAGAAGGTGATTATTACCCTGAGACTGCAGCTTCAGCTCCAGAGTCAAACCCTACTGCACAAATGCCTCCATCTCTTCTAAACAACTTACAGCACATGTTGGACGACTACTATAGCCAATATCCTCCATCTGAATCGGCTTCTTCTTTCCTACCAACGCCGTTCCTTAATCTTATTCAGTGCTAAGGTCGCCCTGACCAGTTTCTCCAGTGGCTTCGGTGTCCTATCACCTTCAGTTAGCTCATACCACGGACAATGACAGAGAAGAAGGAGAATTGGATGACAGATCACTCTTTACGGAATGGGATGACTATTCTATACAAACTCTGTCTGCTTCTACTCTTGCTTCTGTTGACTCACCTTCAGTTGACATCTGAGATTTTCATGTTTTAATGGAGAGAGCAGCACAACGGTTCCTCCTTCCAATGGAAACCAAGAAGGATGATTGTTTCCTTTACAATTGTAAGGACCAGCCAAGGAGACAAGAACGAACAATCCCTATTATCGACTTTATTTGGCAGGAAGGCCTGAAAGTCATGAAGACTCTTGCCCCCATTTGTGCAGTCCTGCCTCGTCTCGAAGAAATACGAGGCACCGGATAATTCACCAGCATGTCTGATAGGTCAGCCTAAGGCAGATTCCTTTATCTCCCAAGTAGCATGGAATCCCTCCTCTCCATTTTCGGCTTCCCCTGATTGGGATGGGAGATGTCTAGATTACATTGGGAAGAAAGTTTCAACAATGGCGGCCACTACTGTCTGGGCAGCCAACTCGCTGGCCATCTTACGCCACTATGATAGACAGATGTGGTCAGACATCTCTCCCTTCATCGAGATGTTACCTGAGCCCTCCAAGTCAGAAGTGCTCAAAATCCTCCAGGAGGCATAACGAATCTCGGCTGAGATTATTGATTCTACTGTGGATGTTGCGTCTACAGGTTTTCGGCAACTGGCAGGTGCTGCGGTTCTTTGGCGACAGTGCTGGTTAAAATCCACCTCATCTCGTCAGTAAGTTCAGACAAAAATAATTGACATGCCCTTTGATGGCGAGTGGATTTTTGATCAGCACATTGACCATGCCCTCCAAGGTATTAAAAAAAGATACTGAGACGGCAAGATCTCTTGGTACTCTTCAGTTTCGAGGTGCTAGTGGTTGTGGATCCTTCTCCGGTTGAGGAGGCTATAACCAGTCCAGACAATACCAGTCCTATCAAGGTAACCAAGGTTACTCTTCTCAACGACAACAATCCTTCAGGCAATAACCAACGATGTCATATATACAAAATAGAAGGAAGTCCTACTGCGGACCTGATACATCTAAGAAGCAGTGACAGCTGCCACCTGCTCTACCGCTCATTCCTACAAAAGTTGGAGGAAGGATCTCCCGTTTTTACTCGACCTGGTCTGCTATAACCACAGACAATGGGTCTTGGACATTGTGGCCAGAGGCCACGTTCTAGAGTTTGTCTAACTTCCTCCGAATTCTCCTCCCAAATGTGATGTTGAGGAATGGAGTGATCGAAGTGGTTCCAAATTTACAAAGAGGCACCGGTTTCTATTCCAGATATTTTCTAATAAAGAAATCGGGAGAATGGCGCCCCATTCTGGATCTTCGTTCCCTAAACAAATATCTCAAAAAGCAATCCTTCCATATGTTGACTCTCCAAGAAGTCCTTCATCTCCTCACTCCGGAGGATCACATGACCACCCTCGACCTTCAAGACGCTTACCTTCATGTCGCAATTTTATCCAAACACAGAAAGTTCTTGAGGTTCATAGTGGCTGGCAGGGACTTCAAGTTCAAAGTCCTTCCCTTCGGACTACATTCTGCGCCCCATGTTTTAACCAAAGTCTTGGCACCGATGGCTTCGACAAAAGGGAATACAAATATTTCATTATTTAGACGACTGCCTTATCAAGGCAAATTCTTTCACAGACGCAAACGCCCATACTCAGAGATGTCTGTCTCTTTTCCAATTTCTGGGTCTCTCCATCAATCTAGACCAGTCTCAACTCATCCCTTCGCAAACAAGAGCGTTCTTAGGAGGCACCTTAGACACACTAAAGACACCAGCCTTTGTCTCAAACGAAAGACAACAAAAGCTTTGCAAGCTTGCCCAACTACTACGCTCAAAAAGGTGCATTTCTTTCCGACAGTTCAATCCACTTCTGGAGATGCTCTCACCCTGCATTCCCCTGGTCCCCAACTGTCGTCTCAAGATGAGACCCTTGCAAGAGGAGCTCAACAAACAATGGCTTCAGGTTTCAAGGTCTTCAACGATCTCATCCGCATCACACCTCCGATACGGAAAGCGCTGTTCTGGTGGACTTGCAAATGGAACGTTGCAGCAGGCCTCTCGTTCCTAGTGGAGGCTCCAAGTTTCGTCATCACCACAGACGCCTCCCTTCATGGACTCACTGTCAACAGCAAATGGGATGCTCAACAAAGGACTTGTCAAATCAACCTTTTGGAGTTGCTAGCAATCATTCTAGCTCTAATATCATTTCTCACCCTCATTCTCGGACCCTCAGTGTTGATCCGGACGGACAACACAACAAGTATGCACTACCTAAACAAATAAGGAGACACAAGATCCACTTTGCCCCTGCAAGCCCAGCAAATTTGGGATTGGGCGATCCAGCATCAAATAACTCTTGAAGCGGTCCATGTCACGGGAGTATCCAACATCCTTGCGTACTCCCTCAGCAGGTCGACGGCGTCCAACCACAAGTGATAACTCCATCAACCTACGTTGGATCGCATATTTCAGAAGTGGGGTCAACCCGATTTGGACTTGTTCGCGACCAGTCTGAACCTCAAATGCCCATTCTACTCAAGTTGGCATCCCCAACGGGACTCGTGCGGGAATGCGTTTTTGATGAACTGGTCACAGATCTATGTCTACGCTTTTCCGCCGATACTGTTGGTTCCCAGGTGTAGGAGAGTAGGGTCTGCAATCCTATGGTCACCGCAGATTTTTGCTTTTTGCTTCACTGGTTTACAACTTTCCCTGGCTGTGGGCCTGCTAATCAGACCCACAGCCTAGCTGTTCTCTCTCTAAATTGACACACATGTACTTTAGGTGCATTTACCAATTCGTATTGGGTCACTCTTGTAAGTCCCTGTACAGTGTACCATAGGTACCCAGGGCATAAGTGCACCCAAGGCCTACCAGGGGCTGCAGCATGTATTACGCCACTCCTGGCTGGCCATCTAAACAAACACAACTGGCTGGTAACACAGCTGGGGCAAGGTGGTGTAATCACCCTTTGATGTAGATATAGTATACCTTATCTAACCCAAAATGGACACATATATTTCTATGTCACTCCTATGGCAGGCCTTATCAATCCTGAAGGCAGAGTGCTTGGAAATAAGTGAGATGGTGCTCTAGCATGAGCTGAGCCTGTCTGCAGCTTTCGGAACCATGTCCTTTAGCTGTTTCCATGATAGTGCCATACCATATACTCTTAAGTGCATTATAATCCTCGCGGTTATTGCTAACTTTGGTTTGGCATTATCAAAACCTGTTGAGTATGGTGTCATACGATTTAGAATACTACCCCCTCGTCAGTTCTGGCGACGGGGGTAGCATTCCAACCTTTTAGAGGGACACAACATGTACAGAACTAGAACCCCAGTTAAAGTTAACCAGAGCCTCAGCATCACAAAATGGATGCTGTAACCACCCCCTTTCTGGTCCCACCCATGGGAGGGACCTAGTTGCTAGTACAGCCCCCTTTGGCAGAGTAAAGGTAGGAGCTGGTCCCATTTCAAATTAGATTATCCTGAACAACTCTACGAAGAAGAAACTCTGGACTTCGACGTTCTGCTCCACAGAAGACTGAAATCTCCCTTGTGGCCAAGGAGTGACCGCCCTGCATCCGCAGGCACCATCAAGCGTCCTAGCGGTTCACTTTGTCGTCCTTCCTGGCGGAACCAGACTTCAGAGCCCGACGAGACCCGGACTCCCAGACCTCTCCGACCTCAACTCACATCTGCAGCACAGCTGAGATCCGTGGGTGCGACGAGACACGTGGGACCGGCCATCTTGAAGAAACTGCACTTCGCTTCCAGCACGACCTCTGAGGCACCCTTGAGTGAGTGCTTTGGGGATTGAGAAGCCCCAGCCCCGAGCCAGCTCCTGCATCGAAGACCAGCCCTCCAGCATCCACGAGATCGGCGTGGGGCCCTTCTGCTTGATTGCTACTTGACGCGTTGTCTGGTCACTTGCCGGCTGACTAGTGGCCTCCTAGACGACGAAACCTTGAAACTACGCCACTGGTCTTGTTGCTCCAGACTGGCCCTTGTTTCCCTGCAAAGGATAAGTACCCCAGACCCTCCTGGTCCGCACCAGACGCCATCTTTACTTGCCGCTTGGGTTTGCATTTTCCAAGGCCTGTTGACTCCGATCCTGGAACCGACACCGCCGACAGCGAGAGCCTGCGTGGGACATCTCGTGCCTCCATCCTGGTAGTCGACGACGCCTCCTGGTTCACGTGGCTGCCGAGTCAAGCGTCACCTCTTCACCTGATCGCAACAACATCATCTGGTTCCTTCCTGGTTCCACTCCGGTCACTGGCTAGTGACTTTGAACACTGTCCCCTCTGCTTTCAGGTCTCCATCTTCTTCGATCCGCCCTTGGATCACTCCGGACATCTTCCTCCTGGTCGCCTGCAGCATCTTTTTTCCAAGGCTCCATGGACTTCAACGAGGAAACCCAACACACTTTCACACCTATGCACCCGCAGCCCGTGGGTGAGGTAACGAGAGCATTTCGGTGCTCATAGGTAGATTGACTCTCCTAGTGTCCAGGTATCCTGTAGTTTTGGTCTCAACCAGTCGGAACTGTAGTTACTTACCTATTTTGTAAATTGTTCGTGCCCATTGACTTTGCATTGAAACCCGCGTGTGTGATCTAGCACTGCACACGCGTCATGTGGGCCTCCTGCTCCTTACCTAAGGTTAGGGTAGTGTAGCCCCAGCGATTCTACAGCCTCTGGGCATACTCATTTCTTCTATCGTTCTACTTAACCCATTTACTTAGTATATGGTTTGTCATGCCCCTAGGGCACCATTGTAATTGTGCGACTTAAAGTATTTTTCTGAAGAGTATTGTTATGTGCTTAGCCCTCTGATCTCATAAAGAGTTCAGAGGTGTTTTGTTATTAATAAATATATTGTTTATTTTCTTAAAAACCTGTGTGGTGTCCTTTCATTTGGTATTCAAGGGGTTATATGTGGTAAAACAGCTGGCTTCACATGCCAAAAAAGTTTAGCCTAAGACTGCTCTGTCCATGCTTGCATTAGGATAGCTGGGCTATAAGGTTGACTTACAACCAATCACCATAAGGGTTGTTTGGACTGATACAAGGTGATCACTAGAACTAGTGAGCATCATATATCAGGCCAACTTCTCACATTGGTGTGCAGCGGTTGGAATTTGAGCTTGCTGTTGTTTATACCAAATATAATCTGAGATATCATTTGAAAGATCACAAAAGGTACCATAGGTACATACAACAAGCTTAGAAATACTCTGAGTTCTACTGAACCAGCTGTTGTAGTAGAAAAGGCCTAGCACACCCTGACTACAACTCTTAGCAAGGGATCAGTAGGAAAACCCATAGTGTAGGTAGGTGCACACACCACACCTCACTAGAAAGCATGCCTATCACAGGAGAGGCCGCAGTGACTCCCCTTGTGATTAGTGACCCTCCACAGGTCCTTTCCAGATATGCAGCACTCAGTTTCCAGGTGATGAGACAATTGTGTACCTCCAGGAAACTAAAACAGGGTTCCAACTCTACCCTTCCTTTTCTGTTAGGACGCTTAGAGGCCATTGATGCCAGAAGGGCCTCTAACCCAGGCCCCTCAGACCCAGCAGATGGAAGCATCCCCCCCTTAGAAGATGACCCTGACTCTAACCTCCCTGAAACTGAAAATGTAGATGGTAGGGAAGATGGAGACTTATCTGATGGAGAGGTAGACAATGGCCAAGCTTTAGTCAGCAGACTCAGTAGGGCCAACTTAAGCCTACATGGGGCTGAGGTTGGGGGAGCCCCAGACCTAGCCACAGGCAGGCCTAACCTTGGGAATAGAAGAGATGGGTCTCAATCCAGAGACTCAATCAATTCTATTCACTCCCATTGCTCTCCTGCATCTGCTCAGAGGGGGATGACTTCCCCTCAGAGGAGAGAGCAGGAGGCAAAGATGAAGGAAGTTAATCTGAGGATCCAACGGGAAGAATTTGCCCTTGCCAAGGAAAAACTTGCTTTTGCCAGAGAGCAGAAATTGAGTGGGAATCCTTATCTAAACGCCGCACAAGCCTCGAGGACATTGTTTTACCTCTGCAAGGGAGCCAGTTCCTGCCGTGAGCCAAGCCTCGCCGGACCCGCTTCGCTGGTCCCGCAGCGCGGCTTCAAGGTGACATTGGACCACCGTCAAGGGGGCTAATTTCCACAGACCGGCAGGGCTGCGAGCAACTGCGAGGACTCAGAGGACCAGGAGTCCCTGCGCGCCCCTGGACCAGCTGGGCTGCTCTCCCTGCCGGCCCCGCCCACCCGCTCTTAGCGTCAAAAGGCTGCTTCACCTGGCATACTGCGGATTCCTTATCTAAACGCCGCACAAGCCTCGAGGACATTGTTTTACCTCTGCAAGGGAGCCAGTTCCTGCCGTGAGCCACGCCTCGCCGGACCCGCTTCGCGGGTCCCGCAGCGCGGCTTCAAGGTGACATTGGACCACCATCAAGGGGGCTAACTTCCACAGACCGGCAGGGCTGCGAGCAACTGCGGGACCTCCGAGGACCAGGAGTCCCTGCGCGCCCCTGGACCAGCTGGGCTGCTCTCCCTGCCGGCCCCACCCACCCGCTCTTAGCGCCAAAAGGCTGCTTCACCTGGCATACTGCGGATTCCTTATCTAAACGCCGCACAAGCCTCGAGGACATTGTTTTACCTCTGCAAGGGAGCCAGTTCCTGCCGTGAGCCACGCCTCGCCGGACCCGCTTCGCGGGTCCCGCAGCGCGGCTTCAAGGTGACATTGGACCACCGTCAAGGGGGCTAACTTCCACAGACCGGCAAGGCTGCGAGCAACTGCGGGGACTCCGAGGACCAGGAGTCCCTGCGCGCCCCTGGACCAGCTGGGCTGCTCTCCCTGCCGGCCCCGCCCACCCGCTCTTAGCGTCAAAAGGCTGCTTCACCTGGCATACTGCGGATTCCTTATCTAAACGCCGCACAAGCCTCGAGGACATTGTTTTACCTCTGCAAGGGAGCCAGTTCCTGCCGTGAGCCACGCCTCGCCAGACCCGCTTCGCGGGTCCCGCAGCGCGGCTTCAAGCTGACATTGGACCACCGTCAAGGGGACTAACTTCCACAGACCGGCAGGGCTGCGAGAAACTGCGGGGACTCCGAGGACCAGGAGTCCCTGCGCGCCCCTGGACCAGCTGGGCTGCTCTCCCTGCCGGCCCCGCCCACCTGCTAGTTAATTGGATAGTCATATAAAGGAAGTACGGTTCCCGCCGCGCGGGAGCGCGGACAAGGTTGGGTTGGGCCCGGACCACCGTTAAAAATTCCTTTAGACCTAAAATTTTACATTTTGCACGGTTTGAAAAGGTATTTTGGTATTAACTGCCTTCATAAGGGAGGGGGACATATAGCACCAAAAGTTTAGTGGAATTATTTATCTATTCTTATAAACAAACCATTCAGAATCTAACCATGCCACTGAGATCAGGGAAAGAACGCTTAGTTCACATACAAACATCTAAGGGCGTAGTCTCTGGCCCTCTAGACGCCTTTATCACCAGAGCCACTGGAATATTGGAAAAAGAAATCGAAATGGTGGAACAAAGGCTATCTCTCGATCTAGTCACTGGAAAGCGCTCCTCAATGGGTACCTTAGCTTTAGTCAAAAGCCCCGTCTCTCATGCAGCATTTAACTGCATTTCTACCATCGAGACAGAGGCAATAGTCCATATGGATGGAGATGGGGTTAACTTATACCCTTCCCCAAACAATAAGGCCCAGATACTTAATGTTAACCAGACAAGGAATGGGGAGGGAAGCCAGAATACCGGGGATGATGAATATAGTTTGGTCAATTCACCCCAGTCTTTTGATTTTACTCCATCTAATATGTTTCAGTTGATCAAAACGAGCCCAAAACCGATTTCCCGGAAGAGAAAACATATCTCGAGTCCCCAGGGGGATAAAGACCATAAACAGCCCAAATTGAATGATACCAGCAGTGTGAGTAATCCACCCCAACCACCCCAAGGCTTTCCAATTGTGTACTGTCCATCATTAGCTCCCTCTGGGTCATCTAATCCTTGTCCAACATGCCTCAATAGTGACAACACTTTGTTGGTCAAAATTGAGGCTATGTTAAAAACCATTTTGCTCCCGGTTTTGGAGCGAACAAGGTTGATGACCGCTAAAATCGACGCACTGGAAACAGTAGTAAACACCAATTTGGGTTTATTTCAAAAATTATCAACGTCTAGGGTTGGGGTGGGGGTTCGTAACCCGAACCAGGGTCAAAAACAAACTGTAAATAATTCCTCTATGATTCAGGCCACCAAGCCGGTACCGCTAGGGGCAACTACCAATATTAACAAACCCATAGTAGGGGCAAAGTCCACTGTCGCAACAACCGCTGCTAGTAGAGGTCCCCCAAATAATCCACCAAGGGAGAAAAACTCAACCAAACCTAACCCAGTTAAAGCGACCCAGTCACTTTTAAAAGGTATGGTAAAACAATCTAATACTACCCCAGCTCAACCACCTAGTAGGGGTACTACTAACCCCCAATCCCCTAGGACTCAGCCTGTGGGTAAACAAAAGTTGCGCCCCTCTCCCCGAGTCAATCTACCCCCAGAAGCGTCCCAATATACCATAGTTTTAACTGGTGTAGCTCCTCTACGGGATGGTATTAAGGAGACCCAAGGGGAACTGCGGAACAAAGTAATTTACTGGCTAAATAAAAATCGCCCCCTACCTCCATCATCCCCTACAGAAATCCTTTATGTAAGGAGAGTAGACTGGGTGGGTAAGGGCACTAAAGATTTGGAAGGGGACTGTATCTTGATATCTTTCAAAGACCCCTGGGTGGTCAACCTAATACGACGAAAAGCAAGATTTGCCCGGCAGGGCGACGTCCAAACTCTGGACCTCGCTTACTTTTATCCTCATCCACATACCAACTATCCTATAGGCCCACATCAGTGGAGAGTGAGTGATGGGAGGTTTAGAGGGCCTAGAACACCCCACCTACAACAGTACCCCCTACTTTTCAATCACTTTGGAGCGCTGTCTGACCTGGAGTTGGTAGATTGACTGTGTTCTCCAATAACATTGAATAACCCTACCGTTGACACCGGGGAAGAAGTACAAACTCCTTTTAAATGTGTGACACCCTCGTTGGGTAACCAGTCCATGCCATATAAAAAGGTAAAAACGAGGGTCCTGGCTGAGGGGGATAGTGTGCAAAAAATCAATATTGAAGAAAAAGGGGTTAGAAACATGTCCAAAAGCACCACCCACACCATTTCCTCCTCCCCTGTTCATCTAGGTAATAACCACGCTGAACCCACCACAGCAACATTTAATATTGTGTCATGGAATGTTGCTGGAGTGAAGGCTCGTATAAACTCTGAGGATTGGCTGGAGTTTATTGATAAATATGACGTAGTGTTACTCCAAGAGACCTGGGCAACTGCACATATACACAAGCTGGTTTTATAAACTTTTTCAAACCTGCAACTAAGAGTAATAAAGGGCGTGCTTCAGGGGGTTTGATAACGTGGGTCAAACAGGATTGGGGATATACAACCACCGAACTTTATGTGGACCACCCCGACATCTTGGCAATTGGGTTGAGCAAGGAAGGCGGTCAGCACATGCTCATTATCAACATCTACTCCCGTGGTCTCCCTGGTGGTCGTTGTCCGCCGATGGTGGGTGTCTTGGACAATCTTTTGGCAGGGTGGAACAAAGGAACATTGATCCTCTTAGCCGGCGACTTAAACTGCACTATTGAGCCGCTCTACTCAGCAGGGGACAGCTGGGGGCCCGAAGAGGATGCTACTTGGAATATACCGGATCTAATGGTCAGCAAACCGGTCAAAGCAACGGAGGCCGCCCTGAACTGGACTGCTTTTTGTCTCACCTGGGGTTTAAGGGCTGCAAACGCCGTACTCCATCCGACCATGGCGCCAATTTTACTTTTGACAATGGCCTGAGAAAGTCGCATAGACTATATCTTTTTTAAAATGGAATTCTGGAGTCTGTTGGTTGATATGGAAATTGTCCCCCGCCCAGAAAGCGATCACAACCCCCTGTCTCTGAAACTTAAGGTGCACGGTGTGGTAAGACTGGAAGTTCCAGACCCTAAGGGGCTTGGGGTTGTAACCATATCAAATGATCGTAGGAGATTGAAGTGGTCCAACATATCAGGTGACGAAACTATACAGACCAACATAGAAAAAGTGGTGATGCTCGCATCAGACAAAATGATGTTAAAGGACATAGGGAGGGGTACCTCAGAACCAAACAAAATTATGGACTTACATGACCAATGTTTTTCTGAACTTAAGCTACTTTTTTCTAAACCATGTCAGAGGGGTGTTGGGCGACCGCTTGCCACTCGGGCAAAGTGGTATAACAAAGATTGTAGGGAGGCTCACAGTAACCTAGTCGAAAAAGTTAAATCTAGAAATATGTCTGCTGTAAAGGAGGCTAGGAAACGGTACAAAAGAGTACAGTGGGAAGCAAAGAGGGCGTGGGAGGATGATTATTGGGCTGATCTTTTGGATGCCACCAAGTCAAACAACCAGACTAAATTTTGGGACATAGTAAAATGGGGGAAGGATGGTGATTCCCGTATTCCAACTAGCCATGTGTCTCCAGAAGCCTGGATAATCCATTACTCATCTCAATTTAGCTCAGAAGGCATCGACCCTCCTCCTATTTTGAATAAGTTGTATGTAATGCCCTCTTGTGAATCAACTCTGATCTTCACTAATATCGAGACAGAGTTAGCTCTTGGTTTAACTCAGCGGGGGAAAGCTCCTGGTTTGGACCAAATACCAGCCGATTTGTTTAAAACAAACACTGCTCTTTGGGTTCCATATATAACAAACATTGCCAATGCTATAGCAAAGGGTGCACGCATTCCCAAAACATGGAAGGGGGCCGAGATTCTTCCTATATATAAAAAAGGAGACAAATCTAATCCGGGCAACTATCGCCCGATTAGCTTAATCGACTGCCTCCAAAAGGTCATTGCCCGTATGATCTTGGCCAGAGTGCAAGGGTGGATGGACACTGAAAACATACTATCTCCCATGCAGGCGGGCTTTAGAACTGGTACGAGCACCACTGATCAGGTGCTCCGATTCTGTATGATCTTCTGGAAGGTGGTTACGCTAGGCGGTGGTACCATCTTTGCCGCATTTATAGATCTGAAGTCAGCCTTCAATCTGGTACCTAGGGGTAAATTGTGGCAGGTACTGAGGGAATTGGGAATGCCTGGAGCACTACTGGAGCTGATCATTAGATTGCACGAAGAGAACTATGCTAGGGTAAGGTGGGGAGTACAGGGACAACATACGGATTCCTTCCCTGTAACCCGAGGAGTTCGACAGGGGTGCGTTCTCGCGCCCACTCTCTTCCTACTCTTTATAGACCAAGTCGTAAAATTCTTCTCGGCCACCCATACTGATGCCCCGACCTTGGCAGGGACTAAATTCCCCATGCTCATCTTCGCTGATGACACCTTACTCCTATCCAAGACCCGGGTAGGCCTGCAGCGGGCCTTGAACAGTTTTGAGGAGTTTTGTGTGAAAAATGACCTCCAGGTAAATGTGGGCAAAACCAAGTTCATGATTTTAACCAGGAATAACATCACACGCAGCAACGTTCAAATGAGCGGGGTCAACCTGGAACAAGTTGAAACTATGACTTATCTGGGGGTCACTTTGGACCGCCGTCTGTCGTGGAAAGATCAAATCGCGACGCAGCACTTAAAATTCGCCCAACTGACTGGCTGTCTTTTGCGCGAGCAGAAGAGATCTATCACCAAACGGGTTATCCCTGCCTTGAGAATTTATGACACTAAAATAAACGCTGCCATACTCTATGGGGCTGAGTTATGGGGATATATGGACCTCTCCAGTCTTTATAAAATTCAGTGCAAATTCCTACGGAATTTGGTAGGGTTACCACAGTCCTCCCCATCGATACCCCTTTGCCATGATATGGGTTGCCAACCAATCACAGACATGGCGAGATTTAGAGTAGTGGCTACCTGGAGGCGCTTATGGACCTGCCCGGATCTCACATTATTTGCTAAAGAGTTAGCAGAAGTGAGGTCCTTGGGGGGCTCAGAACGAATCCCTTGGCTTCGCTCGGTGAAAAAGAGTCTGCACGATATGGGCCTAAAACATCTGTGGGTCTCCCCAGGCACCAACACTTTCCCATCTAAAAAAGAATTCAAAGAACTATTTTGGGCCTCAACCCGCCACTCTTTGGTAATCGCCTCCAGTTCTGGTAGCCTCACGGGAAGATTCTTAAGCTTCAAGCTAGACCCCTCCCGTGAGACCTACTGGGACATTATCACCAGACCTCTGGACAAGAAACTCTATCATCAGTTTCCCGTGGGTGCCTTAGCTTTGAATTCATTTACTTCATCCTGGGGTAAAACCTCCACTGGTTTCTGTAGCTGGTGCCCAGATCAAAAAGAAACAGAAGGTCATCTATTGTTTGCCTGTCCGCAGTACTCTGAGCCCCGTTCCACATGGCTAAAACCCCTGTTCAAATGTCTTTCCTGCAGAAGGTCTTCCAAGGCAATCTGGGTGCTGAAAACGAATACCTCGGAAATATTTGTGACATGTTTGGCCAAATTTTTAGGATGGGCATGGGTAATCAGGTCTAGAAGGAATTCATCTTAACCCCTTTACTGCTAAGGCAATATTTTACTTCTCATATAATTTCCATTGAAATCAAGGGAAATTCCATGACGAGTTACCCTTGTCATTAGCAGCCAAGAGGTTAATTGTATCATGTAAGATTTCATTAAGTTAAAAAAAATTTTAGTCCCAGGTTTACATATGTCTTGTACAACCAACAAAACTTAATAATCTGTTTTAACCGTGATTCCAATGTAAAGTGTATAATATGCTCATTAGTTTTTTCTATAAAATTTAATGTATAGTGGTTATGTTTTGTAATGTTTTTTACTTTTGTCTTTTATGATTTTATTATCGAAATAAAGACATTAAAACCTGAAAAACCTAGGTGGGATAGAACCCACTGGTGGCAGCAGTATCCCTAGGGATAAAGACAGGAGTTTTGATAATAGACATCTGAGTAAAATAGTGCCTCCCTATAAGACAGGGGATGATATCCACAAATGGATGACTGCTCTGGAGAGGGCCTGCAAAGTACAGCAGGTACCCAAGGGTCAGTGGGCAGCTGTATTGTGGCATAAGCTCCTCACGGTTAGAGATGAGGATGCTAATGACTACCAAGTCCTGAAAAGTGCACTGATTGATGGGTTTGGCCTAACACTGAACAGTACAGGTTGATGTTCAGAGATACCCAGAAAACTCAGGCTCAGGATTGGACTGACTTTGTTGATTGTGCCACTAAGGCCCTAGAAGGCTGGTTACTGGGAAGTAAAGTTACTGATTATACAGGATTGTACAATCTTATAATGATAGAACAAATCTTAAATAAGTGTCAGAACCAGTTGTTGCATCAGCACCTGATTGACTCAGATCCGACCTCTCCCCAAGAATTGGGAAAGGCGGCAGACAAATGGGGCAGAACCAGGGTTAAGCAGCAGAACCAGAACCAGGGTGGTGGCCAGAAGAAAGCGAACCAAAAGGGTAGTAATCAAAATCAACAAAATGACCAGAAGACTTTAACAGGGCCCCAACAATCTGAGGGTGGGTCCCAGAATTCCCAAAAGAAGAAGAATGATGGTCAGAAGAAACCATGGTGCCAATACTGTAAAAATAAGACTGACTGGTTTAGTGAGTGCACCAAGAAAGGCTCAGCTCCTACCACTACTGCCCCTAAGGCACCTGCACCCCCTAGTACAGTTAGTAGTAGTAGTGTACCCCCCAAGGCTATAGTTGGGTTAACCCTGGGAACTGAGGTGGGTTCTGACTAAGGGTGGGCGGCCAGCTCCGTGCACGGAGTGCGCGTAGTGCCTTCTCCTACGCATTTTACGTAGCGGGCGTAGCCAGGCGGCACTACGCGCGCTCCGCAGACGGTGCGTAGCCGGCCGCCACCCGCCCTCCCTAAATACTTCAATAAAAGGATAGATAGCTTTTAAAAACACTTACCTTGTCCGCCGCATCCCCGGGGCTCCCTCTCGCCGTCCCTGGATTCGCGCCGCCATTTCGAATACTAATGCGCATTCGCGGGCGGCCGCGCATGCGCATTTCTCACGAGAAATGCGCATGCGCGGGCGCCCGAAATGGCGGCGCGAATCCAGGGACGGCGAGAGGGTGCCCCGGGGACGCGGCGGACAAGGTAAGTGTTTTTAAAAGCTTTCTATCCTTTTATTGAAGTATTTAGGGAGGGCGGGAGGGAGGCGGGCGGCACGTAGTGGGGCTACGCGGAGTGCGCGGGTGGGCGTAGTTTTGTGCCCACTTCGCGTAGCTCCGAGTAGCCCCACTTCGCACACTACGCCCAGGGTTAGTTCTGACTTAGTCAGAATACCTACTCAGGCTGTTCTTGTTTGTAGTGGGGACATGGATATGACCCTTACTGTAAGTCCCAGTACTCTGGGCAAGTACAGGCAAACACCTTTGATCAATGGAAAAATGGCTCAGGCCTACAGGGACACATGTGCCAGTGTCACTATGGTGACACCAGCCTTTGTGGACCCTGATCAGATCATACTAGGTTCAGACTACCTAGTGACCAATGCTAGCAACGTCACCAATCACAGTATGGCAGTTGTTTATGTAGGAAGGTGGATAGCTGACTATGGTTGCCCCCAACTTTTTGCCTGGTGTTTTGCTGGTTTTCCGACTTAGTTGACCTGGACCCTGCTATTCAGGGCCCCAGGCCTACTGCTCTCTCTGTAAAATGGATTCCATGTACCTTAGGTGCATTTACCAATTGGTACTGGGCCACTTTATCAGACCCTGTAACTCAGGGCATAGGTGTACCCAGGCCCTACCAGGGGCTGCAGCATGTATTATGCCACCCCTGGCTGGCCATCTAAATCTCACACAACTGGCTGCACGACAGCTGGGGCAAGGTGGTGTAATCACCCTTTGCTTTAGATATAGTATACCTATATCTAACCCTAAAATGGACACATGTATTCCTATCAGTCACTCCTAAGGCAGGCCTTGACAATCCTGAAGGCAGAGTGCTTGGAATTATGGGGGTGGTGCTCTGGCATGAGCTGAGCTCGTTTGCAGCTTGCGGTACCAAGTCCTAATAGCTGTTCCATGATAACGCGTACCATATACTCTTAAGTGCCTTATAATCCTCGCAGTTATTTGCCAACTTTGGTATCGCTTTATCAAAACATGTCGAGTAAGGTGTCATACGAATTGGAATACTAACCCCTCGCCAATTCTGGCGACGGGGTTAGCATTCCACCCTTCTAGAGGGACACGACATGTATGTAACTGTGAACCCCGGTTAAAGTTAACTCAAGCCTCAGCATCACAAAATGGATGCTGCCACCACAGACACAAATCTGACCTCCTCCTGCTGCTGGGGAGTCCTTCCAGCGAGGAGAGCTTGGACAAAGGGTTTCCTGTCAGGGGCGGTGCTAGCACCATCCCAGACAGGGTTTTGTGTATCCTAGGTAGGCAGGGCTGAATAGGAAGGTGACTGCAAGTGGCACCCCGGTGCTCACTGTGCATATGCCGGCTTGAACCAGTTCCAGGGGCAGCTGGGGAAAGTCCGGACAGGGGAGAGGGGTGTAACCACCCCCCTTCCTGGTCCCACCCATGGGCAGGACCTAGTCCCGTACCAGCCCCTTTCTTTAGAATAAAGGTAGGACGGGGACCCTTCCAAATTAGATCATCTTTGAATCCTGAAACTACTTTCTACGAAAGGAACTCAAGACTTCTTCTCAAGATTTCTCCCTTGTGACTAAGGAGTAGTCACCCTGCAGCAGCAGGCACCAACTAAGTATCTTGCGGTTTGCTGAAACGTCATTCCTCCGGAACCAGACTGACCAGCACGACGAGACCCGGACTCCCTGCCCTCTCTGACCTCAACCTGCCTCTACAGCACAGCTGAGAACCGTGGGTGCGACAAGACCAGAGGACCCGGCAACCATAAGAACCAGCACAACACTGAACCAGCACGACCACGAGGGACCCTCGAGTGGGTGCACTGGGGTAAGAGAAGCCCCAACCCCAAGCAGCACGAGCACCGAAGTCCAGCCCCCCAGCATCCACCAGATCTGCGTGGGGCCCTTTTGCTCCTGGGTTGCTGCTACGTTGTCCGGTCACTTGCCAGTTGGCTAGTGACCCTCCAGACGACGTCCTACGTTTGTTTCACCGCTGGTCTAGCTCCTCTAGACTGGCCCTAGTCTCCTCCTGAAGGGGACCCTCCCCGGACCCTCCTGGTCCACTCAGGACGCCATTTTGTGTCGCCACGTGGGCTTGCCGTAGCCAAGGCTTGTTGCCTCCTTCACCGGATCCAGCATCGCCAGCAGCAGACATCCGACGTGGGACAGCTCGCAGACCTCCAGCCTGGTCGACATCAGCACCCTGGTCCGTGCAGCAGCAGAATCCAGTTGCAAAAACAACAAGTGATGGACCGAATGTGGATCAATGTCACACATTCCCCCAGTCAAAAGATCTGGGCCCAAATCCATCGTTTTTTTGCACTCCACACCACCCTGGGTTAGACAATGGCGATATGCAAATCAGCTCTGACCCTGTTGCCCCATGGGAACAGTCCAGTCCGAACTACTAAAGCCATGTCCTTCCCAGAACGGAATCAAGCATCCGAGGACCGGACCGGTTTCGAGGTAACACCTCTCATCAGCCCGGCTAGCTTGACTCCAAGAGGTGTGGAGTGCCTGGGACCCACGTCTGGGCATCCCCAGCGCACTTAGGGCGGCAATTGCAAAAACAACAAGTGATGGACCGAATGTGGATCAATGTCACACATTCCCCCA
The DNA here is from genome assembly GCF_964263255.1 of Lissotriton vulgaris. Lineage (NCBI taxonomy): Eukaryota > Metazoa > Chordata > Amphibia > Caudata > Salamandridae > Lissotriton > Lissotriton vulgaris. The sequence continues at coordinate 1,031,109,402 of NC_141695.1, forward strand.
GTCAAAAGATCTGGGCCCAAATCCATCGTTTTTTTGCACTCCACACCACCCTGGGTTAGACAATGGCGATATGCAAATCAGCTCTGACCCTGTTGCCCCATGGGAACAGTCCAGTCCGAACTACTAAAGCCATGTCCTTCCCAGAACGGAATCAAGCATCCGAGGACCGGACCGGTTTCGAGGTAAAACCTCTCATCAGCCCGGCTAGCTTGACTCCAAGAGGTGTGGAGTGCCTGGGACCCACGTCTGGGCATCCCCAGCGCACTTAGGGCGGCAATTGCAAAAACAACAAGTGATGGACCGAATGTGGATCAATGTCACACATTCCCCCAGTCAAAAGATCTGGGCCCAAATCCATCGTTTTTTTGCACTCCACACCACCCTGGGTTAGACAATGGCGATATGCAAATCAGCTCTGACCCTGTTGCCCCATGGGAACAGTCCAGTCCGAACTACTAAAGCCATGTCCTTCCCAGAACGGAATCAAGCATCCGAGGACCGGACCGGTTTCGAGGTAACACCTCTCATCAGCCCGGCTAGCTTGACTCCAAGAGGTGTGGAGTGCCTGGGACCCACGTCTGGGCATCCCCAGCGCACTTAGGGCGGCAATTGCAAAAACAACAAGTGATGGACCGAATGTGGATCAATGTCACACATTCCCCCAGTCAAAAGATCTGGGCCCAAATCCATCGTTTTTTTGCACTCCACACCACCCTGGGTTAGACAATGGCGATATGCAAATCAGCTCTGACCCTGTTGCCCCATGGGAACAGTCCAGTCCGAACTACTAAAGCCATGTCCTTCCCAGAACGGAATCAAGCATCCGAGGACCGGACCGGTTTCGAGGTAACACCTCTCATCAGCCCGGCTAGCTTGACTCCAAGAGGTGTGGAGTGCCTGGGACCCACGTCTGGGCATCCCCAGCGCACTTGAATCCAGTGTCACCTCTTCGCCTGGCTGAGTGACCTCCTCCGGTGCCATCCTGGTGCCCACCTAATCACTGGCTAGTGGTTCAGAACTTGGTCCCCTCTGCTTACAGGTATCCTTCTTCACTGATCCAGCCCTTGGATCAGCCCGTAACATCTTCACTGGTCGCCTGCCAGCAACTTCCACTTCAGGCTCCTGGTTCGTCAACGAGGATTCCCAACGACACTTGAACCCTATGCAGCCGCAGCCCCTGGGCTAGGTAAACCGAGTACCACGGTGCTCCAGCGTAGATCCACTCTCTCAGTGTCTAGATCCACTTTCGTTTTTGACCTACCTAGTCTGGTTCGCCTGAGAACACTAACTTTGCATTTACTAGTATCCATAGACTTTGTCCCGCATTACGCGTGAGAGTTTCCACTCTGCACACGACGTCCCTAGGCCTCCTGCTTCTAATCTAAGGGTTCAGCATTGTAGGCCCAGCGGTTCTAAAGCCTCTGAGAGTAGTACTTACCTGCTAGTAATTTCGCATTCCACTTTTGTAGTATATGGTTTTTCGTGCCCCTCGGGCATTTGTGTAAATTGTGCGACTTTCAGTATTTCTTTAAGAGCTTTGTATTGTGCTTAGCGCCCTGTCCTCATAAAGAGTCCAGGGTTGTTGTGTTATAATAAATATCCTTTTATTTTCATAACAACTTGTGTGGTGTCCTTTCACTTGGTGTACAAGGGGTATATGTGATGGTATAACAGCTGGCTTAACACGCCCTCTAGAGTTTAGCCTAAAGACTGCTCTTGTCCATGCTACTAGGATAGCTGGTCTATAAGGTTGACTTACAACCAATCATCAATAAGGGTCGTTTGGTATGATACATAGTGATCACTAGAATAGTGAGCACTGCATATCAGGCCAACTTCTCACAGTTAACTTCTCCTGGGGAGGGGTAACTGGCCTCAAAAGGGTTGTAGTTAGTTCAGACCTCCCAGTGGGCTGTCTGTTGGGCAATGATTTGGAATCCTCCTTCTGGTCAGAAGTGGAGTATAGGACTGATGTGGAAATGTTAGGTTTGTCAGCACATGTCCTTGATGTGACTAGGTCACAGGCTAGAAAATGCCCAGCTGAACAGGTGCTGGATCCTGGAACAATGGACCAGACACCACCCAAGAGGAAGAGCAGTAGGGTTAAGGCAGTGCCTTCCCCCCTGCCTCAGGTTGAGGACCAGCCCTCTCAGGAGGCTGACCCAAAGACCCCAGAAGGAACTGTCCTAGAAGAACTTGAACCTGAACAGGTTGAGTTTCTTGGGACAGGGAGACCTTCCAGGGCCGACTTGAGGCAGGCACAGTTAGACTGTTCCTCCCTTGAACCCCTCAGACAGCAAGCTGCTGCTGAGGCTGCAGGGAATGCTACAGGTACCCACAAGGTGTACTGGGATGAAGGACTCCTATACTCTAAGGCAAGAGACCCCAAGCCTGGTGCTTCCAGGAGGCTGGTCATCCCCTTGTCTCTAAGAGGTTTCCTTCTTACCTTAGCCCATGAGATTCCCCTTGCAAGACACTTAGGCCAGAACAAGACTTGGGACAGGCTTGTCCCTCACTTTCACTGGCCTCACATGTCTGAGGACACATAGGAGTTTTGTTGCTCCTGTCACCTGTCAAGCCAGTGGCAAATCAGGTGGCACCACAAAGGCCCCGCTTATACCACTACCTGTGATTGGGGTACCCTTTGAAAGAGTGGGGATTGACATTGTTGGACCAATGGACCCCCCAACAGCATCTGGGCACAGATTTATACTGGTGGTACTGGATCATGCCACCAGGTATCCAGAAGCTATTCCCCTTAGGACCACTACAGCTCCTGTTGTAGCCAGGGCCCTACTTGGAGTTTTCTCCAGAGTGGGGTTTCCTAAGGAGGTTGTCTCTGACAGAGGTGCAAACTTCATGTCAGGATACTTGACTGCAATGTGGAAGGAGTGAGGTGTAAATTAAAAAATCTGAAAGAGACACGTTAGTGATAGATTCCTTACATTAGAATATCCCCAGGCGTCAGACTGGATTCGGAAATTTTTGCGTAGCAATACCCCTGCGCGCCGGTAGGTGTCGTCCGCGGCTCCGCGTCCGTCGTCTGCGTCGTTAGCGCCGAAATGACGTCGTCGGAGTACTTAGACGCTGCCCATGCGCGCTGAAGTCAGTTCTTCTTTTTTCCGCGCCAGCTAGCACAGATCCATAGAAGCTCTACCCCTAGTCATTTTTAGGTTTCGCCTGGGCCGTAGCACTGCGAAGCAGTGCTCCGCCCAGACGAAAACTTTTGTTTACAGTATGGGGGACTTGAATCCACCCCTTCTTCGATTGGCTAGCTCCATACATGGAGGCTAGCCATTGGAAGACAGAGGCGTCCGTCATTCACCGAGGCGATTCTTGGGCGTTCCTGGGATGTTTTTCTCATCCAGCCCCTTTTAGGACGTCAGTGCGGCGGTGGGCGGGATTTATTTTTTGGGTCGTCGAGGTTTCTTTTCGTCATTCCACAGCCGACCGCCGCCGGAGGAAGTCCAGGTCCAGGTGAGTGCTGTCCGTGTGCCCGTTCGTTCCCGCACCCCCCTCCCGCTGTCCGTCTTCCCGTTCCTGCCCCCCCCTCCCGCTGTTCGTGTCCCCGTTCCCGCCCCCTCCCGCTGTCCGTGTGCCTGCCCGCCACCCTCCCGCTGTCCGTGTGCCTCCTGCTGTCCGTGTGCCGTGATGCTTATTTTCAAAGTTTTATTTTTAAAGCGTAGAGGGCTTCAAATAAGTCCAAGTGCAGATTTCAGTGTTCTCGTGACAACTGCATTCCAGCTAGTGCACCTACCTGGCTTTCAAAATAAAATATGTTATGACCTTTCAAAGATGTCCGCGGTAAATAGCCCTTTGTAGGAAGGCTGCTTGCGATACCATTTTCAGTGATTCTAAAGATGGCACTAAGTGTAAGGTGACGTTTTAGTAACAAGGAGGCTAAACTCGCCCAAACCCTTGTGGAGGGCCGAGATAATGCGCGATATTCCATCCGGTGTGTTCTGGAAACCACGACTCGCTGGGCAGGGCGATGGCAACGACAGTGGCGGTTCGACGCCACGCCTGGTTGAGGTCCGCCAACTTTTCGGCCGATGTCCAGGCCACACTTCTGGACAAGCCGTTCGATGGCCGTCGCCTCTTTGGCGACAAGGCAGACCATGCCCCTGAGCGTTTTAAGGACTCCCGGGCTATGGCCAAGTCCTTGGGCCTCTCGGCCACACGCCAGCAATCTGGTGCCTTTCGCTCCTTTCGTGGCCAAGGAAGGAGCGCCCCAACACGTGCTGCCAGCCACGCGCCGCAGAATGTTCAACAGCGCGGTGGCGGCCGTGTAAAAACCGCCGTGGCGGCGGCTGGGGTCAACGGCGAAGCCAGTCCACACCTCCCTCCACAGCACCTGTCTCAAAACCTTCCGAGTTTTCAGGCCCATGTGACGCCTGTGGGGGGCAGGGTTCATCATCACCTCTCCCACTGGCGCACTGTCACATCGGACAGGTGGGTGCTGCAGATCGTTCCAAGGGGCTACTCCCTCCCCTTCGAGGCGACCCCTCCAGCCATGTCACCGCAATTCCACCGCGTGTCGGGGGATAACTTGCAACTTCTGCAAGAGGAAGTCACGGCCCTCTTGGCCAAGGGTTCCTTGGCCAGAAGTAGGGTGTGGTTGTTACTCCCATTACTTTCTGGTACCCAAGAAGGGCAAAGGGGGCCTACGTCCTATCTTGGACCTACGGAACGTCAACGGCTTCCTCCGGAAGGAGAAGTTAAAGATGCTGACTTTGGCTCAGGTCTTAGCTGCCCTGGACCCTGGAGACTGGCTGGTAGCGTTGGACTTGCAGGACGCTTATTTTCACAACCCCGTCCTGCCGGCCCACCGGCGTTACCTGCGGTTCACGGTAGGCCACAAGCACTTTCAGTTTACCGTGCTCCCCTTCGGCCTTACCAGCGCCCCACGGGTGTTCACGAAGGTGATGGCGGTGGTCGCAGCTCATCTGCGCAGGTTAGGGGTGTCAGTCTTCCCCTACCTCGACGACTGGTTCTTGAAGGCAGGCTCGCGCCAGACAGTCGTCAGCCACCTCCAGACTACGGCCGACCTCCTGCACTTGCTGGGGTTCTCCATCAACGTGCCGAAGTTGCACCTGTGTCCCTCTCAGAAGCTCCTCTTCATCGGAGCGGTTGTAGACTCGGCGCAGTTTCGGGTTTATCCACCCGAACAGCGGGTTCGGGATATTCAGGCTCTGAATCCGATCTTTCAGCCTTTATCCCGAGTCTCAGTCAGGTTGACGCTGCGGCTTCTGGGGCTGATGGCCTCCTGCATCCTTGCGGGCTCTGCAGTGGGACCTGAAGTTTCAGTGGGCCCAGCATCAGGGCAACTTGTCCGATCATGTCTTGATCTCGAAGGGCACTGCAAGACAGCTTCAGTGGTGGCTCACGGACCGCAATTGGGTCAGTGGCAGATCCCTCTCCCTACCCCACCCGGAGCACGTGGTTGTGACGGACACGTCCCTCCAGGGCTTAGGATGCCACTTGGGAGAGGCGGAGATCCGAGGCCTCTGGTCTCCGGCGGAGTCACGGCTCCACATCAACTTTTTGGAGCTGCGGGCGATCCGACTGGCACTGAAGACATTCCTCCCCTCTGTCCGGGGGAGTGTAGTGCAGGTGTTCACGGACAACACCACCGCCATGTGGTACTGCAACAAAACAGGGCGTGGTGGGGTCGTAGACCCTATGCCAGGAGGCTCTGCGCCTCTGGCAGTGGCTGGAACATCAGGGCGTGACCCTGGTGGTTCAACACCTGACAGGCTCTCTGAATGCCATGGCGGACGAACTCAGCCGTTGGTGCTTGATGGATCACGAATGGCGTCTGAACTCGGACGCGGCGCAAGGCCTCTCTCAGCAGTGGGGAGAGCCTTGGTTCGATCTATTCACCACAGAAGAGAACGCGCATTGTCATCAGTTCTGTGTGTTGGAGATTCCAAGGCGGCACTCGCTCGGAGACTCTTTTTGTCGCGAGTGGAGCTGCGGTCTATTGTACGCCTTTCCACCTATACCACTTCTGCCCAGAGTGTTGAAGAAGATCAGGTGCGACCGGGCCTAAGTCATCCTTGTGGCGCCGGACTGGGCATATAGGTACTGGTATCCCGAGCTACTCAGCATGTCAGTCGATTCCCTGATTCGTCTGCCGCTTCAGGAGGACCTTCTGTCGCAGCAGCAGGGGACGGTCCTCCACCCGAACCTGTTCAGCCTCCACCTCCATGCGTGAAGATTGAACGGCGGCAGTTGAGGCCATTTGTCTTGCCTCCTGAAGTCTGTGATGTGATTCTGGCAGCCAGGCTTCCCTCCACAAAACCGGTATACACAAGCAGGTGGAACACATTTGTGGCATGGTGCACAGCAAAGGCTGTGGATCCACTTTCTGCCCCCCTTTCAGAGGTTCTCCTCTTTCATCTTTCTCTTGCGCAGCAGGGCTCTGCTCTGGGCACTATTAAGGGCTACCTCTCTGCCATTTCAGCCTTCTTGAGGCTTTCTTGAGGCCTTCTTGAGGCTTCCTGATCAGCCTTCTCTTTTCAAGTCCCCTGTTGTAAATAGATTCTTGAAAGGCATCACGCACATGTTTCATCCTGTTCCTTTCGTGATGCCTCAGTGGGACTTGAACCTTGTTCTGACCTATTTGATGTGTGCTCCTTTCGAGCCACTTCACAATTGCCCTCTTAGTCTTCTGACTCTTAAAACTGCTTTCCTGGTTGCCATCACCTCTGCCAGGAGAGTGAGTGAGCTCCAGGCTCTGTCTTGGAAACCTCCTTTCCTCTCTGTCCATCCAGACAAGGTTGCTTGAGAACTTGTCAGTCTTTCCTGCCCAAGGTGGTTACAGCCTTTCATATCGGGCAGTCCATCACCTTGCCCACCTTTTTTCCGCTTACGCATCCCTCGAAAGTGGAAGAGAGGCTCCACCGTCTGGACCCAAAACGTGTGCTTTCCTTTTATCTAGACAACACACGCCAGTTCCGGGTGGACAACCAGCTCTTTGTTGGTTGCGTGGCCGCGAAGAAGGGACGGGCAGTGCACCAGCGGACCATCTCTCGGTGGATCGTGTTGTGCATCAAGGTCTGTTACTCCTTGGCGAAAAAGGATCCTCCTGTTGGGCTGAGGGCCCGTTCCACTCGGGCCACGGCGGCTACTACTGCCCTGGGTCGGGGAGTCCCCTTGCAGGATATCTGTCAGGCAGCTACGTGGGCTTCGTTGCACACGTTTGCTAGACACCACTGCATGGACAGCCAAGTCCGGAGAGATGGCTTTTTTCGGCCATTCTGTTCTCCATGATTTTCTCGTGTGATCTTGGTTCGCAGACCCGCCACTGGGTTTGATATTGCTGGGGTATCTACTCTAAGGTAAGGAATCTAACACTAACCTGTTTCTTTCAGATGCACAAGTTAATTACCTTTGGTAACAATATATCTGTAAGAAACGGTAGTTAGTATTGGATTCCTTACCCCCCACAAATCCTCCTCGTTCTGTCAATCGATATCTAGGGTTAAGGTATCTCCCTTTGAGGGCCCTATTTTCATGACACCAGGGTTGGTCTCTGGCATGACTCTGTGTTCCTGGCGCGTAAAGCAATGTACAAGAACCGACGTCCGCGCATGAGGGTGATGTCTAAGTGTTCCGACAATCACAACGCCGACAACGGACGCGGAGCCGCAGACGACACCTACCGATGCGCAGCGGTACTGCTACGTAGAACTTTCCGGATCCAGTCTGGCGCCTTGGGATATTCTAAGGTAAGGAATCTAAGACTAACTACTGTTTCTTACAGATATATTGTTACCGAAGGTAAGTAACCTGTGCAACAAGCTACTGTGGGCCAGGATGTACTCAAAACACTTTTTCAAACTACTGCAACAGATACGGGTAGTCGCCGCTAAGAGTGGGGTACTGCTATACAATCTATGCACAGTGTGTAATCTGCAGCTCGTATGCCTCGAACGGAAAATGCTACTTACCAGTATGCATTTGTTCTTGGCATGTAGAGCTGCCGAGTTACACACGCCCACCCGCCTCCCCGGCTACCTTTATCTGTTCCAGTATTCTCTTAATTAGATACGGCTTACATGAGCATCCTTCCTGTTTCTTACAAACTTCATCATTTCCCTTCTGGCGAAAAAACAATCTAAGGATGGAGCCGATGCCCAAGCGCACTATTGTCCAAAGGAGGAGTCACCTATCCTGTGAGTTCACACCTTTACCAGGCACTACTGTCTGGAAGCTGCCAGCAATGCAGATACGTCTGTGGGATAATCAGTTCTCCGTAATCTTTTTCAGTATCCCAGAATGCCCAGCAGGTCCCATTTACTTTCAGTTCTTTTTTCCGGCTCCTGCTAGTAGGACCCTGGAGCATTGAGCTCTCCCTTTTTGGGTTTATTGTAAGAGTTTTGCACTTTTAAAGTGTGTGAGTGTTTACACTCGACGTGTTTTGGTGCCATCTTCCTTCTCTAGTATTCTGAGCACTTCTTTTTTGTCTAAACTGCCAGCATTGTTTGATGAATGCCCGGAGTGCTCAAGGAAGAAAGCCAAGTCGGACCCACAACCCTGTGTGTATCCTGTGCCTCCCTTCTACTCATCTGCCTGAGAAGTGTGAGATTTGCCAGACCTTCTCCTCCAGGACCCTGAGAGACAGAAAGAAGATCAGGCTCCAAGGACTGGAAGAAAGAAGGCTGCAGAGTCCAGGTGGGTCTGGCCATGCTGGATCCGCTTCCTCTGCCCATGCTGAGGCCTCTGGGGGGCTCCCCAGCGTCAAGAAGGCCAGAAAACGTTGCAGTTCTCCGTCGACGTCGATCCCATCGCCGAGAGGCATGACAGCGTTCTGCTCCCCGTCTCCCCAGGGCTCTGTAGACGTTCGGCGTTGAGACTGCCGTCGAGCGTCGAGGTTGCCAGCGAAGACGTCATCGTCAGCGTCGTCGTCGACACTTCGACGTCGTAAGGATTCCAGTCGGCGTCGGCGCTCGCCGTCGAGGGGACACAGCCGTTCGCCCTCGGCGTCGGCTCGGCGATCGCCGTCGAGGCGCCGCCGCCGTTCGCCCTTGACGTCAACTCGCGATCGGCGTCGAGAAGGACCCGTTCGACGTCAAGGCACAGACCTTCAGCGTCGGAGGCGAAGCCAGTCGTCGAGGCATAGGTCGACGCCGAGAAGACGTTCGTCGATGTCGAGGAGGCGTTCATCGACGCCGAAGAGGCGTTTGACGCCTAAGAGGAAGAGATCATTCTCCAGTAGGCATTCTGGAGCCAGGAGTCCTTCCAGATCCTCAGGGGCACGACGGTGACGTTGGTCACCGACTGGGGGCCTTGCCTCTCGGTCGCCTACGCCAAGGAAGAAGTTGTGGGAGTCACCGGGCTCGGTGTACTCTGTGGTGTACTCTCCTCCCAATCCGAAGTCACCTACTCCTCCTCCTCCACTGCCTAAGGAGCCGCCGCCGCGCACTCCTTCGCCATCACCTCCTCCTGTTCCTCCACATGCACCGCCACGGCATCAGAGATCGGTGTCACTGCCGCTACTCCCTACGCCGCCTAAAGGGGCACCTCGGCCGAGGTCCCCGGTCAGGCTGCCACCTCAGGCTCCACCGCAGGCACCCGCAAAACCACATGCGCCTCCGCAAGCACACATGGAACTTCCAAGGCCTAGGAGACCTAGATCTCGCTCCGGACGGAGAGGGATATCCGGGAGTCGCCGTCGCTCATCGACGAGATCAAGACGACACCGTAGATGGGGTCGATCTAGGTACAGCACGGAGTCGTCCAGCGCAAGGGATTATTCGCCAACTCTATCAGGATCCACTCGGACGAGGGTATCCCCTGTGGACGACGTGGTCTCTTTTCAGGAAGTCTTGTTGAGGGGTGCGAGCAAGCTAGGCATAAAACTGACTGTGCCCACGTCTACGACCTACGTAATATTTGAGACTCTCCACAAGAAGCACCTATCGAGGCATCTGTTGCCTCTGGCGCCTGGAATGGTGGAGCCCGCCATGGAGCTCTTCCTCACTCCGGCGGTGACTAAAGCAGCGCCCTCTGCCACCACCCCGTGCTCTAATGTGCCTCCGGACGAGGAGAGTCGCTGGTTGGATTCAGCGAGCAGGAAGGTGTGCGGGACTGCCGCTACCTCTATGAAGGCTGCCAGTGCATCTGCGCTGTTGGGGCGCTATGACCAGGCGCTTTTGGAGTCCCTCCAACAGTTCGCCTACCTCCTCCCACGGGAAAAGGAGGAGGATTTTATGGAGATTCTGAATGAGGGATTGCTGGTGTCGAACCAGCTGATCAGCGCTGCTGCAGACTCGTCGCTCCTGGCATCCTACGGGTACTGCCATGGAGTGGATCAGAGGCGCCACGCTTGGCTCAGATTGACATCACCGAAGCTGGAAGCTCAGCTAAGGGTGGCCAACCTGCCCTTTTCGGGCGAGACCCTATTCGGTAAACACGCCGACGATGAGTTGACCCGCAATAAGGCGGAGGCTGAGACTCTGACGGCGGTGGGCTTGGAGAAGCCCAAGGACCAGAAAAGCTACCGCCCGTTCCAGAGACGGTACGGGGTGCAGGGCAGAGGGCGAGGTCAACAGTCTGGACAGCAGCAGCATCAGTTCCAGAGGAAGCCCTTCCAGAAACAGAGGGGCAGGGGTGGTCAGCAGTCTGCCACCGGGACCAAAGGCCCCGCCGGGTCTAGGACCTGAGCGATTACTTCCCCGTCATCCGTTACCCGCTCCGGTGAGGGGAAGCGTTCAATATTTTCTGGCCGAGTGGAGAAAAAGTACTCGGGACAAGTGGGTGCTGAATATTGTTTGCAATGGATACAGTCTTCGGTTCACCAGCCCGCCTCCAGCAATTCCACCGGTTTGCTTGCAGTTTCAGCTGCGCGTGCTCCAGGCGGAGGCCGATACTCTGTTAAGAAAACGGGCGATAGAAGATGTACCTCGGTCTCAAAGGGAAAGAGGTCTATACTCGCGGTTCTTTCTAGTCTGAAAAAAGGACAAGAACGAGTTCAGGCCTATTTGGATTTGCGACAAGCAAACAAGTGGATTCGCAGGGAAAAGTTTTGCATGCGGTCTTTGTAGGAGAGTAGGGTCTGCCATCCTATGATCACCCCAGATTTTTTGCGTTTTGCTTCACTGGTTTACGACTTTCCCTGGCTGTGGGCCTGCTAATCAGACCCACAGCCTAGCTGTTCTCTCTCTAAATTGTCAAGCATGTACCTTAGGTGCATTTACCAATTGGTACTGGGCCACCTTATCAGTCCCTGTACAATATACCTTAGGTATCCAGGGCATAGGTGTACCCAGGGCCTACCAGGGTATTGTATTACTCCACCCCTGGCTGGCCATCCAAATCTGACTCAACTGGCTGCACGACAGCTGGGGCAAGGTGGTGTAATAACCCTTTGCTTTAGATATAGTATTCCTATATCTAACCCTAAAATGGACACATGTATTCCTATCAGTCACTCCTATGGCAGGCCTTAACAATCCTGAAGGCAGAGTGCTTGGAATTATGTGAGATGGTGCTCTGGCATGAGCTGAGCCCATTTGCAGCTTGCGGAACCAAGTCCTAATAGCTGTTCCATGATAACGCGTACCATATACTCTTAAGTGCCTTATAATCCTTGCGGTTATTTGCCAACTTTGGTATCGCTTTATCAAAACATGTCGAGTAAGGTGTCATACGAATTGGAATACTAACCCCTCGCCAATTCTGGCGACGGGGTTAGCATTCCACCCTTCTAGAGGGACACGACATGTATGTAACTGTGAACCCCGGTTAAAGCAAACTCGAGCCTCAGCATCACAAAATGGATGCTGCCACCACAGACACAAGTCTGACCTCCTGCTGCTGGGAGTCCTTCCAGCGAGGAGAGCTTGGACAAAGGGTTTCCTGTCAGGGGCGGTGCTAGCACCATCCCAGACAGGATTTTGTGCATCCCAGGTAGGCAGGGCTGAGAGGAAGGTGACTGCAAGTGGCACCCCGGTGCTCACTGTGAATATGCCGGCTTAAACCAGTTCCAGGGACACACCAGCCCCTGAGCTGGGGAAAGTCCGGACAAGGGAGAGGGGTGTAACCACCCCCTTCCTGGTCCCACCCATGGGCAGGACCTAGTCGCGTGCCAGCCCCTTTCTTTAGAATAAAGGTAGGAGCGGGCCCCCTTCCCAAATTAGATAATTCTGAATCTTGACTACTTTCCACGAAAGGAACTCTTGACTTTTTCTGAAGACTCTCCCTTGTGGCTAAGGAGTAGCCACCCTGCACCAGCGGGCACCATCTAAGCGCTTGCGGTTTGCTGCACGTCCATCCTCCGGATCAAGACTGACCAGCTCGACGAGACCCGGATTCCCTGGCATCTCTGACCTCTACCTGCATCATCAGCCCAGCTGAGATTCGTGGGTGTGACGAGACCTGAGGGACCGGCCATCTTCAAAACCTGCACAACGCTTAACCAGCACGACCGCCGAGGGATCCTCGAGTGAGTGCTTTGGGGTTTGAGAAGCCCTAACCCTGAGCAGCTCCAGCACCGAAGTCCAGCCCCCCAGCCCCCCAGCATCCACGAGATCTGCGTGGGGTCCTTCTGCTCTTTGCTGCTCACCGCGTTGTCCGGTCACTTGCCTGCTGGCTAGTGGCCCTCCCGACGACGAACCACGACGATTACATTGCTGGTCTGGTTGCTCCAGACTGGCCCTTGCTCCCCTCCAAAAGAGGAGCACCCCGGACCCTCCTGGTCCACTCCAGACGCCATCTTGACCCGACCGCGTGGGCTTGACTTTGCCAAGGTTTGTCGCCCCAATCCTGGGTCCAGCATCGCCGACAGCAGATACCTTCGCACCTCCAGCCTGGTCGCCGACAATGCCTCCTAGCCCGTGTGACTGCAGAGTCCAGCGACGCCCACTCACCTGGTCGAGGTGACTTCAGCCGGTGCCATCCTGGTGCCCACACAATCACTGGCTATTGATTAAGAACTGAGTCCCCTCTGCTTTCAGGTCGTCTCCATCACCGATCCAGGCTTGGATCACATCGAACTTCTTCACTGGTCGCCTGTAAGCAACTTCTTCTTTCAGGCTCCATAGACTCCAACGAGGATTCCCGACGTCTTTTGAACCCTATGCAGCCGCAGCCCCTGGGCTAGGTAACCCGAGCATTTCGGTGCTCCAATGTAGGTTCACTATCCAAGTGTCCAGATCCTTTTTCGTTTTGAGTCTAGCTAGTCGGATTCGTCCGATAACAGTAACTTTACAAATACTAGCATCCATAGACTTTGTCCCGCATCCCGCGTGAGAGTGCACACTCTGCACCCGATCTCCCTAGGCCTCCTGCTCCTAACCTTAGGGTTCAGTAGTGTAGTCCTAGCGATCCTGAAGCCTCTGGATCTTGTTACTTACCTGCTAGTATTTCGCATTCCACTTTTAGTGTATATGGTTTTTTGTGCCCCTCGGGCATTTGTGTAAATTGTGCAACTTAAAGTATTTTCTTAAGAGTTTTGTTGTGTGCTTAGCTCCTGACTCATAAAGAGTTCAGGATAGACTTGTTATAAATAAATATCCTTTTATTTTCATAACAACTTGTGTGGTGTCCTTTCACTTGGTGTTCAAGGGGTATATGTGATGGTATAACAGCTGGCTTAACACGCCCTCTAGAGTTTAGCCTAAAGACTGCTCTTGTCCACGCTACTAGGATAGCTGGTCTATAAGGTTGACTTACAACCAATCATCAATAAGGGTCGTTTGGCATGATACACAGTGATCACTAGAATAGTGAGCACTACATATCAGGCCAACTTCTCACAGTCTTTACACCAGATTTACCTTAGCTGCAAAGGGGAGACTGGCTGTGTGCGATAGACCTACAGGATGCGTATTTCCACGTGCCCATTGCACAGAAACACCGGAAGTTCCTACGATTCCAAGTCGGCGCCAATCACTATCAATACACAGTGTTACCGTTCGGGCTGAAGTCAGCGCCCCGGACGTTTTCCAAATGCATGGCAGTGGTGGCGGCACACCTGAGAAAGAACAATGTGTTTGTCTACCCGTACCTGGACGATTAGTTGATCAAGGCATCCTCCTTCTCGGAAGCTCAAGCTCACTTCCAGAGATCGTCCGTTCTCTTGAACAGGCTGGGGTTGCACATCACCATGTCCAAGTCTGTCCCGACTCCGGTCCAATGCCTACAGTACTTGGGAGCCACCATCAATACGCAGTCTGCAAGCGTGTCTCCTTTGGAGTAAAGACGTTTATCACTACTTCGGAAGGCTCAGGCTCTTATGACCGCTCCATCTACGACAGTGAGGACGGGGTCTTCTCTACTGGGGTCGATGGCCTCCTGTATCTTCCACACGCACGGCTTCACATGAGACCACTGCAGGAGTGTCTGGAGGATCAGTGGGACCAGAGGAGAGGCAGCTGGGACGACAAGATAAGACTGTGTCTGCATGCTCTACAGTCTCTGAAATGGTGGTGTTCAGCGGAGAATTTCCTCAAGGGGGGTTACCTTCCACAAGGACATTCCCACTCCGACTATCGTGACGGATGCTTCTCTCCAGGGCTGGGGAGCGTATTCCGGGGAGTTACAGATCCAGGGAACGTAGTCTCAGACGGAGTCCACTTATCACATCAATTTTCTGGAACTCAGAGCTGTTCACTTGGCACTGAAGGCCTTTCATCCGTCCTTCCGGACCAACTCTCTGCTTGTACAGACTGACAATACAACCACAATGTATTACCTCAACAAGCAGGGGGGCTCGAGGTCGCGCACCCTGTCGCAGGAGGCGCAGGCGATCTGGCGCTGGCTTCTTGCCAGAGGACTGACGATAACGGCTACTCATCTACCAGGTGTGCAGAATGTTCAGGCAGACTCACTGAGCAGACTGATCCAGGAAAACCACGAATGGGTCATAAACGACGTAGTGCTCGGAGACTTCTTCAACAGGTGGGGCACTCCAGACGTGGATCTGTTCGCCACCGCCGAAAACAGCAAATGCCGAAGCTTCGCATTCAGGTACTACCAGCAGGGAACGCTGGGGAATGCGTTATGAATCAACTGGCCGAACAGCTTTCTGTACGCTTTTCCACCCATTCCCCTGTTTCCGGCGGTGCTCATCAAGCTGGCCCAGTCCAGGGCGCGGATGATCCTGATTGCCCCGGAATGGCCCAGGCAGTGGTGGTTCACGGACCTGCTTCACCGGTCTCTCCTTCCTCACATTCGGCTGCCGTGCCGGCAGGACCTTCTCACGAAGTTCGGGGGGCAGATGGTGCACCCCAATCTCTCGACTTTGAGTTTGGCGGCATGGCTCCTGAGATAGTGCAATATGGCCATTTGAATCTCCCTGCAGATTGTATGGACATACTGAAGGAAGCCAAGAGACTTCCACTAGGACTTCTTATGCGTACAAGTGGAATAGATTTGGCATCTGGTGCAAGTCCAAGAACTATGATCCAACGACATGTAAGTAGGATGTCATCCTTCCGTACCTTTTACATTTGGCGCAGTCTGGCCTTAATTTTAATTCTATTAAGGTTCATCTCGCGCTGACTGCCTATAGGAAATGCCCTTCACAGACCTCCTACTTCCAGATCCCTGTGATCAAGGATTTTTTGAAAGGCTTGAAGAAAGTGCTTCCTCCTGTCCGGCTTCCTTCGCCTGCATGGGAATTGAATGTGGTGCTGTCCAGATTGATGAGAGAACCTTTAGAACCTATTCATAAGGCTTTGTTGCAGCACCTGTCCTGGAAGGCGGCGTTCTTCGTGGCCATTACATCGGCTAACAGGGTGAGTGAAATTCAGGCGTTGTGTTGCCAAGAACCTTATACTGTATTTCATGCTGCTAAGGTTGTTATTCGTACTCACCCTAAATTTCTTCCTAAGGTTATTTCTGATTTCCTTGTTAACCAGACCATAACTTTACCTACGTTTTTTCAGAATCCTTCCTCTCCAGAGGAAAGGTCTCTACATTCCCTGGATGTCAGGAGGGTGTTGACATTTTATGTGTATAAAACCAAGGAGGTCAGACCAATTGTTTGTCACCTATGGATCGGTCTGGACAGGTCTTGCTACCTCAAAACAGTCCATTTCGAGGTGGATTGTGTCCTGTATACAGTTGTGTTCAAAAGGCTAATAAGACCTTGGGGGGTAAACCTAAGGCTCATTCCACCAGGGACAAAGCTTCCATGACTGCTTTCTTACGTAATGTTCCCATTGCAGAAATCTGCAGTGCGGCCACTTGGAAGTCGGTCCATACCTTTGCTAAGCATTACTGTCTGGACACTGATTCCAGGGCAGACGCTCAGGTTGCACAGGCTTTGCTGGGAAATCTATCTATCTATCTATCTATCTTATTTTATGTAGTGTTGGAAAATATATATATATATATATATATATATTATATTATATATATATGTATATGTATATGTATATGTATATGTATATGTATATGTATATGTATATATATATATATATATATATATATATATATATATATATATATATATATATATATATATATTTTCACTCCCCAAACGCCGGTAAACAAGTTGGGCTGTCGAAGGGCGGTCCCGCCAGGCCACCGGCAGGCATGAAATGTATCTCCAAAGTCTTTCTCCGTAATTGTAGAAGAAATGCAGGACACCCAGTGCTTTAGTAAAGGTATTTTATTCCAAGCAGACGGAAAAGGTCTCACGACGCGTTTCACCACTTAAGGCTTGATCACGCTCCTATATAAAAATTTCACTTAAAAAACCATAGGTTTCAGGCCTTGTATAGTTAGGAATTAGCATTTTAAAAACCTTGCAAATTCACTTAAAAAACCATAGGTTTCAGGCCTTATATAGTTAGGAATTAGCATTTAAAAAACCATTGAAATTCCTCCTATATAGTTAGTTGTACTAACTATATTTCGCGCACCCGCAATCCACTGCTGATGATGTCACATATTACATCATTCATGACATGGTCAGTGACATCACTAATGACATCATCCAGTGACTGTGTGTTTCTGTAAAGTTTAAATATGTTTTACATATTGAAGAATGAGTGGATGCATAAGTGTCTGGATGAAGGATTTAGTAGGTGCGTGACTGACTGTATGAGTGAGTGATTAAATGTGTCTTACTAAATGCATGGGTTAGTGACTAAACTGTCTGAATGTGTGCATCAGTATGTCTGTTGTGTAATCTGCTGCATGCGTTGATCAGTAGCTATGTGAGTAACTATATGGGTTATTGATTGGTTGCCCAAGTATTTGAATGGGAGACTGAGTGTGTGTGTGGGTGGCTGGGAGGTGTTTGACTCTGCGCATAGATGTGTGAGCAGTTGATTCACTAGGTGTATGAGTTCAAGAGTGCATGTGGAAACAGCTATATGGGCGGTTGACTGTGTGCATGGGTGTGTTGGTGAGGAATGGATATCTCAGTGCTACATGTGCAAGTAAGTACATATGTAAAACACAGTGCATGTGAGAGTTGGCATATATGACTATACATGAGAGCCAGTGAATGTGCGAGTGGCTATATGGATCATTGTGTACTTGTATCAGTGATTGTATAAGAGAGTAAGTATGTGTTAGTATATGTTTGAATAAGTAAGGTGTTGTGTGTATAACTGTATAGTTGAGGAAATTGAAGTGTGATTGATTCTTTGCATGACTGACCAGGTGTGTGAGTAACTCCATGGATGAGTGGCGGTGTGTGTGTCTGTATAGGTGTATGAGTCCATATGATAGTGTTGTATTGATATTGAGTGACTGTATGTATGAGTGATTCTATGGGTGAATGAGTGAATGTGTGTGTAGACCTAGGAATCAGTGAGTGCGTATGTAGTAACTGGTATTGGTATTGGTATTATAATGGTAGTCTATATTTAACACTGGGTGTATCAAAGGTTATATTAGAGTGTGAGGCGGTGCATCGTATTATCACATGAATGATATCAGTGATGTGATCACTGATGTCAAATGAGATGTCACCAGTGATGTCACCAGTGATGTCACCAGTGATGTCACCAGTGATGTCATTTGAGATGTCATCAGTGATGTCATCAGTGATGTCACTGACCATGTCATGAATGATGTAATATGTGACATCATCAGCAGTGGATTGCGGGTGCGCGAAATATAGTTAGTACAACTAACTATATAGGAGCAATTTCAATGGTTTTTTAAATGCTAATTCCTAACTATATAAGGCCTGAAACCTATGTTTTTTTAAGTGAATTTGCAAGGTTTTTAAAATAAATGCTAATTCCTAACTATATAAGGCCAGAAACCTATGTTTTTTTTAGTGAATTTGCAAGGTTATTTAAATGCTAATTCCTAACTATATAAGTCCTGAAACCTATGGTTTTTTAAGTGAATTTGCAAGTTTTTTTAAATGCTAATTCCTAACTATATCAGGCGTGAAACCTATATTTTTTTTCAATAAATTTCAAAGGTTTTGTAAATGCTAATTCTATTAGCGGATAACGTTTATATATGTTATTATCCTTCTGGGACCACCTGAGCAGCCATCTTGTTTCTCAGGAGAAGTGAGGCACAAAACAAGAGTGGAAAACGCAAAAAGGGGGCAGGGTTGAGACCCCCTGACCCCCTAGCCCTTCTCAGGGGGTCCCAGAAGGACCACCAAGTGCAAAAAAATCTTTTTTTTAAATCGCGGGGTACGCGCGCGGTATGCGTACCCTACGCGTATGGTGCGCGTACCCCGCGATTTTTTTTTTTTGCCCTTGGGGGTCCTTTTGGGACCCCTGAGAAGGGCTAGAGGGTTGGGGGGTTCTCTACCCTGCCCCCTTTTCGTGTTTTCCGCTCTTGTTTTGGGCTCTCTTGTGCCTCAGTTCTCCTGAAAAACAAGATGGTGGCTAACACTTCCTGGTTTGGACAGTTGGAATGTTGACAGTCGACTGCCAGCCAATCAGAAACTCGCTCGCACTCGTAAGGGTACGCGCAAATAGATATACAATATATAATTTGATCAAATTCAATTTTCTCAACAACTACTGGAGGGATTTTCACCAAATATAGAAAAGGCACTATTACTGCATATCTGTCCTTACCATTTTGCCAAGTTGTAGCCGTGTCTAAAGGTCCCATAGAAAATGCCATTTGAAAAATTTCAAATTCAATTTTCTCAAGAACTACTGGAGGGATTTTCACCAAACATAGCAAAGGCACATCTGCATACCAGGCCCTACCATTTTGCCAAGTTTGGTTCTAATTCCATTCAGCCGTTCGGGCTGTAGCCGTGTCTAAAGGTCCCTATGGAAATTAACATGGGGAAAACACGTTTTGGGACCCCCCTTTCGGCCCCCGTTTGACGAATCCCCCCGAAACTTTCAGGGAAGGAGCGAAGCGGAGCTGGCCAAAATTCTGGAAAATTACACACAGATTCCTCAATCGGCGCCAAAGTTATTCCCAATAGAATGTTGAGCGCATATAGATATATAATTTGCTCAAATTCATTTTCTCAACAACTACTGGAGGGATTTTCACCAAATATAGAAAAGGCACTACTGCATACCTCTCCCTACCATTTTGCCAAGTTTGGTGTAATTCCGTTCAGCCGTTCGGGCTGTAGCCGTGTCTAAAGGTCCAATAGAAAATGCCATTTGAAAAATTTCAAATTCAATTTTCTCAAGAACTACTAGAGGGATTTACACCAAACATGCAAAAGGCACTGCTGCATACCAGTCCCTACCATTTTGCTAAATCTGGTATAATGCCGTTCGAGCTGTGGCCTTGTCAGAATGCCCCTATGGAAATTAACATGGGGAAAACACATTTTGGGACCCCCCTTTTTTCTCGGCCCCGCTTGACGAATCCCCCCGAAACTTTCAGGGAAGGAGTGGAGCGCAGCAAGGCAAATTTAAGGAAAATTACAGGCAGATCCCTCAATCGGCGCCAAAGTTATTCCCAATAGAATGTTCGGAATTTCCTATGGTAACTAGGTCCTAACTATATATACCTACTGGCGACCGCCAGTAGATAATAAATAAATATATATATATATATATATATATATATATATATATATCTCTATCTTTGATGATCTCACAAGCATTATTATGGATTTACTGTTTTCTACTCTGATTCAAGTATGTGAATCTATGAGAGATACCTCAATACTGGAGAAGAACAAGTTACTTGCCTGTAAACTGTGGTTCTCCAGTATTGGTCTCTCTCATAGTCACATGCGACCCACCCACCTCCCCTCAGAGGCTCTCCTATGCTCTTTTACTCTTATATCACACTTGTGCTGGGAAATCTGAGAGCCTGGGCTTCTGGGGAGAACATTCTGCAGGGTGCATGAAAGTGGAAACATTTTTCCTATTGACTTCAACTATTTTACTTCCGGGTTCTAATTTACCTATGATATGGTTATTTTATGCATATTTATTGCTATTTTTATGTACCGTGGGACTCCCACTTCGACGACGGGGAATGATTGAAGCATGTGAATCTCTGAAAGATACCAATACTGGAGAACCACAGTTTACAGGTAAGTAATTTTTTTTCATCTCCATCCACTCAGACAGACAGGGTGTCCATGTAACCCCAAGGGAGTGCTGTGTCCTTTTTGCTTTCTCAGCCCAAAGAAGGAAAGTACTCTGAGGCCTATCCTCCACCTGGACCCCTTCAACTGTCACTTTCTTTCAAAACATTTTCATATGGCAACCCTACAGAATGTCCTCTCCCTCCTTCATCAGGGTGATTCCATTACTGAGGTGGATCTCTAGGGTGCCTGTTTCTACACCCTTGTCCACTCTGCTAAAGACAGTACCTTGCACTGCAGTAAGTTCATGGTACTTCCTTCTGGGGGAGTCACCTGGGCTCCAAGGGTGTTTACAAAGTTCCTAGCAATCACAACTGCATATTTGCAACAGAAAGGAATTCATGTCTTTTCATACTTCAACCATTGTCTGATCAAGAGCAGCAGCAGGCTGCAGTGTCTAACATTCACATGATTACTGCATCCCTTCTCCTCCGCCTGGGCTGTACCATACATGCTACCAATTCCTACCCATAGACTTTTCACATTCAAACCTTCCTAGGTTCAGGTATTAAATGTAGTCACATGGAAAGCATGATCCAATCAACAGTCGCTGTCTTTTGCAGTGATGGCATCCTGCATCGCCTTTTTTTCCTCATGCAAGTCTTCATATGCTCCCTCTCCTAATGTTGCTACAGGCCAAAGCATATCGCTCTCCGCAGTGGTGGAACAAAAACAAATTGTTGCGCGGCAAGTCTTTTGCAGATCCAAAACTGGAAGTGCCCATTACCGCAGACATTTATCCCACAGTTTGGAGTGCAAGCATCTCAACATTTTGTCTGTCCAGGAAGTATGGACCTCTCAACAACGGGGTTGGCAGATCAACTACTTTGAACTGAAAGACTTCTTAACTGCCAAGCTGCGGCCGGAATTCCCCCGCTGTGCCCGAGAATTCCACGCGTTTGCGGTTCGGATGGCCCCGGCCGTCCTCCGCGCATGCCCACCGTGACCTCAGATGGCTAGGGGCTGTCCGACAGACGGAAGCAGCTAAGACATTCTTGGCAAAGTGGTTCTCATTAAGACAGACAACATGACTGCCATGTACTACCTACAGAAGCAGGGCTGCAACCCTCCCTCCCCCCAGCCTCCATCTCTCTTCCCCCAACCCCTCAGCTCTCTTCCCCCAACCCATCAGCTCTCTCACTTAGCCCAGGAGATTGGACATTGGGCACTCAATCACAACATTCACCTCATGGTGGTGCATCTTGTGGGGACCACGTCTTTGCAGGCCTGCCAAACATGGCGCATCAACAAGTACCACACCCAGGACCTTTACAGATACTTCCACTGTTCAGGCACTCCACACACCTGTTTGCCACTCCTGTAAATGCCCAAGCCCACCACCCTTGGGCAATGTTTATGGATGAATTGGTCAGGTATATTTACTTATTCTTTTCCACCTGCTTCCCTACGTGGTGAGGAAACTCTGGCAAACCACACTATTCCTCATGCTAGTAGCACAAACTGGGCAAGGCAGCTGTGGTATGCCACCTTCCTTGAGATGTCACTTAGGCAGGGGCAAGTTCGAATGAGGCATCATGATCACGGACAGCTCAGCCTTGGGTTTGGCACACAGTTTTCTAGAATACAGGTACTTCAACTTTTCTCAGGAATGTATGTCTATCTTAAAGGAAGCCCGACCACCAAGATTATGGTCTTGTTGCAGGTCAGAATGGAACAGATTTGTTCTTTATTGCATTTTCAAAAATCTGAACCTGCTATAGCCTAGTGTTTAGGATGTTATTGCTTACCCTTTGCACTTGCAGAGTGCATGCCTTGCCTACGCTTAGTTGGAGTTGTAGCATACATGCAGAACAGGGAACACCCCCATGAAAGATAGCGTGGGAGTGATACCCTCTAGAGTGCCTCCTGCTCTCTTGTAAAACTTCAGTGTAACCCTCATCAGGCACATGGGTCTACCATTTGTACCTAGGCACTTATGTCTCCTTCAGTTGCTCTCCTGTAAGGTAGCTTTGCTGTAGGCCAATGCTTTACTTAGATGAATTAGTGAGCTGCAAGTTCTCCCCTGCAAGAGCCTTTTATCCAGGTTCAGAATAACAAGGCTGTTCATAGAACCAATACTAAGTTCCTCCCTAAGGTTGATTCGCTCTTCCACCTTATCCAAACCACAGCACTCCCAGTCGTCTTTGTATTCCACACATTAGATGTCCAAAGAGCTCTAATGTACTACATTCACAGGAGTAAGCCATTTCATATATATCGGACTAGCCCGTCTCTGTTTTGCAAAGCCTTAGAAAGGACATCCCATTTCCAAGGCAGCTATAGCTAAGTGGGTAGTCAAATGTATTCCGACCTGCTCTAATAAAGGAAAGGGTTCTACCTGCTCAAAGAAGAGAGCAGCCATGGCCATCTAGGAAACATCGCACTAGCGGATATTTATAAATTAGCCATCTGTCTACACTACACACCTTTGCCAAACTCTCTACAGTGTGGACATCTTAGCACGTCTATCTTCCATGGTGGACCAAACTGTGTTAAAGAACTTATTTCAGACATCTGCATCAGCGACACACTTTCTACTATTACTTTACATTCTATACTTAACATTTGTATCTAGAGCAACGCATTCTTCAAACTGGAAATGTTAGTTTTGCAGCACAAAGCCTTTCCTGAATGTGCCTGCTGTGCATTATTCCGCCATCTAGTGGTTGGGTCCGGAATTATCAGGTTTTTTTTTACGTGGGCGTTGTCGACCATCACTTGGTGGTAGGTCTATCCCTTACATGGGGCAAGACGGCGCCCCAAAAGTTCCCGTTCATGGTAGCCATCCTCAGATTCTTTTTTCCGCTGTTGGGTCTGGAAGCAAGAGAAGAGGCTTTGAATTTTTGGAGAAGATTCCCAAAAATATTTGAGTTTTTGGTAAAAAACCCAAAGAACAATGAATGAGAAAGGTGTATCGGAGAAGGAAAGGGACCTCCGTCCATGAAACCCATCGGGGGGGGGGAGGTGTAACACGTTTGAACAACTCATTATGCTCTTGGACAGAGAATATATGTTAAGGTAGTGGTCATGGAAAAAAATGTGTTTACCTTTTGCTCAAATTGCCACCACAAGTTTGCAAAACGCGATCCACACAAGCGCTGTAACCTCTGTCTGTTAAGTGACCACAGGGACAAGGACTGTGAGGTCTTGTAAGAAAGTGGCTCTGTATATACTGGACCAAAGAAAGGTACAGTGTGCGCAGAGTCCACAGTCCCCAGAGGTACGGCAGAGGCTAAAGTTCGATATAACCTTACTCTCTAAGCTGGTAGCTTGGTCGAGCAGTAAGGTAGTATCAGAGGACAGGGTAAAGCATTTGTTGTACACATTTAGTCAGCAAATGGTCTCAGACACTCAAGAACTTAACTCTAGGCCAATTGTTTTGTATATAAAAATATGTAGTTACTTTATTTTAGGACCACAGTAGGTATCATAAATACTTTCTCAGAATGAGATGTTGCAATTGAATACTTTCAAATAACAGTTGACTTTTAAATGCAATAGTTTGTTGTAATATGCAACACAAGTTTAAACACAATTTATCATTGAGCTCAATGGACGTTTTTAAGTAAATGCAAATAAATAAATTTACTTATGTTTTTCTAAATCAGGGCTGGACCCTGGATTCAGCCCTGGTGCATTTCCTGAAAACAGTTGAAAGAAATAGTTTTTGCTATACAGGCGATATTAAGGAATATTTGTAAGTTTGGAAATTGGACACTTGGAAGATTTTCAGGTGAAAACCAGACAATGGATTCCTGTGGAGGAAAATTGAGTTAACAGTAAATCACGGTTATAATTACTTTTCAGGTTCAGTGCTGGACTGAAAGATGCAGCACTGGGATCTCTCCTGATAACAGTTGAGTGATTCGGAATTCGTTGATCGGATGATTTTTAGTGAATATTTTAAAGTTGCAAAACTCCACACTTAGAAGAAATTCTGAGTGAAACTCAGCCTATGTTACCCTATGGAGAAAATGAAGTGTTCGGTCTTTGGGTAAGTACTCGGCTGGCAGAGTTAAGGTTCTGCGGGTAGACTCAGGAGTCTCCCAGGGTCAGGTAAGTACAGTTGTTACACCCTCAGGGGCAGCCGGGTAGAGAGTGAGTAGGCCCAATGTTATCCTATGGAGGATAGGGGACCTTCGGTTGGTGGCTGCTAGCAGGCAGACCACGCGGCTCTGGGAGCAGAGCTCCTGGTCACTTACACAGGGCAAGTGGGGCAGTAGAGTAGGGTAGTTGCTGCACTTCCAGCGGCACTCGGGTGGCTGGGTGCTTTTGGACCTTCGTGCGCTCAATGTTATTCAATGGGAGACTTGGAAGTTGAACAAAGGCTGCAGGCTCGGGGACGGAGATTCTTCAGTTGCGACCACCACTTCAAGAGGTAAGTTAAGATCTTGGAGGATAGGTAGACACCCAGGAGTCGGGCACAGGGGGCCGTGAGGCGCTGGGTGCAGGGGTGTCTTTGTACGGCGGGAAATCTTACCCTCAGCTGGTCGCGGTTGGAGGGGTCCCTTGTTGTGAGGCTGTAGGCGTCGTCAGGGTCGTTGAGGAGGGTCCTTGGGCACTGGATTCCGGGTCACAGCCACCGGGGGGGACGTCCTCAGGGTCTTTGTCCACGCAGGCACTGGCCGGGCCGGGCGGTGCAGTGTGCTGGATTTGGGGTTCCTGGCTGGCACCAGGGGTTGTTGCTGTTTGAGCAGAACCACTGCTCATAGAAGTCACAATCTTTAGATGAGCAAGGCAGGCAGATCCTCTGGGGTTTTCGATGTTGTGTCAGCAGGAGACGCCGGGGTTTTAGCAGGAGCAGGTTCAAGGATCAACAGGCCGGTAGGGCTGCGGCCAGGTCAGTTGGTGTCATCCTCTTGTTAGCAGCTGCACAGCAGGTCTTCTTGTTTCTTGTTATTCTTTCTTGTTGTAAATCGGGATCTGAGGAAGGAAGGTTCAGGGTGCCCCTAAATACTAAATTTAGGGGTGTTGCAGGTAGGGCAAGGGCAGGGACAAATGAGTCCCTGTCCTGGGGTGAGTACACCCCTATCCTGTTCCTCTCCTGTGGGAGGGGGCAGGGGCCTATCTGATTGGGCAGGGCTTCCCATCCTCAAGATGGCGGGAGCCCAGAGTTATGCTTCACCTCGCCTCTCCCACCTGAGGGGTGGGGTTGGCAGAGGCTGGCACACCCCCTCTCCTCACTTAGGGTTTCCAGCCTGTCTTCCCGCCAAAGTGGAGGTCAGAACCGGTGGGGGCCAGTTACTGAGTACAGCAAGTGGCCTGGAGAAGCTCACAAAGGCGGCATGCCTTTGAAGCTTCCCCTGCCCATCCTGGGGGAGGAGGCTTGGCACCCCCTCCTAGGATGCGCATTGTTTCAGGGGCCTGAGAGCGGCTGGCTCTCGACCCAGGGTCCAGAAACATGTCTGGTGGTGGCAGCCTCGGTAGCCACGCAGTCAGGACAGTGGGAGTTGGTTAGGTTTCAGGGGGCATCTCTAAGATGCCTTCTAGTGCATTTTACATTAAATCTCACACTGGCATCAGTGTGGGTTTAATGTGCTGAGAACTTTAATACCAAACTTCTCAGTCTTCAGTTTAGCCATTATGGTTCTGTGGAGTTCGTAATGGCAACCTCCCAGCATCATATACTCTTAATGGCATCGCACTTACAGTGCCCAGGAATGGCCCTGGGTACTGTAGGGGCGCAGGGCTAAGGCTCCTGTGCCCACACCACTGGCATAGTGCACCCAGCTAGAGGGGTGACTGATGTATGCCAGGGCAGTGTGCTTGTGGGCATGGCACACAGGGATGTGTGCCATATCAACTCTTAGTTTAGTTCTGCACCAAGACACTCAGCCTGCAAAGGCAGTGTGTGTGTGTCAGGGTACAGGGCCCCCAAGGGTGGCACAATAAGTCCTGCAGCCCTTAGGGGTCTTCTATGGTCACAGTGCCCTGGGTACCTTGGGTACCATTTACCAGGGGCTGACCTGTGGCCAGAGATGCCAATTGGGCTTAGTTTTCAACACAGTTTTAGGGAAGGAACACAGGCCCTGGGCACCTGATTGGAAGGAGCCCAGGCCACACTCAAATAAAGTACATCAGCAATTCAGCAAAAAGTGGGGGCATACCATGCAAGAAAGATGGCTCTTTCTCACAGGACTGCACCATATTTGTATCAAAGACTCTCCAGGCCCGACGAAAGCAGAGAGAGGAACATCACAAGGCAATGTATAGCAGCTAGAAACAACTTGTATCGCTGAAGACTTGGACCTCTCAAGCGACGAAGATGAACAGGCTACAGAGTCCCCCCACGGAGGCTCAAATATCAAAATCATCATGGGAGACTCAGAGAAAAGGCACGCCGCAAAGGCGAATACCAAGGACACCGAAAAGAGACCAGAAAAAGTAGCAAAAACCCCTCACCCCTCGGATACCAAGGTCCTCGAAAAGAGGGTGCAGAAGGCAGCCCAGGCATAAAAAAGACGACGACAGATTGTCAGCCCCAACCAAAAGAATCCCACTGATCCCATTCCAGGGATATCGATAAGGGAAAATTGTTGAAACTGATGAAGACCAGCTCGGGTTGAGAGGGCTCGAAGGATAACCCCAAAGACCTTCTTGTGCCATAGAAGAAGAAAATGCCCTTGAGGCACCTGCAATCCCCGAACCTTCCGAGGAGAAAGTCGAAGAACTCCACATCCCAGAAGAGGAGCAAGCAACAGGTACTCCTAAGGAGTAATGGAATGACCTTGACAAAAGTCCAGAAGAGGTGGTCTGTACCTACCCCTCAGAAAGATTCTCCACCAGATGACATTGCCTTTTATAATATCCTGGTCAAAAGAGCAGCTGACGCTTTCAGGGTCTCCTTCGAGGAGGAGAAAGGGAACTCCTGCTTTCTTCTACGGACATGGATGCCATCCACAAAAGGTAGCCAATACCTCCCAATGCTAGCAATTATACTGGACCAGGGTAAAGATGCCTTTAAGGAGCCAGCCCCAACAAAAGGAGTCACACCAGAGTCGAGAAAAAATACAGACCCTCCTCATAAGATCCCAAATATTTACAGGGGAACACTGTGGCAGATTCCATCATTGTCACCACAGCAAAGAGAAGGAGCAATGCTCATCCTTCCATAGGTCCATCCCTGGAAAGGGGAAGTAAAAGACTGGATATGGTGGGTAGGAAGATGGAGAGAGACAGCAACACAATGTCGTATCACAAATTCAAATGCTCTCCTCAACAGATATGGTCACCAACAATGATACGATATTGAGGAAATATTGAATAAACTCCCTGGAGAGGACAAAAAGAGGGCAAAATCTTTTATCCAAGATGAGAAGTACATCGCAAATGCCTGTCTAAAGTCAGCCCTTGATGCAACTGATACAGCCAGCAGACAAATGTGCACGGCTACTACCCTCAGAAGACTTGCCTGGCTCAGAGTTTCAGGCTTTAAACAAGAAGTACAAACAACTACACCTAATAAGCCTTTCACAGGAGATTCTTTGTTTGACCACGAGGTCGATGAGTCCCTACAACAAATCAAAAAGGACAACGAAAAGGCAAAAGAAATGGGTGCTCTACAACACAGAGGCACCTTCAGAAGGGGAGGAAGCAATGTCCGAAAATCCGCAGGAAGGTTTTTTTCTGCAAGACAACAGCAGCAGCTGCAGACACAGGCAGCGGACAACCGCCAAGACATCAGTCTGTATACCAATCATGACAACAGTAGCCAAGGCAGACCTTTGGTGGCAGAGGAAGAGCAAGGAGACAATCCTCCGGAGAGGTAGGAGTAGACTCAAAGTGACTTGGACGCAAAGATGAGCCCCCACACAACACCAGTGGGAGGCAGAATAGCCCATTAATCACAAGAATGGGAAAATATCACCTCAGACAATTGGGGTTTTAAACATGGTGTGCCACAACTATTTTATGGAACGAACAAGCATACCACCGCCAAACCTCCCAAAGAAGAACATTTTTTTAAAAACAGAACTTCTGAAATCAAGGGAATAGAGGAACTCTTACAAAAACAGGCGATAGAGAAGATACCAACAAGGTAGCGCAACAAAGGAAACTACACCTCTCACATTGAGACCAATATTGGATCTCAGATACATAAACAAAACAAAAGATAAACCCACTCCTACAAAAAAGGGGATTACAAGGCAACAATAGACTTAAAAATGTCTATCCACACATACTTATAATTCAAGGATACAAAAAGTACCTCTGATTCATGCACGAAGACACACACTACCAATTCAGAGTCTTACCTTTCGGAATAAAATCGACACCAGGAGTTTTTACTAAGTGCCTAGCTGTAGTGGTAGCATTCCTAAGAAGTAGCAGAATCCACATCTATCCTTATCTAGACTACTGGTTGGTAAAAGCAAACTAAAAACAAAATGCCACAGACACATTCAGAAGGTGGTAACAACCCTGCAAAGGCTGGGTTTCTCCATAAACCTCAAGAAGTCATTGCCAAACCTGAAACAGGAAAAGATCTTCCTAGGGGCAAGCCTAAATGCCAGGGTGGCATGGGTGGGCCGACCCAAAGGAGGATTCAAGCAATCAAGGAGCTAACTCTCCTCTACCAGAGGGGACAGTCTCTGACAGGGAGGGTAAGCATGATGGCCTCATGCATCCCTCTCATTACCGATGCATGCCTACGCATGCGCCCTCTACAGGAATGGATAAGCAACAACTGATCACAAACTACCGGGAGTTGGGAAGATCTAGTGGTTGTAACCGAAAAGATATAGGAGACACAATGGTGGGCATGCAAGAACACTGAAAGGCAGACCTTTCAAAACAACAACTCCCTCAGTGACCATCACAACAGATTCATCTCACAAAGGATTGGGAGTGAATGCAAGAAACTTAAAAATACAGGGTCATTGGAACAACGCTGACTTCATAAAACACATCAACTTCCTAGACATAAAATCAATGTTTCTAGCACTAAAAGCCTTCCAAGCACACATTGCAGGTAGGACAGTATTGATCCAGACAGACAATACAACGTTTTACCTGAATAAACAAGAAGGAACAAAATCATTCATCCTAAGCTAACAGGAGATATGGCAATGGGCTGCACCAAGGAGGATCAGTGTGCAAACAATCCATCTACCAGGCAAAGATAACACAGAAGCATATCAGCTCAGCAGACAGAACAGCAGCTCACACAAATTGGAAATAAGAGAGGAGCCAAGAAAAAAGATTCTGACTTTGGGGGATACCAACAATAGACCTATTCGCAACAGCGGAGAATAGGACATGCCAATCCTTCGCCTCCAGGTTTTAACACCACCTTTCAGAAGGGAATGCCCTGTCAGTAAATTGCTCAGGAACATTTGTCTATGCCTTTGCAATGATTTCACCTACTACACAAGGTACTGGAGAAATCCAGAAACAAATCTAATCCTTATAGCCCCTCAGTGGGCAAGACAAACCTGGTACTCAAGCCTACTTGAACTGTCCAAGGGACAGATGATCAAATTGAAAGAAGAAAAATACCTCCTCACAATGCAAAAAGATCAAGTATTCCAGTTGGAACCATCAACATTCAGCCTAGAAGCCTGGCACCTGAGTACATAGAATTTGGACATCTAAATATACCACAAAGAAAAATGGAGATCTACTACAGGAGGCAAGAAAACCAACCACAAGACAATGCTACGCAGCTAAGTGGAAGGGGTATTTCATTTGGTGTGAAGATAACAATATCCTAGATTCAGTATGTACACAGGATACCGGGATAATATATCTTTTCCACTTGCTAGACAGAGCAATCAACTATTTAAGTGTCAAGATGCACCTGGTGGCATTTGTAGCATGCACCAGGGGAGCATCATGTAAACGTTTTTTCACATCACCAGTCATCAAAAGATTCCACAGGAATCACACCTCCAAGGAAGGCTCCAGTCCCTAAGTGGAGTTTAAACCCAGTACTGACGCAGCTTATGACCAGAGCCTTTCAAACCAATTCACAATGCAGAACTTCGGCGTATCACAATAAAAACTGCCTCCTTAATAGCGATAACATCACTACAGAGAGTAAGTGAACTAAAAGCATTAACTATTAAGGAGCCATACTTGCAAGTCCACAGGACAAGCTAGTTCTAAGAACTAATACCCAGTTCCTACCTAAGATGGTGAGCAAATTTCTCATGAATCAAAGCATTCAGTTAGCAGTTTTCTTTCAAAAACCCACAAACACGACTGAAAAGAAGCCTACATACCCTGGATGTAAGAAGCTTATTATATTATCTGCAGGATACAAAACAATTCAGTAAAGGTAATCCATTTTTCATCTCTTACGCAAAGTCCAGCAAAGGGTCACTCGTTGTAAGAGGAACAATTGCACGCCGGATTGTGGAGGCAATACAAATATGCTTCTCCTCAGCTGGAAGAACATTAAGTTCACACCCAAGAGCTTATTCAACAAGCAAACAGGGTGCAACCCTAGCCTTTATAATCGATGTACCAATTGACTGTATATGTGCAGCTGCTACATGAGCCTCCTCACATACTTTTACCCAGCATTAATGCATGGATATACAAATGACAAAGGAGGCACAGGTGGGGCAGAAAGTACTTGAACGCCAGTTCACAAATTCTTCCACATCTTTCCTCTACCATCCCCAAGGAGGGGAAACCGCAAAATAATGTAATGCACAGCATGTGAATCCAGAAAAGGATTCATGCTGCAAAACAAAATGGTTACTTACCAGTAGGAGTAGTTTTGCAATTTGAAGAGTTTTGTGGCTTCACATCCTACCCACCAACCTCCCCAGAGATTAGGAAAGCTAGCAGTTGAGAAGATCACGTAAGGAAAACAACATATACTTAAACCAGGAAAAGTAAATAAATTCCCTTAGTAACAGCAAGAAGGGGAAAAAAAGAATCCGAAGAGGGCTACCACACATAGGAACTTCCGGTGCGCCATCTGACTTCACGCTAGGGCTGGACTTAGCACCAAATGGTGGTCAACGATGCCCACGAGAGAGTGTAAAAAAAAAAGAGGAGACCGTTCCGGATCCAACCACTAGATAGCGGAATAGTGCACAGCATGTGAATCCAGAAAACTCTTCAAGTTGCGAAACAGCTGCTACTGATAAGTAACCAATTTGTTACCCTGTAATGATTTGTTAATTGTGTGTAGTGCTCTAGATTCACATCCACCTGCCCTCCTCCCCAGAGGCCTTTGTATTTTGCAGATTTCGTGCTTTCTGTATTTCACTGTACATTACGCTCAACTTAACTTCCTAAAGTTAACACTTCATACATAACTCTCACCCTCTGTGCAAAAAACAATTTATCATGGTATGTGCCCATGCTCAATGTGCACACAAAAAAGTCATCAAATCACAACTTGTGACTCAGTAGACTGCTTTGAACAAAAACAACTTGCAGACATCTGAGCCCAACACTGGATGGCAGGAGTATGCTAAGCATGTGATGAAGCTACCACTAAACTTTCCCTGTAGATGCTTACAGGGAAAATAGCATTTTCCATACTAATTGGTCTTAAGTCTTCTGCCTCCTATGGCTGTACAATTTCCGTCACTAACTTGAATCATTTTATTTGTCTTGGAAGCTTTGAAACTCTTAAAAGAAGATGATTTACAAAGCCTTGAGATGCAATAATTGTCTGCCAATTCCGGTCCAAAATTGGAGGATTAATTTTAGTTTTTTGGTCTTATTGTTGAGCCCATCTCCTCATGAAGGGATTGGTAGATGGATTCCTGGTGGGGTTTGTCCAGAGTCAAATGCCTCCTTGACTAGGTAGGTCTTTAACTCTGGGTTCTAAATGTTTCCATAGTCTGGGTCTTAATACTCTAATGGCATTCCACCAACGTGCCCCTGTTTTTAAGTGTGCTCGTACATTTATGCTTGGAACTTCGTGATATAAGGCCAAGCCGTGGATGTAGTCGGCAGCAATGTTTGCTAATATTGTGGCCCTTTCTCTCAAAGCTCTAAATACTATTGGTTGTAAGGGCTCGCCCCTAGCGATGCAGTGCGCAGCAGTGCTTGCGCAGGCGAGAGCTCTTTTGTAGGGGGGTTTAAAACTGTACCTAGAAATTGCACATGCTTGCGCTTGTGCTTTTTCTTTTTTGTGACGGGATTGGCTTTTGCTTGCTTGTATTTCAGAAACCGAGCACTCAATAGGCCAAAGGCGGGCGCGTTGCTCCGCCCATGGCCTATTGATGTCCCGCAGAGGGTAGCGTGGTTTTCATTATCGTGCGCAGACGCGTGCACGATAATGTAAAATACATGGCTCACTGTGGTGCGCGCGCACCACTCGCGTGCTTGCCGCCGTTGCCACTCCCGAAATACTGCGAGCCCGTGTTTTTTGCAAGGGTTGTCACTCCTCCCGGCTGCCATCCCGCTGTTGGTGAGAGTGAGTTTTCTTGCCAGTGTGGGAGCGGCAGCGTGTGAGCTCTGCATGTCCAAGTGCCATTTCACTACGGAACAGAGCGTAGGCCATTAAGGCGTCAAGGCGTTGTCCTCCTGGGCTTGCAAAAGCCATTGCCCTGCTTGTCTGGACACTTTTAGACTCTGGGCACCGAAAGCATCACAATCGTCGTGATATGGGCTCTTTACTCCGGGCCTCACCATCCTGTGCTTTCAGTGCTGACATGCCGGCTCTGGCAAAGCATTGAGACTGGATAACAGATGAGCCCAGAGCCGGTAATTCAAGCCGCCTTCTGGGCGTTCAGTCAACAATGTTATGTGCATGTGGGGCCCTGAGGCTGTGGGGATGGTAGTGATGACCCCGGCAATGTCTGCTTGGTTTTAAGCTACACTGCCTTCTAATTCCGGAGACGGAAGCCATGTCTGATACTAACCTGCAATCACACCCTCTGTTCCTGACCTGCCATGTCACCCTCTTCCTGTGGTCTCCCCCCACCTTCCCCATCCTTCCTCTTCCTGCTGCTGCAGTGCTACCTCCACAGTCAGCCTGTCAATGGAGCCTGAAAACATCGTGGCCCACAATGTCTTGCTGAAAGCCAGAGAAGGTGAGACCAGGGTGGGGGAGACTGAAGAAGGCAAGAGTGGGGGTGCTGCCCTCCTTCTGCCCTCTCTCTTTGTAAATCATCAACATGCAACGAACATATCATGCACCCTTATCGTCCCTCCGCGTACATCGCATAGCCACACACCTTGCCCAGGCTGACCCTCTCGGAAACGGATGGCCCACCAGGTGCACATGCATTGTGTACAGGCATAGACGAATATACGTCACGCATACAATACTTGAGCATTCCTACAGAAATTGCGTAAGCACGCACATGCACTGCATGCGCATTTTACACATGCAGGCACAGTCTCACAATATGGCAATGGGTTTTCGATGGGAGAGTAAAGACAGAGCTGAAGGTTACGTAAATTCGACAGCGTTGCAGCAGATTGAGAAATAGACAGGGTTCCTGGGCCTGTCACTCTGTATCCATTGATAATGTCTTGTGCAATGTGTCGTCGTGTAGACAGCTGCTTTGGAACGTGCGAAAGTAAGGTTGAATTGCGCGCGGTTGTGTAAAAAAGATCTTAAGACGCTTTGGATTTGAAGACTGGTATCTCACGTGCTTGCCGCCGTCGCCACTCCCGAAATATAGCGAGCCGGTGTTTTTTGCAAGGGTTGTTGCTCCTCCCGGCTGCCATCCTGCTGTTGGTGAGAGGGAGTTTTCTTATCAGGGTGGGGACGGCAGCGCGTGAGGGAGGGGCCGGGATTCCCTTCAGGATTGTCACACATGCTGATTTCAATGTCACATTTCAGCTGGAGGCATGCATTAGCTGCGAGGGCTTTTCACCTGTGCTGCCATCAGCGGTCAGTCACTTAACCAGCATTTGTGTTTGTCACCGCATAAATGTGGGTGTGCGTAGCTCTGTGCAGAAGGGAGCGTGCGTTTCTGGGGGTCATGGAGTGTGTGTCTGCTCTGGTCGAGCATGTGTCTGAGTGGGTGTCTCTGTGCGAGGGTTGTTTGTGCCTGATGAAGAAGGCTTGAATGTTTTAGAGTCTCGTGGGAGCCTGCATTTTGATTGTCGCTGCTTCATGGTTGTGTGTATGCGTCGTTTAGTATGTGTGTTGGTCAGTGAGCGACACTCTTTCAGCTTGCTGGCCCCTGTGTGTGTATGTGTCAGTACTTTCAATAAATTGTGTGTCTGTGTGTTGTGATTCAACTCTAAGGACAAGAATGACTGTGAGAAAGGCCACATCTACTCTATTGCTTAGTATATTCGCCTCTGCTTGTCTGTGGGTTGTACTGTCTGTTGCTTGTAAGAGTGTGGTCGAGAATGGTGTGTAAACACATCCTGTAAAGACACACCTACGATTCAAACCTCATTAATGGAAAATTCGGAATGCAATTGCAGCATATGGATAACGTGTCAGGGAAGTGTGTGTATAAGGACACAGGCATGCACTATATCAAGATAGTGGCCCCTACCCCATCCACAACAACCTCACCCTATAGGCCCCTGCATCCTGCACCACTGATGTTTATTTAGAATATTGGATATAAGGGTTTCTGCCAGTCCACCTAGAGTGCACCCTTTGCTCCTTGCCTTGGAGTGCACCCTCTTCCCCTGCCTTAGAATGCAACCCCTGCCCTCCGTCTTGTGGCCTACTCTACCACCTCATGGGCCCTTGCCATTCTCTCCCGTTCTCCCTTCAAATCCTTCCAGCCTCTGCAGCCTCTTCCCCCCCGGCCCCAGGCTGTTACATGGCCGCTTGCTGTCTTCTCAAATCCCCCCTGCCTACTGTTCCACAGCCATATGTTTCCTGCAGCCTCTCTCCACCTCTTGGCCCCTTTTTTGTCTATTTCTTTCTTCAAGTCCCCCCCTGCCTGCTCTTCCGATTGTGTCCTGCAGTGGTGTAATTTGCATATATGTCAAATTAGCACTCCACTGCAAACTATAAATATAATAAAAAAACAGTGTCATTTACAATGCCAAAAGCACCAACTTTTAATAATGCGAGACCTATTGCATTCCAAATGCTTGTTCTGATTCCTTGTGAACCAGTACTTTTTTTCAGTACCTGGTGCAGGGTGACTATTATACTGAAAGAAAAGACTCATCCCCCCAAAAAATTAGTCTGGTGTATTCCTTGTAACATCTGAGTCCCTTTGGATTTTAATGAGTATCTCAGTGCCGGGGTGTGTGTTGGGTACAGATATTTGTGATGTGTTTGTATATACTTCCCTGTGCTTCATCGAGGGCAAGGCTGTGTGAGAGAGAAAAGCAAGTTTTAGAGTATTGTGTGCTGTTTAATTACAATATTTCTAAAATGGTTGCTGATGTGTTTGTCCTCCTTTAGGTCTCCAAAGTAGAGAAAGATGGACAAGAGTATGTAAGCTTTTAAATGGAATGTGGAGGCAAACAGTATCTTTCACTGTTTGTTCTGAAATAAGTAAATGTATGGGCTTAACTTGCTTTGCAGATCATTCTCCTCTCACATCAACTTGGGTGTCTGCAGTAGAGTTGTTCATTTTCATTCCTCTACTACTACCACCCATTTCCCTGTTTGAAGCAGTCATTAAAGCTGAGAATATTTATAGTAATGCTAAGTTATAAAAAACATTAACATTAAATACCAATTCAACCTTGTTTCTAATGTAGAAAGATCATCACATGTTTGCAAAATAATCAGAAGCTTTTATTTGCATTATCTTTGCATAGACCGGCCTTACTCCTCTTATGGAGGCAGCCTCTGGTGGTTATGCAGAAGTTGGAAGAGTTCTTCTTGACAAAGGAGCAGATGTCAATGCACCACCTGTGCCTTCTTCAAGGGATACTGCATTAACAATTGCAGCAGACAAAGGGCACTATAAGTTTTGTGAACTCCTGATTAATAGGTAAAGGATTAATTTTACATTTTTTGTGAGCTGTAATTCAATTTCAAAGTACTTTTTTGATTTCCATTCATTTATAATAGTATTTGTTCTTTTAGTATAAAATATATACTTGTAATGCAAATGCCTTCCCTTTGATGCACATCAAAATGTATCTCCAGGCATCTAACTGAATCCTTAGATTTCTTTGTAACTGTACATCTCACTGGTTCTAGTAGAAGTCAACAATATCGCCTACATTCATGCATTAATTATATGAAGATGCCCCTGGTGACTGTTGTTCCCTTCTTTATGCATTTGCCATGGAGATAATGTTCTGGAGCCTTGAGGCCATTTATCCCTTACAAACCTGAGATTTACCTTTTAAACTATGTGATATTGTCTCTGAAAGTCTCTGGATTTAAACCCAGTTGTACTTACTAGAGGCTACTGTCAGGGAGAGACCTGTGCCAGATGTGAACAAACTCTTTGATGGACTCCTCACACCTACGTAATATCAATAAAAACACAGACAGCAAAGAGTCTGGTCTTTCTCCTGTACAGAAGATCCATTTCTAACAAATTGCATCATCGTCAGTCTAAGACTTTGTGTAATAAATTGGGTTATTAGTTGAAGGGGGTTAAGTACCAACCTCAAGTAATAATCACAATCCTGGTGAGGGTGAGCCAACAAAGTCATTAAATAAACCTGAGCTCCACTCCCTGGTAGATATGGCACAGAGCAGACCAGCTTATCTTGGAGGCAATTTGTACATATTTATGCAAGCTTCACTTGGAGGCAATATTTAAGCTATTTATGTAGCACTAAAACATTAATAAAGACGAAATGCAAAGCAACAAAAATCCTAAAATTAGAAAAAATAGAGTGAAATGTAATAAACAAAATGACAAAAATCCAGTAAGGGGCATGGTAATGAATTTTTAAAGTTGTAAGTAGCGATAGCGCCAAGAAGCACAAAGTTCCAATAATAGTTGTGATTGAACAGGATGTAAGCGCAATTTGATGCTGACCGCAATGACATGTGGATCGGATACCCGAACCAGGTTTATCCTGATCAAAGATTTTCCCTTTTGACTTTAAACCTTTAAGTCCCAATTCACTGCAGGAGAAAAGCCCCCAGGTCCTCGGGGAAGGCACTTAGCGGCTTACAGTGTGGCAGGCAGAGGCCTACAGGAAGTTCCTGTACAGGTCTAGTTGACACTGGACAGCTGGTAGTGGCAGGAAAAAGCAGAAATGTGGTCTTTTTTTTTTAACTCTACTTATCCAGGGGATAAAATGCTGCTGGAATCTTCATGTCCCCTGAAGAAATCCACTTGTCCTCCAAAGAGATCTACTTGACCCTCTGTTTCTGAATTCATTGAATAGTGCTGGCACAGACACTATGTATGTTCATTTTGTTTCTTTGACTGTGCCATACCAAATAAATGTTTTACATTAATTTTGCTAAAGTAAAACTTTATTTCCCCTTTGACCAATTGTTGATATAGAGGTCAGCTATTGTTGCAGTACGAACAGAGGAGCATTTCCATTTGAGTTTTCTACCTGTAAAATACAGGTAGCACTGGCAGTTGGAATGGGTACATTAACCCATTCATCTATGACTGTGCTTAGAACCAGTGTCTAATAAAGCTTTGATCTGGGTGTATTAACCTACTGAGCATTCTTGCTGGAATTAGTGATCTCTGCAGTAGGTGCAAACAATCTTAGTTTTCTGACTGGAATTAGAACTTGAGATACGCATGCTAAATGTTTACAATTGCCGTGCTTTATCAACCCACTGAAATATGTCAACAATTGGATCCCATGATTAGCAGATTATAGATGTAATTCTGTGTAAGGATCTGAGGAGAGGATTATTCTATTTTTTCTATGCCTATCTTTCTCCGCTTTATTGCATGTAGCAGCCATAACTTGAGTAAACATATCTTTAACTTAAAAAAAAGACTTTACATAAGAACCATATGGAAATTAAAAAAGGTCCATCCAATCCCCTAGCAGGTCTTGTTCTCATAGTCCCTGGTCTCCTTCACTCCTCTTTGTTTGCTGTTCCAGCACACCAGTTAAGTCCTCAGAGGGCTCTCCTTGTGGCTAGTGGGTAATTGACTGGGTCAGGGCTGTGTGTCTGTATATATTTCATTGATGTATTTATATCTGTGTTTTTTTTCTTCTTGTTTTGCTTAATTGACTTCATTTTCACAGGCTCCACCATGCAGGAGTATGGTTCGGCACACTCCTACGCAGTGTGTCTCAGCCGATATCGGCCTGCTGAGATGGTGAGGTCCTCCAACCTCTAGAGTATAATGCTCTGCAGCATGAGTGACGCGCTGCTTGCAGGCTCCACAATCTGCACACATCAGGAAGTGTGCTGATCACAGAGTCCTGCCTAACTACCCCTCTGCCTGGAGTCTATGTATCTATCAAGTGTTGAAAATAGCAGCGTCTCCACAAGCTTCCCTGACAGGCGTGAGGGACACTGACCCTGGTTGAATATTATAACCCAGTGTATTCATAGGGTTATTGGTGTCCTGGGCTGTAGCCTTGTCTGGGCCCTGCGGGAGAGGAAGGTAGCACTCACCCCAATAATACCCTAGGATGTTAACCTTTCTGGCAAAGTATGTATGTGACCCCAAGAAGACATAAGCCTATCCTGCACTCCTGTCACGACAAACTCCTGGATATGACCGGGCCTTTCTCTAAAATCCTAGGCATAATGGATGTAGCCAAAGCCCCGGGATCCCTGGTTCCCACAGATGTCCTCTTAAATGGGCTTAATTAGCCAGTATCCTGTTGGGGAGCGCCAATTCTACCCCATCAGCGAAGCACCCGAGGTCATAGTATACCCCAGGCTGGGTAACATAG
Organism: Lissotriton vulgaris; assembly: GCF_964263255.1. NCBI lineage: Eukaryota > Metazoa > Chordata > Amphibia > Caudata > Salamandridae > Lissotriton > Lissotriton vulgaris. The sequence continues at coordinate 1,031,148,613 of NC_141695.1, forward strand.
CTACCTTGGAAGGTGGGGCGGTAGCGCAAGGCAGTCTCTTTGGCAACCCATTAGTTCAGGAACTTGGTAAATTTGTAGCTACCTTCTCCTCTCTGGACAAGGCTAATGTGTCGATGCCATGGTTTTTGCCTGAACCGGTTGTGGCAGGGGTGCTCGTGGGCCGCTTTGCTACCAAAACCCTTCTGAGAGTCCAGGGCTCCAGGCTGTGACAGTGGTAGGACTCCTCGAAGTTTCAATCCTCCTTTTCTTCCAGAGGATGGCCATGCCACCGAAGCTCCAGGAGGAAACTTAAAAGGAAACACCAACTAAGTATTTGCCCACCTTTAGAATAACCCCTTCTTCCCTCTCAGTGGTAGCAGGCAGGCTCACAATATTCATACACAACTGGAAAGGGCTCATTGGTGACGCGTGGGTGTGCGGTCTCCACATAGATTTACAGCTCTCCACGCCAGGCCAGGCGTCCCATCACTATCTGGTTCTGGACACACAATGAGTAACTATTAGACCGATGTCACAGCACTGTTAGACAATGGTGCAATCTCCTTAACATCAGCACCTCCCATGGGCTTTTTCAGCAATGTATTTTTGGTGGAGAAAAGGGACAGAGCCAGTGCAGTTATCAACCATAACTCCTTCAAGGAATGGCTGGTATTCTGCCATTTCAAGATGGAAGAATTTTATCTCCTCCAAGGTCGCTTGTGCCATCAAGATTGGCCAGTCAGGCGGACTTCAAGGATTCCTATCTGGGCATCCCCATCCGTCATCAGCACAGACTTTTCCTCCATTCGCAGATTCCTTATCTTAGAATATTCCCAGGCGTCAGACTGGATCCGGAAAACTTTGCGCATCAGCACCTCTGCGTGCCGGGAGGTGGCACCGCACGACTCCGCCCTGACGTCGGCCACGAACATGACATCATTGGAGCCATATATGCCCCTCTCGACGTGCTGGTTCCAGTTTTCTCCTTTTCCGCGTTCCAACGCAGATCCTGGAAAACCAGCAGTGCCCTTGGTGTCGCCGGAACAGTGGGCAATGCCTTCGGGTTTTAAGGCTTGCGAAGCCTGTGCGCATTAGATGTCTGGCACTGTCCAGCACCTCATCTGTATGTGGTACCTCGGCGTGCACCACAACTCCAAAGAGTGCAACGCCTGTCAGAGGATGAAGCCCAAGTCCCAGAGAGAGCGCCGTATGAAACTGCTGGCCGCATCGCTGTCCAGTCCAGCACCTTCGCGTCGCCGCTCTTCCCCCTCCGGATCAGGCTCGTTCCAGAGGTCGTTTCCACGAACGTTGTGTGAAGGCAGGTAAGCGCATGCACAAGCACTGACGTCTTCCTCCTGTTCGGGTACTGCTGGCACCCGCTCCTCTCGCTCTATGCCAGGTAAAGGTGCCCGGCAGTCGCTTCCTCTATACTTTCCCATTCCGGGGGTTGGCGGGATGCGTTCCCAAATGGAGGCTTATTCTATTGCACTCCAGTCGTACTTATGGTTCCCACCTCTCCCTGGAGCGCCTTCGGGTCCCAAACAGATGGAGGGCGCTCATGTTTGGTCCTCGCCGGCAGATTCTTCCTCGGTGCCGGCTGTGTGCATCGACTCCTGTTCTGGAGCGATACCAAGCAGACAGGACACGGCCCTGTGGGTCCTCCCAGTGCCCCATCCAGTCCACCCCGTTAGTCTTCGCATTGCCCTGAGTGGCTTCCTGCGCTGATGTCGGAAGCGGCGTCGGCCCGACGTCTGTCTCGACGCCCGGCTTGCTCAAACGTGCACATTTTGCAGTGGGATCGAGGTCGGGCGGCGTCCAGGTCGAGTCCACTCTGGAGGTCATCGACGTCCAGACGATTCCAACCCGGCGTCCATCGACGGCAGTGTCAACGTCCAAGATTCCTCAAGATGTTGTTTTTTGCTTCTACCAGTGCTGGCATCTGCGCATTGAATACTGCGTGTATGTTCGTGTGACATCTTTGACCTTATGGGACTTGGTCGAGAACCTTCTCCCTTCTGTTCCAGAGGAGCTGCGGTCTAATGTTGCTTCGGCTTCTGCTTGATGGCAGGGGAAAGGTGCAATTTTCGCTCTGTTTTTCTCTTGATGCCACAGACTCTGTGGGGCGAGCTCTTGCTCGGTCTATGGCTTTGCGCCGCCATGCATGGCTGCGTGACAGTCGTTTCTCGGATCTCAGAGATCTACCGTTTAATGGTGTGGACCTTTTTGATCGCCACGCAGATTCTGCAGTCTCCCGGCTCTTGTCCGGGTTGCCATAACTTTTGCACGATTCTGCCTTATTTTGCTACACCCCTATAACGCACGTGTATAGTAGGTTCCCCGGTTGATGTCCACGGCTATTCAGCCGTCTCTGATTTGTTAAAATTCCAGTCGTATGGCTGGTTTAATCTTCTTTTCAGTCCTCTGAAAGGTGTTTTGCCCAAAACTATCTCCTTATCGGGGGTTGACACTTACCCTATCTTGGGTATATGCTAGTGCTAGGCAACTGCCTTTGCCTTAGTACGCTCCTATGGAGTATTCCTCGCGAACATCCTTCGGGGAGTCCCTCATTGTCTTTTTTTCTGCGATTCTACTGTTAGCATCGCACTATCGCACTTAGGGTGTCTTTGGTCCCGCTTGTCTGTAGTGCTTCTATCCTTGCTTTTACTGCTCACACCATCTCCACCACTGTGTGGCAATGCTTAGTACTATTAGAACAGATTTAGGCACACAGCCCTTGGGCTCGTCCTCCACAGTCCTAGATTAGCGTTTGTCTGCTGTATGTCCCCCCCCCCCCCCTCCCCTCCCCCCGATTCCTTAACGTCCTCCCCGTTCTGCGAGGACCATTTCAGGTTGGGCTTTCTATACTCGCCTCCCTCAGGGTGGCTTGCTCTTTATTAGGGCGACATTTTCTTTTCATTCCGACACACAATGCTTCATCTCTTTTCATTGCTACTCCGCCCATTCTCTGGATTGGGCGGTATGCTCATATGTCATTGTTCTTTTCAGCCCTCAGCCTGGATTATGTAGTGTGAAATCTTTCATGTTTTTTCTTCCACCCCGCTCTCCCCTTCCCCATCGCCTTGGGGTCTTTTACCGCCCCGGCGAGCCATTAGTTCAAGTCTATTGGCCACATTCTATATGTCTCTTATTGGGGTTACTACGTCTCTCTGGTGACGTCATGTGGTGAGTTATCCTTAATCCTGTGTTCCGGACTTATTGTCCTTCACGGTTATAAGTTATTGATGTGGACTTAGTCATCTGCCAGACTGTTTTTTCCCGTCCTCATTTCCCCTCAAAGGTGATTTGGCCTTCGCTTTGTTTTTCAGAGCAGTACTCTGCTCTTCCTTTCTCTACTTTCAACATCTGGTGCCTGGCGCTGTCCTTTATGGTGCTGTTTTTTCACCTTTCAATTCCATTTTAACCATTTTTGCACACTGTTCCCATATTCTCAATTTTTGGTGGTGGCTCCGCGTTGTGACACGGAAAAGTTTCTCCAAAGAAAACTGACGTCAGCGCGCCAGGAGGGGCATATATGGCTCCACTGACATGTCTGTGCACGGTGTCTGTGCGGAGTCGTGCGACGCCATCCACCGGCGCGCAGAGGTGATGCTGTGGAAAGTTTTCCGGATCCAGTCTGACCCCTGGGGATATTCTAAGTTAAGGAATCTGCGGCTATACAATGTCTCTACCAGATACATCATTACCGAAGGTAAGTAACTAGTTCTTGAAGTCCCTTCCATTCTGCCTATTTTCGGGACTGTGGTGCTTCACCAAGGTGCTCAGGCCCGCAGTAGAGTACTTGAGGGCCCGAGGAATTTGCCTGGTTGTATACGGTGACAACGTTCTCCTGATTGCCCAATGCTTGGACAAGCTTGCGGAACTTCTCCAGACGACCATCTCGCTCTTAAAGTTTCTGGGGTTTATGATCAGTCACACCTAATTCCGACCCAAAAGTTGACCTTCCTGAGTGTTATCAAAGATTCTGTGGATGTGATCTTCAGCCTTCTCTCCAGGAAAGTGGCGGCAAAAATCATGCAGACAATGCAAATTACCCTCAAGAAGAGAGACCTTCCCTGCATCATCTGTGGGGAATCGTGGGACTCCACTCCTCGTCCATACAGGCCATGTTCCTGGGGCTGCTATACTACCGGGCACTGCAACATCTAGAGGCATCCCATCTCCAGAAGTGCCATATTTGGAACCAACAAAGACATGGTGCTTGAGTCTGATGCCAGCAGGACAGGCTGGAGCATCTGTTGTGTAGTTATACACAGGTGGTGTTTGGTCATCTCAAGAACAGAGACTTCATATCAACTGCCTGGAGAGTCATACAGATGTAATTCTCCAATATCCACATCTACCTGTCACATATTAGCCTACAGTGTAGAGGTTTAAAAGAAAAAATATTCTGCTACTTTTAAATATGTCAGTTTATTTTTGTCTCCGTAATATGCTATGTCAGTAGGGTATTTATACAGGATGCTTTCACATACCAAGGTTTCTCGGCTAGATGTGCGAGATCCCTAGAGTCCCAATATTCATAGTTATAAAACCTAGCGAACAACCATTTTTTCTTATTATGTTGGAATTTCACAGCCACCTTTCTTCGCTCTTACTCATTGGCCAGCAGCCTCTCTTTTCATTTCTTTACTTCTGTTCCTCTTTATTTTGTTATCTTCATTTTCATTTTTTCTTTATATTTAATTCTATATTTCTGCTTTTGAGTGCTCCTTTCCTATGTTCATGTCCCCTTATGTCCTCTGCATTTTTTTCAATTTACATTCCTCTTCCCCTTTTAGTCTTTCTGCCTTCCACATGCACATGGAAGGATGTTGGAAAGGGCCATGTGGAGTTGAATCATCTCGATAAAACAGTTAATTTTGAACCAGGATAGTAAACCTGTTGTAGTGTCAGACTTGAAAGCCCAATTCTAGCTCCACTTGCACACTCCCACCGTGCACAGACACACAACCTCATGAAATGATGCATGCATAGTACACATCTTTCAAAACATTAAAAACCATTGCTACACAAACACATTCCTGCAGTGCCACTCACCCTTAACACACACCTGCAAACATACTCACCTGCAGACATCAAACTCTTAGAGACACTCCCTATAGAGAGACATTTACTGGTGACTACCTACTTCCTCATGTGCACCCTTCAGACACTTACATTAGGACACACACTCCATTTATCGTGATTGATTGCCTCTGCTGTGAAGAAATGGGTGGTATAGATGGGCTCCCCTCTTCCTGAAAAGTGCCTTCCGCTCTGTCCCAGTAGTCGCAGTCTCACTTGTGAGCAAGGATTAGCTGCACAAAAATGGACTCATCCTGACCGCGAAAACTTTTTTTTTTTTTTTGGATAACCAACTTTATTGGCATTTTTAAGAAAAACAACGTAGACACAGCACTATTTTGACATTTCAGGTATTTCAATATAGTTACAAGTGATCTTCCCAAATTGTTCGAGTGAGGTATCAGTGCTTCCTTGCAACGACAATCAAACCACTGGTCCCAACCATTTGCCCCATATATGTTCATGTTTAGCTGGGCACCCTTTTGCTTCGTAGATTGCTTTTCCCTAGGTGGCGCACCAATCTACTCCCCTGTGCCATTTAGCTAAGGAGGGAGGCGTTGAGTCCATCCAAGCTGCTGCTATGTCTCTTTTGGCTATAAGAATGGCAGTCCCCAGGAATAACTTATCAGCCCGGGAGCCATCAGGTCCCTCTATCACCCCCAGGAAAAAAAGCACGAGGATTGAGGGGGACCTCCCACCCACTCAACTAAGCCACAATGGATGCCTAGTATTCGGCAAGGATGACACAGGACCAGACCATGTGATAGAAGTCAGCTGTTTCTGCACAGCGCGGGCAGTGTGTGGTCAGGAGGAAGCCTGCCCTGTGGAGCTGCACTGGGTTAAGATCTGCACAATGAACGTAGTAGATGTGGATAAAGCGGAGCCTAGCAGAGATCGTACGTGTCTTAGGCGCCATCAGGGCATCTCTCCAGTCTTCTTCCTGAAGAGGACCAAGCCACCAATCCCAACGGGCCTTGAGAGGTTCTATTGTTGATGGGATGTTGTTGATCTGGGAGCGATAAATTTGGGATGCCCACCCCTTTCCCAAGTTCACCATAAGGAGTTTGGCCTCTAATGGGCTGAATTCGGGGATTGTTGTGCGGTCAGGGACTTGGAGGGTCAGGGCATACCGCAGTTGGAGGTAGCGAAAGAATTGGATGGAGTGCAAGAAATGTCTGCTGGAGGTCACAGAAGGACAGTTGCTCTCCCTTCCAGATATCTCCCAAACAAGTTATGCCACTTAAATCCCGACTTCCCGCAACCAAGTGCCATGCCACAGCTGTGTCTTCAGTAAGAGTTTGGTGCCGGTAAGGTGCGTGGAATTGGGGCCCTGTAAAGCATGGCCTAGACTTCAGAGAATCCGAGGCTCTCTAGCTCCAGTCGATGGGTTGTATCCGACCATCAGCCATTAAACCAACCGTGGATCACTAAAAGGCGAGTGGTTAAGTAGTACAAGAATGGGTTTGTCATACCCATACCCTGTCGTATGTGGGTCATTGACCATTTGTGAGGGCAAGGCGCGATCTCGCCCCACCCCAAAGGAAGGTCGTGATTACCCCGTCTAGTTCGCGGAACAAGCTGCAAGGGAGGTGGAGCAGAAAGTTTTGAATGGTGTATAAAAGACTGGGAAGAATCATCATTTTAAAAAGTGTGACTCTGCCCAGGGGATTCAGTGGAGGAGTCTGCCAGCGGTTGAGGTAATCTTCCACACGTTTGAGGAGTGGGGTGAGGTTAAGGGACCAGGTCAAATCGATGAGGAGTGCCACCCAGATCACAAGATATATGATTGAGAAGCCTACACAAGGGAATGGTTGTTTGCCAATCCGCACACTCCTTCGAGACATGGGGAGGCACCAACGTGTATTTGGTTCGATTGAGACGTAGTCCAGATGCATTTTCGAACAAGTGGAGGATGTGGAGAGATCTTGGTCTAGACCGGGACATGGGAGCCAGATGGATGAGGACGTAGTCCGCTTATAAGGCGATCCGGTCCTCCTGAGACTCCTAGCAGCACCAACCCTGGATCTGGTCATCACTCTGGATGTGACACGCCAAGTGTTCAATTGCAAGGGCTAATACGAGCGGGAAAGCGGGCATCCCTGGCGGGTCCCCCTCGCAATCAGAAAGGTGTCTGACAGTGTGCCATTTATGAGTACTCTGGCTGACGGAGTGGAGTAAAGGACCTTCACCATTCTTTGATAGGAGGGCGCGATTCGGCCCCCCGCCCCCCTCTTCCCTCCCCCCCCCGCCCAACACCTCTCCAATGTAGCGCCAGTTAACCATATCAAAGGCCTTTTCAAAATAGAGTAGAGCTAAGTATGGTGTCAGACGACTACTGTGGGTGTAGGCTACCTGTAAACGTCAGAGACAGTCTCATGCTGCGGTATGGCATGAAGCCACACTGGTCGGATGGATGAGGGTGTGGCACACTCGCTTCATGCGGGCTGGAAGGATGTTGCGTAGATTTTGACCTCCGTATTGATGAGTGAAATTTGACAGTTTTGAGCGTAGGAGGGCGGGGGGATGTACCTTGGGTATGACCACAATGGTGGCAATGTCTGTGACTGCTGGAAAAGCACCCCTCTCTATAGTTTCTTCAAAGAGGGCATGGAGTCTCAGGATTAGGGTCTTTCGGAATGCTATTTAATACTCCGCGGGAACCCCATCTGGACCGGGAATCTTATGGGTGGCGAGTGAGGAAATAGCGTCCCGATTTCTTCGGGTGCGATGGGTTCATCCAGGATTGTGCTCTCTGCCCTGGAGAGCCGTGGAAGGGGGTATCCGGCAAAAAGGAGGAGCTGTTCTGTAATTGATGGGAGGGATCTGCTGAGTAAAACTCTTTGTATTATGCAGCGTAGGCCTGTGTGATTGCCACTGGGGTGCGAGAGATTTGTCCTTGCACATCGCAAATTTCAGGTGCAATCCGGTTGTCCATGGGGTGGGTGGCGAGCCAGTGGAGCAATTTACCATTCTTGTCTCCCTATCCATAGACCCTGGCCACCGAGGACCTCCAGACCAGTTTGGCAGATTCAAGGGAGATATTTTGATCTCCTCACTCACGAGTTGCGGCTGACAGTGTTCCGCTTCTCCTACGCCTGCAACCAACGTGCGCTCCCGGCGGAGGGCCTGGGATTCAAGCTGGCAGAGTCGGTGGTCTTGGACCTGCCGTTTGTGCTTGAGGAAACCTTGCGCATATCCCCGAATTGTGGTTGTATCTGCTTCATACAGTGTGCCCTGTAATTGCACTGTGCCCTCATTCATACGTAAATAGGTGCTTAGTTCTTCTCTCACTTTCTCTTTATACTCTGAGTCTTGCAGAAACAGGCATTTAGTCGCTACATGGGTCGTAGCATTCCCGTTGAACCCCGCCACCTGCAGAAGGAGCGGGGAGTGGACCGACACTGAGCACCAGTATATTTGAAAGTCAGAAATGGCTCGACAGTCTGGGGCAGGCATAAAGATTGGGTCTATGCGAGAGTGGTTGTGGTGTGCAGCTGATGTGTGTGCGTGTGCTGTAGCGTCAGCGGGTGCCAGGTGCGCCAGATGTCACAGTGGCCCAGTGCGGAGGCCCAGTCTTTGAGGAGTTTGCTCCCTCCTTTTCTGTGGGAGGTCAAGGCACCTGTGGCATCGGTTGTGGGTTCAGGGACAGTTAGTCTCCCCAATTATGGTCAGGCCCTGATGAAGGGTCGACAATGTCCTCATCGCAGCTTGAAGTGTGAGTTCCAAGGTCACTGGGGGTGCATATAGTGACATGAGATTAACAGTGGAGTTCCCAGGAGTACCTCTAAGAGTAGTGAATCGGCCTTGTGGGTCAGTGAGCCCTTGGGTCAGTGAAAAGGGGAAGCAGCGTCGCAGGAGTTCTGCTGTCCCGTGTGCACCTCTGGAGTACCCGTAGTGCCATAATCTTGTCAAATCCTGACTTGTTAATAAGGGACAGAGATTTCCCATCAGATGTGTTTCTTGTAATAGTAGAAAGTCTAGGTTGACCCTTCCGGTGACCCTTAAACCCTCAGTACGTTTAATCTAGAAGGCTGTTGACGTTCCTCAAAAGGACCGTCAGGGGTTGACTCCCAGCGTATGTATTGGGCATTATGGCAGTGTGTTGGAGTTGGCACCCAGTAGGTGGAGTCATTAAGGTGGATTAAGCCCATAGGCTTTGGTGGAGGCTGGGAGCATTTGGGGTCATCATAAGAGCCGTCCCAGGGAAATTTCTGGGTGTAGTGCATGGTGCCATAGTAACATAGAGTAATGCAACTAAGTGCTGGGAGAAAAGTCCCATTCAAAAATACCAACCAGCCCATACTTACCAAAATGAATCATCTGTCGTCCAGTGAACAAAGCCTGAAATGTAAACAAGTGACCAGTTAGTCAACGGTTGGGCGTGCTATAGGGCTAGCTAATGGGCCCCATCAATGTTCAAGGATATCAGTTCCTCAAGCTGAAGTTTTCATTGTGGTGGCGCCTAGGGTCAAATGTAGGGGCTGCGTGATAAGTCGGTGTCTACAGAGCTGGGTCTCGGGGAGCTACTGGGACCCCATGTAGTTGTCCGGTCTGGAGCATTGGTATTGTACTGAAGTCCAAGTGATCCACTCCTCCACTGGGGGGAGCCAGCCGGCGAGGTGGATGTTGGCCCGCGGGTGTTAGGCCGTTTTTGGGACCCAGTGCGCTTCCCATGGGCGAGGAGGAACCGGCACAGCCCCTCTCGGCCCCCGGTTGGGGCCCCGTCATAGGGGCGCATTTAATTGGGCGGATTGGGCAGTCCTCAGTTGCCCAGGTCCACGCCGCCGCCAGTATATCAAAGAAAAAGGATTTGCCCTGGAACATCACTTTAAGGCGGGCGGGAAAAAGGAGCTGGTAAGGTAGATTGAGAGCTTGTAGCTTCTGTTTCACTTATAGATAAGAGCCTCTGTAGGCCTGCACCTCCTTGGTATAAGCGGGAAAAAGCATGAGTTTGACCCCCTTATGGAGCAGTTCTGTTCGCAAGTAGACCGCTTGTAGAATGGCATCTCGGTCCCTGAAGTTGGAGATTTTTATGATGACTGGACGGCGCTGGGACCCCCGGCCTTGGTTTCGGGGCAAGAGCGTGGTGGGCCCGCTCCACCACAAACCATGGGGAGAGATCATCCGCTGGCATCCAGGACTTCATCCATTCCTCAATGAAGTTGTGACCTGAGCGGGTTTTGTGCCTCTGGAAAGGTTGTTCCGACGGGAGTGGTTTCGGCGTCTTCGGCTCGTCTGTGAAGATCTGATGTATGGGTCAGAAGCTGCTTTACTTGCGTTTTCGGAGTTGAGACGTCATCCTCCACCTATGAGAGACGGGATTCCGCTGCCGTCACACGGGCAGTCTCGTTACAGAGATTTTGGCGGATGAGAGCTATGTTGTAGGAAGGTGGATATCTGACTATGGTTACCCCCAACTTTTTGCCTAGTGTTTTGCTGGTTTTCGACCTAGTTGGCCTGGGATCCTGCTATCCAGGAACCTAGGCTTCCTTCTCTCTCTGTTAAAATGGACTCCATGTACCTTGGGTACATATCTAATTGGTATTGGGTCACTCTTGTAAGTCCTTGTACAGTGTACCATAGGTACCCAGGGCATAAGTGCACCCAAGGCCTACCAGGGGCTGCTGCAGTATGCAATATGCCACCCCTGGCTGGCCATCCAAAACTGACACAACTGGCTGGCAACACAGCTGGGGCAAGGTGGTGTAATCACCCTTTGCTTTAGATATAGTATACCTATATCTAACCCTAAAATGGACACATATACTCCTATAAGTCACTCCTATGGCAGGCCTTAACAATCCTGGAGGCAGAGTGCTTGGAATTATGTGAGATGGTGCTCTAGCATGAGCTGAGCCTGCCTCAGCTATCGGAACCAAGTCCTTTAGCTGTTTCCATGATAACGGTATACCATATACTCTTAAGTGCATTATAATCCTCGCGGTTATTGCTAACTTTGGCATAGCATTATCAAAACATGTCGAGTAAGGTGTCATACGAATTGGAATACTACCCCCTCGCCAGTTCTGGAGACGGGGGTAGCATTCCACCCTTTTAGAGGGACACGACATGTATGTAACTGTGAACCCCGGTTAAAGTTAACTCGAGCCTCAGCATCACAAAATGGATGCTGCCACCACAGACACGAGTCTGACCTCCTGCTGCTGGGAGTCCTTCCAGCGAGGGAGGACTGGACATAGGGTTTCCTGCCTTGGGAGGTGCTAGCACCACCCCAGACAGGATTTTGTGTATTGAGGTAGGACAGGCTGACAGGAATGAGACATGCCTGGGGCACACAAGGTGTCCCTGTGCATACCCGGGTTCAAACCGGTTGCCGGGGAACTCCAGCCCCAGCGCAAATCTGACAAAGGATAGGGGGTGTAACCACCCCCCTTCCTTGTCCCACCCATAGGAGGGACCTAGTCACAGTACAGCCCCCTTTAGGAGAATAAAGGTAGGAGCTGGTCCCATTCCAAATTAGATTATCCTGAATTGAATCTACAAGAAGAAACTCTGGACTTCGACGTTCTGCTACTCAGAAGACTGAAGAAATCTCCCTTGTGGCCAAGGAGTGACCACCCTGCACAAGCAGGCACCATCAAGCTCCTAGCGGTTCACTTTGTTGTCCTTCTTGCCAGAACCAGACTTCAGAGCCCGACGAGATCCGGACTTCCAGACCTCTCCGACCTCTACCTACATCTGCAGCACAGCTGAGATCCGTGGGTGCGACGAGACACGTGGGACCGGCCGTCTTGAAGAAACTGGACTTCGCTTCCAGCACGACTTCAGAGGCAACTCCGAAAAAGTGCTTTGGGGATTGAGAAGCCCCAGCCCCGAGCAGCTCCTGCACAGAAGATCAGCCCTCCTGCTGCTCGACGCGTTGTCTGGTCACTTGCCGGCTGGCTAGTGGCCTCCTAGACGATGATCCTTGACATCTACACCGCTGGTCTGGTTGCTCCAGACTGGCCCTTGCTTCCCTGCAAAGTAGAAGCACCCCGGACCTTCCTGGTCCGCACCAGACGCCTTTTCCACTCACCGCGTGGGTTGCCTTTGCCAAGGCCTGTTGACGCTGAATCCGGAACCAACACCGCCGACAGTGAGAGCCTGCGTGGGACAGCTCGTGACTCCATCCTGGTCGTCGAAGACACCTCCTGGTCCACGTGGCTGCAGAGTCAAGCGTCCACTCTTCACCTGATCGCGACAACAACATCTGATTCCTTCCTGGTTCCACTCCAGTCACTGGCTAGTGACTGTGAACATTGTCCCCTCTGCTTTCAGGTCTTCATCTTCCTTGATCCACCCTTGGATCACTCCGGACATCTTCCTTCTGGTCGCCTGCAGCATCTTTTCTTCCAGGCTTCATTGACTTAAACGCGGAAACCCGACACACTTTGGCACCTATGCACCCGCAGCCCGTGGGTGAGGTAACAAGAGCATTTCGGTGCTCAAGGGTAGATTGACTCTCCTAGTGTCCAGATATCCAGTCGTTTTAGTCCTAACTAGTCGGAACTGTCTATTACTTACCTTTTCCTAAAGTGTAGCGTCCATTGACTTTGTTACGCATCTCGCTTGTGAGTTCACACTCTGCACACGCGCCCCGTGGGCCTCCTGCTCCTTACCTATGGTTAGGGTAGTGTAGTCCCAGCCAACCTACAGCCTCTGGACAGCTCCATTCCTTTTATCGACTTTCTCAATCCACTTACTTAGTATATGGTTTGACGTGCCCCTAGGCACCAGTGTAATTTGTGCATCTTATCGTATTTTTCTTAAGAGTCATGTCATGTGCTTAGCCCTCTGATCTCATAAAGAGTTCAGAGGTGTATGTTAGTTAATAAATATCTTGTTTATTTTCATAACAACCTGTGTGGTGTCCTTTCACTTGGTTTCAAGGGGTTATATGTGGTAAAACCGCTGGCTTCACATGCCAAAAGAGTTTAGCATAAGACTGCTTTGTCCATGCTACCGTTAGGATAGCTGGTCTATAAGGTTGACTTTACAACCAATCACCATAAGGGTGTTTTGGACTGATATATGATTCTCACTAGTTCTAGTGATCACCTTGTATCAGGCCAACTTCTTACACATGTCCACCCGGACCTCCCCTATTTTGGTTTCCATCGATGCTTGACAAGTCTTGATGGTGCTCAGTGTGGTAGCCAGGTCTCCTTTTGGGCGGCCGGCCGCGGATTGTGCGGATTTGCTTTGGGCAGGAGCACTGACTGCATATTTGTCCATTTTGGTCTGGGTCGGTTTGGTCTTCGTCCCCTTGTCCTTCCCCATCGTGGACCGCACTCTGCTGTAGGGTCACCGGGGATGCGGCTGGTCCAGTGTGGGCTGCCAGAGAAGGGAGAGGGCACTAGGCAGGATAGCGGACAGGTGTCTGACCCTCTGGCTGGCTGCGTGCAGGATTATTCAGACATCTTTGTAAAGACTGTGGTGTCCAAATGGCCACTTCCTAAGGGTGTGAGTCAGTCTGCGGATCCCCGGCTCTCGCTAGGGCTTCAGGTGTGGCCAGTCCTCTCTCCTTGTTGGGTTCCTGGGAAGGAAGGAAGGTCCTGCCTCTCGCAGGCCGACCATGTAAAGGATGGGTTGCAGCTAGCCCGTGGGGCCTTTGCTGGTTCAATAGTGAGTGTTGCAGGAGGTGCTCGCTCCTGGCCTCCTCCCCCACAGTATCCCCCGAAGTTTCCTGCGGTCGCGGGCCGATTGTGTTATCCCTGCCACTATGGCACCTGATTGTGTTATTCAAGCTAGTATGGCGCCTTACTGGCAGTTTCTTCAGTGCTCTTTGGCCCTATGTTGGGGGTGTGCCCACCCACTGTTCAGCTGCCGCCCTGGGTGACAGAGGCCGGCCCAGGAGTGCCTTGTGGCGCTTATATGGATGCAGAAGGAGGGGATGTTCCGCCAATCGTTGGCCGAATGCCCCCGAGTCCAGCCGTGGTCAGCCCAGGGGGAGCCCAGCCAGCCCGGGAGGCAGCCCCGTGTCCCCCACCACATCCAGCGCTCCCTCCTCACCTCCCCATCCCTGACCAGCAGACGCCTCTCTCCTCCAGGATCACCTCGCTACCTGCAGGGGGGAGGAGGGCCGACACAGTCCTCTTGCTGATCGCCAGCCAAACTCAGTTCAGGTCCTCGCAGCAGGTCCGATAGGGCAGCACCCCGTTCGCAGCTCAAGTGCCATAAGAAACGTCGTGGCGGCTCCTCCACCACAACCCAAACCACCGCCTGGCTTCGCGCACCAGTAGCCGGCAGAACGTACTGCAGGATCATCTTGTTGGTTGTAGGGGAAACGAGGGCCGACACTGTGATAAGTTGGCCTAGTATATGATGTTCACTATTCTAGTGAACACCATGCACCAGTCCAAACAACCCTTATGGTGATGGTTGTCAACCTTGTAGACCAGCTATCCTAGAGGTAGCGTGGACAGAACAGTATCTGAAAGAGACACGTTAGTGATAGATTCCTTACCTTAGAATATCCCCAGGCGTCAGACTGGATCCGGAAATTTTTGCGTAGCAATACCCCTGCGCGCTGGTAGGCGTCGTCTGCGGCTCCGCGTCCGTCGTCGGCGTCGTGAGCGCCGGGATGACGTCGCCGGAGTATATAGACGGCGCCCATGCGCGCTGACGTCAGTTCTTCTTTTTTCCGCGCCAGCTAGCGCAGATCCGGAAGAAGCTCTACCCCCAGTCACTTTTTGACTGAAAACTTTTTTGATCTTTTTGATCCTCTATTTAGTCGATTCTCGACTATCGGTGCCAGGGATGCCCGGGTTCAAGCCTTGCTCGAAGTGCGGCCGACTCATGTCGGTCATGGACCCCCATCGCCGGTGCCTGAAGTGCTTAGGCCTCGACCACGACGATCGAACCTGCTCCGACTGCCGGGCCCTGACGTCGAAGGCTAGGCGGGAGCGGTCCCGCAAGCGTCTCGAGCTGAGGCAGTCGGCCCCGCGCCGCTCCAGGTCCCGGTCCCGGTCCCACGGGAGGTCGAGGGACAGGTCGCGAGGTCGGAGTCATCGACGTTCCGGGAGTGGACACCGATCGTCTGGTTCCAAGTCCTCAGGTAAGAGGCATGAGAGGTCGGAGCGACACCATCGATCCTCCGACCCGCCCCGTCGCTCGCACGATGCGACCGGGGACTCGGGCGACACCGCCCACGCGGCTCCGCGGGAGTCGCAAGCGTCGCCGCCTGCCCCACACCTTCGGGTCCCTGGGCACGGCGCGTCGCAGGAGGAGGTCGAGAGGTACCTCATGGCCATGAGGGCCCTCCCTCCTCAGTCGGTTCCCGTGGCGCCTTCGGGCCGATCGGCTCCGTCTGGAGGTCCTTCCGGGTCGGGCGCTTCGGGCCCGGCGCCGCTGGCGACTTCGGTCCCGGCGCCGCGCGACCTCGCTGGATCCGGCTCCGGATCCGGGACCTCGCCGGTCGACCCTACGACCTCGCCGGCGCCGTCCCTTCAGGTGTCGTCCCCGGCAGCCGATGTGGTTGCCGACCCCAATGCTTCCTACGGTCCTACTCAGGAGTCGGGGGGGCGCCGCTGGGCGCCGATTCCGTCGGCCTTCGGAGAGTTCTATCTCCACGAGGAGGCCCTGGCTGTTAATCCTGGTCTCCAGGAGCCAGGTGACGAGGAGCAATGGGAGGGGTCCGAGGACCCTCTGGCACGTGATTGCCAGTCGAATCAGGACTGGACATATGAGCTTGGGGAGGCCAGTGGTATTGACACCTCGCCAGACACTGGATTTACGTCGCCCCCGACTGTGGCTTCGGAGGCGGGTTCTGCTTACAGTGTAGTGTTGACGAAGGCAGCTAAGGCCTTAAACCTTCAGCTCCCCGTCGCGGCCGTGAGGACTAATCTCCTCACTGAGGTCCTCAAACAGCAGTCCGGCTCTGCGGAGCCCCTCCTGCCGTTCAACGAGGCCTTGTGTGACGTTCTTCTGGGCACTTGGTCCAAGCCCGCCACAGGCCCCCCTGTGGACAGGAACGTGGCCAGACGCTACCGCCCGGCACCGGGCGACCCTTGCTTTTTGTCCACCCACCCCACCCCCGAGAGTCTGGTCATCCAGGCCTCCAACTCCCAGTCCGCATTCCCGTCGGCCCCGCCCGACAGGGAATCCAAGAGATTTGAGCAGTTCGGGAAGAAGGTCTTCTCGTCTGTGAGCCTAGGGCTACGGTCAGTGAACACCAACTGTCTCTTGGGCCGCTACACCCACACTCTGTGGGACAAGGTTGCGGAGGTGCTGCCACAATGCCCTGAGGAGGTCAGGGCTAAACTCAGCCAAACCCTTGCGGACGGCCGAGATGCGGCACGTTTTTCTATCCGGTGTGGGCTGGATACCACGGACTCACTGGGCAGGGCGATGGCAACGACGGTGGCGGTTCGACGCCATGCCTGGTTGAGGTCCGCCAACTTCTCGGCCGATGTCCAGGCCACCCTCCTGGACATGCCGTTTGATGGCCGTCGCCTCTTCGGCGACAAGGCAGACCATGCGCTGGAACGTTTCAAGGACTCCAGGGCCACGGCCAAGTCCTTGGGCCTTACGGCCCCACGCCAGCAATCGGGTGCCTTTCGCTCCTTTCGTGGCCACGGAAGGGGCGCCCCACCACGGACCGCCAGCCACACGCCGCAAAATATCCAGCAGCGCGGTGGCGGACGTGGGAACCGCCGCGGCGGTGGTCGGGGTCAGCGGCGAGGCCAGTCCACACCTCCCTCAGCAGCCCCTGCCTCAAAACCTTCCTAGTCCGAGTTTTCAGGCCCATGTGACGCCTGTGGGAGGCAGGGTTCGCCATCACCTCTCCCACTGGCATACAGTCACTTCGGACAGGTGGGTGCTGCAAATTGTCCGAAGGGGGTTCTCCCTCCCCTTCGAGTCTTCCCCTCCATCCATGCCACCTCAATACCACCGTGTGTCGGGGGATCACTTGCAACTTCTACAAGAGGAAGTTTCGGCCCTCTTGGCCAAGAGGGCCATCGAGCGCGTTCCTGGGCCAGAAGTAGGACGTGGCTGTTACTCCCACTACTTTCTGGTACCCAAGAAGGGCAAAGGGGGCCTACGCCCTATCTTGGATCTGCGGAACGTCAACGGCTTCCTCCGGACGGAGAAGTTCAAGATGCTCACTTTGGCTCAGGTCCTGGCTGCCCTGGACCCAGGAGACTGGATGGTAGCGTTGGACTTGCAGGACGCCTATTTCCACATCCCCGTCCTGCCGGCCCACCGGCGTTACCTGCGGTTCACGGTAGGCCTAGAGCACTTTCAGTTTACCGTGCTCCCCTTCGGCCTTACCAGCGCCCCACGGGTGTTCACGAAGGTGATGGCGGTGGTCGCAGCCAATGTTCCCTCTAATTTTTTCCCTCTGTGGGCGGCAGTGTAGGGTCTATGTGCGCTGCAAGGAAGACTATGTGCGCCAGGAACCAGACCGGACGTAGGGGAGCAGCGCCAAATATCACTCTAAACCTTTGCTTAAAAAAGGGAAAAAACTGCATTTACGCACATACAGCGCCACGTTGAGGGTCTTAAGGCAGGTTTGCAAGTTGGATACTCACACTATGACATGAATTGGTTACACAGGCAAGTACACTCCGGGTTTAGAAAAGCACAAGACTCCCAACAGTGGTACCATCATAAGATTTTACTGCTGTAGGTATAATGTTACTTGTTGTATTATATATCTCGATGCAGAAACAGAAAGAAGCAGCAAAACACCAGTCGGGCGGCACACTAGGCTAAGCAGAGATTTCAAACCTATATGTTACCTAAAAGTAAATCCAGCCAGTCCAAAAGCATGACCTGTAAAGCATGATGGTGTGCAGACCTGTCCAGGCAGCCGCCTCTGTTCAGGGGGCACAGGAGCTAAATTATTGGCCATGCTGGAGAATTATTTCCAGGCAGCCCAAGGCGGCCGACTCCAGTCCACTGGGCATGGGAGAGTGCACTACTGCATCATGCAGTCAGGAGACAGCAGTGAGAGGGCTGGTCATTACCAGTAGAGAGTCAAGGTGCTGAGGGGAAAAAAAAGAACTACAGTAAGTATAACCACTAGCCACTGTCAGTCACTATATTAACAGTCACAATCAAATTGAGTTAATTTTGGGAAAGAGTGTGATATTCTTTCTTTGGAAGTTCCCGACCACCTATTGAGGAACATCTTAAGCAAAGCCGTAAGCCATACACAGGGTATGGTAGCATGCCCAACTTATTATCGGCGATGTAAACTTTGGAACACGAGTTGGTGAATTACCTGGTGTGTATTCTAGCACCAAATGTTAACGTTTCGCTGAATACATCTGCCTTTGACAGAATTACTGAATAACGCAATCCACAGTAGGAACTGAGCTACACTTATGCAAGGGGCCCTGTAAGAAGCAAAAACTGCTGGGAGCCAGAGTGAGAAACTCCTGAGGAGAACTGCCTGTGAACAGCGAGACGACTAGGAAACAACTGTCATAACGTAAAGTGAAAAGCTCTCTGGGAATCTGATCCCTCTCTCTGTTCCTGTCCATGGTTTCTTTTCCACTTGGACAATATGTGTGGTTTGAATACGCCAATATTAGCCTGGCTATACTTCCTCCTTGGAAATTGTAGTTTTATACCCGAGGATGGATCTACCCTCATCACTGCACACTTCTATAACATAGTCCTTTCACAAAGGCAACAGATGTTCCCATGTCTGAAAGATGGCAAATACATATGTCAAAGTGATAAATCAGCCACAGGGCAGATGCTAGTTGATGAATGTGGGATGAGCAAGTGCAAGGCCTGACAATGCCAAAGCTCAAGATCAAAAATAGGCAACAACATCAGCCTGCAATGCACTGTTTAGTGCATAGATGATCTTGGATGATTGTACCTCGGAGATTAAGAAACATGACAGAATAGAAATATTTGTAGCATACAGAAAATAAATTCAAGAAATTCATAAGCAACACTGGACCCATTATTAGAACATTGGAAAGTTGGGAGCTCCATTGTTCTCCCTGCTTCTACGGGCCGGTAAAGGCCCGGCGAGCAATATTCCAATGTTTTACAAAGGCATCTCGGAGCTCGAGGGGATTTAAATCCTCTCGAGCTCCAAGATACCTTTGTTTTATTTGTTAAAACATTCTGCCCTCTAGTGGCAGAATGTTCTAATAGCCTTATAGCCCTTCGTAGCAGGGCTATACTGGCTATTAAAGTCCTGGTCCCTTGTTAAAGTCCCTCGCCTTCGGCTCAACCTTTAACGCGGGAGCGGGCCTTTAATAGCCGGTATAGCCCGGCAGGCTATAAGGCTATATTAGATATCAAGTCATAAGAGATCCAGAGTACAATAGAGGTGATATCTCAAGTAAAAGAGTGTCACATAATACCGAATAGCTGTTAGTGAAGAGAAAAGTGAAGCAAAAAATTGAATGTGCAGGAGGCAAATGGAAAGGAAAATCTCAACTCTACCAATGCAAGGTAGTCAACGCAATAGTACATACATCTGTCCTTTATTAAGAATTGGTATAGACCTCAATCGAGATCAACAATGTAACAAATTAATAGTCATGGAAAAAAACTATATATATATATATATATATATATATATATATATATATATATATATATATATATATATATATATATATATATATATATATAAATAAAACAAGCAAAGCCCAACTGATAAAAATTACCAATCCATCAATTTAAAATATCAAGAGATAGGAGACTTATGGTTGATTTGACCAAATGGAATATTAGGGGTAAACCTTTTTGATATTTTCAAGTTGCCACAGTTTTCTATTTCTCAAGAGAAGTGTAACCTAACAATTCGGGCTTCAAGATAATGAGGGAGCTGCCCTGGAGTCTCCAACCTAAGAAGACCCGTATTGCAGTCCAAACTCTCAAGTGTAAATTTAAAATTTCTAAAAAGAATAATTTTATCAGCAGGTCCAATAACGAGGTTCACATTGAGAAGTGGCCTTAAAGGCGAAGCTGGTGCGAGGAGACGTTTGTATGCCCAGTGGATTATATTTGTCAGTGATTGCACGAAGAAGCTAGAGAGCCCAAGTTCTAGGCTAAGAATTTATAACCATATAGTAGAGCTAAGGCTACAACATTTTCGTAAGATCGTCCCGTCAGATAGATTTAAAAAATACCAGTTAGAAATAGGAGTATATTCCAGAGTATTGATAAGAGTATGTGGTATCTTTGTTTTTATAAACATATAATAAATGGTTAAAATGTTTTCTTTCCACTGATTTATATACATTTTGAAGAGCACCTGCGTGGGCCAAGGCTTTATTCCTTAGATTTGTAAAGTGCACCTAATGGAACATAGTGCTAGAAAAGCTTCTGCTTAAATAGACACAGTTATCATCCTCTAGTTTTTTATGTCCCACTTGCAAATTATATGATAAACCTCTTTGAATCTTTGGTTTTGCAATACAAAAACATACCTGTACCATAATTACCTAATCTTCGCAGGTTTCTTTTGATAGCCAATGCCATTAAATCAAGCAAGATGATATTGCCAGTGTGCATGAGAGTATACAATGATTGGGACCCCAATTGAGGTAACATGTATTCAGTTGGAAGTTTTTTAGTTGATGAGGACGTTTACCCACAGGGTGTTTATACGTAATGCCACTTTGCTTCACTTCAGCTGCCTTAGTTGCCCCTAACCCAGTTTATATCCATATGCACCTGTCAATCACTTTATAAAGAGCAGGCAGCAGGGCCCTGTCCAGCTGTATGCAACACAAAAGGGGGGAGTGAAAAATGGAGTGACTTTCACATACAGGCAGAGTTCGGAAAGCTGCAGTTTGCGCCCCCACCCACCCAATATAAGTCAAATGTCAGAAAGGAATACAGCCCAGACTTCTCCAGTATTGGGGTGTCTTTCATAGATTCACATGCTTGAATATTCCCCGTCGTCGGAGTGGGAGTCCCACGGTAAATAAAATAGCAATAAATGCTAAATATATAATAATATACAATAAATATATATATACATAATAAGGAAAAACCCAAAAAATGCATACAATAACCATCTGGTACCTAACCAAGAGTTTCCACATAGGAATGCATGGGGAAAAGAAGTTCCAATGCAGCCTATCCTTGTCATTATGTTAGTCCAAACTGCAGCCAATCAGGCGCCAGCAGCCCTCTAGAACCTTCTCCTCAGAGCTCAAGCCCTCAGATTTTCTACCGCACGTCGTGTGTAAGGGAGTCTCCCTGAGCTCTGCTCAGTTTTCTTCTTCAAGTGTTCCAGTTTCTTCCAAAATGTCTTCAAGTAAGAAATCTCTCTTCAGAGCGTGTTCCTCTTGTGGAAAGCTGAGATTATATCATGATGACCCACACAGTAAGTGTATTTACTGCCTTTACCCGGACCATGAAGTGGGTACCTGTAAACTCTGTAGAAAATTCTCAGAGAAAACTCTAAAGGACAGAGAAGGCCGTTTACTTGTCTGGCTTCAGAGGCTTAAAGACAAAGATAATGTAATTTCTGACGCTGAAAGTCTGGGGTCAGGCCGTTCTCAAGCAGCTTCTAAACGTGGTAGTGTGCAGGAGGTGCCTTCACCATTTCTTAAAAAGAGGAAAGTTTCCCTCACAATGGCCCCTGCGGTGTCTTCACCTTTGCCTACCACGTCTGGGCCCACGAGACAAAGCTCTCAGGCTCCTTCTGCTTCAAGGTCCAATATTTCTGTGAGGAAAACGGATTTGCCGTCGACGACGGGAGTTTTTACTCCGTCGACGAGAATGGCTGTCTCTGGTTCCAAATCGACGACGACAGTCACAACGACGATGGCCTCTGGATCGTCGTCGGCCTTAGCGTCGACGTCTTCATCGTCGATGAGAGTGGTTCTCAGCTCTAAGACTGTGCCTTCTGTGATTCCTATTTCATCGTCATCGACGAAAAGAGCTCACTCGTCGACGACCCGGTCGTCGTCGACTAGAAGTGTGAAGGCTTTGACTCCGTCTACGCTCTCGTCGACGAGCGCACCGTCGACGGCTATCCCGTCGACGAGGGGACCTATTCCATCTGCTCCGTCGACGACCGTTCCGTCGACGACCGTTCCGTCGACGATGACTCCGTCGACGATGACTCCGTCGACGATGACTCCGTCGACGATGACTCCGTCGACGATGACTCCGTCGACGATGACTCCGTCGACGAAGACATTGAAAGTAAAGGTTCCGTCGACGATGACTCCATCTATACCGTTGAAGACTGCTCCGTCGACGGTCTCCTCGTCGACGATGGCATCCAAATCGATCCCATCGCAGAAGTCAATTGATGTCATGCCGTCAACGCGTACGCAGGACACTATTTCGACGCCGGCCTCTTCTTTTGCTACTATGCCTCTTTTGCCCTTGCAGTCCAGCAAACCACAGTTCGAGACTCTTACAGAGCAAGAGATGATTAATCCTCCATCTCCGCTGTTTGCGACTGATTCTGATCAAGAGTCTGATGGCCAAGCTCACAGTCTTTCGGACCTTAATATTAAGTGCCAAGAATTCAGTAATGACGAGGAAGATGTTTATGACCAACATCAAACAACTCACACTCAGATTCCAACTGCAATGTTGCCTATCTCCATGATATCAAACCTCCAAAGTATGTTGGAAGACTACAATCGGCGTTTCCCACCAACGCCACAGCTTACAACGGTCCCATCAGTAATGAATCCGGTTTCTAACCCGGTTCTGGCTCTTCCTCAACCAGCGTCTCCTGTAACTGTTCACCGTACTACATCGGTTCGTGTTCACACTACCATCTATCCAGAGGATGATGATGACGAGAATCCTCCAGAGCGTGAAGATGGTGAAGTTTCTGAAGTAGATGAGGATGGTGAGGAACATTTGGCGGAGTGGGATGACTATCGTGCTCAAACACCATCTCCTTCTCAGGTGCCTGCAGCGGATTCTCCTCCAGTGGACATCGCAGGTTTCCACCAGTTAATGGATAGGGCAGCACAGCGTTTCAAACTGCCACGAGCACACCGAGAGGAAGATTGCTTCCTATACGATTTCAAAAACCAGCCCTTGAAACAGATCCACACAGTCCCGATTATAGATTTCATCTGGTCTGAAGGGGAGAAGATAATGAAGACGCCAAACTCTCTACCAGCGCAGCTGCCAAGGTTAGAGAAGAAATACAAAGCTCCTATAGGATCTCCAGCATGCCTTACAGGCCAACCTAAGCCCGACTCTGTCGTCACGCAGGCAGCTCAACGGGGTTCAAAGAATCCGGCATCTACGATCACTGCTCCTCCGGACCGTGAGGGCCGTCGCCTGGATGCTATTGGACGAAAATTTTCCTCCATGTCCTCTACTACAGTTCGAGTGGCCAACGCCATGGCCATTTTAGGCCGTTATGATCGTCAGGCTTGGGCTGATCTAGCCGCCTACATAGCGTTACTTCCAGATGTTTCCAAGGCAGAAGCACAGAAAATTCTGCAAGAAGGAGAGAGGACGGCAGAAGAACTTATCGATTGTGCAGTGGATGTAGCCTGCACCGGTTTTCGCCAGCTCGCTGGAGCAGCTGTTCTGCGTCGCCAGGGTTGGTTACGCTCGACTTCGTTTCGGCAGGAAGTTCAGGCACGAATCCTAGATATGCCCTATGACGGTGAGTCATTATTTGGAGCGCATATTGATGAGGCTCTACAATCCATTAAAAAGGACACGGACACTGCACGTGCTTTGGGTACCCTTCAGTTTAGGAAACAGCCCTTTCGGGGTGCTCGAGGACGTGGCACTACGTCCACTTTTCGTGGAGGAAGCAGTCAATACCGGTCCTTCAACCAAGGTAACCAGCGTTACACCAGTAACCGCCAGCAGTCTTCCCGTCAGCAGCCTGCCAGGACTTACAGAGGGAAGTCTAATTTCAGAGGTCAATCCAACAAACGCCAATGACTCCTCTGTCGAACGGAGAATTGGAGGTCAAATCTCTCTGTTTGGTTCTCAATGGTCCTCAATTACTACGGACCGTTGGGCACTCGACATTGTGAAGAGAGGCCATGCATTGGAATTTGTCGAGGTACCTCCTCCAACGCCACCTTCCGGACCACCACCTCCGCACCTCAAAGAACTATTTCATCAGGTTCGCCTTCTCCTTCAAAAGGGTGCGGTGGAAGTTGTGCCAAAGTCGCAGAGAGGGAAGGGGTTTTATTCCCGTTTTTTCCTCGTCATCAAAAAGAACGGAGAATGGAGACCAATACTGGACTTGAGAGCACTCAATCATTATCTCAAGGACCAGACCTTCCGTATGCTCACGCTTACAGAGATCTTGCGTTTGCTCTCAGTCGGAGATTTCATGACTACCATCGATCTCCGGGACGCCTACTTCCATGTCCCAATTCTAGCGGCGCATCGCAAGTTCCTACGTTTCAAGGTGGGGCACCTTCATTTCCAATTCCGGGTCCTTCCATTTGGCCTCCGTTCAGCCCCCCGAGTCTTTACAAAAATGTTGGCTCCGGTCATGGCTTTTCTTCGTCTTCAAGGCATCCAGATATTCCCATATCTCGACGACTGCCTTCTGAAATCACAATCCCGTGCACAACTTCTACATCATACTGCAATCTGCCAGACAGTATTCCGTTCCTTGGGTCTGTCCATCAATCTGGAGAAATCTCAATTGCAGCCAACAACTTGCAAAGATTTTCTAGGGGCAACGTTGGACACCACCCTGGCCAAAGCATTTGTCTCCCGGGAACGTCAACAGAGGATCCTCCGGCTAGTATCGCTACTTCTCGCAAAGAAGTGCGTTTCAGTCCGCTTGTTGAAGTCTTTTTTGGGGATGGCTTCGTCATGCATCGCTCTTGTCCCTCATTGCAGACTACGAGCGCGACCTATCCAACAGGCTCTGGACAAGCAGTGGCGTCAGGTCACCGGTTCCTTCAACGATCAGGTCTCCATCACCATTCCCATGAACAAGGCACTCAAATGGTGGGCACAACCACACCAACTAGCAGCAGGCACGTCTTTTCTGTCCAACACCCCAGATCTAACACTGACGACGGATGCCTCCCTGGAGGGCTGGGGAGCTCACCTCCAAGACCTGTCCGTGAAAGGGAAATGGACCTTCCATCAAAAGACCTGGCACATCAACAAGTTGGAGCTGATGGCTATCTTTCTAGCCCTGAAATCATTTCAACCAGTGCTGCAGGGAGAGTCAGTTCTGATACAAACGGACAACACGACCTGCATGCATTATATAAACAAGCAGGGCGGAACAAAGTCTCCGGTGTTGTCCCGCTTGGCAGAAGCGATTTGGGACTGGTCCATCAATCATCAAATCCAAATCACGGCAGTACATCTTCCGGGGTTGTCCAACCTCCTGGCGGACTCCCTCAGCAGATCTCGATCATCCAACCACGAGTGGGAACTCCACCAGCCAACACTCGATATGGTCTTTCACCGTTGGGGAAGCCCTGCAATCGACCTCTTTGCGACTCCAGAGAACCGCAAATGCCCCGCTTACGCAAGCTGGCATCCCCACAAAGGGTCCCAAGGCAATGCCCTTCTGATGGATTGGTCGAATCTCTTCGCCTACGCTTTTCCTCCGATCCCTCTAGTGCCTCGCGTACTTTGGAAGATGCGGAGAGAGCCTTGTCACATCCTTCTGATTGCCCCCAGGTGGCCACGACAGGCGTGGTTCTCAGAGCTGCTACTCCTGTCTCAATGCAAACCCATTCTTCTTCATCCTCGAATGGATCTTCTCTCCATGAACAGGGGTCAAATCTACCATCCGGACCCCTCTTCCCTGAGCTTGTCAGCCTGGAACCTGAGCACTGTGAATTTGCACATCTAAGCATCCCTCAAGAGTGTCGTAACATCCTCGCTCAGGCCAGGGCTCCATCAACTATAAAAACCTATAAGTTGAAGTGGAAACGCTTTTGCCACTGGTGTGCAGACGCCGGGGTACATCCTTTGCGTGCCACGCCCGCTGAGCTCCTCCCTTTCTTTCTCCATCTGGCTCAGTCGGGTTTGTCACATGCAACTTTAAGAGTTTTTCTGGCGGCAATCTCACGCTTCCGCCATGATGGCTCCGCCTCCTTATGCTCATCCAGATTGATACGTCAGTTCTTCAAAGGACTTCTTCGGACTTTTCCACCAGTTCGGCGTCCTCCTCCAGAGTGGCGCCTCAACATTGTCCTCTCACAATTAATGACTGCTCCGTTTGAGCCAATTCATAGCGCAGATCTCAAGTATGTCACCTGGAAGGTTGCGCTTTTACTCGCACTGACGTCCTCACGTCGAGTGAGTGATATGCATGCTTTCACAATTAAACAGCCATTTCTACAGTTCAAACCGGATTCTGTGCTTTTACGCACTAATCCTACTTTCCTTCCAAAAGTGCCGTCAGACTTCCATATTAATGAGCCTGTTATACTGAAGTCTTTCTTTGCCAATCCGCAATCACCTGCGGAACAACGCCTGCACTCTTTGGACATTAAAAGATGTTTAAAGTTCTACATCAGCAGAACGGCCCAGTTCCGAAAATCAGATCAGCTCTTCGTGGCCTATGGCCGTTTTCAAAAAGGGCGACCAGTCACCAAACCTACAGTAGCCCGCTGGGTGGCCTCGGCGATTGCTTTCTGCCATCAGAAAGCGGGAAAGCCTTTACAGTCTGCAGTGAGAGCCCACTCTACCAGGTCTGTGGCCTCTTCGACTGCACTCTTTGCCGGAGTTCCATTGCATCAGATTTGCAGAGCTGCCACGTGGTCCAGCAGGCACACGTTCACGAAGCACTACAATCTGGGTGCCATGGCCGAAGGGGATACCGCAGTGGGACAAGCTGTGCTCCGGAATCTTTTTCAATAAGGTGAGCCTCTGTTCTACCCTCCTCCTATGGTTTCCAGTCTTGTGCATGTCTTATCTATGTATACATACAGTGTTATAACTTCCGTGACATGGATTTAATCCTGTTGATTTCAACCTTTTGTGTATACATTGCATCCTGGAAACTTTGTGTACGGATACGGACTGCTTACTATTCTATATTCAAGCATGTGAATCTATGAAAGACACCCCAATACTGGAGAAGAACAATTGTTACTTACCTGTAAACAGGTGGTTCTCCAGTATTGGTGTCTTTCATAGATTCACATGCGACCCTCCCATCCTCCCCTCAGAGGCTCGCTTCTCCTCATAGACTCTGTGGTCACTCTTGTGCTACGAAAATCTGAGGGCTTGAGCTCTGAGGAGAAGGTTCTAGAGGGCTGCTGGCGCCTGATTGGCTGCAGTTTGGACTAACATAATGACAAGGATAGGCTGCATTGGAACTTCTTTTCCCCATGCATTCCTATGTGGAAACTCTTGGTTAGGTACCAGATGGTTATTGTATGCATTTTTTGGGTTTTTCCTTATTATGTATATATATATTTATTGTATATTATTATATATTTAGCATTTATTGCTATTTTATTTACCGTGGGACTCCCACTCCGACGACGGGGAATATTCAAGCATGTGAATCTATGAAAGACACCAATACTGGAGAACCACCTGTTTACAGGTAAGTAACAATTGTTCATCTGCTTACAGCGGACACCGTGGCAGTGCCAATGTAAATCCTCACTGGGCAGATTGAGATTTTAGTGTTACATCACATTGCAGCAACAATGCTTCTCTGGACAAACCAGGCCCCAAGTAATTGCTGCTGCAGCTCAGCGCTGGTTGAGTTAAATTACAGGAAGACCGATGCCGGTCTTCGACCTCCTGAACTTGACACACAAGTGCGTGTTTGTGCCCTTCCATTACTGGTGCTTTACAGCAGTTAAAATCTTTTTTAGGTTTATGTATGCACTCTAGTCATCTCCTCAGGTCTTGTCCTTCTACATGGCCCTCCAGCATCTTCTGAACCCAGCAACTTGAGTCTTTGCAGCTACAAGAACCATCTTTACTGAGGCCACCACCTGCAGACCTCCTATGGCCCCGCGACCACACTTTCACCCTAACAACCCTCGGCTTCGAGACACCCATTCCGTTTCTTTGTCCCCTACTTGCTTGGTCTGCCTTTCACAAATAAAAGCTATACAAAAGGGGATGATGGACGGAGCATTTGAGCAAATCAAACATGACCCCCAGTCAACTGACCTGGGTTTAATCCATCACCACTCTTTAGCTCACACTGCTACCCCAGTTCAGACATGGCCATATGCAAATCAGTCTGACCCTGTGCCTCATGGAAACAGTCCAGCCCGAACTGCCAAGCCACGTCTTTCCTGGACCAGAAACAAGCACCCTGGGACCGGTTTCGGGTTCATAACCCTTATCAGCCAGGCTATCTTGAATCCAGTGAGCAAGGGACCATCAAAATCCCCATCCCCAACCGAGAGAGGAACGAGAAATTCACACATCTCTGATGAAAAGCACTATTGCACAATCAATGGGGTGAAAAAATGCAACACCACAAGACCTCGGAGCTCATGTATTTCTTGTGTCAGGCAGAGAAGACAACATTTCATAGCCCTGGTCCTCACGAACACATGTACTGTGTACTTGCTGGAGGGAGACTCCTGCACCACAAATAAAGCACAGTCCGAGTGAGCCATCAAGGAAAAAGCAGGCGTCGCTGATAAGATGCAAGAAAACTAGCACAATGTATTTCAGTTATGCCAAGTAGTAGGTAGAAATTACGGTGCATAACAGGGGTGACCTTCACAGTTAAGTCAGGTAGCAGATCCTGCCCCCCAAAAACATACAGTATGTGACAGGTTAGACACAAGTACAGTGATTCAGAGGTATGTAAGACAGCATTAAACTGTAACACTGGGAGCAGAGTCACAGTTGTATTAGGCATCTTTTACAGTGGCATTTGGTTGCATGAACGGTATGTGATAGGTCAACCACATGTACAGTGCATCGCAGTGACTTTAGACTGGAGGACCTTAAACAGTAAGCGTGTGGCACTGTTTTATCAGTCATAAGGTACAGTGGCTGTCCATTGTATGAGTCAGCTTGCACAGTGTACGGCACAGCTATGTAGATCTACATGCACAGTATCTGTTGTCATTATGTCAGACCACATACACGGTATGAGCTTACAATATACAAGTCAGAAGCAGTATGCATTAAAGGTATGCCTGGATTTTTACCAAAAACACCACGCATCTCATTTGTGTCCGGATCTAGAATTATAGCATGAGCAAAATAAGTAACCAAATATTCACAGTGATAGATGAGCTGAATATGCTACATCCACGTATACGAAAAAATAATACGTTGTACTATACCAATGTTTTTTTAACAGTTGGTGAGAGCACAGTTGCTAGTCTGAAATATGCCAGACTACAGACTGTTCTGAGCAATAGTTACGTCAAGACTACTGAAGAAAAGACCCTAACACATAATGTAATACATTATTACACTGGCAACTCAAAATGGTGTATTTGATAAAACCTCTCAAGATAACTATCATCCTCAAACCTTTATCCTCAGGTTCTACCACCTTCTAAACCCAATGCATTTTCTCGTTTCACTCATGTCTCTCTCCCCGCAACCCTAACTTTCACCAGTCTCTACAATCTTTGTCCCTAGCCCCTGATCTAGTGTCACTTGCCCGAGCTCTAACTCTCGCTTGGCATAACCCCACGTTCAGCTTTGTCACCATTCTCCGCTTCTTTCATGCTGCCCGGCATCCCTCTTTCCTTTCATGCCTAGTAACTCATCTGCCTTGCACACTTCTCGCCTCTTCCCCGCCCATGCACTCCGCATATATTTCTCTTTAGCTCTTACAATTACCATTACTTCTCCCAGACTCTCTTCTATTCCTGGTCATGCTCTCTTTCCTCTGCTCACTCTCACCTAAATGCTGCCTCTTACCTTTCTCTGCCACTTCAATTCCAAAACTTCTTCATTTCTCCACTCACCCAATCAGCCAGCCATTCATTTTCACTTTTTAATGCTGTGGGGGTAGAGCATGTCCTCTTTCACTTTTCCTTGCTTTCACCCTAACAACCCTCGGCACTTTTTCACGCTTTCACCCTCGGCTTCGATACACCCGTTCCGGTTCTCTGTCCCCTGCTTGCTTTGTCTGACTTTCACAAATGAAAGGCAGCAAGTCTACAAGCACGACGTGGTTGTAGACATGCTGCCTTTCATTTGTCAATAGGGCACAACACTGAACAGCAGGGCAGATTTTGTGCCTTTGTTAAACTAATCATGTTAATCGCAGCGCTTGACGGGCGCCGCGATTAACATGATTACTTTCAAAAGGGGACACAATTTTACCGTTTTCGCGCCGCACGCATTTTAAAAGCGGCGGCGCGAAGGTCCTCAGTTGCCAGTGCGCGCTTTGTAATTTACAATGCGCGCTCCAGGCGATAGATGTGCGCGTCCGCGCATCCGCGCAGCTTGGAGGGAACAGTGGTCGCAGCCCATCTGCGCAGGCAAGGGGTGTCAGTCTTCCCCTACCTCGACGACTGGTTGTTGAAGGCGGGCTCGCCCCAGACAGTCGTCACCCACCTCCAGACTACGGCCGACCTCCTGCACTTGCTGGGGTTCTCCATCAATGTGCCGAAGTCACACCTGTGTCCCTCTCAGAAACTCCTTTTCATCGGAGCGGTTCTCGACTCGGCGCAGTTTCGGGTTTACCCACCCGAGCAGCGGGTTCGGGATATTCAGGCTCTGATTCCTTTCTTCAGACCGTTATCCCGGGTCTCGGTCAGGTTGACGCTGCGGCTTCTGGGACTGATGGCCTCCTGCATCCTTCTGGTGCGTCACGCCAGGTGGCGGATGCGGGCTCTGCAGTGGGACCTGAAGTTTCAGTGGGCCCAGCATCAGGGCAACCTGTCCGATCATGTCCTGATCTCAGAGGGCACTGCGAAGCAACTGCAGTGGTGGCTCACGGACCGCGACTGGGTCAGTGGCAGACCCCTCTCCCTACCTCAGCCGGAGCACGTAGTTGTGACGGACGCGTCCCTCCAGGGCTGGGGAGGCCACATGGGAGAGGCGGAGATCAGAGGCCTCTGGTCTCCGGCGGAGTCCCGGCTCCACATCAACCTTCTGGAGCTGCGGGCGATTCGTCTTGCACTGAAGGCATTCCTCCCCTCTGTCAGGGGGAGTGTGGTGCAAGTGTTCACCGACAACACCACCGCCATGTGGTACTGCAACAAACAGGGCGGTGTGGGGTCGTGGACCCTTTGCCAGGAGGCTCTGCGCCTCTGGCAGTGGCTGGAACATCAGGGCGTGACCCTGGTGGTTCAACACCTGGCAGGCTCTCTGAATGCCAGGGCGGACGAACTCAGCCGCCGGTGCATGATGGATCACGAATGGCGTCTGAACTCGGACGTGGCGCAAGGTCTCTTTCGACAGTGGGGAGAGCCTTGGTTAGATCTATTCGCCACAGAAGAGAACGCGCAATGTCAGCAGTTCTGCGCGTTGGAGTTTCCAAGGCGGCACTCGCTCGGAGACGCTTTTCGTCGCGAGTGGAGCTGCGGTCTGTTGTACGCCTTTCCGCCTATACCACTTCTGCCCAGAGTGCTGAAGAAGATCAGGCGCGACCGGGCCCAGGTCGTCCTTGTGGCTCCGGACTGGGCACGAAGATACTGGTATCCCGAGCTACTCAGCATGTCAGTCGATCCCCCGATTCGTCTGCCTCTTCGGGAGGACCTTCTGTCGCAGCAGCAGGGGACGGTCCTGCACCCGAACCTGTCCAGTCTCCACCTACAAGCTTGGAGATTGAGCGGCGGCAGTTGAGGCCATTTGACTTGCCTCCCGAAGTCTGTGACATCATTCTGGCAGCCAGGCGTCCCTCCACGAAGTCGGTATACGCCTGCCGGTGGAATAGATTTGTGTCATGGTGCGCAGCAAAGGCTGTGGATCCCCTCTCTGCACCCCTTTCGGAAGTGCTGCTCTTTCTTCTTTCCCTTGCCCAGCAGGGCTCTGCTCTGGGCACTCTTAAAGGGTACCTTTCTGCTCTTTCAGCCTTCTTGAGGCTACCAGATCAGCCTTCTTTATTCAAGTCCCCTATTGTGAGTAGATTTCTGAAGGGCATCACGCACATGTTCCCTCCTATTCCCTTCGTGATGCCCCAGTGGGACTTGAATCTTGTTCTCACCTATCTGATGTGTGCTCCCTTTGAGCCACTTCATAACTGCCCTCTTCGTCTCCTTACTCTAAAGACGGCCTTCCTGGTTGCCATCACCTCTGCCAGGAGGGTGAGTGAGCTCCAGGCTCTTTCTTCTTCTCCACCTTTCCTGTCTGTTCATCCTGATAAGGTGGTGTTGCGTACACGACCTTCCTTTCTGCCCAAGGTTGTCGCGGCCTTCCACATCGGGCAGTCCATCACCTTGCCAACCTTCTTTCCGCCTCCGCATCCCTCGAAAGAGGAGGAGAGGCTCCACCGTCTGGATCCAAAACGTGCGCTCTCCTACTACCTAGACCGCACTCGCCAATTCCGGGTGGATGACCAACTCTTCGTTGGTTACGTGGGCGCGAAGAAGGGAAAGGCTGTACACAAGAGGACCATCTCCAGGTGGATCATCTTGTGCATCCAAGCATGCTACTCCATGGCGAGGAAGGAGCCCCCGGCTGGATTGCGGGCTCACTCCACTCGGGCAACGACAACTGCCCTGGGCCGAGGTGTCCCCCTGCAGGACATCTGTCAGGCAGCCACGTGGGCCTCGCTGCACACGTTCGCAAGACACTACTGCCTGGACAGTCAAGTCCGGAGGGATGGCTTCTTTGGCCGTTCCGTCCTCCAGGACTTTCTGGTGTGATATTGGTTCGCAGACCCACCACCGGGGTTGGTATTGCTGGGGTATCTATTCTAAGGTAAGGAATCTATCACTAACGTGTCTCTTTCAGATGCACAAGTTACTACTTGTGTAACAATATATCTGTAAGAGACATTAGTTAGTGATAGATTCCTTACCGCCCTCCCATCCTCCCCGTTCTGCGAACCGATATTTAGGGTTAAGGTCATCCCCTTTCAGGGCCCTAGTTTCATGGCACCAGTGTTAGTTCTATCATGGCTCTGCGTATCTGGCGCGGAAAAGCTGTGTTATCAGAACTGACGTCCGCGCGCATGGGCGCCGTCTATATACTCTGGCGACGTCATCCCGGCGCTCACGACGCCGACGACGGACGCGGAGCCGCAGACGACGCCTACCAGCGCGCAGGGGTATTGCTACGCAAAAATTTCCGGATCCAGTCTGACGCCTGGGGATATTCTAAGGTAAGGAATCTATCACTAACTAATGTCTCTTACAGATATATCGTTACACAAGTAGTAACTTGTGCCTTAGGCTAAAAGACTCTTGAGGGCGTGTAAAGCCAGCTGTTTTACCATATGTAACCCCTTGAATACCAAATGAAAGGACACCACACAGGATTTATTTATAAAATATATATGTATTTATTTACTAACACACTCCTCTGAACTCTTTATGAGATCAGAGGCAAAAGCACATAACAAGTTATACTCAGAAATACTTTAAATAGCACGATTTACATTTAGGCCCTAGGGGCGCGTCAAACCATATATTAAGTAAGTGGTATAAGAACCGCGACTTGGGAAAGGAGAAGGCCTAGGGCCTAGGGAATCGCTGGGGATACACTGTCTGACCCTTAGGTTAGGATTAGGAGGCCCACAGGCGGCACGTGCAGAGTCAATAGAAAGTCAATAAGAATGTAAAAGGTAAGTAAACGAAGATTTAGGACACTTACGGTCTAGCTAGAAGGATACAACTAAAAACCTAGACACTTAAATAGTCAATACCCTTGAGAGCACCGAAGTACTCGCGTTACCTCACCCACAGGAAGCGGGTGCATAGGTGTGAAGATGTGTCGGGTTTCGCTGTTGAAGTCCATGGAGCCTGTGAAGAAATATGCTGCAGGCGACCAGGAGGAAGATGTCCGGGGGGATCCAAGGGTGGATCGAGGATGAAGAGGACCCGAAAGCAGAGGGGACAGAGTCCAGGTCACTAGCCAGTGACCGGGTGGAACCAGGGAAGGAACCAGACGTCGTTGAAGAGCAATCAGGTGCTGGGGTGAAGCTTGTCGTTGCAGCCACGCGGACCAGGAGGCGTCTAGGACGACCAGGTGCTGGAGAGGAGCTGTCCCACGAAGGTTCTCGCAAATGGAGGGGTCGGCTTCAAGATCGGAGCCAACAAGCCTAAGCAAAGGCATCCCACGCAGGATACACAAGGAGCTTCTGGTGCAGACCAGGCGGGTCTGAGGTACTTCACCTTTGCAGGGAAGCAAGGGCCAGTCTGGAGCAACCAGACCAGCGATGGAGTTTCAAAAAGGATCGTCGCCAGGGGCTACTAGCCAATGGGCCAGCAACCGGACAACGCGTCGAGCAGAACACAGGCAGAAGGGCCCCACGCAGATCTCGTGGAGTGTGGAGGGCTGGTCTTCGATGCAGGTGGAGCTCGTTGTTGGGGGGTCTCAGTCCCCAGGGCACAGCTTCGAGGAGGCCTCAGGAGCTTCGCTGTTAGCAAGTTGTCGACTTTTCAAGATACCTGCTTCCACGGGTCCCAACGCCTTCCACGTGGCTCAGCTGTGCTGGAGTCGTGCAGTGGGGTCAGAGGGATCCAGGAGTCGATGTCTTGTCAGGCTCTGTGCTCGGGTTCCGGCGGGAACGGGAACAAAGCAAGCCGTCGAGTTGCTGGATGGTGCCTGGTTTCCCTGGGTGGTCACTCCTTGGCCGCAAGGGAGATTCTTCAGTCTTCAGCTTGGATGAATGTTGAGGGGTCCAGAGTTTCGTCTTCAGTCGATTCCAGGATTAATATACTTTCTCCTGGCTCAGCTCCTACCTTGATCCAACTAAAGGGGGCTGGGTTTATCATTAGATCGCTTTTATGGGTTTGACCGAAAGGTGGGTGATTACACCCCCTTTCCTTTGTGCAGTTTTGCGCCAGAGCGGGGGCTGGAGTGCCCCAGCAACCGGTTTGAACTGGGGTATGCATGAAGCACCTAGTGTGCCTCAGGCAGTGTCTCAATCTATTCAGTCCTCCCTGTCCCAATACACATCCTCCTGTCTGGGGTGGTGCTCGCACCTCCCCAAGTAGGAAACCTATTGTCCAAACCTCTGTGACTGGAAGGACTGCCAGCAGCAGGAGGTCAGACTTGTGTCTGTGGCAGCAGCATCCATTTTGTGATGCTGGGGCTCTGGTTAACTTTAACCGGGATAGTCGGAACTAACAGGTCTTCTCCCTCTAGAAGGGTGGAATGCTACCACCGTCGCCAGAATTGGCGAGGGGGTAGTATTCCAAAGTGTATGACACCTTACACGACATGTTTTGATAAAGCCAAACCAAAGTTAGCATTTAACCGCGAGGTTCATAATGCACTTAAGAGTATATGGTATGGCAGTATCATAGAACAGCTATAAGGACATGGTTCCGAAAGCTGCAGACAGGCTCAGCTCATGCTAGAGCACCATCTCACACATAACCAAGCACTCCAGGATTGTTAAGGCCTGCCATAGGAGTGACTTAGAGGTTACTATGTGTCTATATGTAAGTAGGTATAGGAATACTACACCTAAGCAAGGGGTGATTACACGACCTTGCCCCAGCTGAGTGATCAGCCAGTTGTGTCTATTTGAGTGGCCAGCCAGGGGAGGCACAATACATGCTGCAGCCCCTGGTAGGCCTTGGTTACACATATGCCCTGAGTACCTATGGTACACTTCTACAGGGGCTGACAAGGTGAACCAATTCCCAATTGGTATGTACCTACAGTACATGGAGTCCATTTTACAGAGAGAGCAGATAGCCTGGGGTCCTGAATAGCAGGATCCCAGGCCAACTAAGTCGAAAACCAGCTAAACACTAGGCAAAAAGTTGGGGGCAACCATAGTCAGATATCCACATCTTCAAACAGACACTGTTCACGCTGATCGCAGGCCAAGCCCAGTTCAGGCCCTTGTTGTAAGATTAGGAAGGCGGCTCTCCACCAGCAGCCCAATTGCCTCTGAGGATAGCACTGCAGCCCCTCCGCCGCATCCCACACCTCCGCAGTTGTCTGGGTCCCCAAGGCCAACAGCACACTCGCTCGACAGAATCTTCACAGTGCCTCACCACCACCAGGTGACCAAGGTATGCGTAGAGTGTGGGATTGGCAATGCGGGCGGCTGCCTGACTCCAGGGATCACTGTAGGTGCGTCTCGGCAGGACTTCCTGACACGGGTCGCCTCAACTCCATTTTTCGCCGGGTCTTGCTGCACTGCAAGGATCTTCAGCGGCTCCTTGCCGCCCGCTCAGGCTTTTCACAACCGGAGAATGCTGCCGCTTGTGTGGGCACCTTGCCAGTAGTGGTGCCCCTGCAATGTGGTTACTAGGAGAGGATGAGGATGGCGTCTGATTGATGAGGGGTCCTGGAGCACTCTGAGTGCGACCGCCATTTTGGCTTACCAAGCCACGCCCCTCCTGACTGAGCTCTCTTAATGTATACCGAACAGCAATGTATGCTAAGTTAAGTTAGTGAGTACTGTCAGAAGTTCATAAAATTGGGTGAATTCTACATTTTGACAAGTTATCTACAAAACAAACCATGCTGGCGGTACATGGAATATGTACAAAACAAGGCGGACCACGCATTTCATGCCACTGTGGGCCAATATTAGTCAATTATCTAACTAATGTAATTAAATGAATGAAGGCTACCGTTCCCAGAATACACTAGCTTTTTAAATGATAATCTAAGACTGGAAATGATATCCACATGGGCATGGAGCATCTGCTAACACTGTACAGAACAAAATGTGCATACTACACTTTGTCAGGAAACGCTTGCTTAAACAAAAGCACCAGTGCCGGATAGGTTAGTGCCTGGACAGAAGTAGAACTGACGCATGCTATCAACTGATGTGGAATGACAGGTTACAACTGTACAAAAGGCATATCACTTAAACATAACCTCCTGTAAACACCAATCCGAAAGGAAAGACCTGTACAAATCCTAAATCCTAGCCGTGCAAGAGACGGCACTGTCTGACATGAATGCCTTGCTTTAACACCATGGCTGCTAAGGCTTTTCCCCCCCTGTGCTGATTTATTGAGTTTCCCATTGTTCATGACGAGCTCAGCTCGGCATGAGTGTACGAGAGGTGTACCTCATGACGAGCTGAGCTCGTCATGAGCGTCGAAGGTGTTAAAAGAAAATCAACTAAAGAGGGTTTTGGCCCATAATCAGTAAGGCTAGGCCAATATTATAAGCACACAACACACATGCCAGTACTTGTATCAGTTATTCATCATTTCATTTGATCACACTACACTTGATGTGACCATAAACTTAGTTTTATTCTTTTTTCAATCCGTTTGAGAATTTATTTCTAATAAATAATTTCAATTTTAGAAGTTTACCATAGACATGACATGACAGACAAGAAATTCCACATAACAAATGCAGTGAGCTTGAGTTTTATACTTCAGAAAACAAAGGTGGAAACAATAAAGAAAACAGAAAAAATTAAAGGAATTAATGCAGCCGTGAAGGTTGAAATTTTAGTGCTGAATTTTTGAGAGAAAAATCATTAACAACCTTATTCAGTGTTGCGACCAGATGGTGTACTATTGAGACACTCTACATAATGTTTTTGTGGCTTTTTAACCGTTCTTATCAAAGTTTTAAGGGGGGGGTAAGCGGAGTACTATATTTTTATACACTTCTGTGGTCACATAGTAGTCGATATGTTTCAAACCCAAATGTAAGTTAGTAGGGTTCTCCTCCGGATTTAAAACTCTTACAGACCGGTGAAAAAATAGAAAGGAAAGGTACTCGTAATACCACTTGTGTCAGAACACTTTTACTCAATCCACACCGTCAATACTAATCACATATTAGAAAATTACCTCTTTTAGATCAACTGATCTCTTCCGTTAAATGTCTCATATATCAGTCATAGTATTCAAGCTCGGGCACTACAATAAAACAAGCATTTGCAATGCAATAGGTCTCGCACTAGGAAAGTTTGAGCTGTTGGTATTGTAAATGACAAATTTTATATTTATCTGTTGGTTTTGAAAATACCAAAATTAATAGCTTTGTCATTTACAATGCCAATAGTTTTAACTTTCGCAAATGTGACACCTATAGCATTTGTAATGCAATATGTGTCGTATTTACGTGACTTAGATGCTGAGTGCAGTGTAATTATGTGGCGTGTAATTATGTGGCACGGAGTTGTATTTGGAGTGTATGTTGCATTGAGTGCAGTGTAATTATGTGGTGTGTAATTATGTGGCACTGAGTTGTATTTGGAGTGTATGTTGCATTGAGTGCAGTGTAATTATGTGGTGTGTAATTATGTGGCACTGAACTGTATTTGGAGTGTATGTTGCATTGAGCGCAGTCTAATCAGTAGAGTGTAATTATGTGGCGTGTAATTATGTGGCACTGAGTGGTATTTGGAGTGTATTGTATGTTGCATTGAGCGCAGTCTAATCAGTAGAGTGTAATTATGTGGCGTGTAATTATGTGGCACTGAGTGGTATTTGAAGTGTATGTTGCATTGAGCGCAGTCTAAGTCTAAGACAACTTAAGAGATTATTTTTGATTGCCGGGGTCCACGCACATGGGCGGGACTATTCACTAGATTATGACTATAACAGAGATACCCCTACTACAGAACTGGAGTTACAGGACAGAAACTACTCCTTATTCTTCTTTTTATCCTGACATTTAAAACTACATCTTGATGCTTAATGTGTTGTGTTGCATACCATCAATAAACACTACAGCATTGATCCTATACGGCCTCCTTGCTTCTGTTTCTGACCTTCCCTCCGGCAATACTCAAACTCCAAGTGAGGTAGCTCAGTGCTGTGTGCCACAATACAGGTATTCTGTGGCCAATCTTGGTGCCCAGGAGCAGAAGCCTGTGTACCTTTGCATGGTGCAAAGGGGGATGATTTGAGTTGTTTCCTCTAATAAATGCCCTGCGAGCCAGCAGCTTATCTATTGGAGCTGGACAGCCTGGTAGTAATGCTTAAAATTTGGAGTACCCAGCCCAAAGAATCCCCACCCTTTCCACTAGGAGGTGCAGCTTGCCCAGAGCGACCCTTCACTGGCCAGTATGCCGTATTAACTCTGAGTCTGAGTTTCTACTTACTGAAAAGAAGTTATTGTAAGAATAAGATTATCAAAATAGTAGAGGAGATGGGGGACTATCACCATCTAGGATAAGAGGTTACTGCCCTGCTGAGGTTACCATCTAGGAGGGCCTAGTCAGCATGGTATATCCTAATTCCCATGTTGAAATAGAAGATACTGCGGTGTGTTCGGTCCACCTCCCAGGTCAAGTCAAAGTGAAGTAGCATCCGAGTACAATGGATAAACATAGGATTTATACCAATTAGCTATCCTGGAAACAGCTGAACGCTTGAAGGGCTTGAGGTGTGCCCTCTTTCTTGCCCCTTTATCAATAATGTAGAACATAATGTCAGTGTACAAGGGTTCAGCTTGAGTCATGTTGGCTGAAACACCTCACTCTGACCTCAACTTAAAGAGTAACTGCTCCATTGTAAGTGCAAAGGAGATGGGGCCCCCCCTGTGGGACGCCCCTTTGAACCTCAAAGAGGAGGAGATCAACTTGCCCATCCATACCCTGGCAAGTAGGACTTTTATAGACCAGCTTTGTCATTCGTATAGTATGGTCCCCAAAGTTAAATCTGGCCAGCAGGGTGAGTAGATAATCCCTTGTCTAGAGTATTAAATGCCTGTTTCAGGCCAAAGACCAGGCAAGCAGACTTGAGGCCACATCAGTAGAGACTCTTCTACAGTTATTTCAAGTTTTCATAATCTTCAGGGATGTGTTCCTCCTGTGCACTAAACTATTCTGGTTCAGGTAATTCGGGTTGGGAAGGCTCTGTGCATGTGGGCTGCTAATATTTTAATCATATTTTGCTAAGGATTCTGCATTCATATTTCAGTATAGCTATCAGTCGGCATATGGAATGTATTTAGGGGGCATGGCCCAGTTTAGGTATCATGCCCTCTGTGAGTGACAGCAGTGGTACAGTCATCAATTGCTGCATCACATAAATGGGTCGGTTTTAATGCCAGAGCCTTGACATTGGTCTGATATGATTGCCAATTGTTGATGGCCTCCCTGATATTATATACCGACATAGGGCGCCTGTTTTGTCGTTCAATTCAGGGGAGATCTGGGCCATGTCAGCTTCCCTAAATAAAACCTTGTGGATGCCCCTTGCTTTTATAGAGAGTTTGATAGCACTCTTAAAAGTCCACATGAACTTCCTGTTGAGTCCGCAGGACAGTTTGCGGTTGAAGCTGATGAGCTTCGCCAAATATCCTGTTCCCACTGTCCCTCTTTGTATGAGTCCTCATTGTTTAAGCTGTAAAATCTAAACAATGCAGCCACTCTGGAAGGATGGCCTATTCCTCATGCACATCTCTAATGTAGTTATCCACTGCTTTGTGTTCCATTTGAACATGGAAGTGTTTGACTCCATGCAGTTGTCGCTCAACATGGCATGTACCAACCACAACGTGAATGCAGTGGCCTTGAGTGGCTACTTTTGAGACCACCTTCTCTGTCATACTGGAGGTTGCTGTGCCTTCAAAATAAAAATGGATTGTTTCGGACTAGGTACCACAGCACGCAGTGCCTTTCAACATGGAACACAAAAGGTGCCACATACGAAAAGAAGGATGAACTCTGCCACAAATCAGGCCCAGCAACAACGGATTGTTATCCAAAATGATGTGGCGGGGAAAATCGGTGAAGACGAGGGGACAGAGCAATGTCAAGCAGAAGAGTTGGTCTAGTCGCACATAGGTCATAGGTGGGTGGGGGGCAGTAAAAGGAGTACTGTCTGATCCCCCCAGGTTTGCTGAGCCTCCAAAGATCTGCCATGGATCACTGCGTCAGTCAGTGTGAT
This sequence comes from Lissotriton vulgaris, assembly GCF_964263255.1. NCBI lineage: Eukaryota > Metazoa > Chordata > Amphibia > Caudata > Salamandridae > Lissotriton > Lissotriton vulgaris. The sequence continues at coordinate 1,031,189,490 of NC_141695.1, forward strand.
AGTGGTTTGAGCCTACAGTAGCAGTGGAATAAAACTGTAAAGTGCAATGAAAAACACTTAGTGAAAGTCGCCCACTAAGTGCCATGGAAATGTAAGACCACTTAGCTGTTCTGACAACCTTGCAGAAATGTGTTCTGTGTTCAGAGCTTCACACCGAGGACCTGTCCAACCTTCTCTTCACCTAGACCAATCTGCCCTTCTTGTCTGCCTTCACTAAACCTAGTTCAAATAGGACCCCTGTCCTAACCCAGATAAGGGCCCTCCTAGCATAGGCTAAATAGTAGTGAAAATGTGACCCTGCCAAAGCTTCTGAACCTTGGTCCTTTCTTTCATCATTATGCGAGTTTCTTGAATAGGGCTTTGTGGATCCCCAATCTTTTAAATGCAAAAACCACAGTTGATGGACAGAATGCAGAACAGTATCATACATTCACCCCAGTACAGAGATCTGGGCCTAAATCCATAGTTTTTTTGCACTCCACACCACCCCAGTTCAGACATGGCCATATGCAAATCAGTCTGACTCTGTGCCTCATGGGAACAGGCCAGCCCGAACTGCCAAGCCAAGCCATGCCTTCCCTGGACCGGAAACAAGCTTCCGAGGACCGGTTTCTGACATTCCAGCCATCTTCAGCCCAGCTTGCTTGAATCCAGTGGTGTGGAGAGCATGGGACTCACGTCTGAGCATACCCATCCCACTCGGGGTGACAAATGCAAAAACCACAGTTGATGGACAGAATGCAGAACAATGTAATACATTCCCCCCAGTACATAGATCTGGGCCTAAATCCATCGTTTTTTTGCACTCCACACCTAGTTCAAATAGGACCCCTGTCCTAACCCAGATAAGGGCCCTCCTAGCATAGGCTAAATAGTAGTGAAAATTTGACCCTGCCAAAGCTTCTGAACCTTGGTCTTCTTTCATCATTATGCGAGTTTCTTGAATAGGGCTTTGTGAATCCACAATCTTTTAAGCCTGAAGTAGATTTATTAGTGATTATTCTCTGTATGCTTCCCCATATGTTGCAAATAATTCTAAAAAAAGACTTCCTGACGTTGCCATCATGTCTCCAATTCCACTTACCGCCTTCATTTTGAAAGAGTATTGCTCCTTTTATAAAGGTAGGGAAGGAAGCACCAAGGACCCACTCAAACCCTCCCAATGGTAACCGGAACAGTAGAACAACAATACTGCGAACAGAAGGTGTAGAAAAGTGCGTTTCTGTTACAGTAACCCTCCCCTCCTTGCTATTTTTGTGCCAGATTTCTGATGCTCTTTGATTGTCTCCTGGGTCTCTGCCAATCAGGTTCCCAGGGCCTGTGTTCTTTCCCAAAGCTGTACCATTGCCCCCACAATTGGCACACCTCTTGCCCACTTATAAGTCCATTGTAAAATGTACCAGTGATACCAAGAGCCTTGTGACCAGAGAGGGTATTTTAGGGCTGCAGCATGTATTGTGCCACCCTAAAGGACTCCACACCAAACGCATACACCCTGTCATTGCATGCTATGTGCTGTGGTGTAACTAAAGTAAAAGTCGATGTGACAAATCTTTCTGAATGCCGTGCCTATACCCCACTGCCTGTGGCATAGGTAAGTCACCCCATTGGCAAGCCTTACAGTCCTAAGGCAGTGTGCACTGTACCACAGGTGAGAGCATAACTACATGAGCAGTAGGCCCCTGCAGTGTCTTGAGCCCATTCTTGGATATGGTAAATGCAGCGAAGCCATTTTGAGTACATGGGCTGTAATATCTACTTTATCATCTGCTATACATTTGGGGACTTACCGGTCTCTGTTCACACTAGCCATTTTGAGTACATGGGCTGTGGGTTTGTCAACACGAACTCCACAGCTCTATGAAGGCTTGACTGAAGTTTGGTATCAAACTTCTCAGCATAATAACCTCACTCTGACGACGACGATGGGCTTGGCCCCAGCTCTGTCGTCCTGTCTCCAGCGACCCTGCTCCAAGAAATCAGTGTGACCCGTAGCCAGCAACCTCTAAGAACCCCAGGGACCTACGCTGTGTTTAACAAGAGACTCTTTTCTCCCATGAACACCGGATTTTTCCATCAAGAAACTAACCCAAGGACTCTGGATCCAGGCGGATCTGCGACACTTGCACCACTCTGCACCCGATGCCCACAGCCTGAGTCCAGGTACCCACCGACCCTGTGAAGTCTCCCAGTGGTACTGCCTGGGATCTAGCATTCGATGACCTCTCCTGAACTTCTTCACGATGCCTGCAGCCTCAAATTGAAGTGCCCCTGCAACTGGATCAGGTGTGGGAAACCTAGCGCCTAAAGACACACCTGCACCCGCAGCCCCAGGCCTAGGAGTGCCCATCCTACGGTGTCTCAGCATCTCCCACTAACCAACTTAACTCTCCAGCTGTGGGATTCCTTCAAGCAGCCTTCTCAACTGAGCCTGCAGCAGTTTTCTCCAACCGAGGATCTCAATTGGTTTCTACAAGGCACCCAATCCCTCCTTTGTACTCTGCTGGTGGTACAGTCTCAGTGCTATTTGGTGGCCACTCCAGTGCTGACCTCAAACCCCAGGGCCTGTGTCCCTGAACTGCAGGTACTTACCTGTAACTGGTGCCTCTTTATAGGGGCCACCAGCCTCCATAGGACAACATTTGGCCCAGTGACTTCTGCACCCGTCCGCCGCAGTGCAGCTGGTGGTGCAGTCTGTACCTTGGTCCGACCATTGCCCAGTGTTGACCAATACACCCCGGAGACTGAGTCTGAAAATCATGTATTTATCTGTAAGTTACTCCCCTTTCTTTCCTCCCGTAGGATTGCATTGATCTCTCACTGTAGTGTACTAAGTGTTGCTCCTAAATACAAAGTATCTCTCTCTACAATGAAATTCATTTGATGCACATGTAAAGTATTGTTTTGTGCTATGCAAACCTCTTGCCAATAATAGCTTGAAAAATATTGCAATTGAAAAGTCTACTTACCTGTAACTGAGTTCAACTTGGTTCCGAGAAATTAATGTACCTAAAGTCATATTTTTACAAACATTGGCCTGGAGTTAGTCATTAATTGTATGTTCCTGCCTTGTATGAGTATGTACACCAAATGCATTCACACAACCCTCTGATAAGCCGAACTGCTCAACCCAGCTACCACTAAATTGAGAGTAAGGTATTATCTACTTTATCCTCTGCTATACATTTGGGGACTTACCGGTCTCTGTTCACACTATATATCTTTTTTATATAGTGTTTGCAAAGCCAGCTTCCTACAGAAGGCGAACAAGCAATCAAACAAGAATATTCGTTACCTATTCAATTGCATTTTGTAGGAAAGTGCCTTTTTTTGACATGGCCACCCCAACTTTTTGCCTGTTAGATGATGCGATGCAATTTTGACTGAAGTGTACTGGGTTCCTGCTAACCAGGCACCCAGTGCTCTTTACATAAAACAAGGTAGCTCTTCACTTCCTCAGTTGTCAAGAACTTTAGCACCTCTAAGTCCCTAGTAAATGGTACCCCTCATACCTAGGGTGTGGGTACTAAAGAGGATTCCTAAGGGCTGCAGCATGGATTGTGCCACCCTAGGGGACCCACTACCAAACTCGTGCAGACTTCGCTAAAATGTTCAAACAAATGTATCTGAAAGAGTCACGTTAGTGATAGATTCCTTACCTTAGAATATCCCCAGGCGTCAGACTGGATCCAGAAATTTTTGCGTAGCAGTACCCTTGCGCGTCGGTAGGCGTTGTGGGTGCCGTGATGACGTCGTCGGAGTACTTTGACTCCGCCTCCTCGTGCTGACGCCAGTTCTTCTTTTTTCCGGGCCAGCAAGCACAGATCTGGAAAAAGCAGTACTGTAGTCACTTTTTGACTAGACTTTTTGATCATTTTTCTTGCGACTCCGGATGGTGCCGATAGGGATGCCAGGTTTCAAACCTTGTGAGGATTGCGACCGACTGATGTCGGTCACCGACCCTCACCGTCTGTGTCTCCACTGTCTCGGCGTCTACCACGGCGACAAGACCTGCCGCGCCACGAGAGGTCCCGGTCCCACAGGAGGTTGAGGGACAGGTCGCGGGGTCGGAGCCATCATAGCTCCGAGAGTCGACATCACTCCTCCGGGTCGAAGTTGTCGTCAGGTAAGCACAAGAAGTCGAAGAGGCGTCATCGCTCTTCTGACTCCCCCCGACGCGGCCGGGGGTTTGGGTGACACCGCCCACGCGGCTTCGTCAGAGTCGCGGGCGTCGCAGCCTGCTCCACACCCTCCGGTCCCTGGGCAGGACACGACGCTGGGGGAGATAGAGCGTTTCCTCATGGCCATGAGGTTCCTCTCTTCCCCGACTGGTTCCACGGCGCCTTCGGGCCCAGCGAACCCGTCTGGGGCCCCTAGCGGGTCGGGGGCTTCGGCCCTGACGCCGCCGGCGCCTTCGTGCCTGGCGCCGCAGGACCCCACTGGATCCGCTTCGGGATCCGGGTCGTCACCGTTGACCTAACGACCTCACCGGCGCCGGTCCCTCAGGTGTCACCTCCGGCGCCGTCCTCGGGCGGCGCCGTCCCCGATGCCTCCCTCGCTCCGGTTCCGGCATCGGTACGGTGCCGCTGGGCGCCGCTTTCGACGCCGCTTGGGGAGTTTAGCTTCTATGAACCGGCCCCATCGTTTGACAACCCTGGGTGGGTGAAGAGAAGTATTGGGAGGGGTCTGAGGACCCTTTGACCCGAGAGTGTCAGTCTCAAGAGAACTGGACAGGTGGACTTGGGGATGCCAGTGGTCTGGACACCTCAGCAGACACTGGCTTTGTCTCGCCTCCTACCATGGCTACGGAGGAGGGGGCAACCTACAGTGTGGTGTTGATGAGGGTGGCCAAGGCCCTGGGCCTTGAGCTCCCCGTTGCGGCCGTGAGGACTAACCTCCTCACTGAGGTCCTTAAACCGCAGTCCAGCTCGGCCGAGCCTCTGCTGCCGTTTAATGAGGCCTTGACTGACGTTCTTTTGGGCACTTGGGCCAGGCCTGCTACGGGTTCGCCCGTAGATAGGAACGTGGCCAGATGCCACCGCCCGGACCCGGGCGACCCATGTTTCCTGTCCACCCACCCCACCCCGAGAGTCTGGTCATCCAGGCTTCAAATTCCCATACCGCGTTCCCGTCTGCCCCGCCAGACAGGGAATCCAAGAGGTATGAGCAGTACGGCAAGAAGGTATTCTCATCCCTTAGTCTGGGACTGCGGTCTTCCAACACCGCATGCCTCTTGGGCCGCTACACCCACTCTCTGTGGGATACGGTCGCGGAGTTACTGCCAGAGTGTCCGTTGGAGGTAAGGGCCAAACTCGGCCAAGCCATTGTGGAAGGCCGGGATGCAGCAAAGTATTCTATCCGGTGTGGGCTGGATACCACCGACTCACTAGGCAGAGCGATGGCAACGAAGGTGGCAATTCGTCGCCACGCCTGTTTGAGGTCTGCCAACGATGTCCAGAATACACTGATGGACATGCCGTTTGATGGCCGTCGCCTTTTTGGCGACAGGGCAGACCATGCGCTTGAGCGCTTTAAGGACTTCAGGGCTACAGCCAAATCCTTGGGCCTCTCGGCCCCGCGCCAGCAAACGGGTGCCTTTCGCTCCTTTCGTGGCCAAGGAACTGGCGCCCCCACACGTGCTGCCAGCCACGCACCACAGACTAACATCCAACATGGTGGCGGCCGTGGAAATCGCTGTGGAGGTGGTCGGGGACAACGGCGACGCCAGTCCACACCTTCCCTCGCAGCATCTGCCTCAAAACCCTCCTAGTCCGTGCTTTTCGGCCCATGTGATGCCAGTGGGGGGCAGGGTTCGCCATCACCACTCCCACTGGCGTACTGTCACATCGGACAGGTGGGTGCTGCAAATCGTCCGAAGAGGCTACTCCCTCCCCTTCGAGACGACCCCTCAAGCCATGCCACCGCAACACCACCGCGTATCGGGGGATCATTTGCGGCTTCTGCAGGAGGAAGTTTCGGCCCTCTTGGCCAAGGGGGACATCGAGCGCGTTCCTGGGCCAGAAGTAGGATGTGGTTGCTACTCCCTCCACTTTCTGGTACCCAAGAAGGGCAAAGGGGGCCTACGCCCTATCTTGGCCCTACGGAACGTCAACCGCTTCCTCCGGAAGGAGAAATTCAAAATGCTGACTCTGGCTCAGGTCTTAGCTGCCCTGGACCCAGGAGACTGGATGGTAGCGTTGGACTTGCAGGACGCTTTTTTCCACATCCCCGTCCTGCCGGCCCACCAGAGCTACCTGCGGTTCACGGTAGGCCACGAGCACTTTCAGCTTACCGTGCTCCCCTTCGGCCTTACCAGCACCCTACGGGTGTTCACGAAAGTGATGGCGGTGGTCGCTGCTCATCTGCGCAGGTTAGGGGTTTCAGTCTTCCCCTACCTCGACGACTGGTTGTTGAAGGCGACAGTCGTCAGCCACCTCCAGACAACGGCAGACCTCTTGCACCAGCTGGGGTTCTCCATCAATGTGCAGAAGTCACACCTGTGCCCCTCTCAGAAGCTCCTTTTTATCGGAGCGGTTCTCGACTCGGCGCAGTTTCGGGTTTACCCACCCGAACAGCGGGTTTGGGATATACAGACTCTGATTCCAATCTTTCAGCCTTCATCCCGAGTTTTGGTCAGATTGAGGCTGCGGCTTCTGGGGCATCCTTCTGGTGCATCACGCCCGTTGGCGGATGCGGGCTCTGCAGTGGGACCGAAAGTTTCAGTGGGCCCAGCATCAGGGCAACCTGTCCGACCATGTCCTGATCTCGGAGGGCACTGCGAGACAGCTGCAGTGGAGGCTCACGGACCGCGATTGGGTCAGCGGCAGATCCCTCTCCCTTCCCCCAACCGGAGCACTTAGTTGTGACGGACGCGTCCCTCCAGGGCTGGGGAGGCCACATGGGAGAGGCGGAGATCAGAGGCCTCTTGTCTCCGGCGGAGTCCCTGCTCCATATCAACCTTTTGGAGCTGCGGGCGATTCATCTAGCGTTAAAGGCATTCCTCCCCTCTGTCCGGGGGAGTGTAGTGCAGGTGTTCACGGACACCACTGCCATGTGGTTCTGCAACAAACAGGGCGTGGTGGGGTCGTGGACCCTATGCCAGGAGGCTCTGCGCTTCTGGCAGTGGCTGGAACATCAGGACGTGACCCTGGTGGTTCAACACCTGGCAGGTTCTCTGAACGCCAGGGCGGACGAACTCAGCCGTCGGTGCATGATGGATCACGAATGGCGTCTGAAGTCGGACGTGGCGCAAGGCCTCTATCAGCAGTGGGGAGAGCCTTGGTTAGATCGATTTGTCACAGAAGAGAACGCACAATGTCATCAGTTCTGCGCGTTGGAATTTCCAAGGCAGCACTCGCTCGGAGACGCTTTTCGTCGCGAGTGGAGCTGCGGTCTGTTGTACGCCTTTCCGCCTATTCCACTTCTGCCCAGAGTGCTGAAGAAGATCAGGCGCTACCGGGCCCAAGTTATCCTTGTGGCTCTGGACTGGGCACGAAGATACTGGTATCCCGAGCTACTCAGTATGTCTGTCGATACCCCGATTCGTTTGCCTCTTCAGGAGGACCTTCTGTCGCAGCAGCAGGGGACGGTCCTCCACCCGAACCTGTCCAGTCTCCACCTCAATGCTTGGAGATTGAGTGGCGACAGTTGAGGCCATTTGACTTGCCTCCTGAAGTTTGTGATGTAATTCTGGCAGCCAGGCGTCCCTTCACAAAGTCGGTATACGCCTGCATGTGGAACAAGTTAGTGGCATGGTGCACAGCAAAAGCTGTGGATCCCCTTTCCGCCCCTCTTTCTGAGGTTCTCCTCTTCCTTCTTTCTCTTGCCCAGCAGGGCTCTGCTCTGGGCACTATCAAGGGCTTCCTTTCTGCCTTTTCCGTCCTAAGGCTACCTGATCAGCCTTCTTTGTTCAAGTCCCCGGTTGTTAACAGATTCTTGAAGGGCATCACTCATATGTTCCCCCCTGTTCCTTTCGTGATGCCTCAGTGGGACTTGAACGTGGTACTTACCTTTCTGATGTGCTCCCCCTTCGAGCCGCTTCATAACTGTCCTCTTCGTCTTCTTACTCTTAAGACTGCTTTCCTCGTTGCCATCCCCTCTGCCAAGAGAGTGAGTGAGCTCCAGGCTCTGTCATCCAAGCCTCCCTTCCTTTCTGTCCATCCGGACAAGGTTGTGTTGCGGAAAAGACCTTCTTTCCTGCCCAAAGTAGTCACAGCTTTCCACATCGGGCAGTCCATCACCTTGCCCACCTTATTTCCGCCTCCGCATCCCTTTTAAAGAGGAAGAGCGGCTCCATCGTCTGGACCCAAAACGTGCGCTCTCCCTTCTATCTGGATCGCACACGCCAGTTCCGGGTGGATGACCAACTCTTTGTTGGTTACGTGGGCGCTAAGAAAGGTCGGGCCGTGCACAAGCGTACCATCTCTCGGTGGGTCGTGTTGTGCATCATGGCATGCTATTCCATGGCTAAAAAGGAGCCTCCTGTTGGGCTGAGGGCCCAATCCACTCTCGCCACGGCGGCTACTACTGCCCTGGGCCGGGGAGTCCCCTTGCAGGAAATCTGTCAGGCAGCTACGTGGGCCTCGCTGCACATGTTCGCAAGACACTACTTCTTGGACAGCCAAGTCCGGAGGGATGGCTTCTTTGGCCGTTCCGTCCTCCAGGACCTTCTGCTGTGATTACTGGTTCGCAGACCCACCACCGGGGTTGGTATTGCTGGGGTATCTATTCTAAGGAAAGGAATCAAATACTAACCTGTTTCTTTCAGATGCACAAGTTACTTACCTTCGGTAAGAAACAGTAGTTAGTATTAGATTCCTTACTTCCCCACCCATCCTCTCCGTTCTGCGAACCAATATCTAGGGTTAAGGTCATCCCCTTTCAGGGCCCTAGTTTCATGGCACCAGTGCTGGTTTTCATCATGGCTCTGCGTTTGACGCAGAAAAGCTGTGTATAAGAACTGACGTCAGCACGCGAGGGCGGCGTCTAAGTACTCCGGCAACGTCATCCCGGCGCCGACGACGGACGCGGAGCCGCAGACGACTCCTACCGACACGCAGGGGTATTGCTACGCAAATGTTTCCGGATCCAGTCTGACGCCTGTGGATATTCTAAGGTAAGTAATCTAATACTAACTACTGTTTCTTACAGATATATCGTTACTGAAGGTAAGTAACTTGTGCTTTAAGCCATGTAATGCAATAAGGGTCGTCTGGACTTTATACATAGTGTACCTGATTTTGGTGCGCTACATGAAAAGCCAGCTTCCTACACATTTGTGGTGTTTTATGCAGCCATTAACATGTACGGGGAAATTCCCAGGTTCCCCCACTCTCCCTGGCCACATTCCGCATTTAGAGAGGCACCGCATGCAAGAAATAATACAGGGCTACATGTACCCCCTCAAGAAAATAAAAAAAATGGGTGTGTGAATCTAATCATGCAATGTGGGAATCACCAAGCTCATAGAAAGGGAGTAAATGAGAGCATAGTATGTATAAATCCAAAGCCTGAATAATCACAGCAGAACTGTGCAAATTAAAGTCTAGGACACCCAATCTAGCAAATCCAGTGTGCAGTGTAGGAGAGTAGGGTCTGCAATCCTATGATCACCCGGACTTTTTGCTTTTGTTTCACTGGTTTACGACTTTCTCGTGCTGTGGGCCTGCCAATCAGACCCACAGCCTAGCTGTTCTCTCGCTAAATTGATGTGTGTACCTTAGGTGCATTACCCGATTGGAACTGGGCCACCTTGTCAGACCCTGTAACTCAGGGCATCGGTGTACTCAGGGCCTACCAGGGGCTGAAGCATGTATTATGCCACCCCTGGATGGCCATCTAAATCTGACACAACTGGCTGCGCGACAGCTGGGGCAACGTGGCGTACTCGCCCGTTGCTTTAGGTATAGTATCACTATATCTAACCCTAAAATGGACACCCGAGTTCCTATCAGTCACTTCTATGGCAGGCCTTGACAATCCTGAAGGCAGAGTGCGTAGAATCGTGTGAATTGGGCTCTGGCACGAGCCGAGCCCGGTTGCAGCTTGCGGGACCAAGACCCAATGGCTGTTCCATGATAACGCGTGCCAAATTAGTAACTTCGGTATCGCGTTATCAAGACATGTCGAGTAAGGTGTCATACGAATCGGGATGCTGACCCCTCACCAATGCTGGCGACGAGGTTAGCATTCCGCCCTTCTAGAGGGACACGACATCTACGTAACTGTGAACCCCGGTTAAAGTTAACTGAAGCCTCAGCTCCACAAAATGGACGCTGCCACCACAGACACGAGTCTGACCTCCTGCTGCTGGGAGTCCTTCCAGCGAGGAGAGCTTGGACAAAGGGTTTCCTGTCCGGGGCGGTGCTCGCACCATCCCAGACAGGGTTTTGTGTATCCTGGGTAGGCAGGGCTTTACAGGAAGGTGACTGCGGAGTGGCACCCCGGTGCTCACTACGCATCTGCCGGCTAGAACCAGTTCCAGGGGCACCCCAGCCCCTGACCTGGGGAAAGTCCGACATCGGAGAGGGGTGTAACCACCCCCCTTTCTGGTCCCACCCCTAGGGCAGGACCTAGTCACGTACCCACCCCTTTCTTTAGGATAAAGGCAGGAGCGGGGACCCTTCCAAATTAGATCATCTTTGAATCAAGAACTACTTTCTACGAAAGGACATTCAAGACTCTTCTCAAGATTTCTCCCTTGTGGCTAAGGAGTAGTCACCCTGCATCCGCAGGCACCATCTAAGAACTCTGCGGTTTGCTGCAAGTCCTGGCTCAGGAATCCGACTGCCCAGCTCGACGAGAACCGGCTTCCCTGGCACCTCTGACATCTACCCACATCGTCAGCTCAGCTGAGATCCGTGGGTGCGACGAGACCTCGAGGGACCGGCCATCATCAAAACCTGCACGATTTCTTAACCAGCACGACCGCCGAGGGATCCTCTGGTGAGTGCTTTGGGGTCCGAGAAGCCCCGACCCTGAGCAGCTCCAGCACCGAAGTGCAGCCTCCCCGCATCTCCACGATCTGCGTGGGGCCCTTCTGCTTTTGCCTCTCAGCCCATTGTCTGGTTACTAGCCGCTGGCTTGTGACCTTCTTGACGACACCCGACAACCAACGCTGCTGGTCTGGTTGCTCCAGACTGGCCTTTGCTCCCTTCTGAGAGAGGAGCACCCCGGGCCCTCCTGGTCCACTCCAGACGCCATTTTAGGCCCACCACGTGGCCCTGAAATTTGCCAAGGCTTGTTGCCCCTATCCTGGGCCCAGCGACGCCGACAGCATCAACCTTCGTGGGACAGCTCGCACCTCCATCCTGGTCGCCGACGACGCCTCCTGGTCCGTGAGACTGCAGAGCCTAGCGTCGCCCACCTATCTAGTCGAGGTGACGATCATCCGGTGCCCTCCTGGTACCCCCTGACTACTGGCTAGTAGTACGAACTTGGTCCCCTCTGCTTTCAGGTGTCATCCATCTCTGATCCAGGCTTGGATCTCTACGAACTATCTTCAACTGGTCGCCGGCCAGCAACTCCTTCCTTCCGGCTCCTGGCTCGTCAGCGAGGACTCCCAACGTCTGTAAAGACTTGTGCAGCCGCAGCCCTTGGGCTAGGTAACTTCGGCATTTCGGTGCCCGCATAGCCTCCTTATTTAAGGGTCCCGAGTCCCCACCGCTTCCGACTTGCCTTATCCGGTCCGCCCGAGACCACTAAACTTTCCGTGCCCTCGGGCACTTGTATTGATTGTGCACTTGAAGTATTTTCCTAAGAGTTTCGTTGTGTGCTTAGCACCCTGTCCTCATAAAGAGTACAGGGCTGTTGTGATTCTAATAAATATTTACAACAAGGGGTGGTGAGGGACAGAGTCTCTGAATTAAACAGAATACTCTCACCCAGTCAAGAGATCAGGGCTAGATCCAACACCGTTTTTTAGCTCACTGCACCATCCCAGTTTCAGAACCTGGCTGTATGCAAATTAGTCTGTTCCTGTCCCAGTGCATGATGGGAACAGGGCAAACCAAACTACAAAAGCCAATTCTTACACTGGGAAGGAAACAAGCTACCGGGGACCGGTTTCTGGCATTTCAGCCTCTTCGGCCCGGCTTGCTTGAATCCTGATGGTGCAATGAGCAAGGGACTCACATCTGAGTATACCCTTCCACGCTTAGGGTGGACAAAAATATTTACAACAAGGGGTGGTGAGGGACAGAGTCTCTGAATTAAACAGAATACTCTCACCCAGTCAAGAGATCAGGGCTAGATCCAACACCGTTTTTTAGCTCACTGCACCATCCCAGTTTCAGAACCTGGCTGTATGCAAATTAGTCTGTTCCTGTGAAGAATTGGCTTGGTAGTTTAGTCTGCCCTGTTCCCATGATGCACTGGGCCAGGGACAGACTGATTTGCATATAGCCAGGTTCTGAGCTGGGATGGTGCAGTGAGATAAATAACGGTGATGGATCAAGCCCTGATCTTTGGACTGGGTAAGAGTGGTCTGCTTAATTCAGACACTCTGTTCATCACCACCCCCTTTTCTGAATCGTTTTTGGCCACTATAGGTGTGGCAGGGTATACTCAGACATGAGTCCCTTTCTCACTGCACCATCAGGATTCAAGCAAGCCGGGCCGAAGAAGGCTGAAATGCCAGAAACCGGTCCCCGGTAGCTTGTCTCCTTTCTGGTGAAGAATTGGCTTGGTAGTTTAGTCTGCCCTGTTCCCATGATGCACTGGGCCAGGGACAGACTGATTTGCATATAGCCAGGTTCTGAGCTGGGATGGTGCAGTGAGATAAATAACGGTGATGGATCAAGCCCTGATCTTTGGACTGGGTAAGAGTGGTCTGCTTAATTCAGACACTCTGTTCATCACCACCCCCTTTTCTGAATCGTGATTCTAATAAATACACTGTTTATTTTCATAACACTTGTGTGGTGTCCTTTCACTTGGTGTTCAAGGGGTATGTGATGGTATAACAGCTGGCTTAACACGCCCTCTAGAGTTTAGCCCGAAGACTGCTCGTATCCACGCTACTAGGATAGCTGGTCTAAGGTTGACTTACAACCAATCACCATAGGGGTCGTTTGGACTGATGCATAGTGATCACTAGAATAGTGAGCACTGCATATCAGGCCAATTTCTCACATGCAGGAAGTGGATTTTTATGGGGTATACCAAAACGAGATATATTATGTAGAAAGGCCAGACTACCTTTATTGGCTTACAGGACTAAAATTAATAATCCCAAATGCACTCTTTTGTGGTAATGTCGGCAAACAGTTTAGGCTTATCAGAGAGTAGTGTTAATGCCTTTGTTGAACAGAGTAAAAAAAAAACGCACTTCAGAAAAAATTTGAGACCAATTTAGAAAAAGAACAGGTATTTTTATATTTATTTTAACACCAAGAACTTCTTAATTGGGTAAGTACTATTCAGTTTATTACTTTTTGCAGGTACGTAAAATTTTTGAAGTAATGCTTTCCTATAGAGAAGGAAACATATCCTGCATACATGTATTTACTCTGTGGTCCCCTTCAGGACTTAAGGTCCTCGGGGAGCTAAGGTCCAAAGTACCTCCAGCAGTTCAGGTTTGCCTGCGCTGGAGCATCCATGTGGAGAGCTGCTGGATGGGTTGGCAGCCTTGCGTGCTACACCATAGGAAAAGAGGGGGGCACCTAGAAATAGGCGCAAAGGAGGATTGGCGCAAAGTCCTGGAGCTCCTATTCGGGATGGTTGTGGGAGCATCAGAGCACATTCTGTTGTCTGCGACCTGGGCTGGGGAGCCCAATTGCAAGGGATTTTGGTTGGCTGGTGCCCATGCGTCAAAGGCACCCAGAGTTCTCAGACCTGCATCCACGACAGCTGGGCCACTCTGTGCTGGCCTCTGCATTGCTCACAGCCCTCGTCGGCTGGTCGGTCCTTGCGTCTTTGGAGTCCAGATTGCACTCAATCAACTTTGAGTGCTTCAAGGGGTCCAGTACCCAGAGTATTGGTGCATGATATCTCTGGTTGGTCCTGGCATCTTCGTACTTGGTGGGGATACAGATCTGACCTCTTGGAGCACAGTGACTTCCTCCTGGGCGGCCGCTATTTTTGTGAACCCGGTAGTCAGAAGAATGTTGAACCGGACATTCAGGTTGGTGCTTGCATGTTGCAGGGTAGTAGCTTCTCCACTTCAAGAGAGATGCTGACGGCTTGGCAATGTGCTGCAGGCCCACTGAGACTTTTGGAGAATGCAGGATAAGTCGGGTTGTTGCAATAGTTGGGACAGAAGCAGGCAGGCAGGGATTGGTACCAAATACCACCAGCAGTCCTCAGTTCTCTTCTTCGGCTCCCCTTTGTTCTCTTATGTTCGAGGCATGTGGGCCGCTAAATTCATATCTTGTTCATAGATCGCCGCCTAGTGTTGGGTCCGGATGATTGCACCTTGTTGTCCTGGAAGAGTCTTCGAAGTATCACGAGATAGGTGGCTCCTCCCCTGGACTACAGTGCGCATGGGCATCATCTCCATCAGATTGTTTTTTTCCGCCATTGGGTTCGGATGTGTTCCGTGACTCTCGTTCTGAACCTATAGGAAAAACTTGTTTTCTTCAGGCCAAAAGGCCTCTTTAAGCGTCGGTATTGTACTTCGTTCGGTTCTGAGTTAACTTATCCGGTTCCCGGATACTTGAGCATGTGTGCTCCCAGCTTTTTAGGCCCGATCGAAGATTGACCTCGACAATGGAATTCCAGGCCCAGTTTAAACGTTGCCCAGTCTGTAACGCGAAGTACCCTCTCTCTGACGTGCAACAGTGTCTGTCTCCAGACCACGATGAGGAGAGTTGCTTGGCCTGTTCGAAATTCAGGTCGGAAGAGGCGATAGCTCTTCGACGTGAGGTGAGGCTACCGGCGCGGAGAGCGTCGGATGTGGAGGATATCTTCGAGGCTGGGGACGACGAGGGCGTCCTAGAGGAGGAACCGGAGCACTTCTTCGACCCGGCCTCCTGTCAAGAATCTTACTACGGAGAAGAGGTAGCCGATGACAACATCGAAGACGATGAGGCCGTCTAGGTAAGAGACGACGGTATGGCCATTGGAGCCGCAGAGGGCGGCTCCAGCGATGAGCAAGACCCGACCGAATCCTCGAGGGTCGAAAGTGACACTGTCTTGTCAATGGCTCAGGTCGAAGCATCGCCGGAAGGCCTTAGCCAAGATCTTTCTGCTCATTCTACAGCCCCGCAAACTGGCCCGGCTAAGAATATTTCAGAGCCTTTGGTGGGTACGCCTTCGAAAACGAAAACGAAAACGAAACTGACTAAAGACCAATCGAAACTGAAACTGGTCAAACGAGTATTCGTTTCGCAAAGCCTTGTTCCATCGGATCATAAGAAGGCTCGGAGTGTCATTGTCCCTTCGGGGTCACGAAAGGATGTCAACCCGAAGATTGGTACATCCAAAAAGGTGCCTAAGGCCCAAAGAGACGGAGCGACGTCATCTAAGGCTGCCCTCGGGGCGTGGACACTGAAGACGGACTTGAGTCGCAGCCGCCCCTCAGTCCGAATGCATACAAGTTGATGCTGGTGAAGGCTCTCGAAGACAAGCACAAAATGGCCGCGTTGGAACGTGACGCATCAAGCAGCGGCCATTTTGGGAATCCCAGCGCAACACCTGGCTCGGAATTGGCGATGGCCGTGAAAAAAGCCAAACAGCCATCGGGACCTCCACCTATAGTTTTTGGACTGCCTCCAACTGCAAGACCTAAAACTTCTAAGCCAGCACAGGGCACCGACCCTGGTAAACTGATGTCAAAACTTAAGGGAACGACCGCCACTCCTGAAGGCGTCGGTTCCACTCCACCTAATTCTGAAAGCTCAAAGAAGTTGTACATTGACTCTGCAACCGGAAGACTCACCCTTTTCAAGCGGAAGATCTTGCCGGAGAATCCAATGGAATCCTATCAATTTCCACTTAAAAGGAAAAGAGACTCTGCCTCCTCGCCGGTCCTTTTCGAATCCGTAAGGCCTCATGGACAAGCCTTTACACATTCCCCCACACGCACTGAGGATGGTGGGGGGGATGACCAAAATGACGAACAATTCAACTATCCTGATGAATCTAATCAGGATGATTCGCAGGATGTGCTCGACGATCAAGGCACAGCGGACACCCAGTCTTACCAAGTAAAGACAGCCCCGCAGAGGATACTGCGGCGTTCAACGCTCTGATTGAAAGGGCAGCGTTGAACCACGATGTGGTCATGCATGCCGAACCAGTTGAGGAGGACTTTCTGTTTGACACCTTCTCTAAGTCGGACAGATCTGTGAAGACGCTACCGATGCTGAAGGGTGTCCTTAAACACGCCAGTGACATTTTCAAGGATGCAACCAGAGCAAGGGTGGTGAACCCGCGTATTGAGAAGAAATACAGGCCTGCTCCTGTGGACCCTACGTATATAAGGGGTCAATTGCCATTGGGCTCTTTGGTGGTCTCCAATGCCCGGAAGAGGGCGAACTCACAAACAAGTGGTGATGCTCCTCCCCCAGACAAAGAATCTAAAGTATTAGAAGCCTCTGGGAAGCGGGTTGCTGCACAGGCAGCGAATATTTGGAGAATAGCAATACACAGGCTCTACTGGCTAGATACGATAAAGCTCACTATGATACCCTAGAGCAATTGTTGCAACACTTGCCTAATGAATATAGAGAGGGGGCGGACATGTTGATTCAGGAGGGTAAACTGATATCAAACGCTTCTATCAAGTGTGCCCTAGATTCAGCAGACACTGCAGCCAGGGCCATTAACAATAGTGTAATGCTAAGGAGGCAGGCAAAGTTGCGAATTTCAGGATTTAAGCCAGAAATACAAACAAGTTTGCTCAATCACCCTGTTAACCCAGATTTTTTGTTTGGGCCTGACGTTGACACGATTCTTGAAAAGATCAAGAAAGACACCGAGACGGCTAAGTCCATGGGGCCTTGCAGTCTCAACAGTTCAGAGGGGGTTCTTTTCGTCGCTCAGGTAGTAGAGGGCCATCAAGAGGGCAAACATCTCGGCACACACAATACAATAAAAGTGGTGCGCAGACCACCTTTCACAAAAACAATAGAGGTGGATACCGTGGTAACAGCACCAAAGGCAGAGGATGTGGAAATAATAACACCAGGTCCTCAGCAAATACCAAACAGTGACGTCTTGTCACTGCCCCCGGACCATGTAACACCGGTCGGAGGACTACTCCAGCAGTTCCTGCCAGTCTGGGAAGGCATTACCACAGACAGGTGGGTGAGGCAACTTATCCAGTACGGGTATTGTTTAGAACTGACATCCACTCCACCTGACATACCCCCAAGACACCATCCTATGTCCGCAGAGCACATAAACTTATTACAGCAGGAAGTGGCCAGCATGCTGTAAAAAGGGGCCATAGAACTGGTGCCTCTAGAGGAGTATGGAACAGGGGTGTACTCTCTCTATTTCTTGGTCCCAAAGAAGGGCGGGGCTCTCAGACCCATTCTGGATCTGAGACCCTTGAACCTATACATCCTTTCGGACCATTTCCACATGCTGACTCTGCAGCAGGTCCTGCCATTGCTCAGTCAGGGGGATTTTCTGGCAACTCTGGATCTGAAGGATGCCTATTTCCATATACCCATACATCAGGTACACAGGAAATACCTCAGGTTCACCATACAAAACAAGCACTACCAGTTCAAGGTGCTTCCTTTTGGGGTGAACACCGCTCCCAGAGTGTTCACCAAATGCTTGGCTACAGTGGCAGCGAACCTTCGGAGACAACACATTCATGTCTACCCTTACCTGGACGACTGGCTTGTGCAAGCAAAGTCGGCCCAGCAGTGCGCCAGCCACGTGTCCCGCACAATTCATCTCCTGCACAGTTTGGGATTTTCTCTGAACTATCCCAAGTCGCATCTTCAACCCGCTCAGGTACAGCAGTATCTGGGAGCGACGTTGGACACCGTGACAGCCACAGCCCAGCCAAACTCTGTGCGAATCAACGGCATGCAACTGCTGATTCGCAAATTCAGACCACAACACTCACTACAGGCGCGAGTGTTTCTGCAGTTGATAGGCATGATGGCCTCCTGCATATTCATAGTCCCGCACGCGAGACTGCACATGCGTCCGCTCCAAGAGTGTTTGGCACGACAATGGACTCAGGCTCAAGGACAATTGAAAGACCTAGTGTTGGTGACCGGTCGTGCGTACAACTCTGCATTGGTGGAATCCACGCAACCTTTGCAAGGGACGACAGTTCCAAGAGCCTGTACCACAAATAGTGCTCACGATGGACGCATCCCTCCTGGGGTGGGGGGCGCATCTCCTTCATTACACAGTGCAGGGACTATGGTCGGATCAACAGAAGAAGATGCACATCAATCTGCTGGAATTAATGGTGATCTTCATGGCAATGAAGGCTTTCAAGATACATCTGTGCAACAAGGTCGTGTTGATCCAGATGGACAACATGACGGCCATGTATTCTATTCAGAAGCAGGGAGGTACTCTCCACAGTTGTCCCACTTGGCACAGAGTATGTGGAAGTGGGCCATTCAGAGGAACATTTTCCTCATGGCGGAGCACCTCCGAGGCCAGGACAACCAGATGGCGGATCTGCTCAGCCGGCACAGTCATCAGGTGCACGAGTGGGAGATTCATCCATCGGTGCTGCAACCGTACTTCCGGCGGTGGGGGCATCCAGACATCGACCTGTTTGCCACAAACGAGAACACAAAATGCCCAAACTTCGCCGCCAGGTTCCCACACCCGCGGTCTCAGGGCAATGCGATATGGATGAACTGGTCAGGCAGATTTGCGTACGCTTTTCCGCCAGCCCCACTCATACCTCTGGTGGCACGGAAACTCGGACAGCACTCGATGACTCTCATCCTGGTTGTTCCAACGTGGGCGAGGCAAGCATGGTACACCACGTTCCTGGAACTTTCCGTGGTGCCTCATCAAAGACTGCGCCTTACACCCAGTCTTCTCACGCAGAGCCATGGAGAAGTTCAGCACCCAGATCCGCAACAGTTGAACCTTGCGATATGGCTCCTGAAGTCATAGAATTTGGGTATCTGAATCTGCCTCCTGATTGTATGGACATCATTAAGGAGGCATGACGGCCTACCACTAGGGCCTGCTATGCTGCCAAATGGAAGCGTTTTGTCATTTACTTCTCCAGCCGTGACATAAACCCGCTAGATGCATCGACACAGGACATTATTTGTTACCTATTACATTTACACAGATGCAATCTGGCATACAGTTCTATACGTATTCATTTGGCGGCAATGGCGGCTTACTTACAGAACAGGCAATGCCTTTCACTGTTCAGAGTGCCAGCAATTACAGCTTTTATGGAGGGACTCAAACGAGTCATTCCACCCAAAGGCCACCTTCTCCGGTCTGGAATCGATGTGGTGTTGACCAGACTGATGGGACCTCCTTTCGAACCTCTTCACTCATGTGAAATACAGTTCCTAACGTGGAAGGTTGCCTTCTTAGTAGCGATCACGTCGCTAAGACGGGTTAGCGAGCTGCAAGTCCTAACCATTCCGGAACCTTTTATACAGGTCCACGCAAATAGGGTAGTACTACGCACTAACCCTAAATTCATGCCCAAGGTGGTTTCTCAGTTCCACATTAATCAAACTATTGAACTGCCAGTTTTCGTCCCTAATCCAGACTCAGTGGCAGAAAGATCACTGCACACATTGGACGTCAAAAGAGCCCTCCTGTACTATATAGACCGGACAAAGGATTTCAGGAAGACTAAACAACTCTTTGTTGCTTTTTCACCACAGCACAAGGGCAAACCCATTTCTAAATCAGGTATAGCCAGGTGGATTGTTAAGTGTATTCAGATTTGTTATCAGAAGGCTAAACGCACACTAACAGTCCCCCCAAGAGCGCATTCGACACGCAAGCTAGGGGCATCCATGGCTTTCCTGGGGAACATTCCATTGGAGGATATATGTAGAGCAGCCACATGGAACAGCATTCATACATTCACAAAACACTACTGTGTTGATGTACATTCCAAGCAGCAAGCTGCTGTAGGTCAGGCTGTTCTAAAGTCCCTCTTTCAGGCTGCTGCAGCTGGCTCGGGCAACCACCGCTAAGGGAGAAACTGCTATTTAGTCTATGCACAAGATATGAATTTAGCGGCCCACATGCCTCGAACGGAATATGCTACTTACCAGTATGCATCTGTTCTTGGCATGTAGGGCCGCTAACATTCATATCGCCCGCCCATCCTCCCCGGTGCCTGTCGCAGCTGTAGCAGTCAGAATTATTTCTAAGCATGGTAATCAGGTATCGTATTGGACTCCATCTCTGCCACAATGGCGAAAAACAATCTGAGGATGGAGATGATGCCCATGCGCACTGTAGTCCAGGGGAGGAGCCACCAATCTCGTGATACTTCGAAGACTCTTCCAGGACAACAAGGTGCAATCATCCGGACCCAACACTAGGCGGCGATCTATGCACAAGATATGAATGTAGCGGCCCTACATGCCAAGAACAGATGCATACTGGTAAGTAGCATATTCCTTCTTCAGTCAGATGAATGAGTTCCTGGTATCAGGGTGGCACCTAAAAACTGAATTTAGGGGTGTGAAGCAGAGTGAATGACAGTAGCCAATGGGCTACTTACCCTTGGGGGTCACTAATCTCCTTATTTGACCACTTCCTGTGGTGTGTGGGCATAACCCTGTCCCAGGCTTCCAAATTTTACCATAACCAAGATGATGAAATCCTAATGTTCACTTTAGGCAGCCCACCTTAGGGGTGTGACTAGCCTGGAGGTGCAACACGCCTCCTTACATTGCAAGGGGAGAGAATGTGGCCGAACGGCTTAATCAGCTTAGAAGCTGGAGAACTGGATTTGAGTCTCATCAACGATGCTCCACATCCTGTGATTCTGGGCAAATCACTCAATCTCCCTGTGCCTAACTAAAAACAAGGAAGGTGTCCGACTGTAAAGCAACTGGTGCTCATGTAAATCGCTCTGATACCTTTGGGTCGAGTTTGCGCTATATAAAACGCAAAAAAAACAAATCCCCTGTCCTGGTGCCAGACGGACCTCGGGGCAAGGGGTTGGCATTCCCAGGTCTGAGGGAAGCAGGGTTGCATATCAAAGGAGGCAGAGGCTTTGAAGACTCTGGCCTTGGGATGCGGATTCATTAGCCATCCTGCTGGAGGAGGTGCGAACACCTCCTGCCAGATTAGCATTGTTCTTGACCTCCCAAGAGAGTGGGCTCTCACCTGCAGGGGGGTCTGAAACGAGTCTGATGTGGAAGGTTCCAGTCCGCCATCACACTAGAAGACTAGTAAGGTTTCAGGGGGGTACCTCTAAGGTACCTTCTGGTTGCATGTCATAATAAATCTAGTACTGGCATCAGTACAGATTTATCAAGACAAGGTGTTTGATGCCAAACACCAGTATTTTCAGTGAAGCCATCATGTAGTTGGAGAACTCATAATACTCAGTGCCCACAACATACACTTAAGATTGCTTCTCTGCTCACTTGTACTATCTACTGATTGACCTAAACAGTATAGGGGTATACCTGCTCATGCAGATATGTCCTCACATGTAATATAAGGCACACTACCTTAGGGCTACAAGGCCTGCTGTATGGGCAGCTTTCATATATTTAATGCAGTGACTTTGACATAGAACACAGTGAGTGTGTCATGTGTTTTCACTCATGGTTTGCAGCCTGACATGCAGTCTGCAATGGCAGCGTGAATGCAATTTCTGTGTGGGTCCCTTAGGTTGGCTTAAGACATGCTGCAGCCCTAAGAGACACTCTTTAGTACCCACGCCTTAGGTTCCTTCTACTAGTTATTTACAGGGGTGCCAAAGTCCATGCCACTTGGGTCACCGTTGGACTTCACTTGATTTTAGGGGGAAAGCATTGACACTGAGGTAGAGTTAGCATGCCGCAATGCACTGTCAGAGTTGAAAACCAGCATCTAGTTGTTCTAAAGGGGGGAAAGTGAGGGGATATCTGCAACAAAAGTCCAGTTTCCCTCACAGAAGAGGACCCCTCAATCACAGGAGGTTATCAGCAGTGTTAGTGGTCACCGCTGTGTGGGATCCTGAGTCAGAGGGATGACAATTGAAAAAAACTCTTTGTTGTCAGAGGTACCAGAACAGTTGATGGCCCGGGCCCCCGATGGGTTGCTGAAGGAGACCACTGAGCGTCAGCTGTACTTGATCTGCACCTGTGGAGGAGCAGCACCGGACCACAAGGCTTGCAGCTTGGATGGCAGCCCACAGTATTTAATCTGTCTTTGAAATGCATCAGCTTGTCAGTGATCAGCCTGGGCAGTTGCAATTTTGACAGGACTGCAGCCTGTGGTGGATACTTTTCAAAAACGACTTCCTCAGCAGCTCTTTTGATAACCTTCAGCTATTCTATTGCCTGCACCATCCATCCCACTGGTTCCACCACCTCGATTACTTACTTTAGCTTCCCCCGCTCCACCTTGTTCAATGCTTCAGACACCTCCACAGAATATTCCCTTTCCACTTGTTCCACTGTCACCAAAGGTCAATGGCGAGCACCATTAGTCATATTCCCAGCAACTGTTCGATATGGAGGAAGATGAAGAGTTTCTAGAGGGAAGACCAAGAGGTCCACAGAGAGGAATGGGAAGATTACATATTTGCCAAAGGAGTAACACAAGTCATTGACGCAACCAGAATCCCATCTGGATGACATAGCCCGCTTTCATACACTGATGAAGAGAGTGGCTGAGCAATGTAATATCCCTATGGAGTCATTGAAACAGCATTGTTCCTTTATGACTTCAAAGAACCACACAAGAGCACTAAGTTGATACCCAGATTAGACTTTGCATGGCCAGAGGGCATAAAATTAATGTAATCGACAATCCCAGCAGTAGTACCTTACTTAGAGGAAAAATATAGGGGCCCCCTACTTGGAACTCAGCCTGTTAAATGCAATCTGAAACTGGATTCCACTATTGAGGCAGTGGCACCAATGATATAGGAGCACCTCCTGGCAGAGACATCAGGCGAGTAGACAATCTAAGATGCCACAACTGTTGTCAGTGACTTCAATCAATGCCAGAATGCTGCAAAAGCTATAATATTTAAAGAAGTGGCTATTACATTGGCTGTGATCATTAAGGCAGCAGTGGACATTTTCAATGCTGGTTTCTGCCAGTCAGCAGGAGCTTCCGCATCTAGAAGGCAAGAATGGCTACACCTTATTCTTACGCGTAAAAGTCCAAACCAAAATCTTGGCCATCCATTCTGACAGACTGACACAGTAAAACACATACAGTACCCTTCAGAATATATAAACAGACTTTGGGCTTTGTAATATAGGCGCCCTGGTTCAACTATTTTTCAGGACACAAGAAGATCCAATTTACAAACTGGTGCTGCTGTGGTGGTGATTTCTATCAAATGCAGCTGCCCATTGCCACGTTCATCAGACGGAATAGTACTAAGGATGCACCATTGGAGAACTGGGAAGTCCATATGGAGTACCTAACAACTAGAGGCCTCTGTTAAGACATAGAAGATGCTCCACATCCACTTCTTGGAGCTATGGGTCAAATAGGCTATGCCTACAGTCTGGAACTTACTGGTCCTGGCCAAGTGGAGGTGTTTCTGTGCATGGTGTAAAGTCATAGGCTTGCATCCCAGCTAATTGCAGCCTTATCAAAGCCCTATCAAATTCTTCCATACTGCCAAGAGTGGCCCTATATTTTCTTCAGGGAGCATCCATTTGGTGCGATCTCAAGATTAAAAAAATCTTAATCTTCATTGTTCTCGCAAAGGATCATACACAGTTTCTGAAGGCTCTTCAAATAGGCTTTTCACCTTGTACATCTCCCTCTCCCCCCACTCCCAGTGTCTTTGAAACGGAACATGGCATTGTGCCAGTTTATGCTGCTTCCCTTTGATCTTCTTCCAACAGCACACCAAAAGTTCATCTCTTGGAATACGTTGCGTTTGCTTGCCCTCACATTAGCAAAAAATGTATGGCAGATGGCATCTACCATAAAGGAGACCTTTCTCCTGTTTATTGGAGGCAAGGTTATCCTGTGAAGTATTCCAAAGTTTAAATCTAGAATCCCTATAGACATTTATGTAAATAAATCAGGCCTTTTATGTTTTTTCCCTCTAATTCTGCTACATTAGCTGAGAAAATTCGCACTTGTGGAATGTCCAACTGTGCATTGGATTTTACACGGACAATGCGTAATGCTTAGGCACATCAGCCCAAATTCTTTTTTTTTTTTTTTTTTTTTTTTTTTACAACTTTGGCCATCCGGGAGCAGGTTGCTCCATGTGCAAACAGGCAATTCCACATTGCCTGTTGGCTTGCAACACCTCCTGCCACAGTAAAGTGAAGCATCCAGTGTGACGGAGTGAGAACTCCCTCTACCAAAGCATGGCAACGACTGTACTCAGGAGTGCCTTTAACAAGCATCTGCAGTCCAGCCATGTGAAAGAGCAGGCACATATTCAGCAAGCACTATTGCCTGATTGAGGAGTCAGCTGCTGACTCATCAGTGGAGAAGGCAGTTCAACTCAACATATTTCAGTAAAGGGGAACCTGCTTCATGCGTTATTCTAATATCATATACTTCTTGATAGTTTGGTTTATGCGTGTGAATATATAACAGATCCTAGGTTGGAGAAGAAGCTAGGCACTCGCCTATCATGTGTTCACATACGATTCTCCCTCCTCACTTGGTCGGAGACTCCCTTCTGCCAGACTTGCTCCTCAAACTGGTGCTGTGAAATCTGAGCTACAGTTGCCTGTAAGGGAAGTAGGAGAGTTCCCCACTTCCTGAATTGTGGATTGTATCAAATGCAGTGGATGTGCTACTAAGCAAACACTATTGTTCAGGCCTACAACCACTGTAACACTGTTTACTGCAATTTAGTTACCTGGGATTCCCAGCCTGACGAAGGAGACTGATTCAAGCATAAAGATACCAATGCATGAGAAATAGAATTACATGTAAGTAACTAATTTCTTTGTTAGGTCAATGATACTGGCAACTTGTTTTCATCAGCCATAAGGACATATACATTGGATTAGCAATGCTTAGTCTGTTCATTTTGTTTAATTGTAACCAGTGGTTTATGTTTTAGGGGAGCCCACATTGATGTTCGAAATAAGAAGGGAAATACTCCGTTATGGCTGGCAGCAAATGGTGGTCACTTTGATGTTGTACAGTTAATCGTACAGGCTGCAGCTGATGTAGATGCAGCAGATAATAGGAAAATTACACCACTTATGTCTGCATTTCGCAAGGTAATTTGAGTACTTTAAAGTCATTTATCTTCTGTTCATTTATTTTTGTGTGCATAAGTCATGAAAAAAATGTAAATAAAAATCTATTTGAAGATTATGTTCCAGTGCTAGTGGAAGAACATTTACTGCATAACTCAGTGTTTTCGGAATCTACCCCTAAGAATGTGTGCCTGGATCCTTTTTTCCTGCTCTTTCATTGACCACACATGTATTTTTTTTTTGTAAATCGAGGATCTGTGTTGCTCCTACATTTACTATTCAATTATTTATGGGTGCTCTGCCCTCTAGTTGCAAGACTAGAAACTGCATCTGTAGCTGCTAATGCAGCGCAGCAAGTATGCATGTCCATTTTCCACCCAATGGTGTTGGTTGAAACTTCATTCACAATCTAATATTTTGTAATGCGATGACCTTCCCATGATACCCTTCATCTTTTTATCTTTCTCTATCATTTCTTGCTGTTCATTCTAAGCATGGACGAATTTTGCGAATCTCGCGTTCGCAATTTTGCGGATTTGCGAACTCAAAATCCGCGAATTTGCGGATTTTTTTTTTTTGTGTTCGCCAGTGTTTCTGCCAGTTCGTGAGGGTTTTTACAATTTCGCAATTTGCGAACTTACCTGTCGGGTCGCAAGTTTTGCGAACTTGTTGTTTCTACGTGTCCAGCCTGTTTGGGACACTCTTCTTCATCACTGCCACTCTGTCACCACTGCCACTCTCTGACTACTCATGCCACCCTCTGGCCCACCCATGCCACCCTCTGTTTCATCACCACACCCTCTGGTTGTCCAGTGTACATTATTTTCGGCAAAGCAAAGCACACCTTCCCTGCCTCAAGTGACCTGAATTAATTTGGGGCTGATTAATGTGTCACAGAATATTTTTTTAGCTGGCACCTGCTTCCTTAGTGCGCCCTGATTAGTGATCTTTTGCACTTGCTAAGTGCTTTCATTGTTGCAAAATTAGTTACAACACCTGCCCTGCCCCAACTGACAATAATGAATTAGGGGCTGATTAATGGATTTTAACTTCCAGCCTGGCTCCTGCTTGTCTCCCTTAGCTGTAATTCAGGACCTTTGTGGCATATGTGTAACTATTCTGAGGTTCAGAGCAGGGTCACATAATAGTTGCAACTGGCAACTGAACTCTGGAGGGGCCCCTCAGGAAGCACTACAGGAAATGGCTACTAATGATGAGCCTGAACTTTTGAACCTGGTAAGTAGTTTCAGTTTTGCTAAGATCGTATTTCTGCAATTTAGCTCTTATTCGCGGGGCGCGAAGTTGTACTGGGAAGCCGCGAACTCACGCGAACAGTGCGAGCAAAATCCGCTGCTCGCGGATTTGCGGATTTTGCGGGAGATTCGCGAATCTCGCGGATTGCGAATTTCCCGAAAATCCGCAAAATCCGCGAGCGAAACGGATTTTCCGCCCATGCTTAGTTCATTCCCCCTGATTGTTATTTTACTACTACTCTAGTTGCAGAAGCTGCACATGTGCATAGTCACTGGCTGTTTGCAGCACTCAAACTCTTCATCTATTGCAAGTTGCAGTCCACATCTAGGCTTGGTCTCATTGATGTTAAATCTCTACTGAGCTACGTGAACCACCTCGCTTGCATGTAAATTAAGGGTGAACCAGCCCCCCCATTTACCCCCCATCCCCAGCTAACCGTATCATCATGGCCAGCAGTGGGTTCTATTTAATTTATTTATTTTTAAAGTTTTATATAGCGCAAACATGACCCTAGATGGTATAAGAGCGATTTACATACGAGTTGCGGAACACAAACGGTAGACAATTGTGGGAGAAAAGCAGCAATATATACAAGTAACAGGTACGTAGTGACATAATAGAAGCAGGTATTTGGACCCTACAGCCGCCAAGTAACAAAGTAAGCAACGGTGCATGTCAGGAAGACAGAAGAACATGTGAGCAGAATAAAACATGATGAGTCATTGTTAGATTAGAAGAGGAGGAGCATGCCTTGGGCACGGAGGAGCTACCAGTTCAGTCTGGAAAGGAAAACCTTCTAGCTCAACAACGTGCTCATCAGTGAAGCTTTCACTTCCTTTTTTAAGGAAAATGTTGATGGAATCAATCTAGTTTCTGCAGGTAGGGAGTTCCAGATTCTCAGGGCAATGCCTAGGAATGATCGATTGTACGTTTCCACTTTTTAAAATTTCTTAGCTTTGAGCTGCAAGGTACTGTAGCTCCTTGAGGAGCAGGCACCACCAGACAGTTCTAGCTTATTCGCAAGGTGCAGAGGAGTGTTGAAATGCAGTGCTTTGTGTCATACGTGCAAGTTTTAGTTGAACCCTTGTCTCAAACGGAAGCCAGTTTAGAGATTTGGAAATGTGGTTGGTTTTGGTTTTATTTGCTCCCAGACTTTAATCTGGAGGGGGTACAAGTTCCTGCTCCAATATAAGAAAGCTAAAGATACGAGGCTATCCTAGGACTTCATCCATATTGATGGCAGTTGTTGCTTACATTTTTTAGGTCTCGTGGCGATGACCGCACAAAAGCGCGGTCTCGCCAGAGACCTATTGTCAGCGGCTGTGCTTCCCAGGAGACAGAAGATGGGCACGCGCAGGCTCTGGAATCGGATCGGCGCGGGCCGCGCGCAGACTGAAACAAACACACACGCGCGCACACCCATCTCCTGTGTTCGAGGCAGTCCAGGGGAGGAGCCACCTATCTCGTGATACTTCGAAGACTCTTCCAGGACAACAATTTGCGATCATCCGGACCCAACACTAGGCGGCGATCTATGCACAGATATGAATGTCAGCAGCCCTACATGCCAAGAACAGATGCATACTGGTAAGTAGCATATTCGCTCCACTGCAAGCCTGCTGCATACTTTCACTTACCCCCCCTCCCCCCAACAGTCATCGGACTCTTTTTACGCACGCATTCATACACATACACACACGCACACACACACACACACACACACACAGACACATACACGCACGCACACACACACACACACACATCCCTTCCTCACACCGGGTTCTTTTCGCGTGTGTCTCTCTCCCTCGGCAGCCAGCGGGTCATTCTCAGCAGCAAGCGGGGCTCTCCACGAGCACGGGAGCCCCGCTAGCTGACACGCAAATATTCCTGCTGACAGGCACAGGAGCGCGGGGTAGGCTCCCGTCTGCTTCCTGTCTTTTTGCGGCCCCGCCCCTGTCCCAACACAGGTTGCCTGGCTTCCTGTTCAAGCCGCGCTGCGGGGGTGGGTTTTTAATATCTTTTAGTCAACACCATGACTTTGTCGGCAGGAGTAGAAATAATGCCAGCAGTCTCCACCTTGCATTCGTGAGTGCGACTATCAGAATCCCTTATTAGACATTGCATTTTCCTGTATATTTTATGCTTGCATTTTCCTGGATATTTTAGGTTTGCAGCAGCCTCAACTTGTTTTTTTCAGAAGGGGAAGATGTGTTGTATTCATTATACTTTTGTTCACTCGGGCACCGTCCCCCTTTGCCACTCTTCTTGTCATCAGCCGGCCGTTCTAGAATGTTGCGATTGACAGCTGATGACTGAAGCGAGCAGAGGTGTTCCCCGAGCGCTTTGACCTCAGCGTTATTGTATTGGTTATGATAATCAAGTCTTCTTACACAGTGACTGAGAGGACATTTCATTTTAAAGGTTCCCACTCAACTATTGCTAGATTTGAGGGTTAAGGGGTCATGCTCCTGATAACGAGATTGCATATCTTAAGCATAGCCCCCTGTGCGCAGCTTGAAAAGATTGTACAAGGAAACAGTAATAAAAGAAATGTGTAAGATTTTGAGCCCGTACCTTTAACAGATCCTTGAAGGAGGCTTTTAAAGGACTGTTTGACATTCATTTTCTACAATCTCTGCCAGAACGTTCTACGCATATTTCAGCTGTTCTTTAAACTTCATCTTCAAGAGCCTTGTGAAGACGAGGTTGTCTTTTGCAGTAAAGAAAGGACTGTTTAAAGGTTTTTAATTCATTTTATTTTGTTTTCCAGCCATAGCTGTGTATGCTTATAAACCTCTTTGCGCGTGTTTGGCTCTGAAAGTAAACCAGTATCTGTGTTCCTAGTCCTGTGTATTTATTTATAAAGTTTTATATAGCGCGAATCGTTACTGTTTACTCGATTGTAAAACATGACCGTTCCTTCGTATGATGATGCCCTATCTTCTAATTGTCAAGGTCAAACAGGGGCTCGTTTATTTTGGTACTCCTTTGCGGTTGGCCAACTATTTGTGTCCCTGGAATGGATAAAATGCAGATCTCGCTGCTTGGGTTTCAGTACCGGTCTGCCGTATGCACTGATCCTTCTGCTGCTGCTTCAGGCATCTGAGCTGTCAATTGCTTCTTCCAGTCACGTGTCCTCTCGGGCAGCAGGGCCACGATTATTCTTTTTCTGGAACCAGTCACACTGTGTGAACATGACACCATAGTCGCGCATCACTACCCTTCCAGTGATCTTCTTGTATACGTTTAATTCGCCTCATCTCAGTTAATGCCCCAAGCCGTAGTTGCTCTCAAGCTCATTTACCCGTGATGGGTTATTTTAGTCTTCAGAAACTCTGCATCCTTTGTTGTCGTCTCCTTACTGTGGCAACGAAAAACTGTCACAAAGTGCAAGCATCACTGTTGATCCTGCATAAACCTACTTTCTCTGTAACTTCAGAAATAGAATTACCATTCTTGTTAACGGGGAACAGGAAAGGGAGTATAGTTCTGGTGATCATGATTTTAAAAATCTACAAATATTTTTTTTTTCAGAATATATGCTGAACCTTTAAGAGTTAACAAAACATCCTAATAAGATCTTCCTATAATCACCGAAGATCTTGCCAGCGCTAGCCATCAAGCATTTTGTTTGTACACTCCTCTTTGCGAGAATGGACATTACATGGCCTAGCATTCCCATAGACTGATCAAGGCATTCACTAGGTCAGTATGTAACTGCTCAATTACTGTGCCGAGTTAACATATTGACTCACCTTTCACCGAATCATTTGTGACTGCCCTGTCTTATTGTGTTGTAATGACCATCTACTAGCAGACTCCTTTCCCTTCCGCTAAGAGCCTGGGAAAACAACAGAACCGCCTTACCAAGTCAGGTGGATGGTTTTTAGGTCTGACAGTGCAGCTGTTAATAGGTTCTCTTGATGGCAATATAGATGATGGAGTTAGGGTCCGCCTCTTTCAACCATTGTCTTTCTTCGACCATCCCTTTTAGCCAATTGCTTGAGACTTTTGTCAGTCACCCCTTGGCTGAGCCAATAATCGTATTCATCTATTGTCTAATGACATCCGTCAGTTCCTACTGACTCCCACTTTAATGCACGCATGAATTCCATCCCCCCACTCCATGCATTCATCCCCTCCACTCCATCCATCCATCCATCACTATCATCTTGCAAATCATCTTTATACACCAATACAGACTTTGCTAAAAATGTAATGCAACACATTGTCATAAGCAATGCCAATAACTCAAACTTTAATGCTGCCAGACCTATTGCATTGCAAATGCTTGTTTATCTTGAAGTAGGAAACCAAGAGAACGTAAACCTAACTTTTGATGGGAGAATTAGTTCAATTCCTTGCTGATTGATGTCCTCAATAAGTACAAGTTGAGCACAATTGTGAAAAGTTGGCCTGATATATGATGCTCACTAGTTCTAGTGATCACCTTGTATCAGTCCAAACAACCCTTATGGTGATTGGTTGTAAGTCAAACTTATAGACCAGCTATCTTAATGGTAGCATGGACAGAGCTGTCTTAGGCTAATCTCTTTTGGCATGTGAAGCCAGCTGTTTCACCACATATAACACCTTGAATACCAAATGAAAGGACACCACACAGGTTGTTATGAAAATAAACAATATATTTATTACTAACAAAACACCTCTGAACTCTTTATGAGATTTATGAGCACATAACAATACTCTTCAGAAAAATACTGTAAGTCGCACAATTACAATGGTGCCCTAGGGGCACGACAAACCATATACTAAGTAAATGGGTGAAGTAGAACGATACAAGAAATGAGTCTGCCCAGAGGCTGTAGAATCGGAATCGCTGGGGCTACACTACCCTAACCTTAGGTAAGGAGCAGGAGGCCCACGGGTCGCGTGTGCAGTGCTAGAACACACACGCAGGTTTCAATGCAAAGTCAATGGGCACAAACAATTTACAAAATAGGCAAGGGAGGACAGTTCAGACTGGTTGAGACGAAAACTACAGGATACCTGGACACTAGGAGAGTCAATCTACCTATGAGCACCGAAATGCTCTTGTTAACTCACCCACGGGCTGCGGGTGCATATGTGTGAAAGTGTCGGGTTTCCTCGTTGAAGTCAATGGAGCCTTGGAGAAAAGATGCTGCAGGCGACCAGGAGGAAGATGTCCGGAGTGATCCTAGGGCGGATCGAAGATGATGGAGACCTGAAAGCAGAGGGAACAGTGTTCAAAGTCATTAGCCAGTGACCGGAGTGGAACCAGGAAGGAACCAGATGATGTCGTCGCGATCAGGTGAAGAGGTGACGCTTGACTCTGCAGACACGTGAACCAGGAGGTGTCGTCGAGGACCAGGATGGAGGCACGGTCTGTCCCACGCAGGCTCTCGCTGTCGGCGGTGTCGGTTCCAGGATCAGAGTCAACAGGCCTTGGCAAATGCAACCCACGCGGCAAGTAAAGATGGCGTCTGGTGCGGACCAGGAGGGTCTGGGGTACTTCTCCTTTGCAGGAAAGCAAGGGCCAGTCTGGAGCAACCAGACCAGTGGCGTAGTTTCAAGGTTTCGTTGTCTAGGAGGCCACAAGCCAGCCGGCAAGTGACCAGACAACGCGTCAAGTAGCAATCAAGCAGAAGGGCCCCACGCCGATCTTGTGGATGCTGGAGGGCTGGTCTTCGGTGCAGGAGCTGCTCGGGGCTGGGGCTTCTCAATCCCCAAAGTACTAACTCGAGGGTGCCTCAGAGGTCGTGCTGGAAGCGAAGTGCAGTTTCTTCAAGATGGCCGGTCCCACGTGTCTCGTCGTACCCACGGATCTCAGCTGTGCTGCAGATGGGAGTTGAGGTCGGAGAGGTCTGGGAGTCCGGGTCTCGTCGGGCACTGAAGTCTGGTTCCGCCAGGAAGGACGACAAAGTGAACCGCTAGGACGCTTGATGGTGCCTGCGGATGCAGGGTGGTCACTCCTTGGCCACAAGGGAGATTTCTTCAGTCTTCTGTGGAGCAGGCCGTCGAAGGCCAGAGTTTCTTCTTTGTAGAGTGGTTCAGGATAATCTAATTTGGAATGGGACCAGCTCCTACCTTTATTCTGCCAAAGGGGGCTGTACTAGCGACTAGGTCCCTCCCATGGGTGGGACCAGGAAGGGGGGTGGTTACACCCCCTATCCTGTGTCAGGTTTCGTGCCAGAGCTTGGGCTGGAGTGCCCCAGCAACTGGTTTGAACCGGGGTATGCACAGAGACACCTTGTGTGCCCCAGGCATGTTTCATTCCTTTCAGCCCTGCCTATCTGGATATACAAGTCCTGTCTGGGGTGGTGCGGGCACCTCCCCAGGCAGGAAACCCTTTGTCCAGGCCTCCCTTGCTGGAAGGACTTCCAGCAGCAGGAGGTCAGACTTGTGTCTGTGGCAGCAGCATCCATTTTGTGATGCTGAGGCTCTGATTAACTTTAACCGGGGTTCTAGTTCTGTACATGTCATGTCCCTCTAAAAGGGTGGAATGCTACCCCCGTCGCCAGAACTGGTGAGGGGGTAGTATTCCAAATCGTGTGACACCTTACTCGACGTGTTTTGATAATGCCAAACCAAAGTTAGCAATAACCGCGAGGATTATAATGCACTTAAGAGTATATGGTATGGCACTATCATGGAAACGGCTAAAGGACATGGTTCCGAAAGCTGCAGACAGGCTCAGCTCATGCTAGAGCACCATCTCACTTATTTCTAAGCACTCTGCCTTCAGGATTGATAAGGCCTGCCATAGGAGTGACTTATAGGAATATATGTGTTCATTTTGGGTCAGATATAGGTATGCTATATCTACAGCAAAGGATGATTACACCACCTTGCCCCAGCTGTGTTACCAGCCAGTTGTGTCTGTTTAGATGGCCAGCCAGGGGTGGCATAATACATGCTGCAGCCCCTGGTAGGCCTTGGGTGCACTTACGCCCTGGGTACCTATGGTACACTGTACAGGGACTTACAAGAGTCACCCAATACCAATTGGTAAATGCACCTAAAGTACATGTGTGTCAATTTAGAGAGACAACAGCTAGGCTGTGGGTCTGATTAGCAGGCTCACAGCCAGGGAAAGTCGTAAACCAGTGAAGCAAAGAGCAAAAATCTGGGGTGACCATAGGTTTGCAGACCCTACTCTCCTACAACAATCATGGCCGATTAGCTCACTGTCTTCCAAGGCCACCCCTTCTCTTTCAGCTAGTGAAGACATTTCAAGGATAGGGGGTTATTTTGCTCTAAGTCCTGGCCAAATCCTCCTCTTATTAAGCGAGCTATCCACTGACTGATCTGGGGAAAAACCAGCCTGCTCCCCGGGCTTCCATGTGAGCAAAAAGTTATTTAGTAACTGCTAGCCTCCCTCTCACCAACCTCAGGAAGCATACTGTTCGAGGCATGTGTGCTGTGGATACACTTGCTTTGCATACGTTCGCCATCTAGTGTTGAGCTTGGATTATTACAAGTTGTTTTTGTTCCAAGATTTTTTTTTCGGGTTACGGGGCTGTGTGGCGGCGACTCCTGGGAATACTGCACATAGTCATCGGCGCTATCTTCAGATTGTTTTTTCCACTACCTGGTTCGGACGTAGAATCTCGCGCTCCGGTTTGAGACTCCTTCTGACTCCCTTTGGGTCATTTAATCCAATTTGACGGTATTGTCTCGATCAGTCTACTTTGCATCTCATACAACCTTTCCGAAGCGGGTCTTCAGCTTGCTTCCTCGGTCCAAAGCTGCGCAGGGCAAACACTTCTCAATTTCCACATTTGCGGAGAATGACGTGCTAATGGAACGCACTTTTTTCTGTTTCTGTCAGAAGGGCCAAATCGAAATACCCTCACATCGAACAACATCCTGTTTGTAACTTATGCCTCTCGCCAGAGCATCGAGAAGACACCTGTGGGCCTACAAATCCTTTCACTCCATAAAGACCCTTCAGGATTGACGTGCAAGGTGACAGGAAATGCGGCTTAAACAAGCGGACGATACCCTAGATATCTTTGGTCGACAAGAAGAGGAAGAAGTTTCAGTGGCACAAGAAGAATCACTCTTCATCCAGAAGTCAGAGCCCCAGTCCGAAGATGACTCCACCATTCTGCAGTCAGCATAAAAGCAGTGAGGGTAGGAAATGAGGATCTGCTTTCATGGTTACCCCCACTTTTTGCTAGTATACTTTTTTTTTTTTTTAGCACTTGTCTGACTTGGATCCTGCTAATCACAGCCCAAGTCACTGTGCTTCCTCCCTTAATTGGACAGTGGTAAGTACTTTGGTAAATTCCCCAGTTGGCTACTGATGTACCCATATGAGTCCCTAGTATACGGTACTAAGGTACACAGGGCATAGGTACAACAGGGGGCTCCCATGGACTGCAGCAATATTATGCCACCCAGGAGAGACCACTCAAACTGTGACTACAGGCCTGCCATTGCAGCCTGTGTAAGCTGGCGTTAGCACCACTTACGACAGATATAAGTTTCCTTGTGTCTGAGTCACTGCACTTAAACACTATAAGTCACCCCTAAGCTAGGCCTATCATACCTGAAGCGGTACAAAAGGGGGTGGTGATGGACGGAGCATCTGAATCAATCAAACACTCACACCCAGTCAAAAGATCTGGGTTTAATCCATCACCGTTCTTTAGCCCACTCTGCCACCCCAGTTCAGACATGGCTATATGCAAATCAGTCTGACCCTGTGTCTCATGGGAACAGTCCAGCCTTAACTGCCAAGCCATGTCTTCCCTGGACCGGAAACATGTTTCAGAGGACCAGTTTCTGGCATTCCAGCCGTCTTCAGCCCGGCTTGCTTGAATCCAGTGGCAAAGTGAGCAAGGAACTCACGTCTGAGCATACCCTGCCACACTTATGGCGGCCAAAAGCGGTACAAAAGGGGGTGGTGATGGACGGAGCATCTGAATCAATCAAACACTCACCCCTGAAGGCAGGGTGCTAGGTTTTAAGTGAGACGGTGCCGTGCCTGAGTAGGACACCCCATACAATCCCCCGAGTCGATTCTCCATGCTTTGTAAGTGCACTCAGCAATTTTGATAAATATAGTGGCCATGCGTCATTACACGATGGCTAACTATAGATTGGCTGTGCCGAACCTTGGCATGTTTGGTATCAAACATGTTGAAATCATACCCCAACACAGTTACTGGTGTTTGAGGAATGCATCCATGCACTGGAGGTCTCCTACAGGAAGCCCCCAGTACTCCTGGTAACAGCCCTCCAGGGTCTGCCAGCAAGCTAGTGCTGCTGCTGACCCCAGACATGAATGTCCTCTAACTGCTGCGCTCAAGCAGGGGAAGGTAGAACAATAGGTTTCCTGTCACGGGAGGTGTGACCACCTCCCAGACAGAACTTAGTGTATTGGGCTAGGGTGGGGCCACTTGCCAGCGCCACCAGACTGCTTTGAAGGGCACGTTTACTGACCTTCTTGCATACTCCTGTCTGAGCCAGTTGAGGGAGCTCGTGGCTCCCACTCTGGCGCGAAACTGGACAAAGGACATGGGGTATCCCCTCCTCGGTCTATCCCCTCCTTTGGGAGGGACCCTTGAATTGTCCCAACCCTTTCCCTAGGGTACTTAAGGGCTTACCTGTGGGTGGCTCTTCAGATTTGTCGTGGGAAGAGATAAAAACCGAAACCATTTCGACCTTCTCGACTCCTTGTTCTCGCTGTTCCTCCAGTGTTCTTCACTGTCTCTGCCTTCGTTTCATCCAGGTTCTTCTCCAGGCCTGTGGTCATGAGTGACACCTGAAGTAATCTCCCTCGTAGTAAAGGAGTCACTCCCCTGCATCTGCAGGCACTGCAACGAAGCTGTCTGGTCTGCTGGTCCTGACATCCCACAGACTCTGAAAGGCTCAGCAACACTGGTGGTTGTCCTGGAACTCCCTGGAGGCCTGACTTGTCCTCTCATCAAGTATGACGCCAGTATTCCTCTGAACCGCTGGAGCTGAATCCCTGTGCACCGCATCGACTTGCCGTTGTCAAGGCTTGTTGGCGCTGTACTCCAGAGATCTTCGGGCTACAAGAAGCTCCAGCTGCCAGCATCCCATACTGCTAAGATCTTCATTCTCACTGCATCCTCTGCACTGTGTGCCTGCATCTTTGGCGAGATGCTCGAGGCCCTCTAGCGACTCGTCTCTTCCGGCCTGTGGGTCCTCTTGAGGGTCTTCTTTGGCTTCAGTGGGCTCCCCTTCTTGTTCGAGCCTGCTCTGACTCTCTTGCATTGGATGAGTGTAGGAAAGTTCCCCTTTTTTGCATGGTTGCTCCACCCCCCCCCCCCCCCCCCCACACTTTTTGCCTGATGTTGATGCTCTTTGACTAAGTTTGCCGTGGGTTCCTGCCAGCCATGTACCCAGGGCCTATGTTCTTTCCCTACATCTGTACTGTTGCACAACAAATTGCAAACTTCCTGCCCACATGCAATTCCCTTGAAAAAGTGCCATGGGCACTGTGACCAGGGAAGGCCTCAAAAGATAGCAATACTTTGTGCCACCCTTGGAGGCCCTGTACCCTGACACACACGCTCACACATTCACTGTCATTGCATGCTGTGTGTTTTGGTGCAGAACAAAGTGAAGAGTCGACATGGCACATATCCCTGTGTGCCATTTCTACAACCCACTGCCCATGGAATAAGTCAGCCACCCCTCTAGCTGGGTGCACTATTAAACTAAGAAACTGGCTCTATATATACTGCACCAAAGTGAGGTAGAGTGTATAGAGTCCAATGGTCTCCAGAGGTTTGGCAGAGGTTAAAGTTAGATAGAACCTTACTCTCTAAAGTGGTAGCATGGTCGAGCAGTAAGGCAGTATCAGAGGACAGTGTTAAGCATTTGATGTACACACTTAGTCAGCAAATGAATTCACACACTCAAGAACTGAACTCTAGGCCAATTGCTTTTATGTAAAAAATATACTGTTTTATTTCTAGAACCAAGCAAGAGTGGCACAGGTAAGCATAAAAATATTTTGCAGTAATAAATTACTTGTCTGAACAGTTTGAAGATGCAATAGAAATTGTACTTTCTTTGATTTACAGGGCAGCAGTAGTATGCAACACTTAGCAAATACAGTACATTGGAATGAATAGGCGTTTCCAGTAAATTGCAGTTGTTACTTTTCTAACTCCGTGCTGGATACCTAGATTCAGCCCTGGGACATTTCCTGCAAACAGATAAGTGAACACGTTTTGGTTATTTGTGCGATTTTTAAAGAATATTTTTAAGTTTCAAAACTCCACACTTGGAAACTTTTTTCAGAAAAAGTGTCAGTTTCCCTATGGGAGAAAAACAGGTTAGGGGTTCCCTGGTAAGTATTCAACAGTGGGAGTTAAGGTTCTGCCGTTAGACTCAGGGGTCCCCCAGCATCAGTGATGCACTGTTGTTGCATATTCAGCTGCACTAGGGCGGCCGTGTGTAGTGTGTTGAGGCTCAATGTTATCCAATAGGGGATAGGGCCCCCCGGTGGCTGCTGGCAAGCAGGCCACTGGGTTGTGGGAGCAAAGCTGTTAGGGTTAAGCTCAGGGCACGTTGGGGACCAAGGTAGCACCAAAGGTGCACCCTCAGCAACACTAGGGCGGCCGGGTGCAGGGTACTGTTTTGAGGTTGGGTGCCCAGTTTACAATGGGGAACCTCCGGGGCAAAGACACACTGCAGGCTCGGGGACGAGGATCTTCCAGGTGCGACCACCACTTTGAGGGGTAAGTTGTGATGTCATGGGTTGGTTAGGCACTGTCAGTTTGGGCACACAAGGCCATGGGGGCGTCAGGTGCAGGGGTGCCTTTGGACGTCGGATTTTCTTAACCGCTCTGGTCGCTACAGGGGGGGGGCCCTCTGGATTGAGGCTGCAGGTGTCATCTGGGGGTTTGAGGCAGGCCAGGGGTTGCCGAATCTCGGGTCAGGATCGCCGGGGGGGGGGGGCGCCACCTCGTGGTGTTTTTCCACTCTAGCTCTGGCCGGGTTCGGCGGAGTGCATAGTGGACTGGATTTGCGGTTTCTGGCTGACACCAGAAGCTGCAGTTTGAACAAGTCCGGTATTCACAGGAGATTTCAGTCTTTGAAGTGAAGGCAGGCAGGACCTCCGGGTTTTTGAGGTTGCTGGCTGCAGGACACACCGGGGTTTCGCAGGAGCAGGTTCGAGGGGAGACGGGCCTGTGGGGCTTGGTCCAAGTCAGTGGGTGTCATCCTCTTGTTTGCTCTGCACGGCTCTTCAGCCCTTCTTATCTTCTTTTCTTGTTGCTGGATCTGCTTTCTTTGTTCAGGGCTGCCCCCGAAATACTGTATTTAGGGGGCGTTTTAGGGGTCTTGAGGTCAGTAGCCAATGGACTTCTGACCTTAGGGTGACTACACCTGTGGTGTGCTCACCCCAGGTGGGGATGTGAGCACAATCCCTAGTCCTGATTGGGGAATGCCTGCCATCTGCCATATGACGA
Organism: Lissotriton vulgaris; assembly: GCF_964263255.1. Lineage (NCBI taxonomy): Eukaryota > Metazoa > Chordata > Amphibia > Caudata > Salamandridae > Lissotriton > Lissotriton vulgaris. Next base: position 1,031,228,458 of record NC_141695.1, read on the forward strand.
GCACTTGAGAGTGGGCTTAACCTCGCCTCCCCCACCTGAGGGGTCGAGTTGGCAAAGGTGGGCAAACCTCCTGGGCTGGCTAGTTTTCCCCCCGTCTTTCCGCCGAAAGGGAGGGGAGACAGGAAGGGGGCCTGCTCCTGATATCAGGAGAGGCTGGGGGGCCGCCTTACAAAGGCTGCCAGGCCTTTGAAGCTCCCCTGCCACAGATGGGTCTTCCTGGCATGGGGGAGGTTTGAACACCTCTGCCTAGGTAAGGCTTTGTTTCTGGGCTCAGGGAGCGTAGGTTCCCACCCTAGGGGTCCAGAAACATGTCTCGTGGTGGCAGGCTGGTGTTGTGCCAGTCAGGGAACCCACCAAAGGCTGGTCGTTTTTTCAGGGGGCATCTCTGAAATGCCCTCGGTGTGCATTTTTCATTAAATCCCACACTGGCATCAGTGTGGGTTTAATGGGATGAGAAGTTTGATACCAAGCTTCTCAGTTTTCAGTGTAGCCATTATATTGCTGTGGAGTTCGTAATGACAAGCTCCCAGCACCATATACTCTAAATGGCAGCACTGCACTTACAATGCCTAAGAATGGACTTGGACACTGTAGGGGTAGATGGCTCATGGACCTGTACCCTCACCACTGGCATAGGGTACCCAACTAGAGGGGTGACTGATCTATGCCAAGACAGTGGGTTGTAGGCATGGCACACAGGGATGTGTGCCATGTTGACTCTTTACTTTGTTCTGTACCAAAGCACGCAGCCTGCAAAGGGGTGGGTTTGTGTTTTTGTTGGTGTGTGTGTTTTTTTTGTGTGTGTGTGTGTGTGTGTGTGTGTGTGTGTGTTTTTGTTTGTGTGTGTGTTTTCCCTGGTCACAGTGCCCTGGGTACCATTTACCAGGGGCTGACATGTGGCCAGAAATGCCAATTGGGTTATTTTTGGGGAAAGAACACTGTCCCTGGGAACCTGATTGGCCGGGACCCAGGGCACACCAAGAAAAAGTTTCAGCCGATAAAACCATATACCTCACAAATTGTAGAGGCGTATATGTTGTTATACCAGGCAATATTAGTTTAAGTCCTGATGATGATCCCTTTGTAACTTGAGCCGGGATCGAAACGTCGACTCTCTCTAGTAGACGTACAGTTAACTAATGAATAATATTGTCTGTATGTGCTACTCTGGGAATTACTGATCAACTGAATACTAAACAGTGCCCAGCTTGCTCACTTCTTTTTCCCTGATGAAACTTTTTCCTTTCACTATACTTTTTTCCAATCTTTTCTTACCCTAAGTACGGTACAGGATTGTGCTTTACTGCAACAAAAATGTTTGCTGTTGAAATATATTGTAAATTGTGAATACTCCATATACCTTATAATAAATCCCTTGCCCGGCTGGGCAAAGGAAAAGTATATAGTAGCCTATTGTGGTCTACATTTCATTGTTACGAAAAATTACTCCAAGCTTAGGACCTGTGTGAACGCAAATTTACGAACTCCACAGCACCATAATGGCTTTACTGAAAGCTGGCAAGTTTGCTATCAAACTTCTCAGCACATTAAACCAGCACTGATGATGATGATGATGATGAAAAATGCACGACAGAGGGCATCTTAGAGATGCCCGTTGAAAAACGATCTGACTAGAATCTTGGCTGACTGGCTGATCGCCAGCTGCCGTGCATAGACATGTTTCTGGACCCCTGGGTCGAGAGCCTCCCATTCTCTTGGGTGCCTGAAACAAAGCACATCCTGGGCAGAGGTGCCAAGCCTCCTCCCCCAGGATGGGCAAGGTCCACGAAGGGGGAGCTTCAGAGGTTTGTTTCCTTTGTGAGCTTCCCCTGCCATCTGCTGCTCCCAGCAACTGTCACCCAACGGTTCTGACCACCACTTTAGGCGGAAGAATCGTTGGGAAAACCAAGGTAGGAGGAGAGTTGTGCCCACCTTTGCCAACCCCACCCCTCAGGTGGGGAAGGTGAGGTGAAGCACAACTCAGTCCCCGCCATCATGAAGATTGGGGGCCCCGGCCAACCAGAGTGAAGCTTATACCTCCCTCCCAATGGAGGGGGGCATAATATGGGGTGTAAGCACCCCATCGAAGGGACCCATTGGTCCCAACCTGTACCTACCTGAAACGCCCCTAAATTTGGTACTTAGGGAAAACCCTGAACCTTGCCTCTTCAGACAAGAAGGAACAAGGACGACCAAAGAAGCTGTGCTGAAGGAAAAAAAGGACAACACCAACTGACTTGGCCTGAACTCTACTGGCCTGTCCCGACCTTGACCTACTTCAGCCAAATCCCAGTGTATCCAGCAGCCCCCCAGAACACTGAGGACCTACCCTGCCTTCCCAAACCAGACTTAGTCTCCTGTGAGCACCGTATTTGCTCACTAACAGACTCTGGCTCTGGCCAAATCCGTGAATCTGCACCATTCTGCACCTGATACCCACGGCCTGAGTTATAGTGGCCCAACACCACAAGGTCGTCTCCCATGCGATCCTGACCTGGGATCTGGTGATCCCTGACCTACCTCAAGTCTAAAGCGAAAGCCTGCAGCCCCTTTCTGGACGATCTGTAATAAAAACCCGACGCCGAAAGACACACCTGCACCTGACGCCCCACGGCCTTGGGTGGCCCAGACGACGGTGTCCCGGCATCCCTCGATGTCGGTGATTAACCCGCACCATGAGGGTCTCTACTGCCTGGGGCGCGATCAGGACTCAGCCATGCCCGCACTGCCAGGCCATAGCTCCGAAAACTTTGTGGGAGCGGTCCCGAAAGTGGCTGGAGGCCCGGGAGTCGGCTCCACGCCGTTCCCGGTACCGTGGGATGTCAAGGGACCGACCAGTAAGCCATCACCACCGTTCGAAGTCTTCGCACTCTGAGTCAGGTAAGGTGAAGCACAGAAAATCGAAGAAGCGATGTCGCTCTTCGCCTCGCCCGTCGCGGCTGAGGATGCAGGTGGCGCTGCCCCTGCGACTCCGGCGGAGCCTCCACAGTTGCTGATGGCCTACCCGCCCTTTCCTGGTCCATTGTCGACTCCGGCCCAGCTGCAGGGGTGCCTGTCAGCAATGGCACGTGTCTTCAGACCGTACTGCCCCGCCGGTGCGCCTTCGGTCCCCTCAGGCCTGGTTGGGGGTCCTCGGTCTTCGACGTCGCCGGCTCCAGCCCTGACGTAGTCAACGACTGCGGTCTCAACACCAAGAGACCCCCATGGATCCAGGCATGAATCCCCGTCCAAGTCGGTCGGCCCTGTACGACCTCCACCGACAGCGCTGCAGCCGGTGTGGGCCGCAGTCCCGTCCGGCCCAGTCCACGGCCTTTTTCCATACGTGGAGCCGGTGTCGGAAGGGAGTTGACCGACATCAATTCCGACGCCGTTTGGGAATTTCCTTCCCTTTGTTCACCAACCTCCTTATGTTCCACCTGTTCGGCAGGCTGTTGAGGATGAGGAGGACTGGGAGGGGTTTGAGGACCCTATCGCAGCACAATGTGAGTTAGACCCGGACTGGGATGAGGATCTGGGGGATGCAGGTGACAGGATTATACTCCTGAACCTTGCTCACTGTCTCCTTCTACCATGCCTACGGAGGAGGGTGGTTCCCACTTTTTGGTGTTAGTTAGGGCGGCCGAGGCTCTCCACCTCGAGCTCCCTACTGTTGCCGTCAGGACTAACCTCCTGACCGAGGTACTTCGGCCAGCGTCTTCTTCTACAGAGCCGCTGCTGCCCTTTAATGATGCACTCTTGGACTTTCTTTTGGGCACCTGGTCCAGGCCCAACACAGGGGGTCCTGTGGATAAGAACGTGGCCCTAAGCCTTCGCCTGGCCTCCGGTGACCCCGTTTTCATCACCCAACACCCTACCCCTGAGAGCTTGGTTGTCCAAGCCTCTGCGTCCCCGAGCAACAGTCCCTTCCGCACCTCCAGACAGGGATTCCAAGAAACTGGAGAAGTTTGGAAAGAAGATTTTTTTCTTCTGCCAGTTCAGGACTGCTGTCTGCGAACACTGCATGTCTCTTGGGCCGTTATTCCCATTCTGTGTGGGATACGGTTGTGCAGGTGCTGCCTCAGTGTCAGGTGGAGGCTCGGACAATACTCTATCAAGCTATTGCTGAGGGGAGAGATGCAGCCAAGTTCATGATCCGTTGTGGTCTCGACACTGCTGACTCGCTGGACAGTGGCGCTACGCCGCCTCGCCTGGCTGAGAACGGCTGGTTTTTCTGGGGTTATCTAGAACACATTAATGAACATGCCCTTTGATGGCACTTGCCTGTTTGGCGATAAGGTGGATTGCGCGTTGGAGCGTTTTAAGGATTCGCGGGCTATGGCCAAGTAATTGGGCCTGTCGGCCACACGCCCTCCTTCCGCTTCTGCTTTTGCTCCTTTCATTGTCAAGGAAGGAGCGCCCAAGCACATACGTTTCAGAGCCACAGGCCTGCGCAGCAACAGACGTGGGACGGCAGAGGCGTCACAGGGCCAGCGTGCAGGTCAGTCCTCCAAACCTTCCTAGTCCGGTGTTTCAGCCCCAACAGACGCCAGTGGGGTGTCAGGATTCGCCATCACCTCCACCACTGGTGCAACATCACATCGGACAGGTGAGATCTGCAATTTGTCCGAAGGGGATACTCCCTCCCCTTCGAGACAACCCCCCAGCCATGCCACCACAGTGCCACTGCATGTCGGGGGATCACTTCGACTTCTCCAGCAGGAAGTTACAGCCCTCTTGGCCAAGGGGCCATCGCGCACGTTCTGATGCCAGTAGTAGGTTGTGGTTGTTACTCCCACTACTTCTTGGTTCCAAAGAAGAACAAAGGCTTGCGTCCCATCTGAGAACTTCGGAACGTCAATTACATCCTCCGGCAGGAGAAGTTCAAGATGCTCACACTTGCTCAGGTCTTGTCTACCCTCGACCCGCAAGACTGGATGGTAGCGTTAGACCCGCACGACGTGTATTTTCATATCCCCGTCCTGCCGGGCCGCCGGCGTTACATGCGGTTCACAGTAGGCCAAAAGCACTTTCCGTTCATCGTGCTAACCTTTGGCCTTACCAACGCCCCACGGGTATTCACGAAAGTGATGGCGGTGGTCGCAGCTCACCTGCGCAGATCAGGGGTTTCAGTCTTCCCCTATCTCGACGACTTGCTGCTGAAGGTGGGCTTGCCCCAGGCAGTCGTCTCCCACCTCCAGACTACGGCCGAACTCCTGCATTTGCTGGGGTTTTCTATCAACATAACAAAGTCGCACCTGATTCCCTCTCAGAAGCTCCTCTTCATCGGAGCAGTTCTGGATACGGCGTAGTTTCAGGTTTATCCTCCCGAACAATAAATCCGGGACATTCGGGCTATGATTCCGATCTTTCAGCCCTTGTCCTGGGTTTCGGTCAGGAAACCTTGAGGCTGCTGGGCCTCGTGGCCTCCTGCATCCTGCTGACCAACCATACCAAATGGCATATACGGGCTCTGCAGTGGGACCTGAAGTTCCAGTAGGCGCAGCATCAGGGGAACCTGTCCGACTACGTCCAGATCTCGGAGGGCACTGCACACCAATTGCAGTGGTGGCTCATGAATCAGCATTGGGTCAGCGGCAGATCCCCCTCCCTTCCCCAGCCGGAGCACACAGTAGTGACAGATGCGTCCCTCCTGGGATGGGGTGGCCACATGGGAGAGGCGGACAGCAGAGGCCTCTGGCCGAGTCCCAGCTCCATATCAACCTTCTAGAGCTTTATGCGATTCTTCTTGCACTGAAAGCATTCCTTCCCTCTGTCAAGGGGAGGGTGTGCAGGTGTTCACGGACAACACCACCGCAATGTGGTACTGCAACAAACAGGGCGGGGTGGGGTCGTGGACCCTATGCCAGGAGGCTCTGCGCCTCTGGCAGTGGCTGGAACATCCGGGCGTGACCCTGGTGGTTCAACACCTGGCAGGCTCCCTGAACGCCAGGGTGGACAAACTCAGCCGTCTGTGCATGATGGATCACGAATGGCATCTGAACTTGGACGTGGCGCAAGGCCTCTTTCAGCAGTGGGGAGAGCCTTGGTTAGATCTATTCGCCACAGAAGAGAACGCGCAATGTCATCAGTTCTGCGCGTTGGAATCTCCAAGGCGGCACTCGCTCTGAGACGCTTTTCGTTGCGAGTGGAGCTGCGGTCTCTTGTACGCCTTTCCGCCTATACCACTTCTGCCCAGAGTGCTGAAGATCAGACGCGACCGGGCCCAAGTTATCCTTGTGGCTCCGGACTGGGCACGAAGGTACCGGTATCCCGAGCTACTCAGCAGGTCTGTCGATCCCCCGATTCGTCTGCCTCTTCAGGAGGACCTTCTGTCGCCGCAGCAGGGGACGGTCCTAGACCCGAACCTGTCCAGTCTCCACCTCCATGCTTAGAGATTGAGCGGCGACAGTTGAGGCCATTTGACTTGCCTCCTGAAGTCTGTAATCTCATTCTGGCAGCCAGGCGTCCCTCCACGAAGTCGGTATAGGCCTGCAGGTGGAACAGATTTGTGGCATGGTGCACAGCAAAGGCTGTGGATCCTCTCTCTGCCCCTCTTTCTGAGGTTCTTCTCTTCCTTCTTTCTCTTGCCCAGCAGGGCTCTGCTCTGGGCACTATCAAGGGCTACCTTTCTGCCCTTTCAGCCTTTCGAAGGCTGCCTTATCAACAATCTTTGTTCAAGTCCCCTATTGTAACTTGTTTTCTGAAAGGCATCACGCACACGTTTCCACCTGTTCCATTCGTGTTGCCTCAGTGGGACTTGAACCTGGTTCTTACTTATCTGATGTGCGCTCCCTTTGAGCCACTTCACAATTGTCCTATCCGCCTTCTTACTCTGAAGACTGCTTTCCTGGTTGCCATCACCTCTGCCAGGAGAGTGAGTGAGCTCCAGGCTCTTTCCTCTAAACCTCCTTTCCTTTCTGTCCATCCGGACAAGGTTGTGTTGCGGACTATACCCTCTTTCCTGCCCAAGATTGTTACTGCCTTCCACATCGGGCAGTCTATCACCTTGCCCACCTTCTTTCCGCCTCTGCATCCCTCGAAGGAGGAAGAGCGGCTCCACCGTCTGGACCCAAAACGTGCGCTCTCATTCAATCTGGATCGCACACGCCAGTTCCGGGTGGATGACCAACTCTTTGTTGGTTACGTGGGCGCTAAGAAGGGACGTTTGGTACACAAGCGGACCATCTCTCGGTGGGTCGTCTTGTGTATCAAAGCTTGTTACTCCTTGGCAAAGAAGGAGCCTCCTGTTGGGCTGAGGGCCCATTCCACTCGGGCCACGGCGGCTACCACTGCCCTGGGCCGGGGTGTCCCCTTGCAGGACATCTGTCAGGCAGCTGCGTGGGCATCGCTGCACACGTTTGCGAGACACTACTGTCTGGACAGCCAAGTCCGGAGGGATGGCTTCTTTGGCCGTTCCGTCCTCCAGGACTTTCTGGTGTGATTATTGGTTCGCAAACCCACCACCGGGGTTGGTATTGCTGGGGTATCTATTCTAAGGTAAGAAATCTAATACTAACCTGTTTCTTTCAGATGAACAAGTTACTTACCTTCGGTAACGATATGTCTGTAAGAAACAGTAGTTAGTATTAGATTCTTTACCGCCCCACCCCATCCTCCCCGTTCTGCGAACCGATATCTAGGGTTAAGGTCATCCCCTTTCAGGGCCCTAGTTTCAATGGCACCAGTGTTAGTTTTTAACATGGCTCTGCGTTTCTGGCGCGGAAAATCTTTGTCTAAGAGCTGACGTCAGCATGCGGAGGCAGCGTCTAAGTACTCCGTCATCACGGCGCCCACGACCATGACGACGGACGCGGAGCCGCAGACGACGCCTACCGACGCGCAAGGGTACTGCTACACAAAAATTTCCGGATCCAGTCTGACGCCTGGGGATATTCTAAAGTAAGGAATCTAATACTAACTACTGTTTCTTACAGTTATATCGTTAACGAAGGTAAGTAACTTCTGCAACAAGCTGTTGTGGGCCAGGCTGTACTCAAAACACTGTTTCAAACTACTTTTGCAGTTAGGCCCTAGGGGCACGTAAAACCATATACTAAGTAAGTTATTATTATTATTAGGTTTTTGTAAAGCGCATAGTCACCGGTAAGTATCCCAGCGCTAAGATCCGGACAGACCAGAGGACAACAAAGGGGGAGAGAGGAAAAAGGAGATCAGGGAAACAGGTGAGTTTTCAGCCGCTTCCTGAATCGGAGGTAATCTGGTTCCATCCTAAGGTCACGGGGGAGGGAATTCCAAAGGCGGGCTGTGTTGACAGAGAAGCGCCGTCCGCCAGTGCGCACCCTCTTCACTCTGGGGATAGTGATGAGGTATTCATGGTCAGATCGAAGGGATCTTAAAGCTTTGTAGGGCCTGATGAATTTTTTTAGGATGGGGGGGGCCTTTGTCCTGTAGGAGTTTGTGTGACAAGCAGAGAGCTTTAAACTTGACTCGCTCTCTCACTGGAAGCCAGTGGAGCTGCTTCAGGGCTGGTTTGGCCGAGGATCTAGCCGGGGTATTGGTGAGAATCCGGGCCGCGGCGTTCTGGATCCTTTGCAGTTTATTAAGGGTTGCCTCGGGAGCGCCCAGATAGATGGTATTGCTGTAATCCAGCCTTGATAGTATGAGGCCTTGGATGAGCAGTTTCTGGGAGACAGGAGGAAGTAAGGGCAGAATCTTCCTGATAGATTTAAGGAGCCCGAAGCAAGTCCCAGCGATTTTTTTTTTTTTATTTTTTATTTTTTTTTTTTTTTTTTTTTGGCTTGAGTCTTGAAAGACAAGTCTTTTTCCAGCCAGATTCCCAGGCTCTTGATCTCAGACTTGGGGACTGGGGGTTCACCCAAGCAGGAGGGCCAGATGTTCGGGGAGAGGGATAGCCCCTTCTTGCCAAGGAGGAGAATGTCTGTCTTTGAACCGTTAAGTTTCAGCGATGAACTATTCATCCATCCTTGAATTTCTGCAAGACAGTTGTAGAGGTCCGATGGTTCTTGGTTTGGGTAAGATAGAGACACCACTAATTGAGTGTCATCAGCGTAGCTGATGATTTTCACTCCGAACGGGATGACGACCTCCTCCAATGGGGACATGTAGACATTGAATAATGTCGGGCTTAAAGATGAGCCCTGGGGCACACCACATTGGAGGGGGGTTTCGGGAGAGCGGGTGTCATTCTCCCAGACCTGAAAGGAGCGGTGGCCAAGGAATGATTTGAACCAGGTCAGAGCAGTGCCCTCAACACCGATGTCCTTGAGTTGCTGGATTAAGACCCGATGGTTGACAGTGTCGAAGGTAGCACGGAGGTCCAGGAGGATCACTGCCACTGATCCTCCTGCGTCCAAAAGGGCTCTGGCCTCCTCCACTGCTGCAAGTAGGGCGATGTCAGTGCCCTGCCCTGGGCAGAATCCAGTTTGCGAGCTTCTGAGCAAGTTGTTAGTCTCCAGAAACTGCGAAAGCTTTTTGTTAACTAGTTTTTCTGCGATTTTACTGATTCCGGGGAGGAGGGAGATTGGTATAAGAACCACGACTTGGGAAAGGAAGTGGCCTAGGGCCTAGGGAATCGCTGGGGCTAAACTATCTGACCCTTAGGTTAGGAGTAGGAGGCCCACAGGCGGCGTGTGCAGAGTCAGTACTCTCACGCGAGAGTCAATAAAAAGTCAATGGGAACCTAAAAAGTTAAGTAATGGAGTTTTAGGACACTTCCGGTCTAACGGGGAAGATACAACTAGCAAAACTGGACACTAGGATAGTCAATCCCTACAGGAGCACCGAAGTACTAGCGTTATCTCACCCACAGGAAGCGGTAGCATAGGTGTTGAGATGTCTGGTTTCGCCGTTGAAGTCTATGGAGCCTGTGAAGAAAGATGCTGCAGGCGACCAGGAGGAAGATGTCCGGGTGGATCCAAGGGTGGATCGAGGATGAAGAGGACCTGAAAGCAGAGGGGACAGAGTGTAGGTCACTAGCCAGTGACCCGGTGGAACCAGGAAGGAACCAGACGTCGTCGAGGAGCAATCAGGTGCTGAGGTGAAGCTTGTAGTTGCAGCCACGTGGACCAGGAGGCGTCGAGGACGACCAGGTGCTGGAGATGAGCTGTCCCACAAAGGTTCTCGCAGATGGAGGGGGTCGGCTTCAAGATCGGACCCAACAAGCCTAAGCAAAGGCAACCCACGCAGGATACCCAAAGAGCTTCTGGCGCAGACCAGGAGGGTCTGAGGTACTTCACCTTTGCAGGGAAGCAAAGGCCAGTCTGGACCAACTAGACCAGCGATGGAGTTTCAAAAAGGATCGTCGCCAGGGGCTACTAGCCAACGGGCCAGCAACCGGACAACGCGTCGAACAGAACACAAGCAGAAGGGCCCCACGCAGATCTCGTGGAGTGTGGAGGGCTGGTCTTCGGTGCAGGTAGAGCTCGGTGTCGGGGTGTCTCAGTCCCCAGGGCACAGCTTCGAGGAGGCCTCAGGAGCTGTGCTGTTAGCAAGTTGTCGACTTTTCAAGATACCTGCTTCCACAGGTAACAACGCCTTCCACGGGGCTCAGCTGTGCTGGAGTCATGCAGTGGGGTCAGAGATCCAGGAGGCGAGGTCTCGTCAGGCTCTGTGCTCGGTTTCGAACGGGGACAAATCAAGCCGTTGAGTTGCTGGATGGTGCCTGGTTTCCCAGGGTGGTCACTCCTTGGCCACAAGGGAGATATTTCAGTCTTCAGCTTGGATGAATGTCGAAGGGTCCAGGGTTTCGTCTTCAGTCGATTCCAGGATTAATCTAAAGTCTTCTGGGTCAGCTCATACCTTTATACAACTAAAGGTAGCTGATTTGCTCACTAGGTCCCTCCTATGGGTGGGACCAGGAAGGGGGGTGGTTACACCCCCTTTCCTTTGTGTAGTTTCGCGGCAGAGCTGGGGCTGGAGTGCCCCAGCAACCGGTTTGAACTGGGGTATGCATGGAGCACCTAGAGTGCTCCAGGCAGTGCCTGATTCTATTCAGCCCTCCCTGTTCCAATGCACATCCTCCTGTCTGGGGTGGTGCTCGCACCTCCCCAAGTAGGAAACCTATTGTCCAAACCTCCGTGACTGGAATGCCTCCCAGCAGCAGGAGGTCAGACTTGTGTCTGTGGCAGCAGCATCCATTTTGTGATGCTGGGGCTCTGGTTAACTTTAACCGGGATAGTAAGAACTAACATGTCTTCTCCCTCTAGAAGGGTGGAATGCTACCCCCGTCGCCAGAATTGACGAGGGGTAGTATTCCAAATTGTATGACACCTTGCAGGATATGTTTTGATAAAGCCAAACCAAAATTGGCATTAACTGCGACGATTATAATGCACTTAAGAGTATATGGTATGGCAATATCGTAGAACCGCTATAAGGACATGGTTCCGAAAGCTGCAGACAGGCTCGGCTCATGCTAGAGCACCATCTCACACATAACCAAGCACTCTGCCTTCAGGATTGTTAAGGCCTGCCATAGGAGTGACTTATAGGTTACTATGTGTCTATTTGTAAGTAGGTATAGGAATACTACACCTAAGCAAGGGGTGGTTACACAACCTTGCCCCAGCTGAGTGATCAGCCTGTTGTGTCTATTTGAGTGGCCAGCCAGGGGTGGCACAATACATGCTGCAGCCCCTGGTAGGCCTTGGTTACACATATGCCCTGAGTACCTATGGTACACTTCTACAGGGGCTGACAAGGTGAACCAATTCCCAATTGTGGATGTACCTAGAGTACATGGTGAATTTTGAGTGTGCATCTGGGCTGTGGGTCTGATTAGCAGGCCCACAGCCACATCCAAGTCGAAAACCAGTAAAGCAAAAGCAAAAAGTGGGGGTGACCATAGGAAGCAGACCCTACTCTCCTACATGGGGTCCTGGTGTTTCAGTGCCCTGCTGCTCTGGCTACTCGAGGTTTATAGGGGGATTGCTTCTATCCCTGTCCTTCATCCCCTCCCTTCCTTTCATTGCTATCCTCTGGTTAAGGGTCATCTGGCCAGGTCTTGTCCTTGTCCCTTGTGGGTGGTTGCTCTTTATGTTGGGGTGGCTTGGAGGTTTGTTGTCCCTGTATGTGTTGGGACTGGTCCCCTTCCTTGCTCAGGTTGAGAATGTTGGGTTCCTATGTGTACCATCTACTTACGCATGTTCCTTTCCTCCGGGGCACAGAGGTAGGAGGCTGTCTATGTGCTGGCAAGGTGGTTGCGCAGGGCTCTGCTCGCTTCTTCTTCTTCTTCTTTCCCTGCCTTGGGTTCTGCGGTGTGACACTACTGTGGGTGGTGTTGTTAGTCACCGTTTCTTTCCAGATTTTCTGCTTTTCGCACACTGTCCCCATGCTTCCACAGTTTATCTGGTGGGTCCCCGTTGTGGTGCGGAAAAGTTATCTGAAGAAAACTGACGTAGGCGCGCAAGGGCAGGTCTTATGTGACCTCGCTGATGGCACGTGCGCGGGCGACGCCTGGGCGGAGGCGCATGATGTCGTCCCGCCCCGGTGGCAAAAAAGTTTCCGGACCCAGTCTCACTCTTGGCGATATTCTACGTGAAGGAATCTGCGATAGAATCGTCTCTACCAGATACATAGTTACCGAAGGTAAGTAACTCGTACGTTAGATTTGTTAGTGACAGTCTTGGATGCCTTTTCTCCAGTATCTTTGATTCCAAGGGTTCTCCAGATAATTAGAAAGAACCTGGGGTGTTCTCTTATATAAATAGCATCAGCCAGAGCCCTGCCAAGTTGGGTTCTTCTGCTTTGAGATTCACACATTTGCCCTCCACAGAGTAAGGACTTTTTGTACTTGGAGGGAGGAGAGTGTGGATCCACACTATGTCGAAGCTTAGAGCATTATGGGATTCGTAGGCATTAGGCATTTTCACCACGAGTAATCATAGGACACAGCAGGTCACAAGGTCTTTTGTTAATTAGGGGGCTCATTAGGAAAATGTGTAGGAGTTTGCTTTAAGAACTGTCTGGGCGGGAGGGAGAAGAAATGGAGATTTTTTTAACACAAAGGAAAGCACTAACTTGTTTATTATGCCGATCACTTTTTACGAGGTAAATGGGCAAAGTTTATTTTCTGTGAATGTAAGGAGAAGGGTCTGCAGTGCTTCGTTTATTCCACTTTTGATGAATCATGTACTTTTACGAGGGGGGTTAATTAGGGGCTGTCACAGGTAAATTTGGGCAGAATGCAGGGCTGATATTGTATCTTGTAGACAACTAGTGAATCTCATTCTCGAATTGGTGTTTATGGAGCTCTTTCTGATTGGTTACAGCTACCCCATATGAAGAATTATTAGAATTCGAAATGCATTGGGTTTAAACTTATCAGCTCCGAGGGATGGTTGACAGCACGTGCCTGTGTAAAAAGCCTGGATTTGCAGCACAAGGCATTTGAAAATGCGGAATAAAGAATTCTGGTTCAACTTAGCTGTCTCACGGGTGATTTTACAAACCTTGAATTTATGGATTACTTGACGATTGAACATCGTTTTTTACACTATGGATTAAATTGGTGTACTTTGAAAAATATGTTCTACTTCAAGAGGAAAGTTTGTCCTAATTTTCGCAGTGCAGCAGCTAGGTGCGCAAGCGTTGTACCTTTTGAAAGCTTGGCTTTAGACCATGTTTCATGTTGAACAAACCTTTGCACACATAGGTCTGTGCTTAGAGAACTTGAAAGTCCTGACACCTGCCAGGAAATTGTTCACCATGACTCAGTTCAAGAAGAAATGCCTCGGATGCTATCACTGGACAGTAGCAGAGACCATCACCCATCTCACCTGCTGAGTGGATGGCGATTCATCTTTATTTTGGGATCTGGTTTCAACTGGGTATTTGCTGGTCGTCTTTCTACAGAGCCAAATGGAGCCCATCAGGACAGGACTGGTGTGTCTTCCACAAACTAAATTAACTGGATTCCTTAACCATAAACATAACATTGTTTCTGATCAGATAGCAATTGCCTCCTGAGCCCTGAACCTCGTATGGACCAGGTTTATAAATAATGCTTTTAAACTGTTGTGAGAAAGTGCCATCTTCGTTGCATGGGTATGCCCCCACTTTTTGCTGAATTGCTGATGTGCTTTGACTGAGCGTGCCCTGGGCTCCTGCCAACCAGGAGCCCAGGGCCCGTGTTCCTTCCCTAAAGCTGTGTTCAGACTAAAACCCAATTGGCATCTCTGGCCACCTGTCACCCCCTGGTAAATGGTACCCAGGGCATGGTGATCAGAGAAAACCCCTAAGGGCTGCAGCACGTATTGTGCCACCCTTAGGGGCCCTGTACCCTGACACCCACACACTGCCTTTGCAGGCTGGGTGCCGAAGTACAGAACTAACCCGAGAGTGAACATGACACACATCCCTGTGTGCCATGCCCACAAACGCACTGCCCTGGCATTCATTAGTCACCCCACTAGCTGGGTGCCCTATGCCAGTGGTGTGGACACAGGCGCATGAGCCCTATGCCCCTACAGTACCCAGGGCCATTCCTAGGCACTGTAAGTGCAGTGCTGCCATTGAGAGTATATGTTGCTGGGAGGTCGTTATTATGATCTCCACAACACCATGATGGCTTCACTGAAGACCAAGAAGTATGATATCAAACTTCTCAGCACATTAAACCCGCACTGATGCCAGTGTGGGATTTAATGTAAAATGCACGACAGAGGGCATCTTAGAGATGCCCCCTGAAACCTAACCAACTCCCAGTGTCCTGACTGTGTGGCTACAAAGGCTGCCACCACCAGACATGTTTCTGAACCCCTGGGTCGAGAGCCTGCCGCTCTCGGGCCTGAAACATTGCACTTCCTGGGACGAGGTGCCAGGCCTCCTCCCCCACGATGGGCAGGGGAAGCTTCAAAGGCATACCGCCCTTGTGAGCTTCTCCAGACCATTTGCTGTACCCAGCAACTGGCCCCCACTGGTTCTGGCCTCCACTCTGGCAGGAAACATTAAGTGAGGCAGGGGGGTGTGCCCGCCTATACCAACCCCACCCCACAGGTGGGAAAGGCGAGGGGAAGTATGACTCCGGGCTCCGGCCATCTTGAAGATGGGGAGCCCTGCCCAACCACAGGTAGGCTCCTGCCCCCCTCCCACAGGAGAGGAGCAGACTAGGGAGTGTACTCACCCCAGGTCAGGGACCCATTGGTCCCTGCCCTTGCCATACCTGTAACCCCCCTAAATGTAGTATGTAGGGGCATCCCGAACCTTCCATCCTCAGATCCTGATTTGCAACAAGAAGACCAAGTAACCCAAAGACCTGCCGTGCAGCTGCTTAGAAAAGGACGACGCCCACTGACTTGGCCCCAGAACTCTACAGGCCGGTTGATCCTTGAACCTGCTCCTGTGAAACTCCAGCTTCTCCAGCGGACAGCAATCTTGACAACCCTGGAGGACCTGCCTGCCTTGAACCTTCCAAACGACTGGGACTCCCACGAGCAGTGGTTCTGCTCCAACAGCAATACCCCTGGTGCGAGCCAGGAACCGCAAATTCAGCCCACTCTGCACCCGCCAAGCCTGGCCTGTGCCTCAGTGATCCAAGGCCACGAGGACGTCCCCCAGACGACTAAGACCCAATGTCCAGTGCCCCTCCTCCACGACCCAGACGACGCCTGCAGCCTCAGAACCAGGGACCCCTCCAACCGCGACCAACCGAGGGTAAGATTTCCAGACACCAAAAGGCACCCATGCACCCGGTGCCCTGCGGCCCCCTGTGCCCTCCTTTGGGGTACCTACCTCTTCTCCAGGATCCCAACTTACCTCTCGACGTGGTGGTCGCACCTGAAGAATCTCCATCCCCGAGCCAGCAGCCTTTAATCACCTTTTTACTTTCCCGTTGGATAACATTGAGCGCCCGACGGCTCAAAAGCACCCTGCACCCAGCCGCCCGAGTGCCGCTGGAAGTGCAACTTCTACCCTACTCTACTTCCCCACTTGCCCCGAGTAATTGACCAGGAGCTCCGCTCCCACAGCCGCGTGGCCTGCTTGCTTGCAGCCACCAACCAAAGGCGCCCTACCCTCCATGGGATTGCACTGGGCCTACTCTCTCTGCACCCGGCTGCCCCTGTGCCGCTGAGGGTGTAACTACTGTACCTTTCCGACCCTGGGAGACCCCTGAGTCTATGCCCAGAACCTTAACTCCACCAGTCGAGTACTTATCCAAAAGCTGATAACTCACTTTACTTTCATAGGATAACATTGACTGGTGACATTACTGAGGATAAATGGGTGGAATATTATTTTAACTTATACAATGATAAGGAACAAACTAGCAGTGGTAATCCGATGGGTTCAATAAGGAAGGATAAGGTCAAAGCAAATGGAAACGACTTTGTAGAACGAACACCTGAGGGGAACTTATTGGATTCTATTTTTCCTTTGAATATTCCTATTTCCTTAGATGAAATTTTTAGGGCACTCAAGGAAAGTGCAGCGGGCAAAGCACCAGGACCGGACGGTGTACCTGTCCATGTTTATAAATCTAAAATAGATTTATGGGCTACAATTTTTAAAAATGTATTTGTCAGCTGTACTCAACATGGTCTTATACCGTCATGGTCAGACTCTATTATCATCCCTATTTTTAAAAAGGGTAATAGAGAGGAACCCGAAGTGTTACCGACCAATTTCCCTCCTAGATTCGTTATTGAAAGTGGTAGGGAGGGTGCTTTTAAATAAGTTGCAACAGTGGGCAGATGAGAACGGAATTTTATCAAAGCTCCAATATGGCTTTAGACAAGGATTAGGGACCTTGGAACCTTATCGACAAGTATACCAGGGCAAAAAGGGGTAACATATTTCTAACTTTTGTTGATTTGAGTACAGCACTCGACTGTGTAATACACAAACTTTGGGATATTTTACAGGACATGGGGGTGGACCCATGTATTTTTATCTTTTATAAAAGAATTATACAGGGAGGCCGGGTAAGGGTACGGTATGGTAAACCAGAGGAGTGCTCAAAAAAATGTAAAATAACCAAGGGTGTGAGACAAGGGTGCATACTCGCACCCTTTCTCTTTTCACTATACATTAATAGCCTGGGAAGGAAATTGACAGAGCACACATTTGACTGTTATATGCGGATGACGCAGTTTTAATGGCAAGAACACAAATTGGCTTGCAAAGAACAGTAACAGAGTTTGTAAATTTTATGCAGGAAAGGGGTTTCCTTGTGAATATTTCAAAAACATTTAGTATGATATGTGGGAAATCCTTTTTAAAGAAGAAATGCAATGTTTTTATAAATAGCGATAAAATTGAATGTACGGATAGCTTTGCTTATTTGGGGATACATTTTACATGCTCCGGCAACTGGCAAGTAGCAACCCAGACGAGGAAAACTTTGCTCTCCAGAGCAATTGGAGGACTAGCTTCATTTGCAAGTAAATTAGGAAATAAACCAATCCCGGAACTGATAACTATATGTTCGAGGGATGTGGGCTGCTGAATTCATATCTGTGCATAGATCGCCGCCTAGTGTTGGGCCCGGATGATTGCACATTGTTGTCCTGGAAGAGTCTTCGAAGTATCACGAGATAGGTGGCTCCTCCCCTGGACCACAGTGCACATAGCCATCCTCTCCATCCTCAGATTGTTTTTTTCCGCCATTGCGTTCGGATGTATATTTGTTAACTCAAGTTCGGAATCGATAAAACAACTTTATATTTGGCCAAAAGGCCTAAAGTTATCGTTGGTATTGTCTTTGCGATCGGTGCCCAGTACTTGTTCCAGCTCTATCCTCGAGCCGGACGTCAAGAAGAGCCGCGTAGCTTTTCAGCACTAAAGGCCCGGTCGAAGCCAGAGGCCTTATCAACGATCCATTATGGAACGGAGCCCGTTCAAGAGATGTCCCGTTTGCAACTCCAAGTATCCTCACATCGATGACCACCCGGTGTGCAACAAGTGCTTGTCTCCAGATCACGACGAAGCCAGCTGGCTTGTTCTCGGTTCCGCTCCAAGAAGACGATTCGCCTTCGACGCGCAGCGCGAAAGGAGGCCCAGCAGACGGCACCTGACCCGGTGAACATCTTCTATGCCGAGGAAGATGAGTCGAGCAGGAAGTTCAAGAGAACCTGTCTGATCCTGCATCGGAGATCTACTCCAGTTACGACGCAGATGTGGAAATGGTCGATAATTAAGACGTCGTCGACTAGGTAGGAGACAACGATGAGGCCTTTGGGGCCGTGGAAGATCGCTCTAGCGAGGAGCTAGGCCCAACCGTTGGTACGGGGGCCGAGACTAAAACACTCTATAAGGCTCAGGTCGAGGGATCGCCACATGGCCTTACCCGAGATCAAACGCATAGTTCTACAGCCTCGCCTCAAGGCCCGGCTACGGACATTTCCAACGAGCCATCGGTTGAACGATCGAAATCGAAACTAAAAGCATCGGTGTCTACAAAACAGAAAACACCGGAAACAAAATCGAAACCGAAAGTACGTATTACTTTGGTCGGATCGAAGGCTTCTGAACCACCTACGAAACAAGAGTGTTATCGACCCGGGGAGGTCGCTAAAGGGTGTCGAGCTGAAGGCCGGGGCACCGAAGAAAATGGTCAAGGACATCGACCCGAAGAAGTCACAAACAAGTGACTCAAAACTCAGACCTTCTTGATCCTAAACGTCGACTCGACAAGGCTAAGGGCAGTAAAGACCTCGAGTCCACGACTAGCGTGGCTCTAAAGACCCCGTCGAGTCAACACAGCCATCCGCCTCTTTTTCGAAGCAGGTGTTGGACTCACTGCAACGCATTAAAGAGAAGGCTATTGCTGTCGGACCAAAGGCCACTCCACCCCCGAAGCCAGTCAGTAAACCTCCAAAGTCGTCGGCACCGATTAAGTTCACACTGTCGCCAACAGTGGTACCGAAGGCGTTCGCCCCTAAGACTGGCGTCGAAGCGGCCAAAAAGGTGTCCATGGGGCCAAAGCCTACAACTATGGAAGGGGCCACCAAGCATCGACAGCCTCTGCAGGAAGATTAGTCGAGGCAATTCATCGACGCTGAGACTGGTAGACTTTTCATTTTCGAGCGAAAGATCGCCCCAGAACAGCCTATGGAGTCATATAAAATTCCATTAAAGAAAAAGAGGGATTCTGCTACGTCACCTCTTCTTTTTGAACCTCTACAACCATATGGACAAGATCCTGCTCCTATTTCACCCACACATTCAGATGTGAATGTAAGGGATGGTGACAATGAGTATTACAGTTATCCTGTAGACACTGATCCAGAAGATCACACTGAACCCTGGGCAGACGCTGTTGACCCAGGGGATCCACAAACTGCCCCGACAGTCATGTCTATGCTATTAAAACCTCACCTACAGAAGACACGGCTGCGTTTAATGCACTTATTGAGAGGGCAGCAAAAAATCATGATGTCCAGCTCCATGCTGACCCTATTGAAGAGGACTTTTTGTTTGACACCTTCTCAACCTCCGAGAGAACTGTCAAGACTCTACCCATGCTAAAAGGTGTCCTGGAACACGCTGGAGACATCTTTAAGGAGACCACAAGGGCAAGGGTAGTAAACCCCAGAATTGAAAAAAAATACAAACCAGCACCTGTGGACCCTACGTATATCAAGGGACCGTTGCCGTTGGACTCTCTGGTTGTTTCCAATGCTCGTAAAAGAGCGAACTCGCCCTGACAAGGAATCTAAAGTGCTAAAAGCATCAGGAAAAAGGGTGGCAGCTCAAGCGGCCAATGTCTGGCGAATCTCCAACACACAGGCACTCTTAGCCAGATATGACAGGGCTCATTATGATACACTAGAGACCCTGTTACAACACTTGCCGGATGAGTATAAGGAGGCAGCAGAGATGCTAATACAAGAAGGGAAACTTATATCAAATGCATCTATTAAGTGTGCGCTAGACGCAGCAGATACTGCAGCCAGGGCAATTAATACAAGTGTTATGTTACGAAGACACGCCTGGCTGAGAATCTCCGGCTTCAAGCCTGAGATACAAACCACCATACTCAATCAGCCGGTTAACCCTGATTACTTATTTGGCCCAGAAGTGGACACCACCTTAGAAAAAATTAAGAAGGACACAGAGACTGCAAAGTCTATAGGGGCTCTACAGTCGCAGCAGTTTAGGGGTGGGTCTTTTTGTCGCTCTAACAATAGAGGAGCTTCCAGAGGCCAGGTGTCCCAGCAGACACAATACAGTAAAGGAGGCACGCAGACCACCTACAACAAGAACAATAGGGGTGGCTATCGTGGAAACAGCACCAAGGACAGAGGTCGTGGAAACAACTCCCGATCCTCCGCCACTAACAAACAGTGCCTGCCCCCCGACCATACCACACCGGTCGGGGGGAGACTACAACAGTTCCTGCTGGTCTGGAAATCCATCACTACAGACAGGTGGGTGAGGCAGCTTATCCAGTACGGTTATTGTCTGGAGTTAACGTCCACTCCACTCAACATACCCCCAAGACACCGTCCTATGTCCGCAGAGCATTTACAGTTATTGCAGCAGGAGGTAGTCAGCATGCTGCAAAAAGGAGCCATAGAGCTCGTGCCTGTGGAACAAAAAGGTACAGGGGTGTACTCGCTGTACTTCTTGATCCCAAAAAAGGACGGTCCCTCAGACCCATACTGGACCTCAGGTCCCTAAACCAGTACATCCTATCAGAACACTTTCACATGCTCACATTACAGCAGGTTCTACCGTTGCTCAGTCAGGGAGATTTCCTCGCAACACTAGATCTGAAGGATGCATATTTCCATATACCGCTACACCCGTCACACAGAAAATATCTCAGATTTACCATTCAGGATCAACATTATCAGTTCAAGGTCCTCCCTTTCGGAGTGACGACAGCACCCAGGGTGTTTACCAAGTGCCTGGCGACAGTGGCTGCACACCTACGGAGACAGAACGTTCACATCTGGACGACTGGCTTATCCAAGCAAAGTCGGCCCAGCAATGTGCCACCCACATGTCCCGCACCATTCACCTTCTTCACGATCTGGGGTTTTCACTGAATTATCCAAAGTCCCACCTTCAGCCCGCCCACGTATGGCAGTACTTGGGCGCGACAATAGACTCTCTGGCAGCCAAAGCACAGCCAAATTCAGTGAGGATCAACAGCATGCAATTGCTGATACGGAAATTCAAACCACAACACTCGCTTCCAGCACGAGTGTTCATGCAGTTGATAGGCATGATGGCCTCCTGCATCTTCATAGTCCCGCACGTGAGAGTACACATGCGTCCGCTTCAGGAGTGCTTGGCACGTCAGTGGAATCAGGCTCACGGACAATTGAAAGACCTAGTGTTGGTGACCGGTCGCGCATACAACTCTCTGCATTGGTGGAAACCACAAAACCTTTGCAGGGGCCGACCGTTCCAAGAGCCTGTGCCACAGATTATACTGACGAGGGACGCATCTCTCCAGGGATGGGGAATTCATGTACTCCACTACACAGTGCAGGGACTATGGACAGCACAGCAGAAGATGCACATCAACCTTCTGGAACTGATGGCTATCTTCATGGCAATGAAAGCATTCAAAGTACATTTGTGCAACAAGGTAGTGTTGATCCGGACGGACAACATGACGGCCATGTACTACATACAGAAGCAGGGAGGTACACACTCTCCACAGTTGTCTTATCTGGCTCAGATCATGGCGGAACACCTCCCAGGCATGGACAATCAGATGGCGGACCTGCTCAGCAGGCACAGCCACCAGATGCACGAGTGGGAGTTACATCCATCAGTACTCCGCCCGTACTTCCAGCAGTGGGGTCATCCAGAGATAGACCTATTCGCCACAAGGGAAAAGGCAAAATGCCAAAGCTTTGCCGCCAGGTTCCCACACCCACAGTCGCAGGGAAATGCGATATGGATGAACTGGTCAGGCATATTTGCGTACGCTTTTCCCCCAGCACCGCTAATACCGCTAGTGGCACGCAAACTGAAGCAACACTCAATGACTCTCATCCTGGTTGCTCCGACTTGGGCACGCCAACCATGGTACACCACGTTTCTAGAACTCTCCGTGGTACCGCATCAAAGGCTGCACCTTAGGCCCAGGCTTTTGACACAGAGCCATGGCGACATTCAGCATCCAGATAACAGCTCAACCTGGCGATCTGGCTCCTGAAGTCTTAGAATTTGGCTACCTCAACCTGACTCCTGACTGTATGGATATCATAAGGGAGGCAAGAAAGCCCACCACTAGAGCATGTTATGCGGCGAAATGGAAGCGGTTTGTCATTTATTGTGCCAACAACGACATTAATCCGCTAGATGCATCTACTCGCAACATATGTTATCTGTTACATCTATTCAAATGCAATCTAGCCTATGCTTCCATTCGCAATAGCAGCTTATCTCCAAAACAGGCAGCATCTCTCACTTTTCAGAGTACCTGCCATCAAAGCTTTTCTAGAGAGACTCAAGCGAGTTATTCGTCCCAGACACCTACCGGCACCTGTATGGAACCTGAATGTGGTCCTTACCAGACTGATGGGACCACCTTTTGATCCTCTACACTCCTGCGAGATACAATTCTTGACGTGGAAAGTAGCTTTGCTAATAGCAATCACATCGCTACGACGTGTTAGTGAACTTCAAGCACTAACTATCCAAGAGCCATTCATACATATTCACTCCAACAGGGTGGTGCTACGCACTAACCCTAAGTTTCTGCCTAAAGTAGTTTCACAGTTCCATATGAATCAAACTATAGAACTGCCAGTGTTCTTCCAGATTCAGTGGCGGAGAGAATGCTTCACACACTAGACGTCAAAAGAGCTCTCATGTACTACATAGATAGGACAAAAGATTTCAGGAAGACAAAACAACTGTTTGTTGCCTTTTCCCCACAACACAAAGGCAACCCCATTTCAAAAGCAGGTATAGCCAGGTGGATCGTTAAGTGCATACAGATTTGCTATGAAAAGGCTAAGCGCACATTAACGATTCCCCCAAGAGCCCACTCAGCACGAAAGTTGGGGGCTTCCATGGCTTTCCTTGGTAACATTCCTTTAGAGGAGATCTGTAGAGCATCCACATGGTCTACCATACTCACATTTACTAAACACTACTGTGTAGATGTGCACTCCAAACAGCAGGCAGCTGTAGGACAGGCTGTTCTAAAAACACTTTTTCAGACTGCTGCAGCTGGCACGGGCAGCCGCTGCTAAGAAGAGGGACTGCTATATATTCTATGCACAGATATAAATTCAGCAGCCCACATGCCTCGAACCGAATATGCTACTTACCAGTATGCATCTGTTCTTGGCACGTAGGGCTGCTGCCATTCATATCGCCCGCCCTCCTCCCCGGCGTCTGTAGTGGCTGCAGCACTCAGAATTACACTTAGCATGGTCATTGTACTACACTCCATCTCTACCACAATGGCGAAAAACAATCTGAGGATGGAGAGGATGCCCATGCGCACTGTGGTCCAGGGGAGGAGCCACCTATCTCGTGATACTTCGAAGACTCTTCCAGGACAACAATGTGCAATCATCCGGACCCAACACTAGGCGGCGATCTATGCACAGATATGAATGTCAGCAGCCCTACATGCCAAGAACAGATGCATACTGGTAAGTAGCATATTCGATACGGCAAAATGTGTCTCTACAGCGGTATATGGAGCTGGTATCTGGGGTTATGCAAATGTAGTGGGCCTACAGCAATGCGAAAATGCCTTTTTAACTTATTTATTGGCTATCCCCAAATCAACTTCCAATTATGTTTGTCATTCAGAGGTGGGTCTACCGTACCGGTCGGACATAATTAAATCATACCCTCTTCTACTATGGCATAAAATCTGGGTGACAGAAGAGGCGAGCTTCAATCGTGAAGTGATAAGACTGTATGGAACTTGAAAGATCTCCTCTTATCCCTTGGCTAAGTCACATCAAGGACATGTCACAAAAGTTGGGAAGTATGAAATGTATAAGTAAAAAAACTCTAAAATCCGACTATATGGCATTCCTAGCAGAAATAAATGGAAAAAAGGACTGTCATGGAGAATTATCTTACTCTTTCAAGCCCAGGGTTGCAGTTGTATCTATCTTGTCTGCAGGGTAGCTATGAGAGGATGTTGCTAACACGATTTCGTATAGGGATACTACATAGGATGATTACCTTCCCAGAGGTAAATGACTGGTCTCACAACCTAACATTTTGCCCATGTGATGATCGATCTATACAAACAACTATTCATATTACTCTTTTCTGCAAATACTATTTGACGCCTCGGAAAAGATTTTTTAAATCGTTTTTAAGAGACCAAGGGCCGAGACAGAGTAAAGTGGCTTTTTTGAAGCTGCAACGCCTAGACAATGAATTAACAATTTGTGTGATGCTGTCATATTTAAAAAGTGTAATCAAGTATAGGAAATCAATGCTGTAAACTCTAATGATGCTTATTTAAAGTAGTAATAATCTATTGGTGCCCACAAAGAAAAAAATTGTTTTTATGTATAATCTGCTGCTGTATATAATGTTTACATGTGTACCTTTTCTAATTAACATGCTTTTATGTTTTTTTTAAAAAAAAAATCGAATAAAGCTATACTTGACTTGACTGGTGACAGTGTGGAGTTTTGAAACTTTAAAATATTTATCTAAAATCAACCGAATATCTAATTACTCACCTGTGATCAGGAGAGAAGACAGTACCGTACCTTTCAGCCCTGTACTGAACTGCAAGAGTAATCCTAACAGTACTTACCAGTTACCTGGATTTTCTTCTATAGGAAACCATTGACTGTTTTTCTGTGAAATTTCTTCTATCGATTTTTGCAAACTACAAATATTCTTTAAAAATCGTCCCAACTACTAAAACGTAATTACTTACCTGCCTTAGGTAGAGGTCCTAGTGCTGAACCTAGGAGTCCAGTAATAGATTATAAAAGTAACGAGAACACACTTTACCTGTGACTTGAATTTCCTTCCATAGGATACCATTGCTAGTTTTTCACTGAAAAGTTTCGAAGTGTCAACTTTGAAAATACATTATATACTCTTTAAAAATCACAACTGTAACCAAAACGCTTTTACTTAACTGTTTACAACTTAGGTCCTTGGACTGTGTCCAGGATCCAGTCCTGTGGTTAGTAAAGTAATCCTTAAAGTAATCAACTGCATTTATGCAGAAAACCCCATTGAGCTCAATGTTAAATTGTGTTTAGAATTGTGTTGCCTAATGCAACCACTGTAGCTATTGTACTTTCAAAGTCTATTGCCTTTCTGCAAAGTAATTACCTAAAGTGACTCATATAGAGAAAAGTATATTTTGATACCTGTTGGTTCTAAAATAAAACAACCATATCTTTTGATATAAAAACAATTTGCCTAGAGTTCAGTTCTTGAGTGTGTGAAACTTTTTACTGACTGAGTGTGTACAACAAATGCTTTACACTGTCCTCTGATACTGCTGTACTGCTCGACCAAGCTACCACTTTAGAGAGAAAGGTCATATCTGCCTTTAACCTCTATTATACCTCTGGGGATTGGGGACTCTATACACACTGTACCTTACTTTGATCCAGTATATATAGAGCCACTTGCTTACAACCGTTCACTTCATAAGGCTTA
The DNA here is from genome assembly GCF_964263255.1 of Lissotriton vulgaris. Classification (NCBI taxonomy): domain Eukaryota; kingdom Metazoa; phylum Chordata; class Amphibia; order Caudata; family Salamandridae; genus Lissotriton; species Lissotriton vulgaris. Next base: position 1,031,253,988 of record NC_141695.1, read on the forward strand.
AAGCTTACTACATGGAGGCTCCTTTTTCAATGACTTCAACTAGGCACAGTAGTGAAGAGCAAGGGTCAGCACCTTTGCAGTTTTCCATAAGGGCAAATGTTTCACAATTCATTTAACCTTTCTTTCAGATGTATTGTTCCATCGAAACTAGTAGATTGTCCTTTTACCTTTTATAAAATCTGATAGGCAAGTATTGCCTTTTTTTCTTGCCTTAGGAGTGGTCTGCGCTCTTCTGGCCAACAATGTGCGACTTGTGGAGGCAATGATGCTGACCCAGTGGCAGCTGAGGCTGCCATTGATAAATGGATACCCACTGTCGCACATTGCATGAAGATTATGCTCCATTATTTTGCTGTGCATACAGCACCAGACTAAATTTGGGGTTGGTGCCATGATCAGTGGTCATGCCATAAGTCCGATTTCTGCTGGGCAGCTATAATGATGACTTTACATGCATTCTCCAGACCATATCCTGCAACAGCCATACCTAATTTGACAAACCTTTCTTTTCAGCCTTTTTTTGCATTGTAATAAGTTCAGCTGCCTGTTCAGTTCCCTGCTCTCTTTATCATTTTCATTTATTTTAGATCTACTCATGAAAATGGTAAATAGCAAAGATATACTAAGATAAGGTAGTATTGATGTTCACTTTGTTACTGTTCATAGTCTTTTTTTCTTTACCTAACAACTGAAAAGATAGTCGAGAAGGTACTTGGAAGACATACATAAAAGGGTGGGGATGCTTGCCACATATGATACATACAGGCTTGTTGTTCAGAGCTTGTAATTAGCTGCTATAAACTCATTTCCACTCCTGACTCAGAATTCCTGAATGTTAAAGAAAAGAGCTGATGTATCAAGATCAGGGGTCACTATAAAATTAAGTGTATTGTTTTCATATTAAATATTGTCATTAGAAACCGAGTGAAATATCCCTTTTGCCATCTTGCTTTTACTATGACCCATAGATGTTAACCTGCAACATTATGCATTCTTCTAACTACAGGATATTTTTTCCCACAGGGCCATATAAAAGTAGTCCAGTACTTAGTGAAGGAAGTTAATCAGTTTCCTTCTGACATTGAATGCATGCGATATATAGCAACCATCACTGACAAGGTAGGTCTATGATTAAAATGTAAAACGTTGTTGTTCAAACTTAGTTTACGTGAGTATTATGCATCCATACATCCTTAATGGTAATTTTTTTTTCTTACTTAAGAACCCATGTTGTTTTCACGTACCTCCCTTCGTGTATGCTTTATCACAGCCAGAGATTTCCCTTGGTACACCACTCTTTAACACTTCTATCTACATTTGCCATTAAATGCACCTAAGGTTGCACTTTTTTACTGGTGAATAAGATGTTTTGCTGTGGTACACTAATAGGCAAAATAATATTGAGAATTCCCAAATGTATTTGTCTTCCGCATTCTCTGTCAGTCTAGCTTTGTGGGTATGCTGTGCATTCTAGCTAACAGCATTGCCAGATCTGTAAAGGCTTTCAGAGGACTGTTTACTTCCTATATGCTAAATCACGGTCTCTGAGAATTCTCATACTTACTGATATGACAAATCTATTCTGCCGTGAAGGAAAATTGTCCCAGCACGCTGAATAAATTGAGCAAAGCCCAAGAGGCTATGAGGTATATTATCAGCATTTGTATACTACATTAATGCTTAGCACGGCTCTGAAGTGCTCTTGATTGTCAAGAAGTTGTCATGTATGATTCTGGCGTTTACTTCTGACCCTAGTTAAGGCGCCTAGGTTTAGTTGTGTATGGTCTGTGTAATTATGATACTGTAACGTCCTGATTATTTGCCATTCTCAAACTGTGGGTATCCTTCCACTTAGTGATGTCTAGAAACTGAGTCTTTATAGCTGTTCCACTGCAGAGTTTTTTTTGCACATTTAATAACGCTGCATGTGTACCTTATGTGACCTGCCTAGGTTTTCTTTCCCCTTTTCAAGTGCCTGCTATTGTAGTGCTTCAACACTTGAAGGAACCAGAGCACCGTTCCTGCTATGCAACCACCTAATCAGTGTACTTAATGGAATTAATTGTTAACTTTGTGTGACCAATCTGTTCCTCACTCAACAAGCTTGTAGCAAAGTACAAGTTCCTGAACAATGAAAAGCTAACTAACAAGCTTGCAACTCATCATGTGTCAGATGTAAACCCTAGAAGTTCCTGCAAGCGCAGGTCCCTGAAAGGAAAGTATCTGGTTGAGACATGACACCGATGTTGCCAATAGGATAGATATTGTGACATCTTTATTTTCATCCCCTTCCTTGCCCTCACTGAAGTATCATGTCAGCACCACTTGTAGGTATGGCTGAAAAATGCACCGAACTCTAACATTGTAAGAAGGGATCATTGCAAATTTGGAAGTCCCCAACCCATTTTGAATATGAAGGATAGATTAGACTGTACACAACGAGATCCACAAACCTCAAAAGAATCATGGGATCCACTTTATAGTGTTGGCCCCACACCCAATCCAGGGAGGTTAGAAGAGGGCATATTTAGTACCTCTAGGGCACCGATCTGACAGTCTGGCCAGTAGTTTCAGTGTTTCCCTGTAGAAGAGATCAGCCCTGCAACAGGGTGGTACCTTCCCAACATTAAATGTCTGACTAATCCTACACATAAATACACTATATGGGGTCTACGTTGATCCAATCATAGATAACTTATTCTAAAACAGTAGCTACTGAACCTATATCTGCCATTCTAAAATAATCCACCAATACCAAAGACGCTAAAATGTGATGCTGTAGTTTGAAATGACACTTCAATAAACAGTTATTTAAAGTATCATGTACCATTCGTTCTCGACATTTTACTGCAGATAAACAGTCTGCCTCTTGGATACCTCACTCCCATGTCACCATATTTAATAATAAGCCTATAGCGCATCATGCTTGCTAACTTTCAGTAGTTCTTCGTACTTTGTATTTAACTTTGTGAACGTTTTTCAGCTCTGTGAACTTGATGAGCGCTTGGATGAGATTCTGCAACTGATACTCTGCAACTGATACTCTTCTTAATTGAGGTATGCATGTGCGCAGAGCCCTTCTGCAGATGCCTGAAATCTTCCAAATGATGTAGCCTCACGTTTCCTTCTCTTTGTAGCCCTTCCTCTCTCCGTTTTGAATAACCTCGGACACCAAGCGTAAAATGCATATCAGTGAGAGTTGTTTCAGTAAAACAATGGAGTCTTATAAAGCATCTGGCAGATGTGCAGTCAACGGAGGACTGAATCTGCAAATACATACAGGGAGTTGTGACATGAGGGTTAAATCAGTGCCAACAGAACGACAATGTTAAGTGGAAACGGGTTGGGGGGGGGGGGTGAGTAGAAAAGTAGAAAGATGGGGGGGAAGTGTGGCTCACTGGTTAGAGGAGGCAGACCTGGAAGCAGAGGTCAGCCCGGGACCAGGGTTCAATTCCCGGCTCGGTGGGGTCTTGAGTTTAAAATGTCCATGGACTCGACAATTCTTGCTCTGGTGCCTACTTGATTCATGGGTTCACACTCTGCGACTCTGGGCAATAGCTTGCTTAATCTCCACAACGGCCCCTCGCGGCGGGATGCCTGGCTTTCACCTTGCGGATACCCTGCCGGGGTTATCTCACAGGGGAATACCAGGACGGGTTCCCTAAGCAAGCGCTTAGAAACCGCTCGGTGATTTGCGCTATATAAATTCCTGTACATTTACATTTACAAGATAACAAGAAGAGTGTGCATATAAAGAAATGACTACATTGATGGCCCGATACACCACAGACAACAAAAAATGCAATACCAGGCTATCCACGTAAAGACAGCTTGGGGAGCCTCATTGCACTTGCATGCTAGTGAATAATCACAACTGCCATGAGCCTCGTCACTGCAGGTGTTCACATTCCACCTAATTAGCATCACTAGAGATAAAAACTCATTTCCAAAGTTGTGTTTAAGGAACGTTGAGGGAAAGGTCTTATTCGAAGGCAATACCCCGCAGCATCTACTGGACAGCTGGGCTGTACAAGCCATGCAGAAAAGACTGTCGTAAATCACATCCGTTTTCCAGAATTTTTCGGGGAGCCAGCTAAAATTATGACGTTTACTTTCCATTCTGCGATACTCTTAGGTAAACTTTCAGGGCAGTCTGTGGACTTCAAACCAAATAAAAAAGAAATTCTAGACATTGCACAGCTAGTACCTTTTATCTCGATTTTATATGGGGTTGCTGCCTTAAGCTGACATTCTAAACGAGTGGCAAATGGTGAGCAAAAGAACAATGGATTTAAGCCCAGATCTCTGTACTGGGGTGAATGTATTGATATTGTTCTGCATTCTGTCCATCAACTGTTGTTTTTGCATTTTTCACCCCGAGTGGGACGGGTATGCCTAGACGTGGGTCCCTGCTCTCCATGCCACTGGAATCAAGCTGGCTGAGGAGGGTTGAAACCCCGAAACCGGTCCTAGGTTGCTTGTTTCCAGTCCAGGGAGGACCTGGCTTGGCAGTTCGGGCTGGCCTGTTCCCAGGGAGCACAGGGTCGAGACTGATTTGCGTATGGCTGGGTTCAAACTGGACTGTCATGTTGAACAAATAAACAGTGGATTTAGGCCCAGATCTCTGTACTGGGGTGAATGTATGACATTGTTCTGCATTCTGTCTATCGACAGTTGTTTTTGCATTCTAAACGAGTAGCCAGAATATGAAAATACCCCCTTACTTTGTACCTACTTTCGTCTGTAACGCAACTGGTGCTCATGTAAAACGCTCTGAGATCTTTGGGTCTAGTTAGGTGCTATATAAAACTCCCCCAAAAACAAAGCTTTGATGGCACTGAACAAGTGAGTCAGGCCCTCCCTCAAAGAGCTCCCTTGTCCCTTCCATTCAAACATCTATCCATTCACGCTTTCATCCCTCCATTCTCCTGCTGATATCCACCATTTCATATTTACTTTCGGTGATCCTTTAATTTCTTCATCCATCATTCAATAATTCACAGTCTATCCATCAGCCATTCCATCCATTTGTTCACACATCCATCATCTGTGCATGTATCAATCAACCATACATTGGTCCTTTGACTTGGCAGCCATCAACATTTTTCATCCACCAATTCATACTTTTGTTCATCCATCAACTCCGATGTCCAGATCCCTTCCATCCTTTTATCTGTTCATCCACATATCTATTTACCTATCTTTTCACTCGCCCATCCACCTACTCATTCATCCACCCACTCATGTATCCATTCTTTGTATTACTCTTCCTCCCTTTTTCACTTCCTTACTTTCACATTTCCTTCCAGCCTTCCATCATTCTTTTCCGTTTCTATAATCCAGCTTTCATTTTTCATTGCACTGTTAATCATGAGCTTTTGTCTACAGAGTTGCCGACGGGAGACGCCCATAAAGATCCCCAACTCTGATGTAACTGCTTAAGTGGGGGTTCTCGGTGCCTATGATTCCAAAGTCTCTCTGCAACAAAAACTTTATGCAACTGAGTTATTGTTCATAAAATATAAAAAGATGACTTTTTCAATGCTTTCTGTGCTCTACATCAGACACAATGCTTTGGTTGCTGGCAGGTCTCCATGTTGTTTCATGGGGAGGCATGTGACTGCTATGCTTTACGCACCCAAGGATGCAGTGCGGCTAAATGTCTGCTAAACGATGTGTGTAACATTTAGGTCAAGACCTACTTGTTAGAGAGGGACAGCTGGGACACATGAACAGATGTGCATGGCTGACTGTAAGCACATCTCGCACTTTTGTCCTACTTTTCCACTTTGCCTGCAAAAAAATGAGCTATCGAACAGGGAACCATTGATATTCCCCATGCTGTCCACCTCCTCATGACTGCAAAACTGTTTTGTCATGGTTGGGAAGCCCCCAGGACCCTTATACAAAACAAGTGAAGACTCCAAAGTACATCACCTCATTACAGATGTTCCCACATTAATACAATTTTGATATGTGATTGTATTTTGTAAACACTGGAAGACCATTTTCTCCAGCAAATCTTTGTGTCCGATAAATGTATATACACTGGAAACCACAGATTTTCTGAAGTTTGGAGAACATGCGCTTAATCTTAGATTCCCTTTTTTGACTTGGGGACGTGGTTTGGCACGTGCTGCGCTTGCACTTTTCAGCTATAGTGCCCAACATAGCTAATAAGGATCCATTTGTAGCGGTTCTTTTGGCTCCCTTTACTCTTTCCTTAAGATGGGATATACTAGGCCACGCTAGTGGCTTCAACCTGTTAGTGTCATTCAATTAGCTGTTTGCAGCAGTTGCTCGGCATAATCTCTTTTGCTTAGGCACAATCACCCAGGGCATTCCTATCGTTTGGGGTCTACCATTGATAAGAGGTCCTTACAGAACCACTTTGCTTGCCTGAAAGGTGAAGGTTCACTGATCCCGTTAGGAATGATAGATTTCAAATATAAGAAGAGCTAGGAGTAAACTACAAATGCTCAGCCCTCCCAGTTTTCCTCTCTGAATTATCATACCTGCCTGCAGGTTCCTTTCTTCTCCTACATTGATGTCGTCTCCTTGTCATGTGCAAGTGCTGTGATTAACCTAATTAAGATGAAATAATTACCTGGTTGATAGAATGTTCCAACCAAACTTTATCCCCACCCCATGTGTAACCACACAGCACTTGAGTCTTATAATTCAAACGTCCTCCTCTGAATTCAGGTAAAACCTATCTCAACCTCTCCTTCAGACCGGGTTTCAGAATTCCAGGGAATGTTCTCCAAAGAGATCTTCCTATTAAAATAAGTAGTTGTCCCTTCTTCCACAAGGAGGCGATCCCATTCTCTGTACCTTTCGGATCTCTGCACTTAGCCTCAACACCACTCTCTTCCTAAACGGCAAGTGAAACCCATCAGTTTAAAAAATGGAAACTGAAATTTTCAAGTCCTTCAACTCACCCCTCACAGGTCTTGCCCTTCTAGCGAGCCCTGTTGGACTTTTTCAGGATGGCTCTGCAACCCTCTGGGCTACTATTCAATTCTTGCAAAATTGGTGGCTCTGACCCAAACTCCTCCCAAACTTGTGCTTCCACAGCCTCTAATTCGGTGTATAAGGCAAACTAGATGGCCAGAATGCAGTTCCCCTATTCATTTGATTCTTTCTTCTGAACCATTCTCGAAGTGATCAGTGACTCTGCCCATTAAGCCGAATGGCACAGCTGAGGATGTCACTAGTGGAAAACATAATCTGTGTTCAGAAGAGCATGTCAGGGCGAATTTTAACTGGGACCCATTATGGCAGCACCTCTCTAGCACCCAAAGTTTCACTCCCTTGGAGGAGATATTGGTTCAGATTAAGTTTCCTTGCCTACGAAGGATAGAGACTGTAGCCAAGCGTAGGATGATGGCTCTGAATCTGATTATTTTCTGCTACCATACAATACTGCTACCAACATTCACTTGGATTTACAAAATTCTAGTTATCTGCATATATCTCTTGAAGGGTGGATTTCCAAACCACCTTGCCATGCTCCAGAGGAAGCCCCCTCTTTTACAACAGTTGTTCAGAAGGCATCAGAAGCCTTGGAACTGATTTTGCCTTCTGCCGAAGGAAACATTCGGACAGGGATAGAATATTGCAATCTTCCGTGGGTGAGGTGTCTTTTTATTGTACAAGCTATGATTGTGTGTACTTATCCAGTATTATAGGTGTCTTTCATAGATTCACATGCCTGAATCATTCCCAGTTGTCGAGATGGGAGTCCTCGGTACATAAATAAGTAATGTCCCATAGAATGTAGAGAATAGTAGGCCATAAGGCCTCACTTTTGTAAGATATCTAGGTCCTTTTGTAAAAAGGACCAAACTCTAGAAAAGAGCCAATCAGCTGTCACCTCCCTCTAGAACAGAGGTCCTCAAACTTTTGGATGCCGAGACCCCCTTGTCAACATTTTCAAGCGTAAGGACCCCCTCCTGACAAGAATTTCTAAACCTCTAGGTTATGAGGAAGGTGAGGACCAAATTATGCGACAGGCTTGACTAAATTGTGTGAGTGTGAGTAGAAAATGTAAATAATGTTCTGTGATGCTGCGTATTTTGGGGTAGCATTGCTTTATTATTTAGAATTTTTTTAAACACAGTAATACTGAGGAAAGATTTCACCCCATCAGTACTAGTTTATAACCTCAGAAAGGTGTCTAGTCAACCTCTGTGAAGGGCCTCCCAATCCGCAGGAATACGTGCTGCCACATTAGAAGCTCACCTGGCCATGGCCGGTAGCAGCAAGGGTGCATTTAAACCGTGGCGGTCTTGTGCAGAGTTAAGCAGTTTACCCATGCCCCTTTTCTTTCACCCCCTTCCTTCCATCCCTCTCGTCTCCTCTCCCAACTCCGGATCCCTCTCTCGCATTGCAGGCAGATGTTTATTAGCCCCAGGACACCTTTTGGTAACAGTAGCGCACTACAAATGTAAATAATAGGCAGAAGCAGGGTATCCACTAGACCCGAACTTCGGCCATCCTGTTTTCTCCTCAAGGAAAGATATGTTTGAGGCATATGAGCTGCAGATCCTCCACTTAGCAATAAATTGCTACCTGGTGTTGGGCTCGGATGATTGCAGGTTGTTGTCTTCTTGGAAGAAGTCTTTGTAGTCACGAGATCGGTGACTCCTCCCTTGGACAATACCGCGCATGGTCATCGACTCCATCCTCAGATTGTTTTTTTCCGCCACCGGGTTCGGATGAAAGTTTTCCGCTCCGGCTAGGAAAGACTTTTTCTGCATTTTCGAAGCGAGAAACTTTAGATAAACTTTTTTTGACATCGAATAGACTTTTCGACATCACCAGCTACATTCCGGTGCGTCGACGCGGGCCGTTGGGCCTATCGGCGCCGTACGGCCTACGCCTCATGGACAGAACTCCATTCAAGAGATGCCCAGTATGTCGAGCAAAATTCAATCATAGCGACCATCATGAGGTCTGCAACCTCTGTCTCTCGCCAGAACACGACGAGTCTACCTGCACAGCCTGTGCCTCCTTCCGATCGAAGAAAACTATTCGGGATCGAAGGGCCCGTCGACACAAAATGAGGAGATCAGCGCCAGCACCGGAGGCTATCTTTGAGGAAGAGATCGTCGAAGAAGACTTCTCCGAGGACGAAGATATCTCCGAAGACGAGGCTCCACTCGTCGCCGAGGAAGACTCGCCTGATCTCAAGATCATATCGGGGGCAGAGGACTCGGACGATTCGATTCCATCTCGACTACCTGTGAGTACCACTGCCCCCGCACAACATACACTAACCAAGACAAAGGCAGCGGTCGGCACTCCGCCCATGGGGCCCAGTTGAGACCGAAATTTACCCTCCCGACGCCCCACCTTCGGGCTCGGCTCATAGGAAAAAGACTTCGCCTTCCGGTGCCTCGACGCCGAAAAAACATGTGCCAATTCCACCTCCTCCATTGGCACCAAAACATCCTTTGACACCGAAGGATTCTTCGACACCGAAGCCAAAACGCCCTTCGGTGCCCAAGGACAAAGACCCTTCGGCACCTGAACCAAAAGACACATCTGTGCCGAAGCCAAGAACCGTACCGTACCCGAAAGCTTCGACTCCGAAACCCTCCGGTTCCCAAAATAAAGAAGGGAAGCCAGATTCCGGTGACGCAGGCCCAACAAAACCTGTCTCCACGCCGAAATCTACAATATCGGTACCAAAGTCTCCAAGGCATGATACAGACAAGCCTAAACCACCTTCGGCACCGAAAAAATTGCCACAGGACTCAATCACTCCTTCTAAGGCAAAGAACACTAATCAACCTCTATTAGCACCGAAAAAATCGACGCCAAAGAAGATTATGGAACAAGAAAAACTGTTTAAACCAGATCCTAAACTGAAAAAGGTCTTTATTAATCCAAAAACTGGACATGTGGAAGCAATTCCATATAGGAAAAGACCAGAAGCAATTCCCTATAACAAAAGACCAACAGACACACCACTTCCACCTGTGGTTCCTGCCAAAAAGTACTGTGCAACTTTTCCAATGCACCCTTCCTCTCCTTCACCTTCTTCCTTTCCTAATCCTTACATTGAACCTATAACTTCTCCAGTTCAATCTCCTGCATCATCACACCACACTGACGAAGAGTATGATTTAGGTGGGGGCAATGACGTAACATACCCTTTAGATGAGGATGTCAACCCCCAATATCCCAAGGAGTAAGAGGCATATGGTTTTACACCAGACATCCCTGAGCCTCAGTACTACCCAACAAAACCTTCCCCATCAGAAGATAGTATTGGGTTTAATCATTTATTAAACAGAGCTGCCCTTTACCATGGAGTGTCAATGCACTCTGATGCCATTGAGGAGGATTTCTTACTAGACACGTTTGAGCAGTCACAAAGGTCTACTCAAATATTACCTATGATCAAAGGGGTTATTAAACATGCTCCGGACATTTTTAAAGATCCAGTAAGATGTAGGGTGCTAAATCCCAGAGTAGAAAAAAAGTATAGACCAGCACCAGCTGATCCGGTCTATATTAAGGGACATCTGCCACTAGACTCTTTGGTAGTGTCAAATGCACGTAAAAGAGCAAACTCCCAAACTTCTGGTGACACGCCCCCGCCTGACAAGGAATCAAAAATTATTGATGCGTCGGGAAAAAGGATTTCTGCACAAGCAGCAAACATATGGCGCATAGCAAAGACACAAGCCTTACTTTCACGCTACGACAGGGCTCACTACGACCAACTAGAAAAGTTAATGGAACATCTCCCTGATCAATAAAAAGATCAGGCAGCAGAGCTCTTACAAGAAGGCAAACTAATATCTAATGCCTCAATTAAATGCGCACTAGATGTAGCTGACACAGCATCCAGGGCAGTCAATACTAGTGTTATTCTCAGACGTCATGCATGGTTACGCATTTCACGTTTTAAACCAGAGGTACAAACTACCATCCTGAACCAGCCCTTCAATCAAAACCAGTTGTTTGGGCCGGAGGTAGACAACACACTAGAGAAAATGAAAAAAGACACAGATACAGCTAAGTCTATGGTTGCATTACAATCCACCCAAAATAAAGGTTCTTTTCGACGCTCCTTCTATAGAGGAGGCGCAAAGCAAACCGGCACAGAGACCACATCATCTTTTAAAAGAAATACCCAAACCTCCTCTAATAAAGGATACTTTAGAGGAGGATACAGAGGCAACAACAAAAGGAAGAGGCAGAGGTAATAACAACCGCTCCTCTTCCACTCCCAAACAGTGACTTCCCTCTGCCTCCCCTACAGCATTCCACTCCTATGGGGGGGCAGACTTTCACAGTTCCTACCTGTCTGGAACTCCATCACAACAGACAGGTGGGTAAGACAAATTATCTAACATGGTTACTGCCTAGAACTCGCAGGAAACCCACAAACCTACCACCCAGGCAGCGTCCAATGTCCGCAGACCATATAACTCTGCTTCAACAGGAAGTTCTAGCACTTCTACAAAAAGATGCTATTCAAGTAGTTCCTTTAAAGGAACAGAAGTGTACTCCCTGTACTTCCTAATTCCCAAAAAGGACGGGACATTAAGACCAATTCTCAACCTCAGGCCCCTCAACCACTACATACAATCTGATAATTTTCACATGATCACTTTACAACAAGTACTCCCATTACTACAACAGGGAGACTTTCTGTCCACACTAGACCTAAAGGACACCTACTTTCACATTCCTACTTCCTGCACACAGGAAGTATCTAAGGTTTGTCATACAAGGACAACACTATCAGTTCAAAGTCCTTCCATTCGGGGTCACAACAGCACCACGAGTGTTTACAAAGTGCTTAGCAGTAGTAGCAGCACATCTCAGAAGACAACAAATACATGTCATAAAAGCAAGATCGTTCAACCAGTGTGTACAACACACAAAACAAACAATTCAAACATTGCACGACTTAGGATTTACAATAAACTACACCAAGTCGCACCTAGAGCCTTCGCACGTTCATCAATATCTAGGAGCTACCATAGACACACCTGCAGCTCTAGCGTATCCCAGTCAAGCCAGGATTCAAAGTATTCAGAACTTAGTCTCCCTTTTTCAATGCCAGCACTCTCTCCAAGCCAGAGTGTTTATGAAACTAATGGGCATAATACCGTCTTGCATCTTTATAGTTCCCCACGCAAGGCTGCAAATGCGCCCACTACAAGAATGTCTAGCACTACAATGGAATCAGACTCACGGTCAGCTCACAGACCTGGTGTTGGTAGACAGCCGTACATATCGCTCTCTGCAATGGTGGAATACCAAAAACTTGACAAAGGGACGGCCGTTCCTAGACCCTGTTCCACAGATAGTGCTCACGACAGATGCATCCCTCACAGTATGGGGAGCCCATCTCTTGCATTATACCACACAAGGTCAGTGGAACAATCAACCAACAGTTCCACATAAACCATTTAGAGTTGCTAGCAATTTTCCTAGCACTCAAAACTTTTCAAGTACAAATACAAAAAAAAGGTGTCCTAGTCCGGACGGACAATATGACAGACATGTATTATATACAAAAACTGCAACTGTCCCAGCTTGCACAGAACATTTGGAGATAGGCCATTCCTCAAAACATACCCCTGACAGTAGAACACCTTCCAGGAATTCACAATCAAATAGCAGACCTGTTGAGTCGTCAGTCACAACAGATTCACGAATGGGAGATACACCCACAAGTTCTACAACCATTCTTCCAAATGTGGGGGCATCCACAGATAGACCTGTTTGCCACCCACGAAAATGCAAAATGCCCAACCTTCGCCGCCAGGTTCCCACACCCACAGTCGGAGGGGAATGCAATATGGAAGAACTGGTCAGGCAGATTTGCGTACGCTTTTCCGCCTCTCCCCCTCATTCCACTAGTAGTACGCAAGCTCAGACAACAGTCTCTCAAACTAATACTAGTGGCCCTAACATGGGCACGCCAGCCGTGGTTCACCACGCTACTGCATCTCTCACTGGTTCCACATCAGAAATTACGGCTCTCGCCATCCCTGTTAACACAGAACCATGGAGAAATAAGGCACCCAGAACCAAGCCAACTGAATTTCGCAATCTGGCTCCTGAAGTCCTAGAGTTTGGTTACTTAAACTTACCACCAGACTGTATGAATATCATTAAATAAGCTAGAAGATCCACTACCAGAGCATGTTATGCTGCTAAGTGGAAAAGATTTGCAATATACTGTAACAACAATCACATTGATCCACTGGATGTTTCCATCCAAAATATCATTTGCTACCTTCTACACCTACAAAGGTCCAATTTGGCGTATTCTTCCATACGCCTGCATCTCGCAGCAATTGCAGCCTATTTACAAAATAGACAACATCTATCTCTCTTTAGAGTACCTGCAATAAAAGCATTTATGGAAGGATTAAAATGAATGATCCCACCTAGGTTACTACCTGCTCCAGTATGGAACCTAAATGTGGTCCTTACAAGACTCATAGGCCCCCTTTTGAGCCTTTATATAAGTGTGAACTGCAATTTCTAACATGGAAAACTGCCTTCCTTGTTGCCATCACCTCTCTCAGAAGAGTCAGTGAAATACAAGCATTCACAATAGAAGAACCATTTTTTCCAAATACATTCTAACAAAGTGGTTCTTAGACCCAATCCTAAATTCCTGCCAAAAGTGAATACTCCTTTTCACATAAACCAATTGTAGGAGAGTAGGGTCTGCAATCCCATGATCACCCAGATTTTTTGCTTTTGTTTCACTGGTTTACGACTTTCTCTGGCTGTGGGCCTGCCAATCAGACCCACAGCCTGGCTGTTCTCTTTCTAAATTACGACATGTACCCTAGGTGAATTTACCAATTGGTACTGGGCCACCTTATCAGACCCCGTAACGCAGGGCATAGGTGTACCCAGGGCCGCCAGGGACTGCAGCATGTATTATGCCACCCCTGGCTGGCCTCCTAAATTTGACACAACTGGCTGCATGACAGCTGGGGCAAAGTCGTGTACTCACCCTTTGCTTTAGGTATAGTAGCCCTATATCTAACCATACAATGGACGCCCGAGTCCCTATCAGTCACTCCTATGGCAGGCTTTGACAATCCTGAAGGCAGAGTGCGTGGGCTAGTGTGAACTAGGCTCTGGCCCGAGCCGAGCCCGGTTGCAGCTTGCGGAACAAAGACCCAATGGCTGTTCCATGATAACGCGTACCACATCGGTAACTTCGGTGTCGCGTTATCAAGACATGTCGAGTAAGGTGTCATACGAATCGGGATGCTGCCCCCTCACCAATTCTGGCGACGAGGTTAGCATCTCGCCCTTCTAGAGGGACACGACATGTACGTAACTGTGAACCCCGGTTAAAGTTAACTGAAGCCTCAGCTCCACAAAATGGATGCTGCCACCACAGACACGAGTCTGACCTCCTGCTGCTGGGAGTCCTTCCAGCGAGGAGCGCCTGGACAAAGGGTTTCCTGTCGAGGGCGGTGTTCGCACCGTCCCAGACAGGGTTTGTGTATTCTGGGTAGGTAGGGCTTTTGCGAGAAGGTGACTGCGGAGTGGCACCCCGGTGCTCACTACGCATCTGCCGGTCAGAACCAGTTCCAGGGGCGCCAGCCCTGGCCTGGGGAAAGTCCGGCAGGGGAGAGGGGTGTAACTACCCCCCTTCCTGGTCCCACCCTTAGGGCAGGACCTAGTCATGTACCCACCCCTTTCTTTAGAATAAAGGCCGGAGCGGGGACCCTTCCAAATTAGATCATCTTTGAATCAAGAACTACTTTCTACGAAAGGACATTCGAGACTCTTCTCAAGATTTCTCCCTTGTGACTAAGGAGTAGTCACCCTGCATCAGCGGGCACCATCTAAGAACTCTGCGGTTTGCTGTAAGTCCTCCCTCAAGGAATCCGACGACCCAGCTCGACGAGAACCGGCTTCCCTGGCACCTCTGACCTCTACCCACGTCATCAGCTCAGCTGTGATCTGTGGGTGCGACGAGACCTCGAGGGACCGGCCATCATCAGAACCTGCACGCTCTTAACCAGCAGGACCATCGAAGTAATTCCCTGGTGAGTGCTCTGGGGTCCGAGAAGCCCCGACCCTGAGCCGCTCCAGCACCGAAGTGCGGTCTCCCAGCATCTCCACGATCTGCGTGGGGCCCTTCTGCTCGCTGCTCAGCACGTTGTCTGGTCACTAGCCGCTGGCTTGTGCCCTTCTGTGACGACATCCGACAATCAACGCTGCTGGTCTGGTTGCTCCAGACTGGCCTTTGCTTCTATCTTTGAGAGAAGCACCCCGGACCCTCCTGGTCCCCTCAAGACGCCATTTTAGGCCCACCACGTGGCCCTGAAATTTGCCAAGGCTTGTCGCCCCAGTCCTGGGCCCAGCGACGCCGACAGCATCATCCTTCGTGGGACAGCTCGCCCTCCATCCGGGTCGCCGACAACGCCTCCTGGTCCGTGAGACTGCAGAGCCTAGCGTCGCCCACTCACCTAGTCGAGGTGACGGCCAACCGGTGCCCTCCTGGTACCCTCTGACTACTGGCTAGTAGTACGAACTTGGTCCCCTCTGCTTTCAGGTATCAACGATCTCTGATCCAGGCTTGGATCTCTACGAACTATTCATCACTGGTCGCCGGCCAGCAACTCCTTTTCTTCCGGCTCCTGGCTCGTCAGCGAAGACCCCGACGCCTGTAAGACTTGTGCAGCCGCAGCCCTCGTGGCTAGGTAACTCGGCATTTCGGTGCCTGCATAGCCTCTTTTCTCTAGGGTCCTGAGTCCCTCGCTTCCGACTTACCTTATCGGGTCCGCCCGAGACCTCTAAACTTTCCGTGTCCTCGGACACTTGTTTTAATTGTGCACTTGAAGTATTTTCCTAAGAGATTTGGTTTGTGCTTAGTACCCTGTCCTCATAAAGAGTACAGGGCTGTTGTGAATCTTAATAAATATCCTGTTTATTTTCATAACACTTGTGTGGTGTCCTTTCACTTGGTGTTCAAGGGGTACATGTGTGGTAAACAGCTGGCTTAACACGCCCTCTCGAGTCTTTAGCCTTAGACTGCTCGTATCCACGCTACTAGGATAGCTGGTCTTTAGGTTGACTTACAACCAATCATCATAAGGGTCGTTTGGAACGATACATAGCGGTCGCTAGAATAGCGAACGCTGCATATCGGGCCAACTTCTCACACCAATCAGTAGAGTTGCCAGTGTTTTTTGAAAAACCAGACTCTGTTGCAGAAAGGGCTTTACACACCTTAGATGTTAGAGGAGCTCTACTATATTACACAGATGGGACTAAATCCTTCAGAAAGACAAAGCAACTATTTGTATCTTTCTCCGGGGGAGGGTGACCGGGGGGCTAGGGAGTTGTTGGTGGAGGGGGGCACTGGGGTCAAAGGGCAATAAATCCACGTTGGGGTCAAATGACTGTATAGAATTGACAAAAAGTCACAGATCTATTAGAGTACTAGCCGGGGGTAGGATGGGATTTACCAAAGTAACAATAAATCATGTAAGTGGAGAAGGCAAAGATTGTGGGAAACTACTGTGATGGCTAGGAATATCAAAATTTGCTCCTTTAACGTTTCCGGTCTCAACAATATAAATAAAAGGAAGAGGATTGCATCTGAAATTCGTTTTTTGAAACCGGATCTTTTGTGTTTGCAGGAGACCCATCTCCCCTGGGAGAAATGGGGCTTAGCTGCTGATTTAGGGTACATAGTGTTGGCAGCATCTCAGCAAACCAGCTTGATTAGAGGGGTAATGATTTTGATTAGACCGCGTTCAGGCACGCTTGTACGTAGTCTAACGGATAAGTGGAGTAGATGGGTGATAGTGACATTAAATATAGGAGGTACAGACATAACGAAATGTTCAATTTATGGATCTAATTTGGATGAGGGGGAAGTATTTGAGCATTTAAACTCTGAGTTGGCTAATTGGAGCTCTCCCTTGGTTGTGTGTGATGACCTAAACATTAATTTGGCGGCTGGGGAGTTAGATGCTGGTGCAGAGAATTATAAGGGGCGAAAGCCTCGTGTTTTTAAAGCACTATACAACCTAGTTAAGGACTATGCGCTGGTTGACATCTGGAGTAAAAATTATCCAACATCACCAGGGTATACTTATTATTCCTCACCACATAGGAAATTTGTCCGCCTGGATAATTATTTTACTTTAACTAGCATTCAATCCAATATAAAGATTCAGCTATACCCCAGGGTATCATCGGACCACTCCCCACTGATAATTGAGATTGCCCGGGGTGGAGAAATGAAACAAAGTAGGAGCTTTTCGTTCGACAGGAAACTTTGCCTGGATGAACAATACAGAGAATATATGGGTAAATGGATTGCAGAATTTATACAGAACAAAATGAGCTCCGCTAATATTGAGATAATATGGGATACTTGGAAAGCCTGTTTTAGAGGGATAGCGGCGAGTTATGGACTCTATCATCAAAATCAGCAACTGGGAAAAATGCGGGACTTGTATGATCAGCTGTGTAAGGCAGAAGAATATCTGATTAAAGAAATAGAGAAGGGGGATAATACGACTAAAATCCAGGAGTATGGGGGGTTAATTGCTAAATGTCGTGCTAATATCACAGGAGTTTGGTGTGAGGAGATAGCTCGGAAATATCTAACATATAGAAGGTATATCCATGAGTATGGGGAGGCTATAGGAAGGGCTTTGGCCCTAAAATTAAAAATGAAGGAATCTGCTCGCCAAATAGCGAAAATGCAAGATAAAAATGGGGTCATGTTTGAAGATCCAGAGAAAATATTGGAAATATTATATCAGTTTTACACTGAGTTATATACCCATCAATCTAACCTATCTCCCAACGTTTTTTTGCATGAGGTCATTTTTAGCAAATTAACAGATCTTGAGAAAGAGGCGTTAGATCAGCCTTTTTCAATGGAAGAACTGGAAAGAGCAGTCAAAAATATTCCGAATGGGAAGGCAGCTGGCCCTGATTTTATTCCAGGGGAGGTGTACAAATGCTTTTTTGAACCTTTAAAAACTTTTTAGAATGGCACAATTGGGGAGAGCTCCACAGTCATGGGATGATGCTTCAATTGTTGTTTTCGCTAAAAAAGGGAAACCCCCAGAGCAGCCCGCCTCATATCGGCCCATATCTTTACTAAATTACGATAGCAAGATTTATTTGAAGATGCTTGCAAACCGCATGTCTAAGGTTATAACACCTTTAGTATCACTGATTCAGCATGGGTTTATCCCAAATAGAGGAACGGTGGCACATGTTAATAAGGTGATCACCTTGATAGACATAGCAGAAACCGAGAGAAGAGACTTGGCGCTGATATTACTCGACGCTGAGAAAGCGTTTGATCGCGTAGATTGGGCATATCTGTGTGCAGTAATGAACAGAATGGGATTTGGTAAAAATTTCCTGTGAGCCATTAAGGTATTGTATCGCTCACCTAACGCGAGAGTTGTAGTTATGGGCCAAAAGTCGGAAAGGATAGTTATTACAAGAGGTACACGCCAGGGGTGTCCCTGCTCTCCACTTCTCTTTGCGTTATTTATTAATCCATTCTTAACTAAATTGTTAGTCACCACATATTAAACAATTTATTGTTTCAAGCATACCTCACTCAGTATTTGCGTATGCGGATGACATAGCCATCATTACCACTGGTCCTGGGCAGGCAATGACAGAGATTGAACGCTTGGCCACTGATTTTGGAAATAGCTCCAGCTATAAGTTAAATGCCGCAAAAATGCAGGTGCTTTGTACGGATAGCGTTCAATTTAACGATTATAGGGTTACCTCCGAAGTGACATATTTAGGAATCACAATCAAATCTCATACACAAGAGATAGTGGACATTAATTGGGGTAAGATAATGCAACAACTCAAGCAATCCTTAGATAGATGGGGGAGACTCCAATTGTCTATAATTGGGAGAGGTAACCTCATCAAGATGAATGTATTAGCCAAGATATTATATTTATATCGCAGTATTCCCTTAGAGATACCCTTAAATCATATTTATAAGTTGCAAACTTTATGCATAACATTTTTTTGGGCACCCGTAAAAACTAGGCGAGCAATGAAATGGTTGACTTTGCCAATAGAGAGAGGTGGGCGTGGGATTCCGGATTTTGTGTTTTATTATTATGTTTGTTTTTTACAAAGAATGAGAATCTTACTGACTGGAGAACAAATGGAGTTCAGTATCTCCTGCTTATGTATCTACGTCGACGACGACCGTCTCGACTATGACGGCGTCGTCGTCCTTATCATCGACGACTACAACCCCATTGTCGACGGCGGGTAAGGCTGTATCGTCGACGATTGTAATCAAAAGATCTTGGTCGACGACCATGATCCCGTCGACAATAGCCTCGTCGACGAGATCATCACCGTCGACTTCGTCGACAAAGACACCATCGACGAAGACACCGTCAACGACAAACATCTATACCGTCGACGGCAACATGGCCGATGACGACTGTCGTCGCTACTCCGTCGACGATCTCACTGTCGACGGGCCCGTCGACGGTGATTGATTCTGACTTTCAGTCAGCTTCTATGTGTCTGAAGATTACCAGGAAGACACTAACGCTAGAGCTAACTTCCCCTAGCCGTGTGCAGCTATTACCACCAGCACGTCTACTTCAGGATGAAGATTCTGATGATGGGGATATGTTCCAATTGGCGACTAGCCCATCAGACTTAAATGTCAAATGCCAAAGCTTGGATGAGGAGGAAGTTGAGGAGCAGGTGGTCCGTCTGCCACCTACACCTATGATCTGCCTGCCAGCATCCCTGGTTACGGATCTAAGATACCTTATAGAAGACTACAAGCAGAGGTTCCCAGAATCTCCGGCACCTCAAGCTCCCACACGGCTCCATCGCCGAGACCAAGTCCCCCGACCCTAATCATTCAGAAGGAACGGGTAGATATACCATGTCCTCAATCTTCGAAGGGCGAAGAAGAGGAAGAAGAGCAGGAGGAGCAGCAAGAGGAAGGAGAGTTGCAGGATGACCAATCCGTCAATAATGACTGGGAGGATTATGTCACAGCTTCACCAGCATCTCCAGAACCTTCTTCATCAAATTTGCCGCCATTTGATGTAGGTGGTTTCCATAATGTAGTGGAAAGGGCCGCTAAGCGGTTCCAAATTACAATGGGGTCTCAGGAACAAGAATTTTTCCTGTATGATTTTAAGGAGCCATTAAAGAGGTCAACGAGAACAATTCCTATGATTGGTTAGCTCTGGAAACAGGGGGAGCAGATCATGCAGAATCCCGCCTCAGTTTTGCCTGTAATCCCTAGATTGGACAAAAAATACAAAGCTCCAATTTCGGCACCAGCCTGTCTGACAGGTCATCCTAAACCGGATTCTGTGGAGACGCAGGCGGCCCAGAAAAATTCTAGAAATCCTTCTCCTGTATCGGCTCCTCCGGATAAGGATGGAAGAAAGCTTGACAACATAGGAAAGCGTTTTTCAACAATGTCTGCAATGACTGTCAAGGCTGCAAATGCCTTAGCGCTGCTGGGACGCTATAATAGACAGCTGTTGCCAGACATAGCCCCATACCTGTCTGATTTATCTGACGCATCAAAGGAAGAGGTTAAGAAAATACTCATAGAACGGGAAACGTCAGCATCAAAGATTGACTGTTCTATGCATGTTGCTATGATAGGATTTCGGCAGCTGGCTGGTGCAGCAGTTTTAAGACGTCAAGGATGGTTGAATGCGACTTCATTCCGTCCTGAGGTGCAGACAAAAATTTTGGACATGCCATATGACGGCCAGCTACTATTTGGCCCCAAAATTGATGAGGCGTTACAAAGTATAAAAAAGGATACGGATACCACAAGGGCCTTAGTAACACTTCAGTATAAAAGTCAGTCCTTTCGAGGAAATAGAGGAAGAGGACAATATTCCTACAAAGGAGGTTTCCAGTACAGATCCTCTTATTCGTCCAACCAGAGTAGGCCGCAGTATCAACAACGTCAGCAACAACAAGGCCAACAGTTCTCGTACGGAAAGTCGTCCTTTCGAGGCAGAGGGCAGAGAAGAAGCCAGTCCATACCTCGTATCCCTTATTAAAAATTGGTGGAAAAATTACCCATTTTCTATAGAATTGGAAAAAGATGACTACGGACCGGTGGGTCCTTCAATTAATACAATTCGGCCACTCTATGGAACTCATGAACATCCCTCCACGAACCCCGCCTCGCCCAATGCATCACAAAAACCTATGACTGCTTCTGCAAGAAATCTCTCTGTTATGTTGCAGAAAGGAGCGATAGAGAGAGTTCCACCATCCCAAAGAGGGAAAGGATTTTATTCCTGTTACTTTTTAATCCAAAGAAGGAAAAGAAATGGAGACCAATCCTAGATCTCAGGGCTCTCAACAAGTTTCTTTAGCATGGTGACGATCCTGGAAGTTCTACATCTTTTGGAGGAGGGGGATTTTATGGCTTCATTGGACTTGCAAGACGCTTACTTCCATATACCATTTCACAAAAATCACAAAAAACTACTTGAGATTCGCAGTAGCGGGCAGGCATTTCCAATTCTGTGTCCTGCCCTTTGGACGCAAGTCTGCGCCCCGCATCTTCACCAAATGTCTCTCCCCAGTGGCGGCATATCTCAGGCAATGCCGTCATCAAGTCTTTCCCTATCTGGACGGCTGGCTAATCAAGGCACCATCCTTCGAAGACGCGTCCAGATCTTCCAACGCCTGTCTGAATCTCTTCAATTACCTGGGTCTCGCGACCAATCAGGAAAAATCAATCCTGCGACCATCTCAAACTATCAACTTTTTGGGAGCAACCTTGAACACGACCTCCGCAAGAGCGTTCCCCTCTCAGGAGAGGCAAAACAAGCTTCTCGTGCTAGCTTCTACAGTAGCCTCAAAAAGAGTGTTGAAGGTCCAACTCTTCAAATCCCTTTTAGGGATGATGTCCTCGTGCATCCTTTTGATCCCTCACTATCGCCTACGGATGTGTCCTCTGCAGGAGGCACTCTCGAAGCAGTGGATCCAGGGCACGGGGTCATTCGACGACCACATAAGAGCATAAGAGTGACTTCTCAGATGGTCAAGGCCCTGAGATGGTGGATGTCTTCACTGAACCTGTCCCAAGGTTTGACATTCTTACTTCCAGAGGCTCCTCATGTTATAACAACGGACGCTTCCAAGGAAGGTTGGGGAGCCTTCCTGCAGGAACTGCAAATAAGCGGAAAGAGGTCAATTACAGAGAGAGAGCTCCACATAAATCTGCTAGAGTTGAGAGCGGTATTCTTGGCTCTACAGTCGTTCCTACCAAGAATCAAAAACTCCCTAGTGCTTGTCAGGACAGACAACACCACGACAATGCACAATCTCAACAAGCAGGGAGGGACGCGCTCGTTGACACTCTCGCGCGAGTCGCAAAAAATCTGGAACTGGTTGATAATGAACAATGTAGCCCTAAAGGCGGAATATGTCCCAGGGATGGACAATGTACTCGGCGACTCGTTAAGAAGACAAAAATCATCGTCTCACGAGTGGGAGTTAGACCAGAAGATTCTCAACCAAATCTTCTTGACATGGGGCACACCACAGATAGATCTCTTCGCTACGAGGATCAACGCCAAATGCCCACACTTTGCAAGTTGGCATCCCCAATCAGGGTCTCTAGGGAATGCATTTTCCATCGCATGGCCCAACGTCTTTGCGTACGCCATTCCGCCATTCCCGATGCTTCCCAGAGTCCTCAGGAGGATGAAGGTGGAGCCATATACTCTCACTTTAATAGCCCCAACTTGGCCAAGACAGCATTGGTTCACAGAGCTACTCCGTCTATCCCATGAACCGCCAGTCCATCTGAAGCAGAGTCCATCTCTACTCACTATACACAGCCAGCAAATTCAACACCCGGATCTGAAGTCTCTCAGGTTAGCCGCCTGGCTCCTGAGTTCCGAGAGTTTCGGGATTGAAACATTCAGCAGGATTGTAGACATCCTAGCCAAGGCACCAGCAGATAGCACCACCAAGACGTACTCCTTGAAATGGAAGGTTTTTTGTTTGGTGTGTAGATCATGGAATACATCCCTTCTCTTCTTCGCCGGAACAAATCCTACCTTACCTGTTACATCTGGCGAAGGCAGGCCTAGCCCACTCTTCAATTAAAGTACACTTGGCTGTGATATCCCGTTATAAAAGAACTGCAGCGGAACCTTCCCTTTGGTCAAGCAGATTAATCAAACAATTCTTGAAGGGACTATACAGATCTTTCCCTCCAGTGGGGATGTTACCACCTACATGGCATCTGAATGTAGTCCTTAATCAACTCATGAAGCATCCATTCGAGCCGGTGCACAGAGCTTACTTGAAATATATCTCTTGGAAAACAGCGCTACTTCTTGCGCTCACCTCCGCAAGGAGAGTAAGTGAGCTGCAGGCACTTTCAACTCAGGATCCCTTTATGCAATTTAAAAATGACAGTGATCCTTCGAACCAATCCGAAGTTCATTCCAAAGGTTCCGTCGGATTTCCACCTTAATGAGCCTGTGGTTTTGCGTTACTTTTTCCCAAATCCCAGTACAGCAGCGGAGAGGGCAGTTCATTTTCTGGATCTCAAGCGATGCTTGAAATTTTACATCAACAAGACAATAGAGTTTAGGAAATCAAATCAGCTTTTTGTGACCTACAGCAGACCTATGAAGGGTCTCCCACTTACAAAACCGAGCATCAACGCTGGATTTCGGCAGCCATATCCGTCTGTCGTGAGCAGGCAGGACTGCCTCTACGCTCTAAGGTGCGAGCCCACTCCACGAGGGCTTTATGCACTTCTATGGCACTCTTTGCAGGGGTGCCAGTGATTGACATCTGCAGGGCGGCAACATGGAGGTCGCCCCATACCTTCAGTAGGTATTATTGCCTGGACACAGAGCTGATAAGGATGCAGCAGTGGGACAAGCAGTACTACACCATCTGTTTCATTGAGGTGAGCCTTCTTTCATCCCTCCATCCTTCTGTTATATGCAGATTTCTTTGCTGATGGTATTGTTTGCATCTATGGGCGATTACTAGTTGCAGGATATGTTATCTAATAACTTGCATAAACTGTACTATACGAAATGTGCTTTCTGTATTGCTTGCAACTCTGATTTAGGCTTGTGAATCTATGAAAGACACTTATAATACTGGATTAGAAATGCGTTACTTACCTGTAACTGCAGTTATCCAGTATTGGTGTCTTTAATAAATTCACATGCAACCCTCCCGCCTCCCCTGGAAGGATTCATCTATTCTTTCAGTAACACGCCTACTTAACTTAGTGTGTCCGAAAATCTGAGGGACTGAGGCTCCTGCCAGAAAGGTTCTAGAGGGAGGTGACAGCTGATTGGCTCTTTTCTAGAGTTTGGTCCTTTTTACAAAAGGACATGGGTATGTTACTAAGGTGAGGCCTTATGGCCTACTATTCTCTATATGTCTATGGGACATTACTTATTTATGTACCGGGGACTCCCATCTCGACGACTGGGAATGATTCAGGCATGGGAATCTATGAAAGACACCAATGCTGGATAACTGCAATTACAGGTAAGTAACGCATGTCTTCCCCACTCCTCTGGGGATCCTCCTACGTACCGGGGCTGGTCGCTTCCCCCTGGAGTTGGGGATGGGCAGCTCAGTCTGCAACAGTCACCAACAGAGGAATTACTTTTACCTCCGCTGCGCCCTACTGAGGCACGTAGTGATAGATTCCTTACCTTAGAATTACCACCAGGCGTTCAACTGGATCCAGAACGTTTTAGTCAGCAGTACACCTGTGCGTCAGTAGGCGTCGTTTTACTTCTCCACGTGCGTCGTTGGCTCCGGGATAACGTTGCCGGAGCTACCTAGACGCGCCCACGCGCGCTGACGTCTGTTCTTTCTTTTTCCGCACCAGCAAGCGCAGATCTGGGAAGAGCAAGTACCCCCGGTCATTTTTTGTCCGATTTTTTTTTTTTTTTATTTTTTTTTATTTTCCAAGGCCTTTTGTCTCTATTCTTCGAGTTGATTGACTCCTGGTGTCGTAGGGATGCCCGGCTTCAAGGATCTTTTGTTGCAGCAGCAGGGGGCGGTCCTCCACCCGAACCTGTCCAGCCTCCACCTCCTTGTGTGGAGATTGAGCGGCGGCAGTTGACATCCTTTGACCTGCCTCCCAAAGTTTGTGATATAATCTTGGCAGCCACGCGTCCCTCCACTAAGACTGTATACGCCTGCAGGTGGAATAATTTTGTGGCATGGTGCACAGCAAAGGCTGTGGATCCCCTTTCTGCCCCTCTTTCTGAGGTCCTTCTATGTCTCCTTTCTTTGGCCCAGCAGGGCTCTGCTCTGGGCACTATCAAGGGCTATCTCTCAGACATTTCAGCCTTTTTACAGCTTCCAGATCAGCCTTTCTTTTTCCAGTCCCGAATTGTAAATAGATTCTTAAAAGGCATTACTCAACTTTTGCCTTCTGTTCCTTTCATAATGCCTCAGTGGGACTTGAACCTGGCTCTGACCTATCTGATATGTGCTCCCTTTGAGCCGCTTCACAACTGTCCTCTTCGTCTTCTCACTTTAAAGCCTGCTTTCCTGGTTGCCATCACCTCTGCCAGAAGAGTGAGTGAGCTCCAGGCTCTTTCTTCTAAACCTCCTTTTCTCTCTCTCTCTCTCCATCCGGACAAAGTTGTTCTAAGGACTCAGCTAACTTTTCTGCCAAAGGATGTCACTGCCTTTCACATTGGGCAGACCATCACTTTGCCTACCTTCTTTTCGCCTCTGCATCCCACAAAAGAGGAAGAGAAGCTCCACAGTCTGGACCCAAAACATGCGCTAACCGCACACAACAGTTCAGGGTGGATGACCAGCTCTTTGTTGGCTGCGTGGGTGCCAGAAAAAGGTTGGGCCGTGCACAAGCGGACTATCTCTCGGTGAGCTGTTCTGTGCACTAAGGCTTGTTATTATTTGGCTAAAAAGGAGCCTCGGGTGGGACTGTGTGCCCGTTCTAGCACGGCGACGGCAACCACTACTGCTTTGGAACGAAGAGTTCCCTTGCAAGACATCTGTCAGGCAGCTACGTGGGCCTCGCTGCACACATTTATAAAGCATTACTGCCTGGACAGCCAAGTCCAGAGAAACCACTTTTTTGGCCGTTCTGTTCTCCAGGACTTTATGGTGTGATTTTAGTTCACAGACCTACCACCGGGTTTGGTAATGCTGGGGTATCTATTCAAAGGTAAGGAATCTATCACTACGTGTTTCTTTCAGATGCACAAGTTACCTTCGGAAATGATATATCTGTAAGAAACATTAGTAGTGATAGATTCCTTACTGCCCCACCCATCCTCCACCTTCTGCAAACTGATTTCTATGGTTAAGGTCATCCCTTTCAGGGCCCTAGTTTCATGGCACCAGTGGTCCGTTTCTTGCATAGCTCTGCGTTCCTGGAGCGGAAAGTCGTGTACAGAACTGACATCCACGCGCGTGGAAGTAGCTTGACGCCTGGGGTAATATTAAGGTAAGGAATCTATCACTACTAATGTTTCTTACAGATAAATCGTTACTGAAGGTAAGTCCTAATACAAGCCAACAATGACAATCTAGAAACCTTTGACGCTCTCTTGCAGTTTGTTTTTGTTCTAGAAAGTCTTTTGAAGTCACAGGATAGGTGACTCCTCCTTTGGATCATACTGGGCATGGGCATCGGCTCCATCCCCAGATTGTTTTTTTTCCGCCACCGGGCTCGGATGTGTTTCCAGTGCTTCGTGTGGGAACCGATATCCTTCGGCGCGCAATCCTCACCAGCTCCGACGGTATTGTTTCGAACGCGTTTCCAGTCGACGCTACTCTTCAACTCCGAAGTCTTCCATTCCGGTCGTCGACTAAGGGCTTCGGGCCTACCTAGGTCTCAACTTTCTGCTCATGGAAAGGACGCCATTTAAAAAGTGTTCTCTACATAGATCGAAGTTTCCCCACACAGACCTACATGAGGTGTGTAACCTTTGCCTCTCACCGGAGCACGAGGCCAAAGACTGTTCCGCTTGTGCTTCTTTCCGCTCCAAGACGACAATCCGGGACCGAAGAGCTAGGAGAACAATGGCTCGTTCATCAGCTCCGATTCCAGATGACATCTTCCAAGAGGGCGTCGACGTCCCAGAACAATAGCATAGCATGGCATCGACAGCAACTCAGAGGACGAAGATTCCGAAGTCGAGAACATCACTCCGGCACAAAGGGTCCTAAGTAAGACCGTCGACCCCGACCCTTCCTCAACACATTCAAAAAAGGCTTTGGTTACACCCTCGCCCTCGGGCTCGGATGGACACCGAGACACTGCTTCCAATGCCCCGCCTTTGAGCTCGGCTAAGAAGCCCACTAAGCCTTCCGGCGACTCGGACCCGAGTCTTCCTGCCCACGGTGCCGGCGCACATCTACCAGCCCCGAAAAAGACACCATCGTCTGCCTCCTTGTCTGCATCGAAACAATCGTCGCAGAAGCAGAGTGTTAGCTCCTCTGCACCAAAACCACACTCTGACCCAAGCAAACCCGCTTCGGAGTCGAAAAAATCATAGGATCCGAAAAAAAAACCACATCAGAGCCAAAAACATCAGAACCGAAAAAAGCTTCAAAGCAAAAAGCTCACAGCTCGGTGCCAAGAAAGCTCTCCGCACCAAAGGATCTGCCTCCCGCAGAGGATTTATTTCATCCAGACCCTGCACAAAAGACTGTTTAAGGATCCAACCACTAGTCGACTAACTCTTAGCTCAAAAAAACTACCACTGGACACACCTACACTTGCTCCTCATCCAAAGAAGGACATTACTACCTCTCCTCTAAGGATTCCTTTTCCTTCTCCTCCTCCACATATACCATCACCGCCTCCTCCCCTACCACAGCACTCCCCTACACCTTCTCCCATACCAGATGATAACAACAGGGATGATAGCTCTGATGACACAGGGGGTGGTGCAGATAGTGAGCCACCGATCAGTCTATTCCTCCGGGCTCACCTGACCCTTGGAATGATTATAATACCCCGGACGCCCCTAACGTCCCTCAAGACGACATATATCCCTCTAGGCCTTCCCCACCAGAAGACACTATGGGATTTAATCAGCTAGTACACTGGGCTGCACAATACCATGGGGTTGACCTACATACTGACCCTGTAGAAGAAGACTTCCTAATGGATACCTTTGATAAAGCACAAAGGTCCTCGTTAATTTTACCCATGCTTAAGGGATTTATTAAGCATGCTCCAGAAGTCTTCAAAGACCCAGTTAGAACTTGGGTCATCAACCCACGAATAGAGAAAAAATATAAAGCTGCCCCTTCAAATCCAGCATATATTAAAGGCCCAGCACCATTATACTCTCTTGTGTTCTCTAATGCACGCAAAAGAGCAAATTCACAAACATCAGGTGAAGCTCCACCACCGGATAAAGAGTCTAAGCTCCTTGACCCATCCGGTAAAAGAACTGCGTCTCAGGCAGGGAACATGTGGCGTATTGCCAATACACAGGCATTATTGGCAAGATACAAAAGGGCACATTACGATGAATTAGAATCACTAATGCAGCACCTCCCTGATAAGTATAAAAACACGGCAAATGAGCGTATTCAAGAAGGGAAAAACATCACAAACACCTCTATTTGTTGTGCACTAGATGCAGCAGACACTGCCTCCAGAGTAATTAATACCAGTGTTCTGTTGCGTAGACACGCATGGCTACGCATTTCAGGGTTCAAACCTGAAGTCCAAAGTGCCATACTTAACCAGCCCTTTGATGAGCAACACTTATTCGGACCTAATGTAGATGAAAAAGGATACCGATAAAGCCAAATCTATGGGAGCCTTGCAGTTGCAGGCTCCCAGATGCTCATTTCGCCGCTCATCTTACAGGGGCGCCACCAGGGGATACTCTTCAGACACACCGTCTACTTCTTACAAGGCCCCACACAATCCACCTATAGTAGGGGCTTCCATTCCTTTTACAAAACTACTTCCTTGTCACTATAAATCTCAAGGATGCCAACTTCCACATTCCTATCCACACAGCCCACAAAAAATATTTCACATTTGTACTGGACTGTCAGCACTACCAATTTAAAGTACTCCCATTCGGAGTCACAACAGCACCAAGGGTGTTTACCAAATACCTAGCGGTAGTAGCAGCACACTTAAGACAGCATATTCACGTTTTCCCATATCTAGACGACTGGCTCATAAAAGCCAGCTCATACAGCCAGTGTGTACAACACACTCACGCCACAATTCAACTACTCCACGACTTTGGATTCACAGTAAATCACACCGTCACATCTTCAACCGTCCCATGTACAACAATATCCTGGTGCTACGATAAACACCAAATTAGCACTAGCCTATCCCTCTCCAGCCAGGATAACAAGTTTACAAACTCTCCTAACAAAATTCAAACCGCAACACTCTCTTCCAGCTCGAGTGTTCATGCATCTCATAGGAATTATGGCATCTTGCATATTCATAGTACCTCACTCAAGACTACAAATGCGTCCACTTCAAGAGTGCTTAACGCACCAATGGAACCAGGCTCACGGTCAATTAATAGACCTAGTGTTGGTAGACAGTTGGACTTGTCGCTCTCTGCAATGGTGGAGCACCAAAAACCTTTCAAAAGGCCGACCGTTTCTAGAGCCAGTTCCTCAAATATTCATAACAGCGGACCCAACGCTCTCCGGCTGGGGAGCTCACCTACTGCATCACACCATGCAAGGCAGGTGGACAACACAACAAAAGTCACACCACATCAACCATCTGGAGTTACTATCTGTATTCCTAGCCCTAAAAGCATTCCAAAAGGAAGTATTCGGCAAAGCGGTCTTATTCCGGGCCCAACACTACATGGCCATCAATGCACAGTGTGTAATCTGCAGCTCATATGCCTCGAACGGAATATGCTACTTACCAGTATGCATCTGCTCTTTGCATGTAGAGCTGCAGAGTTACAGACGCCCCCCCGGCTACTTTTACCTGTTCCAGTATGATCTTAATTAGATAAAAATTACATGAACATCATTACTTTTCTTGTAAAACTCCATCACTTCCCTAATGGTGAAAACAATCTGGGGATGGAGCCGATGCCCATGCGCAGTATGATCCAAAGGAGGAGTCACCTTTCCTGTGACTTCCAAAGACTTTCTAGAACAAAAACAAACTGCAAGCATCCGGACCCAACACTAGGTGGCGATCTATGCACAGTGTGTAACTCTGCAGCTCTACATGCCAAGAACAGATGCATACTGGTAAGTAGAATTTTCCTTCCATGACGGAAATAGACTCCTTCAACTAAAACACCTTTGCGTGCCTAAACGCCAACATCAACACTAGCAACAACAAAACACTTATCTGCCACCTTATTTCCCAAACCCCAGGCAACAACACCACATTCACTGAAAACCTGCCCGACCTGGTTGTCCATCGCTCTATCTGAGACACGAACAACCTTATTCTGGGCGACCTCAATCTACACTGGAATGAAGAAAACAACCTGCTAATTTGGAACCTGAAGGAGCTGCTTCACAACAACAACCTTACCCAACGCTTCTTAGAGGAAACCCACAATAAAGGAGCAATCCTAGATGCCATTATCGCCCAGCACGACACTGTCACGATAGACAGCACCCTGCCCGTGGACTGGTCCGACCACCACTTTTCCACCTCACTCAGCCAATCACACTTAAACCCCCCCACCCAAGACCCTCTGAAATGGACCAGAAACTTCACTCAGATTAACATGACTGACCTCCTCGGATGATCTATCCACAACAGAACTCACCTCCCACTACAACACAAACATGACATCCATTCTTGATCAAGTAGCCCCCTTGAAACAAAAAAAAAAACAGGAACATCCCATCCAGATCTTGGTTCAACACTGACATTAACAACGAAAGAAGGCAACTAGCTACAGAAAGATTATCGAGGAGCAACCCCTTCTCAAGCCTACTCGAACAACTCAAAGCAGCCAAAAGGAACTACAAAAACCACATAATCAGCGAAAAATCCACCACCTTCTGCGTTGCCCTGGACAAGGCAAAGAACAGGCCCAACGAACTGTTCAAAATCATCACGGAACAAACCTCCAAACCCCGTAATCCTCCCTACAGGCCTCCAAGGACTTGTGTGAAAACTTTGCCAACTTCTTCATAGGAAAAATCACCAAGATTCAGCTCTCACTGGACATCGTCAATTCAGTCTGCAACAGCCTGCCCCCAGTGACAGTAGATAGCACACCCAAGCACCCGACAAAAACCTTGAAGTCCTTCAACCCCATCCTGGAAACCGAGATCCTCAAACTGATCTCCACCTCCAAACCAGC
This sequence comes from Lissotriton vulgaris, assembly GCF_964263255.1. NCBI lineage: Eukaryota > Metazoa > Chordata > Amphibia > Caudata > Salamandridae > Lissotriton > Lissotriton vulgaris. Next base: position 1,031,285,340 of record NC_141695.1, read on the forward strand.
CTCTCACGTCCTTGACCCGTTACCCACCGAACTAACCAAAAAACTAACTCTCCATAGCCCCGTTCTGGTGCAACATCATACACAGCTCCCTGAGAACCGGCATCATACCTGAATGCGTTAAAGTTGGCCAAGTCACGCCACTACTGAAAAAAACAGGCCTTCACTCCAAGAACTGAATAACTACAGACCCGTCTCCAATCTCCCCTCCTATCAAAAATCCTTGAAAAAAGCGTCCTCCAACAACTGACTCAGCACATGAATAGCATCAACCTTCTTGAAACCCCCCCCCCCCCCCCCCCCCCCCCCCCCACCAATCAGGTTTCAGAAAAGACTATAGCACTGAGACCGCGATCCTTAACATCACAGACGACATCCACAAATCCCTCGATACCAACCAATGTTGCCTCCTCATTCTCCTAGAACTATTGGCAGCATTTGACACGGTTGATCACCAACATCTCATCAAGGCTTTACAAGAAAGGGTGGGAGCTGATGAGGTGGTCCTCCCCTGGTTCTCCTCCTTCTTTCACAGCTGCTCACAAAGGATAAAAAATAAACTTTTTGTCCAACCTACACCCCGTCAACAGAGGCATCCCCAGGGTTCAGTACTCACCCCAACTGTTCAACATATACATGGAACCCCTCACCACCCTACTCAAAAATGCTAACATCCCTTTCCTCCTCTATGCAGATGACACCCAGTTAAATCTAGAAACGTCGTCCATTGATGACATTCACAGACTAAATGTCACTCTAAAAGAAATCCAACATTGGCTGTCGCTTAACCACTTAAAACTCAACCAGTCAAAAACGAAATAGTCCTCATAACCAACAAAGAAGAGAACCCTCACATCTCAATATGGCTAAAAGCTTTGGATGCTCTTAACGGCAATCACACTCTGACCCACTCCGTTAAATCATTAGGAATCACCCTAGACTCAAAACTCGACATGGCCAAACACATCAAGAACTCCGCAAAGAGTGCCTTTGTCAACCTGAAGCTACTTAACAAAATAAAACCATTCATCCCAACCAACGACCTCAAATAAGCCACCCAATCACTGGTGCTATACAGACATCACTATGGGAATGCCACCCTCACTGGTACAACTAAATCTCACCCAGCTCCCCTCAAAACTACTCTCAACGCAGCAGCTAGAATGGTCACTGGAATCAGGACATACAACCACATCTCCCCAGCACTCAGAGAACTAAAATGGCTCCCAATCGAAATGCGTGCTAGTTTCAAAACTGCCTGCCTCACACACAAAGCCCTGCACACAGGAAAACCTGAGTATTTGGCTACTAAACTCAAAAGGGCTGGTCAGACAAGGAACCTCAAGAGCTCCAGCACCCTACTACTCATCCCTATGAAAACACTCATACAAAAAACTGCGGCACAGTCCTTCGCCGGAAACGCGCCCAAAACCTGGAACGCCATCAGGACTATCTCGTCCTTCACAAAATTAAAAAAACACCTAAAAGTCCTTTTCCTCAACCGCTCTCTCCCGAATGGAGAGCCGCCATCTAAACGCAAATCCCTGCTCGTGGTCTCTCCCAGACATTGTAGCTCAAAGACTTACCTCCTCTAACTGCTCCCCCCTAAGTGGTTCAACTTCAAGACAACATGCACTCTGAGGTTATCTCAGGACTCACGTACTACCTCAATGCTGCTCAGCACTCTTGGACTTCTGAACCTATATGTAGGATACTGTTTTATTGTATGAATCCTGCTTAAAAAACTGTTGTGAAGCGCTCTGATACCCTCGGGTCAGGCTAGCGCTATATAAAACTCCTTAATAAAATAAATAACAAAATAAGTAATTTGTGCATTAAGTCGACAGGAAGAGGTCTTTCATCCTACAAGGTGGATACCAGCAATATCGGTATCCCTCTACACAATCTCTTGCCAGCCATTTCAACCACAGTTCGCCCAGCGTCAACCACAATCTGTAACCTATTCTAGATCTACCTCTAGAGGGAGAGTAGGGAGGCAGGGAAAGGATTTCTCACGTCACCAAAGAGAAGTTCGAGCATCCGGCTATCTCTTTTCTGAATCATCCACAGATTTCCTGGGGGGGGTGGGCAAATTACTCCACAATTTCATCAGTTGCAAAAAATAACAACGGACCAGTGGGTCCTCAACCTTATACAATTCAGCCGTACCCTGGAGTTTCTTCATATTCCCCCTTCCACTCCACCAGGTCGCAGGAAGTAAAACACCTACATCTCCTGCGTTTGGAAATTCTTGCAATCCTCCAAAAGAGAGCAATAGGACCAGTCCCAGGGTCCCAGACAAGGAAGGGATTCTTCTATTCTGGCTTCTTTTTGGTACAGAAAAATTTTATACAATGGCGTCCGATCCTGGATTTGAGGACTTTCATTACCTACCTAAATAAACAGTCCTTCCGTATGATCACTTTACAGGACATTTAGTTACTTCTAAACTATGGGAATTACATGACCACCCTAGACTTACAAGATGCATATTTTTATGTCCCCGTCCATCCCTCCCACAGACCGTACCTTTTATTTGCCAATGCCAGAAGCTATTATTATTTCAAGGTGTTACCTTTTGGCCTGAAATCGGCTCCAAGAATATTCACCAAATGTTTGGCTTCATTGGCAGCGTTTCTAAGGAAACGACAATATTGTGTCAGCAGCTCAGTCTTCCACGGAGGAATGTACCTTAATGTTCGCTAAGCTGGGCCTTACCCTAAATGAGGAGAAATCAGCCTTCCACCCTTCCACAAACATCACATTTTTGGAGCAATACTGGACACCATACTGAATAAGGCATTTCCTTCTTTCGAAAGACAAGCGCAGTTCATATTCTCTGACTCACATTCACTAGAAAAAGTCACTTTCAGTTTGCCGCTACAAATCTCTCCTGGGAACAATGTCATCTTGCATCCCACTTATTCCTTACTACCGATTACGAATGCATCCTTTACAGACAGAGCTGGAATTGCAATGGCGTCAGGAAGTAGGTTCTTTTGAGGGAGTAGTTACCATCACGCCAGGTATGGTCCACACCATCTCTTAGTGGACCCGGCGACAAAATATTTCAATCGGTCTCTTTTCTTGCCACGCCAGCTCAACTCCTAATCACCCCCGATGCCTCCCTGGAAGGATTGGGAGCTTTTCTGCAAGACCTCCAGGTCAGTGGCTGTTGCCAACACCTGCATTTTCCTATACGCTTACTGGAGCCCAGGGAAGTGCGATAGGCATTGCAAGCATTCTTGCCCAAGATAAACAACTCTGCGGTGTTTGTCAGAACTGACAACACCACTGCAATGCATTATGTCAACAAGCAGGGCGTCGCCAGATTTCAGCTCCTCTCTCAGGACGCTCAGTGCATCTGGAAGTGGGTGATTCAGAACGGAATCTCTCTAAAGGCGGGACATATTCCGGGCGATGAAATACAACAGCAGACACACTAAGCAGGCTCAAGTTGTCTTGCCACGAGTGGGAACGCCATCAGGAGACGCTTGATAGCATATTTCTCCAAAGGGGCCGGCCAAAATGTGGATCGGTTTGTGACATTGCAGAACCAGAAATGCCAGTAATTCTCAAGTTGGCATCACCATCCAGGATCCTGGGGAAATGTGTTTTTTACGACATGGTCAGGCATCTTTGCCTACGCTTTTGTCGATTCCCCTCCTGCCAAGACTGCACATTAAGATCAGGGCAGAATCCTGTGGGATGATCCTAATAGCCCCGTCATGGCCACGCCAACATTGGTTCACAGAAGTTCTCCTACTTTCGTAGAGGCAACCGATTCTCCTGTGTCCCATTCCATCTCTTCTGACAATGTCCCAGAGACAAGTGTTGCATCCAGATCCCAAATCGCTTTGATTAGCTGCATGATTCCTGAACACGGTGAATTTGAGCATCTAAATCACCTGTCTGAGTGTAAGTATATTCTTTCCAATGCCCGGGCACAAAGCACTAATAAAACCTACTGAATGAAATAGAAGAGATTCTGTTTAATGTCGGGAATCCAGTGTGCTTCCTTTATTGTCCTCAGCCAGTGACCTCCTTCTTTACATCCTGTTATTGAAATCCGGATTAGCACACGCCTCGATTAAAGTCACTCTAGCTGCAATATATCCATTTGGGAGGACATCTTCAGGACCATCATTATGAAATGAAATTAAATGAAATGAAAATAAATTTATAAAGCGCTACAGTTGCCCTCAGGAGTCCAGGCGCTGTGACTAAACAAAAATGCCCTCAGATGAACAGGAAGTTTCTAGTTACTGAAACAAAAAGGTTTTAAGCTTTTTCCGGAGTTGCCTCTCATATGCAGAGGGAGGGTGTTCCACAATCTTGACACATTATAAGAGAAGGAACTTCCTCCTGCTCTGGCTCTAAAGATTCTAGGAGTCTTGGCCAGTGATGCAGACGAGGATCGAAGCACCTTGTTGGGCAGGTAAGGGGAAATCAAGGAACAGTTGATTTCTGGACCCATTTTCCAGAGAGCCTGGTGAGCAATGCACAGAGCTTTAAACTTAACTCTGTCCCTGACAGGCAACCAGTGCAGCGTTCTTAGGCCAGCTTTTATTGAAGTTCTTCGTGGGACTCCAAGTAGCACACGAGCAGCACAGTTTTGAGTGCGCTGAAGTTTTTGCAAGGTATAGTCCGGTGCTCCAAGATAAAGGGCATTATTGAAGTCCAGGCGGGATTGGACGAGGCCCTGTATAATTATCTGCCTGGCCTCAAATGGAAGAAGGGGAAGAATTTTTTTGATCACCCTAAGGAGGCCAAAGCAGGTGGCCGCCACCTTGGTGGCCAGTGTATTGAAGCTCAGCGACTTATCTAGCCATACCCCCAGACTTTTGATGTTATCTCTGGGGGCAGGGGCCCCCATGCTCGCGGGCCATAGCAGCTCCAAAGTAGAGGGGGCCGCCGGGCCCAGGAGCATGAGCTAGGTCTTGTCGTCGTTGAGCTTCAGACATGAGCTCATCATCCAACTCCTCACCTCCTCCAGGCACGCCGCTAGATTGGGCGGCGATTGGAGGCCACTCTTCTGCACAAGGGAGACAACCAGCTGGGTGTCGTCCGCATAGGAAATGATGTTAATACCATGCGGACGAACAATCCCAGCCAGCGGCCTCCTATATGCATTGAAGAGCGTAGGGCTCAAGGATGAACCCTGAGGGACTCCACACCCCAAAGGCCTGCTCGATGTCACGGATGTGCCGTCAAAGACCTGGAAGGTTCTATCCGATAGAAAAGACACGAACCAGACCAGGGCTTCTCCGGACACTCCTAGGTCGGCGAGACGGTTCATCAGAATTTTATGATATACCGTGTCAAAAGCGGCACTCAGATCGAGGAGGATCACTGCCACTGACCCCCCCCCCCCCCCCATGTTTTGGGCGAAAGCCCGTCTGGGAAGTATCGAGGAGGTGGTTTTCTTCGGGGAACTTCGTCAGAATGGTATTAACGTGCTTCTCCAGGATCTTAGATGCCCATGGGAGCAGAGAAATCGGGCGGTAATTGCTAGGGTTTGCTGGGTCAAGGGCAGGTTTTTTTAGCAAGGCACGTATCATTGCATGCTTCCATGTCGCAGGTACCATCCCGCTCAAAATGGAGGAGTTCAACAATTCCATGAGAGTAGGGAGAATGGTTTTGCCAGCCAACCACAGCGAGCCCGGGGGAGCAGGGTCACACGGTAAGCCAGATTTTATTTGTTGTGCTAGAGACTCCAATTTTTCCAGATTCAACAACGGAAAGGACTCTAGCTTGCTATAACAGGGAGTTACCATATCCAAAGCTGAGTCAGAGCGTTGGGTGGGTGAATCAATGGCTGGATCAGGAAAGGAAAGATAAATTTTATTAACTTTTTGAAAAAAGAAATCAACCAGCTCATTGCATTTAGAAGGGGAACTACTATTGTCTATGGCGGGCGGAGGGGGTTTTATCAGGGAACTCACTATCCGATATATTTCTTTCGGCTTAGATTTAGCCATTGTTATTTTGTCATTATAGTAGGCTGCTTGTGAAGTTTTTATTGCCAGTTTATAGTTCCTGATAGCGTCCCTGTAAGTGGCTTTATCAGTAGGATTATAGGTCATACGCCATTTCCTCTCTAGTCTCTTGCAGGAGCGCTTTTTGTCCCTAAGGTCTTCTGTATACCACGGTGCTGATTTACTCTGCCTCATTGACCCAGATAGGTGTGAAGGGAGAACCAGATCAAGAGAGGCGGTGATCCAATAGTTGTATTTATTATTTTTTGCTGTTGGGTCATGGGAGAGTAGAGGTCTAGTGGTGCTAAGGGCCTTCGTCCAATTATCTACAGAGTTTGGACCAATTTCGGGTTTTCCGAGATGTAAAAAAGGATGGAGGGGGTTTGCTAGTGGTCCAGGTGAAGGCTATCAGGAAGTGATCCGACCATGGTAGGCTGCTAATAGTGCCCACTTTAAGTTGGTCACTATTACTAAAGATCGTGTCTAAGAGATGAGCTTTTTCATGCGTGGAAGAGGGAACTAATTGCTCTAGTTGGATGGCAGCTAAACTTGACATCATCTCTAGTGCCGTGGGGTCTAACAGGTTGTCAAAATGAACATTAAAATCTCCAAGTAAAGTGAAATTAGACGGAGAGACAACCAATTGGGATGCCACCGACAAAAGAGAGGTGTTAAATTGTCCGATAGATCCAGGAGGGCGATAGATAAGAATACCGGTGAAGCTGGTATTAAGGGAACACTAGATCGCAAAAGGGAAACTTTCGCAATCGTCAATCTCCTCCGTCAAACAGCGACAGACATAGCTCTCTTTATAAATGATTGCAAGGCCGCCGCCTCTGCCCTGCGGTCGATCAACCCGCGCTATCTGGTAACCCGGGATAATGGCCTGTGCCAGATCCGTCTGAGAGTCTTGATTTAACCAAGTCTCGGTCAGAAAGATCACATCCGGTGTATGTTCATCTAGGAGCAAGGAAATTTCTAAACGATGCTTCACTAGAGACCTGCAATTGAGCAGAAACATGGAGTAATCCTTTACCTCCGATCTGGCAATAGTAGTGGTGATTAGCTCTGATTTACAGTGCGTGCAGCGGCGAGGGATCTCCAGTGGATGTCTAGGATGGCCACATCTAGATGAAACCGGTGGGCGCAGCTGATGTAAAAGGCTCGAGCTGTATACCTGCCTGTTTCCCATAAAACGACCAGGGGACGTGGCCCCTGGGCCCGGACGGGCGCAGACGGGCTTGCCTTTGGCACGCCTTCGGCGCGCCAAAGGCGCGCCCGCTGCGCGGACGGACGTTCATGTCCCTATATCCGGTGTGAGGAGGGCGTGAAGCGGCCAGCAGCTGCAGCGCTACCCCTCCCTCACCCAAGATGGCCGAACCCCTTCTCCTCAAGCGCCAGGAAATGCAAATGCGCGCTGGGAATCTGGTTCGAGAGGGCAGTGTGACATGCAGGTAGTTATTAAGTCAACTAGCAAGCAGCAAAATACAATTTATAACACAGATTAAAAAAGTGTTTTAAAATAATGCTATCTGTTAAAAGCGAATTATTGTCCGCAATGATTATTAAACAATTCATGAGAGGCCTGTTCTTGGTCTTTCCACCTGTCAATCCTCCGCCACCTCTCTGGCATCTTAACGTAATACTGTTTCAACTCAAGAAACATCCTTTCAAACCTATACATGAAGCGGACCTTAAGTTCCTGTCATGGAAGGTTGCCCTACATCTAGCATTTATGTTGCCTAGTAGGGTCAGTGAAATCGAGTTATGGATAGATTCACCGGCAAAAAGAGCAGCAGACTTATAGATCGCTCTCGTAGGGGGGCACGCACTTGCAGGGGTTTTCCTGCCGACTGATTGCAGTATTGGATTGCACTCGAGATTCAACGTGCAGTCCCCCTTTTGAATAGAGGATAGCCCTTCCAGGGGGCATTGAAGGCTACAAGGAGCTGGGTTGATCTGCAAAAAGCTTTGGTTCTTTGCAGATAAATTTTAGAACAACGCTGAATATCCAGCGAATAAAGGGCTCTTTCCGCTGCAGTTGTTGTTTGTGGAAGGAAGATTTTGAGGATAAGAGGCTCATTCAAATGAAAGTCTGATGGAACTTTGGAGAGCAGTGCTGAGTAACCTTTTTCAGTGACTGTGAGCGCTCTCCTTCACCCCTCCTTCCTTTCTACTGTAACGCTATGCATATGTTATCTATATATATATATATATATATATATATATATATATATATATATATATATATATATATATATATATCCATCCTACTGGCAGTCGCCAGTAGGTAGTTATAGTTAGGATTATTTTCAATACAAAATCTCAACATTCTATTGTGAATAACTTTGGCGCCGGTTGAGGAATCTGCCTGAAAATTTCCTCAAATTTGCCTCGCGGCGCCCCGGTCCTTCCCTGAAAGTTTAGGGGGGATTTGTCAAGCGGGGGCCTAGATAAAAGGGGGGGTCACAAAACGTGTGCTCCCCATGTTAATTTCCATAGGGCGGTCGACCTCACTTTTAGCCCGAACGGCTGAATGGATTTCCACAAAACTTGGCAAAATTGTAGGGACAGGTAGCCCGATGTGCCTTTGCTATGTCTCAAGATATGTGCTCCAGTGGATTTTGAGTAATTTAGGTTAAAAAAAATATATATATCTATGGCGCGCCCCGGTGAGCGCACCGGGGAGTGCTGCGGGCGCGCTACGCGACTTGCGCGCAGAAAGCTGATTGGCTCTCGGGTGTCTGTAAACATTCCAAACAGTCCGGAGCGGCCGCCATCTTGTGTCTCGGTAGGATCGAGACACAAGAGGTGGCAAAAACAAAGGGGGAATTGACCATAAGGGGGCAGAGTAGACCCCCCCTGACCCCATAGGTTTGATGTGGGGGCCATAAAAGGGCCCCGCGGGAGAAAAATAATAAAATAAAAAAATTCAATTTTCGCGGGGGGAGCGCCCGGTACGCATACCGGGGAGTGTACCATGGGGGAAAAAGAATGACAGTTTTAAAAAAAAGTAGCTGTTTTAAAAAAAAAAATCTTTTTGTTGTTTTTTTAAATTTTTATTTAAGTACCTACATGTAGGTACCAATGCAGAGACTTACATTTAATGGACACTGTCTCCTCTGTAGATATCTTGCATGTTATAGAAGTTCTTGTGGTATATGGAATCCATACCATAGTCTGTCAGGAAAGCAGAAACAGATCCTTTAAGCACTCCCTGAGAAGTCCTAGGGGATCATGGGTAGTCTATCCTGCTCCCTTATGATGAAAAAGAGATGTAAAATACACAATGGAGATAATATAGTGGGAGAAAGGTAGTAACTAGGAGTAAACTTACTATGTAACACAAAAAAGTTGCACAGTATACTATAAGTCTCACTTTATAATATAATCATTTTGGTACTACTTCATGAATTACATATAAAAATGAATAATGTCTCAAACAATTTAAAATTATTAAATATAAATTTATTCTTCTGATTCTTTTTCAAAATTTAATAAAACTTCTAACATAATATTGTCCGGAATTTCCTCATAATTATTAGTCCATGATTCTATTTGTTCCAAACATTCTGTTAACTGTTGGTCCAAAGAGTCATCCATGAAATCAAATGTATCTTTTTGTTCTTCTGGATTTTCCACCTTTACTTCGAAAGAAATAACATTTGATTGTTTTTCTCCTTCCGTTTTCTTTCTGAAAATTGCATAAAAAATAACTATATCAGTAGAGTTAGGGTACTGTTGGGTTTAAGTTCAGACAGGTACTTCTGAGTTTTTAACAGTGAAGTAATTTTTGGGCAGTGTATGGTTTCAGGCAGGAAGTAGAACTATTAAAAAGTGCATGTGATGAAGCCTAAGTAAATTCATAATTATACCAGAAAATCCTAACTCAAACCATAATTATAACAGAGAAGTCTATCTCAATCTCTAACTCTTACAGAGGGACAGTATATAACTATCAGAAAACGTTTTCCCAAATTAACTTAAAGTGCACAACATAGTTCCCCTTCCAAATTAACAACTTACCTTTTTCAAAGTAGTTGAAGTTTTCAGTCAAAATTCTTTCAAAGTGTACCTCAGGTAGTATTAGTCAAAATGGCTGTTTCCCTCTCATTAGGTCGAGGTAATATCCGGTGTACCTCAGGTAGTATTAGTCAAAATGGCTGTTTCCCTCTAATTAGGTCGAGGTAATATCGGCAGACCGGAAGTCCGAGATTTATTGTCAGTAAGAGGGCTGCTTTATCCCTCCCTCTTTTTAGCTCTCCCTCCATTGGCTGGCTTCCTAAACGGAGGCCAGCCATTGGAGGAGAGAGCCGTCCCTCCGAATAGGCTCCGTCTTTTTTGGATTTGGGGGCGTACATTTTGCTGTTCTTTTGCCAGTGACGTCACCCGTCACTCAGAACAACAAAACACACTCCCCCGAATGCGAAAATTACCATGCTTTCTCCAAGGCATTTCTGCTTTGCCTCGGAGAAAGACGGTGGTGGTTTCCAGAGCTGATCTGCTCGTCCCCCCTCCCTCCGCCCGCAGCTCTCCTCTGTCCCGCTCCCTCCGCCCGCAGCTCTCCTCCGTCCCTCCCTCCCCACCCTCCCTCCGCCCACAGCTCTCCTCCGTCCCGCCCTCCCCCCCTCCCTCTGCCCGCAGCTCTCTTCTGTTCTGTCCACCTCCCCCCTCCCTCTGCCCGCAGCTCTCCTCCGTCCCGCTCCCCCCCCCTCCCTCCGCCCGCAGCTCTCCTCCGTCCCGAAACGTGAATAATGTCTGCTGATGGAGACATAAACAAGCATGGCTGCCTTAACTGGTAGTGCTTTAGATGGTTCGGGGGAGTTAAACGCTCGCTGCTGCTGGAGACGTAAACAAACATGGCTGCGTTATCTGTGCCAGCCTGCTCTCAAAGGAACAGAGCCGCAGTGTGAGCCACAGCTGCTGCTATTATCAAGGTATGGGGAGCGGTTGGTCGGTGAAACTGGTCACAATATGCTCCATCACATTCCGTCCCCACTTCTCAGCCTGCAGCACCGTCACGGTGGGTAGATGGGGCACGCCCTCTGCTATTACGCATTCTATGACAAACACATGTTATTATTTTTAGCCCTCACCAGAAATCTCGGCTGGTGCTGAAAAGGGACGTGAAAGCCACCTTGCTATCTGGAAAGCAGATTTCATCATGACCTTTCACGTGGCCGCCATGGTGAAAACATAATTTCACCACCTTAAATTACGGAGAGGTATTTTGCCATTCTGCCAAGGGAGAACCGAGTGGCAGTGCCAAGGGACGTGGCTCCTCGCCCACACATCAGAGTGCCCCAACGAAAGCTCTTGTCCGTCCCTTCCCTCAGACCCTCTCAGGCCCACTGTGCCCTCTGCACTCTTTGAGGGACGGGTCTGTGCCCTCACACTTCGTGCCCTGCGGGCTGGCCCGTCCTCACCACCCCGCAGGCCAATGGTCAGTGCTTGGGGGGCATCAGCGCAGCTGTGGCACTAGTCCCCTCAGCCCCAGCTCTCTGTCGGTGCAAACACCAGGGTTTGGTCCATTGTCACAATTACAATCTTTGTTGTGAAAAAAAGAGTTCCTTGGTAGAATGTGGGGCTTTAACCCTAGAACCTGGAACCTCGGGCCTAGGGAACCGGGTTCGAGTCTCGGCAGGGACGCTCAACATCATTTAATCTCCCTGTGCCTAACATAAAATGAACTAATATAAAAAAAAAGCTGGCTCTAATCAGTAAGGCTGAGCACTAATACCAATAGAACAAGAAGAAATGCCTAAACTGATACATTTGTCAAAACATTAATTTGGCTCAAACGGAAGAACAACTCCTTTCCACCGGAGCTTTGCTATTTAATAGCTATTTAATCATTTTGAATAGAAAAAATGCAATACAAAAATTCATGGCAAATTACATACATTGAGTCAAAAGTCAATTGAACACAACACAATAGAGAGATAATAATATAAACATATTTACACTAATCAGACATATCACAGTCATTCAATTTACATGCATTCACTCATACAAGGCGTGACACACCCTAAGGTCACGGATGTGCCAGTGTGAAAAAAAAATAGAAACAGTAGGATTGCTCTGTGAATCAAACAATTATTATAAACCAATATTGTTCAAGGAAAAAATATACTCAAGAATTATAATATCAGTAATAGTTTTCAACACAGTTTTAGTAGTACTATATACAGTATAACTCGAGTGAGGTGTCACTCAACACTTGAGTTCATATTAGAGCAATTCCTGAGACAAAGGCCTACGCGTTTCGAATCCCAACAGATCACACAAGGGATTCTCCTCAGGGCCAGCGATTTTCTGAAAAACAGAGAGATAAATTCTGCGTATCAGCCTATTCTGAGTTTTTAGAAGACAAATGAGTGTACACCACCAATGTTCTACACAGCTTACCTATCTGGTATGTGAGGCATATTTGAAGTGTTGCGTGACAGAGTTCTGTAAGGATAAAGAAAAGATAGAAAAAAGGGGGGATTTAGACTTGCTCTACCAGAGAGGGTAAAAGCGCACTTAATTAAAATAAAAAAGAGAGTTGCGATATACCTCTCAATGAAAATGGAAAATCCACGGCGGTATCTTCTATTTTTAATTCAAGGGCGGGGGGTCGGAGGTTCTCTTTACAGGCAAAGCGAAGTTAAACGAGGCGGCGAGCAGCTTGATTTATCGCTGAAAGCAAGAAATAAACGTTTCAGTTAGCATCTCAAAGGCTAAGGTGAAGGGGCTTCTACGCAGAATTTATCTCTGTTTTTCAGAAACTCGCTGGCCCTGAGGAGAATCCCTTGTGTTATCTGTTGGGATTCGAAACGCGTAGGCCTTTGTCTCAGGAATTGCTCTAATATGAACTCAAGTGTTGAGTGACACCTCACTCGAGTTATACTGTATATAGTACTACTAAAACTGTGTTGAAAACTATTACTGATATTATAATTCTTGAGTATATTTTTTCCTTGAACAATATTGGTTTATAATAATTGTTTGATTCACAGAGCAATCCTACCGTTGTTTCTATATTTTTTTCACACTGGCACATCCGTGACCTTAGGGTGTGTCACGCCTTGTATGAGTGAATGAATGTAAATTGAATGACTGTGATGTCTGATTAGTGTAAATATGTTTATATTATTATCTCTCTATTGTGTTGTGTTCAATTGACTTTTGACTCAATGTATGTAATTTGCCATGAATTTTTGTATTGCATTTTTTCTATTCAAAATGATTAAATAGCTATTAAATAGCAAAGCTCCGGTGGAAATGAGTTGTTCTTCCGTTTGAGCCAAATTAATGTTTTGACAAGTGTATCAGTTTAGGCATTTCTTCGTGTTATATTAACATAAAATGAAGGCGTCCCTTTGTAACGTAACTGCTTCTCGTGTAAAGCGCTCTGATACCTCCAGGTCTAGTTAGCGCTATATAAAACTCCACCCCAAAAAAACCCTCAGGAGACGGACCCGAACCACGGCGAATGTGACCGGAACCACGAAAAACTCTTAATGTATGTGCCAAATACTTGCTGGTTTCCCTACAGCTCCCCCTCCTTACATCCCCACCCCCCGAGGGCTGGTCCCACTAGATGGTGCACAAGAGAGTAGTGCTCACGTTTTCCATCCACCAGGGATCACGTGTATGGGCAACTTGTGCACATGTCTGAGCTCAAATATAGCGCCAAGACGTGGTTTCTGAGGCGAGGCTATGCCCTACCTAACTTGTTCCTTTGCTTGGAGTACACGCTGTAATCCGACTGGCACAGCGCCTCGAATCATTTATTTTCGCAGGGTGCTCTTTAGAAGGCCTCTTCTCTTAAAATAGTATAGCCAGGCTTGAAATAGATTTGCCAGGGCTCAACCACCAGCCTTCAGCGCCCCCCACCCCCCTGTCCTTGTGTGTCCAAAGCTCAGCCTTGGAAAGCTGTGAATCATGATGGGTGCTGAGAAGGGAGGGGGTGCCGAGGGTGGCACGGGTTCGGAGAGGCTGAGCTGGGAGCGTGGTCTCCAGGTGGGAGGCTCGGTTAACTTCAACCTTACATATGTGCACCCAGCGTCTCCTGCCTAGGGGGCCTGCCAGTGACGGTGGCGCATAGAAACGAACATATTTTATAGAGGCGCCCTAGTATTGCCTCTGCTATAGTGAAAGGGAAAAATGCAGGCCCCCCCCCCCCCCCCCCCATTTGTTTTCAAAATCTCCCTCTCTGCTAGTTAAAATGTTGGCATGTGCGGTGGCATTGCCCCTCACCCGCAGAGCTGCTCCAAGCTGCCAGGTTACTCAAAACCGTAAACTGCAGGTCCGTCCCTCACACCTCTTCATCCCGCACACTGCTTCTAAGCGCTGTGTCCCATGACGCGATAACGGCGCCTCAGAGGTCCCCACACTCCATAGAAAGACTTCTCACTCAGGCTCAAAAGCAAAGACATCCTTTCAACCTCAGACCCCACGCAGTGCAGCTAGCTATATACAGCGCCAGGATACACCCGTGGTGATGAGAGAGCTACTCAGTTACTGACTGATTGATTCGTTTATTGATATATAGATGTTGCAATACACTACATTAAAATATACGTTGCTGCTGTTACTGTTTCGATGGGCCGGATACAGCAAACATTTCTGAAATCGAGTTAGCCATACTGACAAGTCCCAATGTTTAAGCAGTATTAATGCAGTCTACACGCCGCTGATGGTCTGTGCAGAAGCATTCAGAATACCTGCATCAATTATTAAAATACATTTTTTTTCTCGTGACTTTGCTTTTACTTGTATGATAAATACAACTGTCTCTTTGGAGCTTGCTGTTTGGATTGTAAATCCATGTTAAAGGTTCACCGAACACTGATACAAAAGCAACATGTATATTTAGTTTTTTCTAGGAAGGCCTTTTTCAAGGTAGTGGGCGTCCCGAGTAATTTCTTTCTGCGAAGCAACTGTTTTTTCGTGATTTTCATTTTTTTCTTTCTGAAGTTAAAGCTTCTTGTTTTTTTTTTTTTTCGTACTCCATTTTCTAGCATACCCCAGCCGCAGCGTGATCATGAGTAGACATTATAGTTGCCTGCGAGTAGGCAGGCCGCAGGACTCTAGTGCCAAAGTTCTCCACTTCACCAGGCAACCCCAAGTTGCTCCTAAAGCACAGCTAGAACCTCTTCTTGCTGTGAAGCTGGCCCTGCCGGCTGACCGTGTATTACTGAGCTCACTGGCTGCAATCGTCCTCTCTACATTTTCTTAGATGGATGGGTCATTATGCTCTCAGCATCTTTTAAACCTCGGAGAATTGCCTTGTGCAACGAATATCATTGATCCTTATTTCACAACGGTGCCCTATTTATTTGAACCCAAACTGGTGTTGTGTCTGGAAAAGGTCATCTCTGATGTACTTTTATCCCTAAGTTGTAGAGTAGCGAGTGCATAGTAGGGAGTGCAGAGTAGGGAGTGCAGAGTAGGGAGTGCTGTTGAGTGCTGTTGAGTGCAGAGTGCTGTTGAGTGCAGAGTGCTGTTGAGTGCAGAGTGCTGTCGAGTGCAGAGTAGCGAGTGCAGAGTGCTGTCGAGTGCAGAGTAGCGAGTGCAGAGTGCTGTCGAGTGCAGAGTAGCGAGTGCAGAGTGCTGTCGAGTGCAGAGTAGCGAGTGCAGTGTGCTGTGTGCTGTGTGCTGTTGAGTGCAGAGTGCTGTGTGCTGGCAATGTAAATGATAATGCCATTTATTTATGATTTAAAGAAAAAAAAGGAAATGTCATGAGCAATGCCAATAGCTCTACCTTTAATGATGCCGAGACCTTTGCATTGTAAATGCTTGTTTTTCATATATATTCATGTACTTAACCAATCAAATGTCAGCACATAAAAGTACAAAATGTAAGTAACATTTTCATTGGTTGTAAATTCCAACACTTTCATATGTGTTTTTGTCATGTAATTTACCTCAGGATATTTAGACAGGGCTACAGCCTAAATGGCTCAATGGAATACCTCCAAATTTGGGAAAATGGTAGGGACTGCTATGTAGTAGGGCCTATTCTATATTTGGTGAAAGTGTCTCCTGTGGTTTTTATGTAAATTAATTTCCCACATTTTTCTAGGGAGCGCTTACCGGTGCGCGCTCCGGTACGCGCACCGGGAGCGCTACGGGAGTCCGCCATCTTGTGTTTCGGTACAATTGAGACACAAGATGGAGGACAAACAACGTTGGGAATGGGTAGAAGGGGACACGGTAGACAGCCCCTAACCCCTAGGGTTTCTGAGGGGGGCTTAGGAGGCCTATATAGACCTATATAGACCCTCTGTGTTCCTCCCTCAAGCTCTCTTTCTCTTAACACCACTCTCTCTGTCCCTTTTCTTCATGCTCACTCCTTCATAATTTTTTTACATTTTTTTTTTGGGTGCCCTACCGGGACGCGCCCCGGTATGCGCACCGGGGCGCGCCGGAATACTGCGCTTACTGGTGCGCTCACCGGTACTCGCACTGGGAGCGCTCCAGGGCAAAAAAAATAAATATATATGAATATACATAAAAAAAATTGTATTCCATAAATATACAATATAGGATTCATTATTTTAAAAAATATTACATTTCATAGCTATAGAAATTTGCTATTAAAAACCTTTGACATTCACTAAAAAAAACATAGGTTTCACACCAGTTATAGTTAGGAATTAGCATTTTAAAAACCTATGAAATTAACTGAAAAAACCATAGGTTTCACACCAGTTATAGTTAGGAATTAGCATTTAAAAAACCTATTAAATTCACTGAAAAAACCATAGGTTTCACACCAGTTATAGTTAGCTGGAAATTTTCTCTGCTCTGCTCTGGGAACTATTAAGGGCTACCTTTCTGCAATTTCGGCCTTTCTCAGGCTCCATCATCAGCCCTCTCTTTTCAAGTCCCCTGTTGTCAATAGATTTCTCAAAGGCATTACCCACCTTTTCCCTCCTATTCCGTTTGTGATGCCGCAGTGGGACTTGAATCTGGTTCTTACTTATTTGATGTGCGCTCCTATCTGAAAGAGACACGTTAGTGATAGATTCCTTACCTTAGAATATCTCCAGGCGTCAGACTGGATCCGTAAATTTTTGCCTAGCAATACCGCTGTGCGTCGGTAGGCGTCGTCTGCGGCTCCGCGTCCGTCGTCGGCGTCGTTAGCGCCGGAATGACGTCGTCGGAGTACTTAGACGCCGCCCATGCACGCTGACGTCAGTTCTTCTTTTTTCCGCGCCAGCTAGCGCAGATCCGGAGAAGCTCTACCCCTAGTCAAAAGTTTAGTCAAAAAATGATCTTTTTGATCATTCTTTTTCTTCGAGTCTTAGACTCTATCGGTGCCGGAAGGGATGCCCGGGTTCAAACCCTGCTCGAAGTGCGACCGACTGCTGTCGGTCACGGACCCCCATCGCCGGTGCCTGAAGTGCCTAGGCCTCGATCACGACAACCGCACCTGCTCCGACTGCCGGGCCCTGACGTCGAAGGCTAGCCGGGAGCGGTCCCGCAAGCGGTTCGAGCTCCGGCAGTCGGCCCCGCGCCACTCCAGGTCCCGGTCCCACGGGAGGTCGAGGGACAGGTCGCGAGGTCTGAGTCATTGCAGCTCCAGGAATGGACACCGGTCGTCAGGCTCCAAGACCTCAGGTGAGAGGCATGAGAGGTCAGAGAGACGTCATCGTTCCTCCGACCCACCCCGACGCTCTCACGATGCGGCCGGGGGCTCGGGCGACGCCGCCCACGCGGCTCCACGGGAGTCGCAAGCGTCGCCGCCTGCCCCACACCTTCGGGTCCCTGGGCACTGCGCGACCCCGGAGGAGATCGAGGGATACCTCATGGCCATGAGGTCCCTCCCTCCTCAGTCGGGTTCCGTGGCGCCTTCGGGCCCAACGGTCCCGACTGGAGGCCCTAGCGTGTCGGGTGCTTCGACCCGACGCCGCCGGTTGCTTCGGCCCCGGCGCCGCCGGCGACTTTGGTCCTGGCGCCGCAGGACCTCACTGGATCTGCTTCCGGATCCGGGTCGTCACCGGTCGACCTCACGACCTCATCGGTGCCGGCCTCACGGATGTTGCCCCCGGCGCCCGCTGTGGACGCCGTCCCCAATGTTCCCTACGGTCCGACTCCGCTGGGTGCCGCTTCAGACGGCCTTTGGAGATTTTTATTTCCATGAGGAGGCCCCGTCTACTAATACCGTTTTACAGGTAACGGGTGACGAGGAGGATTGGGAGGGGTCTGAGAACCCTCTGGCACTGGAGTGCCAGTCTCAATACGACTGGACATATGAGCTTGGGGAGGCCAGTGGTCTTGACACATCGCCAGACACTGGATTTGCCTCCCCTCCGACTGTGGCTTCGGAGGAGGGGTCTACATATAGTGTAGTGTTGACGAAGGCAGCCAAGGCTTTACACCTTGAGCTCCCCGTTGCGGCGGTGAGGACTAACCTCCTCACTGAGGTCCTCAAACCGCAGTCAAGCTCCAGCGAGCCTTTGCTGCCGTTCAATGAGGCCTTATTTGACGTTCTTGTGGGCACTTGGTTCAAACCCGCCTGTGGATAGGAACGTGGCCAGACGCTACCGCCTGGCCCCGGGCGACCCATGCTTTTTGTCCACCCATCCCACCCCCGAGAGCCTGGTCATCCAGGCCTCCAATTCCCAGACCGCATTCCCGTCGGCCCCGCCCGACCGAAAATCCAAGAGATACGAACAGTTCGGGAAGAAGGTGTTCTCGTCTGTAAGCTTAGGGCTGCGGTCTGTAAATACCGCCTGCCTCTTGGGCCGCTACACCCACACTCTGTGGGACACGGTTGCGGAGGTGCTGCCACAATGCCCGGAGGAGGTCCGGGCTAAACTCGCCCAAACCCTTGCGGAGGGCCGAGATGCAGCGCGTTATTCCATCCGGTGTGGGCTGGATACAACGGACTCATTGGACAGGGCAATGGCAACGACGGTGGCGGTTCGACGCCACGCCTGGTTGAGGTCCGCCAACTTCTCGGCCGATGTCCAGGCCACACTTCTGGACATGCCGTTCGATGGCCGTCGCCTATTCGTCGACAAGGCAGACCATGCGCTGGAACGTTTTAAGGACTCCAGGGCTACGGCCAAGTCCTTGGGCCTCGCGGCCCCACGCCAGCAAACGGGTGCCTTTCGCTCCTTTCGTGGCCACGGAAGGGGCGCCCCCACACGTGCTGCCAGCCACGCGCTGCAAAATGTTCAACAGCGCGGTGGCGGTCGGGGACAACGGCGCGGCCAGTCCAAACCTCCCTCCACAGCACCCGCCTCAAAACCTTCCTAGTCCGACTTTTCAGGCCCATGTGACGCCTGTGGGAGACAGGGTTCGCCATCACCTCTCCCACTGGCACCCTATCACGTCGGACAGGTGGGTGCTGCAGATCGTCCGAAGGGTCTACTCCCTCCCCTTCGAGGCGACCCCTCCATCCATGCCACCGCAACGCCACCGCGTGTCGGGGGATCACTTGCAACTTCTGCAAGAGGAAGTCACGGCCCTCTTGGCCAAGGGGGCCATCGAGCGCGTTCCTGGGCCAGAAGTAGGGTGTGGATGTTACTCCCACTACTTTCTGGTACCCAAGAAGGGCAAAGGGGGCCTACGCCCTATCTTGGACCTGCGGAACGTCAACGGATTCCTCCGGAAGGAGAAGTTCAAGATGCTGACTTTGGCTCAGGTCCTAGCTGCCCTGGACCCGGAAGACTGGCTGGTAGCGTTGGACTTGTAGGACGCTTATTTCCACATCCCCGTCCTGCCGGCCCACCGGCGTTACCTGCGGTTCACGGTAGGCCAAGAGCACTTTCAGTTTACCGTGTTCCCCTTCGGCCTTACCAGCACGCCACAGGTGTTCACGAAGGTGATGGCGGTGTCAGTCTTCCCCTACCTAGACGACTGGTTGTTGAAGGCGGGCTCGCCCCAGACAGTCGTCAACCACCTCCAGACTACGGCCGACCTTCTGCTTTTGCTGGGGTTCTCCATCAATGTGCCGAAGTCGCACCTGTGTACCTCTCAGAAGCTCCTCTTAATCGGAGCGGTTCTCGACGCAGCACAGTTTCGGGTTTACCCTCCCGAACAGCGGGTTCGGGATTCCCATCTTTCAGCCGTTATCCCGAGTCTCGGTCAGGTTGACGCTGCGGCTTCTGGGGCTGATGGCCTCCTGCATCCTTCTGGTGCATCACGCCAGTTGGCGGATGCGGGCTCTGCAGTGGGACCTGAAGTTTCAATGGGCCCAGCATCAGGGCAACCTGTCCGATCATGTCTTGATCTCGGAGGGCACTGCGAGAAAACTGCAGTGGTGGCTCACGGACCGCGACTGGGTCAGTGGCAGATCCCTCTCCCTACCCCACCCGGAGCACGTAGTTGTGACGGACGCATCCCTCCAGGGCTGGGAAGGCCACATGGGAGAGGCGGAGATCAGAGGCCTTTGGTCTCCGGTGGAGTCCCGGCTCCACATCAACCTTTTGGAGCTGCGGGCGATTCGTCTAGCACTGAAGGCATTCCTCCCCTCTGTCAGGGGAGTGTAGTGCAGGTGTTCATGGACAACACCACCGCCATGTGGTACTGCAATAAACAAGGCAGGGTGGGGTCGTGGACCCTATGCCAGGAGGCTCTGCGCCTCTGGCAGTGGCTGGAATATCAGGGCGTAACCCTGGTGGTTCAACACCTGGCAGGCTCTCTGAATGCCAGGGCGGACGAACTCAGCCGTCGGTGCATGATAGATCACGAATGGCGTCTGAACTCTGACGTGGCGAAAGGCCTCTTTCAGCAATGGGGAGAACCTTGGTTAGATCTATTCGCCACAGAAGAGAACGTGCAATGTCATCAGTTCTGCTCGTTGGAATTTCCAAGGTGGCACTCGCTCGGCGACGCTTTTCGTCGCGAGTGGAGTTGCCGTCTATTGTACGCCTTTCCGCCTATACCACTTCTGCCCAGAGTGCTGAAGAAGATCAGGAGCGACCGGGCCCAGGTTATCCTGGTGGCTCCGGACTGGGCACGCAGATACTGGTATACCAAGCTACTCAGCATGTCAGTCGATCCCCCGATTCGTCTGCCTCTTCGGGAGGACCTTCTGTCGCAGCAGCAGGGGACGGTCCTGCACCCGAACCTGTCCAGTCTCCACCTACAAGCTTGGTGATTGAGCGGTGGCAGTTGAGGCCATTTGACTTGCCTCCCGAAGTCTGTGATCATTCTGGCAGCCAGGCGTCCCTCCACAAAGTCGGTATACACCTGCAGGTGGAACAGATTTGTGGCATGGTACACAGCAAAGGCTGTGGACCCTCTCTCTGCACCCCTTTCTGAAGTTCTACACTTCCTTCTTTCCCTTGCCCAACAGGGCTCTGCTCTGGGCACTCTTAAGGGGTACGTTTCTGCTCTTTCCGCCTTCTTACGGCTACCTGATCAGCCTTCCTTATTCAAGTCCTCCATTGTAAATAGATTTCTGCAGGGCATCACACACATGTTCCCTCCTGTTCCCTTCGTGATACCCCAGTGGGACTTGAATCTTGTACTCACTTATCTAATGTGTGCTCCCTTTGAGCCACTCCGTAACTGTCCTCTCCGTCTTCTTCCCCTGAAGACTGTTTTCCTGGTTACCATCACCTCTGCCAGGAGAGTGAGTGAGCTCCAGGCTCTTTCTTCTACTCCACCTTTCCTCTCTGTTCATCCGGACAAGGTTGTGTTGCGGACAAGACCTTCCTTTCTGCCCAAGGTTGTCACGGCCTTCCACATCGGGCAGTCCATTACCTTGCCCACCTTCTTTCCGCCTCCGCATCCCTCGAAAGAGGAAGAGAGGCTCCACCGTCTGGACCCAAAACGTGCGCTCTTATTACCTAGATCGCATACGCCAGTTCCGGGTGGATGACCAACTCTTTGTTGGTTACTTGGGCACGAAGAAGGGTAAGGCGGTACACAAGAGGACCATTTCGCGGTGGATCATCTTGTGTATTCAGGCATGTGACTCCATGGCCAAAAAGGAGCCCCCTGCTGGATTGCGGGCTCATTCCACTCGAGACACGGCAACAACAACTGCCTTGAGCCGAGGAGTCCCCTTACCGGACATTTGCCAGGCAGCTACGTGGGCCTCGCTGCACACATTCGCAAGACACTACTGCCTGGACAGTCAAGTCAGGAGCGATGGCTTCTTTGGCCGTTCCGTCCTCCAGGACTTTCTGGTGTGATTATTGGTTCGCAGACCCACCACTGGGTCTGGTATTGCTGGGGTATCTATTCTAAGGTAAGGAATCCATCACTAACGTGTCTCTTTCAGATGCACAAGTTACTACTTGGGTAACGATATATCTGTAAGAGACATTAGTTAGTGATAGATTCCTTACCGACCCACCCACCCATCCTCCCCGTTCTGCGAACCGATATCTAGGGTTAAGGTCATCCCCTTTCAGGGCCCTAGTTTTATGGCACCAGTATTGGCTCTATCATGGCTCTGCATTTCTGGCTCGGAAAAGCTGTGTATCAGAACTGACATCAGCGCGCATGGGCGGCGTCTAAGTACTCCGACAACGTCATTCAGGCGCTAACGACGCCGACGACGGACGCGGAGCCGCAGACGACGCCTACCGACGCTCAGGGGTATTGCTACGCAAAAATTTCTGGATCCAGTCTGACGCCTGGGGATATTCTAAGGTAAGGAATCTATCACTAACTAATGTCTCTTACAGATATATCGTTACCCAAGTAGTAACTTGTGCTTTGAGCCGCTTCACAACTGTCCTCTTCGTTTATTGACTTTGAAGACTGCTTTCCTGGTTGCCATCACCTCTGCAAGGCATGTGAGTGAGCTCCAGACTTTCCTGTAAGCCTCCTTTTCTGTTGATTCATAAGGTTGTGCTTCACACTCGTCCTTCCTTCTTGCCAAATGTTGTTACTCCCTTCCACATTGGGCAAACTATCACCTTGCCTGCCTTATTTCTGCACCCTTCCAGAGAGGAAGAGAGGCTCCTTTGTCTGGACCCAAAATGTGCACTCATTTTACCTGAATCGCACGCAACAGTTCCGGGTGGATGACCAGCTCTTTGTTGCCTACTTAGGCACCAAGAAAGTCCGGGCTCTACACAAGAGGACTATCTCCTGCTGGGTCTTCTTGTGCATCAATACCTGTTATTCTCTGGCTAAAAAGGAACATCTGGTGGGGTTGCGCGCCCATTCTACTAGGGTGACAACAGCTACTACTCCATTGGGCCCTGGTGTCCCCCTGCAAGACATCTGTCAGGCAGCCACGTAGGCCTCACTGCCAACTTTTACTAAGCATTATTGCCTTGACTGTCCAGTCCGGAGAGACTGCTTCTTTGGCCGTTCTGTTCTCTGTGACTTTCTTTTGTGATCTTGGTTCACAGACCCCACAGGGTTTGGTATTGCTGGGGTATCTATTCTAAGGTAAGGAATCTATCACTAACGTGTCTCTTTCAGATGAGCAAGTTACTTACCTTCGGTAAGAAACATTAGTTAGTGATAGATTCCTTACCGCCTCACCCATCCTCCACGTTCTGCGAACTGATTTCTAGGGTTAAGCTCATCCCTTTCAGGGCCCTAGTTCCAATGCACCAATGGTCAGTATCTTTCATGGCTCTGCTTTCCTGGTACGTAAAGTCGTGTCCAGAACTGACACCCGCGCGCGTGGGCGCGTTTAAGTAGCTCCAGCGACGTCCTCTCGGTGACTACAACGCCACAATGTACGCGGAGCCACACAACCGCGCCTACCGAATCGCAGAAGTACTGCTGACGAAAACTTTCCGGATCCAGTCTAACACCTAGGGGTAATTCTAAGGTAAGGAATCTATCACTAACTGTTTCTTACAGATATATTGTTACCGAAGGTAAGTAACTTGTTGTTTAGATTGTAAGGAAGTTTTCTGAGTGCAATTAAGTATTTACCAATCCCCTCCTCCTATGCCCTATAGGCCTTCTCCACCTAGCCAAATTAAAGCCGACATTCAACAACAATTATACATCTGCTATCTCAACACGAGATCGTTAGTAAAACATCAACTGGATATTTTTCTCTTCCTAGCCGATCAAAAACCTGACATTCTCCTTCTCGAGACGTGGCTTAACGCGGACTCCTCACCTGACATTTTAGTAGCACTTCCTGAGAAATATTATATTTTACAGGTAGATCGAGCCCCAGGTAAAATGGGTGGCGGAGTTGCTGCCATCATAAATAAACATTTAGCATTTACCAAATTGATGTCACTCGACCTCCCAGCAGTCGACAATTTGATGATCAGGTTTGACTCTTGGTCAGGAACCTTTCTATGTATACTAATGTACAGACCCCCCCAAAGTATGCCCTCTTTCCTACTCTCTTTGTGTGATCAGTTGGCCATGTTGGTCACTGATTACACTAAGATTTTGATGGTCGGTGACTTCAATTATTGGTTGGATAATGGGTCTGGAGAGTCGGCAGCAAGCGAATTTGGGGATCTCCTTACAGGACTTAATTTTAGCCACCATATTGATGTTGCCACGCATATTAAAGGGCACACGCTGGATCAGATTTGGAGTTCCAATCTCAGCGTTTCACTGCCTACGATCTCGCCGTGTATATGGTCTGATCACTTTTTGATCCAATTCTATATCTCCATCCCTAAACCTTCCACTAATACTGAAATTTAAAAAGGCATGATTAGGAAGTGGGGCTCTTGGGACATTTCTGCCTTTCTTGAAAGTCTGCAGAATTCCGTCACTGTCAACAATGACGATCTCGATCAATCTGCAGCTGACATTTCTGAATGGCTTGTTAAAGCCAGCAACATACACCCCCCCCCCCCCAAAAAAAATGTCAAAACTTGTGCGTCATTCGACGCTCATAAATGGTTTTCTCCTGAACTCAGGGCTAAGAAACGTATTGTCCGTCAGAAGGAACACGAGTGGAGAAGGAATTATGATCCTTCTGTGAAAACCCAATACTTGGCTGCTCGCTCTACTTATATGAAGGCCATTCTCTTAGCTAAAGCAGAATTTTTTTCCAACATTATTGAAAACTCTCTCAATAGGTCGAAGGACATTTTCTCCATTGTTGATAAGCTCACCAATCCTGCAAGAACCCTGCCCAAACCTAAAGCCACACAAGAATTTTGTAATACCCTCAATAAATATTTTCTAGATAAAATTATGCTTATCAAGTCCAGTATCCCAGCTACCCTTTCCACTCCCCAGGATGCCACCCTGATTTCCAATACTTCCTCCCTTAATTCCTTCCCTCTGCTGGATGTCCCGTCCTTGCTTGCCCTGATAGCTTGGGTCAAGTCAGGCTCCCCTCATGACTGTTGTCCACCTCAGATCCTAAAAAAGGTGATCACTGCCCTTCCCCTGCTCATATTGAGTCTTCTTAACAGCTCTCTAGTATCGGGTGTGGTGCCAAGCTCCTTTAAAGAGGCTGTAGTAGTACCACTACAAAAGAAGCCAGGCTGGGATCCTGCCACACTATCAAACTATAGGCCTATCTCTTTGTTACCTTATTTGGCGAACGTCTTGGAAGCTAACGTCAGCACTCATCTTACTGACTTCGAGCAGTCGGATTTTCTGGACCCTGCTCAAGCGGGATTTCGTCCAGCCCACTCCACCGAAGCGGTTATTACAGCAGTCCTGGATTCTCTACGCCACAATGCAGACAGAGACATTCCCCAGGCCCTGGTTCTGCTTGATTTGTCGGCCGCGTTTGACACGGTCGACCATGACATCCTTCTCGACCGTGTCAAACTAGCCGGCATACGTGGTCTCGCCCACGACTGAGTTAGGTCTTTTCTTAGTTCCTGCTCCCAATCAGTAGGTCTTCCTCCCTTTTCCTCGTCTAAATTGCGCACTACCTGCGGAGTTCCGCAGGGCTCTTCTTTATCACCAATCTTGTTTAACATTTACATGTTCCCTCTAATGAGTTTATTAAAATCCTTTAAAGTAACCACCTTCAACTATGCTGACGATCTGCAACTCACATATACCATCGACGACTCCCCTGAATCTGCCCTTCAATTTCAATCCACCTTGCTTTTTATAGGTCAATGGATGGATAGTAACCATCTCAAGCTGAACCCCAGAAAGACAGAACTGGTTCTTTTCTGAAAAAGTAAGCTTTTTTGGGGACCACATTATTGGCCTTCCAAACTTGGCCCCCCTCCTAATCCATCCAAATCTGTGAAAAGCTTGGGGGGTACTGATTGATGATGAGCTCTCATTGAGACCTCAAGTTAATGCTGTAGTGTCATCGTGCTTTTTCTAGCTTCGGAAAATAAAGATCAGCCGATTGTCCACCCAATCCACCCTGCCCCAGGTTGTAATGGCCCTGGTGCTGTAGCACTTAGATTATTCAAACGCCATTTACCTCGGCCTCCCGGTCGCCCTTAGCAAGCGTCTGCAGCTGGCTCAGAACCAAGCTGCTAGACTTATCTATCGTTTCCCTCGTTGGCAATCTGCTAGACCGCTGCTTAAGCAACTCCATTGGCTTCCTGTTGTACAACGCACTCTCTTCAAAGCTGCCTGCATGACGTTCAAAGCCCTTAATGTTCGTAGCCCCAAGTTTATTCAGGATCTTTTGCCTAAATACATCCCTTTATGCAATCTTCGGTCTGCCTCTCAAACCCTCTTGATCGTTCCCCGCTTCAAATTCCAACGTAAGGGAGGACGTAGGTTTGCCACGCTTGCCGCCAAGCTACGGAACACCCTCACCCTGGAGATTCGTTCCTCTACCACTCTTTAGGCAGCAACTCAAAACGTGGCTCTTTGTGCAGACGCTGGCGTAACTCCCCTTTTTCCTCCCTGGGTTTAGTTTCTAGCATTGTTGGTTAGCGCCATGAAACCCTCGGGTGTACGTGCGCTGTACAAATTCTGGATAAGATAAGATAAGAATCACTGGAAATATTAAGAATGATGGCGTAAAGTATATTTCCTTGTCTAAATGTTTGCAATATTGATTTGACACACTGCGTTGAGAGAACAAAATATGCTGTTAACTACTGCTATTCTGATTCAAGCATGTGAATCTATGAAAGTTCCAATACTGGAGTAAGAAAATAAGTTACCTGTAACTGTAGTTCTCCAGTATTGGAATCTATCATAGATTCACACGTGACCCACCCTCCTCCCCTGAGATACTCACTTTTCTGATTTTTATAAGTGTATCTTCTGCACTTGTGCTGTGAAAATCTGAGGGTGTAATGTTCCCTCAGGAGTGTTCTACAGGGTGAGAGGGTCTGATTGGTATAGGGTTTATTATCAACAACTACATACTGCCCACCCAGCACGTTTAGAGTCCATAGAGCCTTATATCCGGAACACAGGGGTGAATAGATTCAGGCAGCAGCAGGTATATGAGCTAGATAAACCCATCCACAAAGAGGAAATCATTGCAACTCTAAAAAGTGTTAACCATCTAAATACAGATGCAATTTACCCCAGTTCTACAAAGATATAATAGGCTTTCTTAGATTGCTATTGAACTAATTTGCAAGCTCCAACCGAGACATGCAGACTACAGCAAAGGCAGGAATACTTGTTGTTCCTATAATCTGGGAAGGACAAAGTAGTCTGCAGGTAACACAATCCATATTCCCTTCTCATCATTTGTCATGATCTTAACTAAGATTCTGACAACCAGACTTCATGAAGTGCTTCCCTAGTTTGTCCTTTCAGGACAATCTGAATTAATTAAAGGTTAGGGAGGTTAGGCAAAATACTGAAATGGTTATTGTGATAGACGCAGCACTATAGCTCAAGAGTGAGGTGGCTACCCTCTCACTCTGTGGTAAAAAGGCAGTTGACCAGATTGAATGGTGCTTTCTAAGGGAGACGGTGAATGCCTGTGGATTTGGCCCCTGGCACATGAACATGGTGTGGATGAAATTGCTGCCTTATGGCAAAAACTGGGCTCAAGTCCACTGTCTCCCAGGCTGAGGCAGGAGTGCCCACTGTCTCCAACCCCTCCGCCTTGTTTATTGAGCCATGGGCACAAGGAACTCACATTCACTTTGACTTTGAAGAGGACCAAATTTATTTAAATTTCCGGTGTTTGCCGACAATATGCGGTCTCCTTGTTGGACCCAAAGACGTCAATTCTGTAGCTCCTTGGCCTCGTTCATGCTTCAAGTTAATCTGAGGCGCTGAGCCTTCTCTGGACTTAAAGACAGACATTAAGATGGCTGCACAACCTTCCAGTGCCACAAACTGCCCATCATCTGTCTGGGAACCAATATCATACCTGAGGCAGGGGATCTATTTCAGGCAAACTATCAACCACTGGTCGGTTAATTCAAAAACAAACTCCCCTGATTTCACAACTTGCAGCTTTTCTCTTGCGATGTATAGCTGCAGTTAAGATGACAATCCTCCCATTGGTCCTGTTGCTCTTCCAGGTCATACCCATAGATCTACCGGCAGTTGCTCTGGCGGAGATACAAAAGGCGTATCCACCAATTTTATTGGTGGGAAAGATGTTCAGAGTGAGGCTGATGCACAGGTTCCTACAATGCAAAAAAGAAGTTCTCAAGATATTAGACTTCTTTATTTACTGTACAGGTGTACAACTAAGGAACGTGTGTTATTAGTCTAGAAAAAGAGTAGCAATAGTATTTGCTGCACCACTTTTTCACAGGTCAATTACACTGGAAGCTCACTCTGATCATTGTACTGCTCTCAGTAGCCAGACAGTGAGCATGTGGAAGCGTCCTTCCCCTGCTGAGCAAGAGGGAGTGCCTGCCTGTCCCACAGGGCTCATGACTGATGGCTCCAGGTGTTCACACCCCTCACAGGAATAAAGAGGAATCTCAGGATGCACAGTATCTCCTGGGTGGTGGGTGAGGGGGGAGGGGGGCTAAACTGGGTGAGGGTTAAAAACATTTTAAGTGGAATCAATGTGTTATCTTTTAAAAACTTAATTAAAAGCATTGAATTGTAAATTGTGTGAAAGCTATGCTTCTTACACAGTCCATTGTTCACAATTTCCTAATAGAGCTGCTCAAGAGGCTTCCACCTGTACAGCTCCTTCCTGGAAAATCAGTACAGACTTAAGAAAAATTAAGTCCATGCTTTCGGAATCCAGTTTAACACTTAAAAGATTAATCTCTGGCTAATCATTGCCTCTGCAGTGTCATTAGTGACATTGGTTGTTGTCACCGGCTAACCAAGTTGCGAGGACAAAATTACTTCACAAATTTGGCACAAATGTGTCCCAAAAGTATGACATCAAAGCTTTGTTAATCTCTTCAGTCTAATGTATATTTACTTTTGCATAAGCTTATATTGAAACTCATTTCCAGGCGTCAGTCTGGATCAGAAAAACCTGGATCCAGAAAAGTCTTCAATAGTACCAGAAGGCAATGAATGGTGATCATTGCTAATTTGGGAGCTGGGAAATGAGTTTAGGAATCCTATTTATGATTGTGCTAAAGCCAGAGATGTCCGTTTTTTTTTTCCTGCTAAACATTCCTTCTATTTTCCTTCAACTTAAAAGTTGTTTGTGGTATAGGACTATAAGAAGCATTGCAAAGCCAATAGGTCTGGCCTTGGCATGCAGGTGCAGTGGTAAAAAATAATTTCATATGAATCAGCAGATGCCTCAAAATGAAAACAAAAATGGTATCCAGATTTTTACAATATTTGTTTTTAGTTTCATGCACATCACGGGAAATGTGATTCTTACTCGCACAGAGCAGAGGCCCCACTGGCTAAACAAATTAGCGTAACCTGAAGATATATAGCTGTGCTAAAATTGCTAAAATAGTAACGGATAAGGAACTGTAATTAAAAATCATTGGAAAAGTATTGGCTTATTAGCCTTCACTCTAAAGTTCACTTTTTTTTAGGCAGATGGGTAGATGTGCAAATATAGTCGGGCACAATGCAGTCACTGAACTTGCATTTGACCCAATGGCTAAAGCGAACTAATAGAAGCAAAATGTGAATGACTGCTGAACAGACCAATGACTGAAAAAGGCTGACTCAAAACCCCTGTCTGTATTTTTATTAATTATTTTGATTACATGAACATGGCAAGATTATCAGACTATAAACTGGGAAATGGGATCTCAAAGGCAGGCTTCCCTTCATGGCTAGTTATATACATACAGTTTATTTTTTTACTCAAAACCAACAGGCTGTAAGGTTGTCTTTCCTGACTATCACTCATTTGTTTTACATTAGCATTGCTGCAAATCGGATGTTGCTGAAAAAGCTACCAGAAATACCTCAACGTAAATGTCAAAATGGAGGCGCAGATGGGAAGTGGTGCAAGTGACGTCAAGAGGGCCTCCACCAAAATAGCAGTACCGAAGTCTAGCATGAAGATAACTGGTTGAACAGGACAGAAGATGCACAGTTTTGTTTTTGAGTGAATGGAGGAAAAAGCTGTGTTTTTAATCACTTCATTGAAAAGAATAGCTACTTTAGTAATGTAAGGTACAAGTCTGAACCTACCACTAAGTGCACTTCTCCACTAGGGTGTGGCCCAGCCATTGACTAAGATGGCCGGAAGGCACTGAAGCTCCCCCAGCCGTTTCCAGATTAAAGGCGATATCCCCTCAATATGCTGCTTATATTACTCCAGCTCGACATCGCTGAGCGTGGTGGGCGCAGGGTGATCCCACCCGATAAAAGTTCTGGGCCTCTGCGCCTGATTTTCCGGCGCTTGAAGATTAGGGGGCGTGGCGATTGTCAGAAGCGGCCAGATCCTTACTCTACACTGCTTGACTGGTGGTTCGACATGGGCAGGATCCCGTGACAGATGGGGGCAAACGGCTACTAGCACGGTGAGTGCACCGGGCGCGGGTCCCCCCATGTGCTGCCCCCCTCCAGGTATGCTCAGATTCAGCTGAGACGCGGCCACGTTTGGCCACAACTGAGATGCTCGGCCGGTTCCTGTCTTATCCCTGAGGCCCCGCGGCCAAGTCTGGGCGCCGACCACTCGCTCTCTAAGAACTGGAATCATGCCAGACTGCCTCAAAATGGGTCAAGTCACACCACTTCTAAAAAAAAAAAATAGAAAAAAACAGGCTCAGACCTCAATGATTTCAACAACTTCAGGCCTGTATCTAATCTCCAATTTTTAGTAAAAATCTTAGAAAGATGTGTCCTCCTGCAATTAACATAACACATTGAAAGCAACAACTTCCTAGATCCTCAACAATCAGGCTTCAGGAAAGGTTGCAGCACCGAGACAGCGATCCTGAATGTCATAGATGACATCTACAAGTCACTTGACAATGACGATGCGGTCTACTCATCCTCCTGGACCTGTTGGCAGCCTTTGACACGGTTGATCACAAACTGCTCATTAATGTACTACGGGAAAGGGTTGGAGCAGACGAGGTGGTAATACAGTGGTTCTCCTCTTTCCTGCAGAACTTTACCCAAAGAATAAAGATTAAAAACAACACATCAGACTTACTCCCCGTAAAGAGGGGGGTTCCGCAAGTATCAGTTCTTTCCCCGGCACTATTCAATATCTACATGGAGCCACTCGCCAAGATACTCAACAACGCCAACATCCCCTTCCACCTATATACAGACGATACACAGATCTAACTTGAAACTTCCACTATTGAAGACATACAAAGACTAAATCTCACCCTGAAAGAAATGCAACGCTGGTTATCCCTCAACCACCTGAAACTAAACCAGGACACAATAGAAATACTCATCATAGCCAATAAAGCACATACCCCCCCCCCCCCACCCCCAAGTCACAGAATGGCTAAAAACCATTGATGCTCTTAACTGCAGCCTCATCCCAGCAGACTCTGTAAAATCACTGGGAATCACACTGGACCCTAATTTAGACCTGGGCAAACACATCAAAAATACCGCCAAGAGCGCCTTCTTCAGCCTAAAACTGCTCAACAAAATAAAGCCATTCATCCCCCCCAATGACCTCAAACAAGCCACCCAATCCTTGGTTCTGTCCAGATTGGACTACGGAAACGCAACCCTCACAGGCACAGCAAAATTCCACCTTGCCCCCCTCAGAACAACTTTAAGTGCAGCAGCCAGGATGGTCACTGGAGTCAAACAAATATGAACACATCACTCCTGCCCTCAGAGAGCTAAAATGGATACCAACCGAAATGCGCACCAGCTTCAGAACAGCCTGTCTCACTCACAAAGCCCTACATACCAGCAAATCCCCATACCTGGCCGCCAAGCTAAACAAAGCTGGTCAGTCAAGGAACCTAAGGAGTACCAACACTCTACTTCTCATCCTGCCAAAAACTCACAAACATGAAGCCTTATCATGATCCTTCTCTGGAAATGCTCCCAAAATGTGGAACACCATCCCAGTTCATATCAGGACTAGCCCCTACTTCCCAAAATTCAAAAGCCAGCTCAAAGACCTTTTCCTCAACCGATCTCTTCCGAATGGATAGCTGGCGTGCCACATCGAATCCTGCGCACTGCAGTATACATTCCCTCTGTTTAGGTGACCGATACCTCGCTCAACTCTCGTCTCGCTCCAGTGCTCCCCCTCACTGATCTGGAGTAGTCTTGAATCCTGGAGTCTATTGGTTACTCTTTGTTTGAACTGTGCACCTCACTGATCATTATGTCTGATTTACCATTCTGTGTTTGAACTCTACTAATCACGAATCACTATGGTCACTTCTTATGTTTGATTGCTTCTCTGTTACATATTGTAAAGCGCTCTGATACCCTTGGGTCTTGCCAGCACTATATAAAACTCTAAATAAATAAATCCACCGCTACCGGCTGCCCTGCGCTACACCCGCCACTCTGGCCTGCTCAATCTGCGACCTGTGGGCTCAACGCTCATGCTGCTGCCCGCATCACAGGGACTGAAACTGGAGACATCACAGCGTGATCCCTAGCTGCGAATGGATACACCTGAACCCTGAGCCTCGACCTACATGTAACTGCCTGCCTCACATGTTACCTGTTTCCAGTTAATAGCTGAAGTAGCTGGTTTTCTCTCCCATATTCGGCCTGCCGAGTGAACATCTTGCTGCCTCCCGTCTCTGTGAAGCGGCATGGGCCACAAAGACCAGAGGCAAAAGACCCTCTCTTTTGAAAAATGCGTCGAAGCTTATAGAGGGTGGCCCGACATGGCGGAGGGAGGCCAGGACACGGTCCAAGATGACGACCCTAGACTCAATCCTTATCACTGATCCAGGAGATGAGATCGTGTTTCAGATCACTGGATGGGCGATTCAACACCCTGGCCAAGTGACTCGAGAACCTGGGGGGCAAAATCCAAGCACATGATAGGCACCTGGACGTTGGGAAGGTGCATATCTCATACATTGAGGCTGGCACTGCACAATCTCCTAAAAGACTGGAGCTTGTTGAACACATCCTTTAAGATGTGGCAATTAAGAATGAAGATCTTGAGGCACGCAGCAGGCGAAATAACATCTGCATCCTGGGAGTGACGGAGACCACAGCCACAGGCCGTTTTGACGTCTTCATTGAGACCCTGCTTACCGATATATTTGGGAGGGAGTCCTTTACCCCTGGATTTGTAGTAGAATGTGCTCACCACCCTCTGGACCCTAGGCCTAATTCGGGCTGCCCTAAAGCCCATCATCGCACGCATCATAAGCATTCGCGATCGTGACACCACACTGCGCCTCGCTAGTGAACGTGGAGACACCAAATGGCAGGGTTCCACACTATCTCTCTACCCAAACTTCACATCATGACACAGGAAGCCCGCCGTAAGTACAACGGTGTCAAGGCCTCAGGAATTTTGCAACACACATAAACAGAACAACAACCAGACAGTCGCTGATGGTGCCTTGATTCCGCCCCCCTCCCCGCCATTCAGCGGCTCCAGTGCAAGTATGGAACTTTTTTTTGAGCGCCGGAACTTGCTGAGTTTAATGTATTGCTAACTCTTCATCTGTCAATATGGCTGCACTGGGATGATATTACTCATCAGTGCGGAATATTTCTAATAGCTGGTCGACTGACGTGGCGTTGCCACCCCTCATGGTGTACACCTTGGGTTTGTTTTTAGTGATACGGGTATACCGATAGAGCGAATTATCATTCCAATTCAAAATTATTAGGTATTTAAAGTCTTGTTGTCTGTTGTGGTTTATGCTTAGCTTTCTTTATGGTGAGGTTAGGTGGGGGGGGGGCAAATTTCAACGCACAGACATTTTTGTTTACTTAGTTATGCTCACTGTCCGATTTAGCATCGATCAGCAATTTATTGTTTTTGTTCTATATACCTCGACCATTAGATTGCCCAGCTAGGTAATGTT
This sequence comes from Lissotriton vulgaris, assembly GCF_964263255.1. Taxonomy (NCBI): domain Eukaryota; kingdom Metazoa; phylum Chordata; class Amphibia; order Caudata; family Salamandridae; genus Lissotriton; species Lissotriton vulgaris. Next base: position 1,031,319,505 of record NC_141695.1, read on the forward strand.
GATGGTCTCTCTGGATTGTCCTTCATATCCTGGAATGTCAAAGGTCTAAATGACAATCGTAAGAGAAGGCATGTTGTTCACTATATGCTGCGTCACAATGTCTAGCTTCAAGCGGAGGCGCACATAGATACTTCTCCGACTTCAGCAGTTACGCTAGAGGCACTGCCATCTTAATCATAAAAGGGTGCGCTTCAGCCTTCACTCAATCATTGGGGATAGCGAGAGTAGATACACCATTGTCACAGGGTCACTAATGGTCATAGCGCTGCCCTGATGTGTGTGTATGCCCGAACACAGATTCCCCGGAATTCTTTCATTCTCTGCATGCCCAACTTATGAACTTGGATCCTGTCCTATTACTGGGGGTGGTTTGGAATTTTAATTTGCTCCATAACCCCGCCTTGGATGGCACCACTAAATCTCCTGGCACCAAACCTCGCGCTCGCCGTGCTCTACTAGATCTTTGTGAGCAATTCTCTCTTCTCGACATATGGCGGAGGTGCAACCCTTCCACCAATGAGTGTACGCATTATGCTGGCCAACACAACACTTGGAGTAGGATTGATTATTGGCTAGTTTCCCCTGGCATCTCCAGCTGGTACCATTCGATCACAATGCTCCCGAGAACTTATTCTGACCACTCCCCTGTTAAGCTTGTCCTTAGTTCCCCGTCCAGATGGGTACGAACAACAGTGGCGTTTCCCCAGCCGCGCCCTTAACGATGACCTCTTCCACTCGGAGGTACACAAAGACATTGAAGAATATTTCGCCATCAATACCGGCTCGGTTGATAATCTGGCAGTCCTGTGGGAGGGTTTTAAAGCATACATTAGGGGTGTCTGCACTGCCAAACATGCTGGGGTGCTAAAACCACTAAGAACGACACTTCCCCATTTGGAACGCGACCGGGCAGAAATGGTCAGCGAAACAAGAAATACTCCTAATCCAGAGGCGGTCAAGCGTCAGCTCACCCTCCTCAATGAATACAGGGAGACAGCAGATCGCAAAATACTTTTTCTAGGTAAATACCAAACTGCTTGTTGCTATGGCGAGGGGGAGCGGCCAGGCCGGCTACTTGCCCAGATGCTTCGACCCCCATAGAGCAAAGCTTATATCACTGAGTTGAGATCCACCACAGGCCAGGTAATCACAGACACCTCCGAGATTAATAACAAATTCCTAGGATATTTCACCTCTCTGTACACTTCTAGAGTAAGGAACGAACCCACTGCACAGGAAGCTTATCTTTCCGAGTTCGCATTGGTATATCGAGAGAAGAATCCACAGGAACTATTGGCGGAATCAATCTCGGAGGAGGAGGTCAATAGTGCCATTGAGGCCTTTCGAAGCTCCACTGCCCCTGAGCTGGATGGCTTCACAGTGGAATTTTTTAAGTCTGTGTGAGGACGGGCATTCTGGAACCCCCTTAGTGGAACTCTTTCCCCGTCTCCTCTTCTATATTCACAGACCTTGTCTGAGGAGTACTGGTCCTTTAAGGCGGTAGACTTCCCGGATCAGGTGACCGAGTCACATGATCCCGACAACTTCAAAACTGAGGATGCCAGAGGTTGTCGTTGTTAGATTGGACAGACCGTTGAAACACGCCGTGAGAAGACGCTGGTGAAGACCTTCGTTGTGGCACCAACGTATGAAGAAGGAAGCCGCCGAGAGGAGCATGAAGACTCGTCGTCCCGGGAGGAGCACCGGAGTGGAGCAGTACCGGACAAGGAAACAGATGGGCAGCCAGACCCTACCTGGCAACACGGAGAAGCGAGCCACGGCCCTGTAGGGACGCATCTAAACAAGGTACGGGGCGTTTCGGCTTGGTGTGGGGCCGCGTACTGGAGGGACCCAGAGGAGGGTTTGTTACGGGTGGTAGAGACCTCGGACCATCTTCGTGCTAGAATAAGCGCACGCAAAACACACTGGTGACGGTAGCGGTGGCAACCCTCTACACCTCCCCGGCTTCCAGCGACCAATTAATTAGAGGCGAAACATCCCCCTTACGTTGTTTCTTTGTATTTTCTTTTTTTTTCCCCCCTTCTATTGACGGTCCTATCTTCCAGCGGGTATATGGTCGGCAAGCCTGCCATTCACTGGAACTCCTGACCACCATCCAGGAACGAGGAAGAAATCGGGCCAAACTACAACTCCCAGAATTCTTTATACCAAGGACTGTCATTTTGTTTCCTGACCCATTATTTTGTGTACTTTTCTCCACGAAAGACTGACTTCCCAAAAGCCTTATTTCGTCGAATACACTATCATTAAAAAGACAAACCTTTAAAAAGAATCTAGTTGTCCTGGTCTGCTTCTCCACCGCGCCACAGTCCTATAAGGATCTGCTGGCTCCTCAACTGATCGAGGTATATGCAGAGGCCCTTGAAAGACAAATCTTACCCCCACCCTTCGTGAGGCTGTCATTATACTCCTTCCCAAGCCTGGCAAAGACCAGATATTATGTGGGTCATACAGACCTTTATCCCTACTAAATCTAGACTATAAAATTCTGGCAAAGGTACTTGCAATGCGCTTATCTCTCATGATGGAATTTATTATTTCCCCAGCTCAATCCGGCTTTGTTACCCATTGATCTACTTCCTTGAATCTCAGGACGCTCTTCTCGATTCTCCACAGGAATAACCCTGTAGTCCCAGCTGCGGCAGTCTTGTTGGACACTGAGAAAGCGTTCAATTCCCTAAAGTGGCCTTTTTTGTGTCTGGCTTGCGTCACATGGGAATACCTACGGGATTTATTGCCACCACTGCATTATTATACAGCCGCCCCACAGTGAGACTTTGCATGAATGGTATGCTTTCCCTCCCCTTCTCTCTATCCAGTGGCACTGCAAGGCTGTCCCCTGTCATCCTTATTGTTTATTCTAGCCATGGACACCTTAACCTGGCATTTTCAGGAGAAAAGCCTGCTGAGGGGCCTCCAATTCAACACTGGTCCCCTCCTGGACAACATTCTGGCCTGAGCATTATTTGGCGCAAGTTGGTCATCTTCCCCTTGACCTCTAGCATGAATCAGTGGGAGTGTGAATTCCCCCTTGAATGGTGCACTGACTGCATATACATCTGGGCACATCCCAGACACTCCACCTCAATTATGGTCAAGCGGTCAGCACTCTAGAAGCTCAGGTGGAAAGTTGGCTGCGGTTGCCGTTGTCCATCGCTGGCAGAGTTGCAGTAATCATGAAGGTAGTTATCCCAACATTTTTATAACTTTTTAATACTATCCCCATTCCCCTCCAGAACAGTTTCTTTTTTACATTACGCTCGCATCTTTTTAAATTTGTCTTGGGGGTCAAGCAGGCTCGTGTGTGTTGGCAAGTGCTGACCCTTATGAGAGGCGGGGATTCAGGGTGCCCGACCTTCAGTTGTACTACCTAGTGGCCCAATGCAGCTACGCCTTTGCTTGGTTCCAGCCCGACGCTAGGATCCCGTTTCTCCGCCCTGAGGCGGATTTCCTTCTGCCGGAGATGTTATCTACAGTATTTCCCAAGGGTGTACCCAAAGACCCCAATGACTTACAGATAGTCTCCACCACCAGCTGGGCCTGGGACAAACTTAGGCGGCTCACTGGCACAACTACACTATATTCCTCTGCTTTACCTATCCCCACTGCTCGCTGGCTGCCAATCACAGGTTAACGACTGGTGCAGCGCACCTTGGCCAACTTTGATATTACCAAGACTGGAGACTTGCATCCCGCTGGACATGTCTTCTCTGTGGTGAACGAAGAGCGCTTCCACAGTGCTACTTTTGTGGATCTCTTTGTTTTTGGACATATATGTTTGGCCCTACGCGCCTCTTTGCCTGGTTTTCCCATCATGACGGACTCTTTCGCTCCACTCTCCATGATCATTGAGAATAAGGGAGGGGTACACCTCGTATCTAAGCTATACAAGGCACGTTCCGACATTATGCCGGTCAATGAAGACAAGATTCGCAAAGACTGGGAAAATGACTTAAGCCACCCCATCTCAGACGACCAATGCACCAAATGTTGCACAGCAACTAAAGAAGTCTCTTTAAACAGTCAACATAAACAACTCCATTTTAAATTCCTACGTAGAATGTACATCACCCCCGCCAGATCTCACAGGCTAGATCTGTCCAGACCTCATAACTGTTGTAAATGGGATGCCACACACGCTGATTTTGCCCATCTCAAGTGGACTTGTCCAAAACTGCAGTCGTACTGGGAGGCGGTTCACAAAACGCTTGGTGACATAACCACACTGACCCTCGTCCCCACACCCGAAGTCGCATTGTTGGGTTATTTGGTAAACTTCCCTAAAACAGTCCGAAGATTTGACTCCCTTAGTTTCCTACTGGAAAAAAGGGAAATCACCCTTCATTGGGGCCGTTAGACAGTTCACACACTACACAGTTAGCTGATTAGTCTAGCATTCTGTAACACTAACAGTGAAGTCTACTCAAGTGCACTACCTCGCTCCTCCCGTCCCAAAGATATATGGGGCCCTTTAGAAATTATGTGGAGGCTGAAAACCGAGCTACTAGCACTCAACTAGAACAAGGTATAGTCCCGGCCGGGGTGGGGTAACTTGTTTATTGATCACAATTGCAAGTTTAACGAATACCAATCTGTAAGATGTAAAGGTTGTGTTTTGGTCTCATGTCTGTGCTGATGTGGGCGGACGTTGTCATTTGGGGAGCGGGGCGGGCCTCCGGGACTGTATATTAAAAATTCAATTGGATCCTTCTTACCCCACTGCTTTTTGATACATCGACTTACGTATGGTCAATATTATTTTTTCTTTTTTCATAGTTTAATGATTATGGCAGTGACAGTGAGCACTAAAGTTTGTAGGGATGCTATGTACGAAAATGATAAATATAAAAAAAGTGCACTTCTCCACCGTTGTTTGTGTCCTTTTCCTCATTTCTTAAGTGTGAAACCGTGGACAGTTTGCACACACTTATAAGCTAACATAGTTTAACCGCATCGCTGCTGCGGTGATTTTTGTGCTGTGCTGCATTTTTGTAAGTTCGAGGCATGTGGGCTGCTGAATTCATATCTGTGCATAGATCGCCGCCTAGTGTTGGGTCCGGATGATTGCACATTGTTGTCCTGGAAGAGTCTTCGAAGTATCACGAGATAGGTGGCTCCTCCCCTGGACTACAGTGCGCATGGGCATCGCCTCCATCCCCAGATTGTTTTTTTCCGCCATTGGGTTCGGATGTGTTTCGGTTCCCTATGTCGGAATCGATAGTTGTAAAACTTTTCTAACTCGAGACCAAAAGGTCTTTAGGCTGGGCGTCGGTATCGTTTCGTTCGGGTTTTTGTCTGTTCTCAGCTCCGAACTCTTGCTACCCATCCGCGTGCTCTCGGCGCGGACGGGCCTACTCGACGCTCCAGACATGGAACGGACTCCGTTCAAGAGGTGCCCGGTGTGCACCTCCAAGTATTCACACCTCGATGTGCACCCTGTGTGCAACAAATGTTTGTCACCGGACCATGATGAGGCCAGGTGTATGGCCTGCTCGAAGTTCCGGTGCAAGAAGACTCTCAAGATTCGTCGGGCCGCTAGACTCCAGGCCCAGTTATCGGCAACCTCGGCGCCCCCGCCGGACGACATCTTCGAAGAATCTGTTGAAGACGGCGATGTCATGCGGGTTTCGGACTCTAGCCCCGCGTCTGAGGGGGATGCCTATGACGCGGGAGACGAGGACTTTGACGAAGCCGGCGACGAGGTAGGGGACGACGATGGGGCAATTGCCACCGTGGGGGACAGCTCGGAGGACGAGCGTCCCCAGACTGACTCAGGGGTCAATCCCCTTCATGCGGCCCAGGTCGAGGGATCGCCTTCGGGCCTTACCCAAAACCTCGTTACTAGTCCAGCAGCCCCGCCTCCGGGCCCGGTCACGGACATTTCTAAGGCGCCACTCCCGTTAACAAAAACGAAAGTGAAGCCATTGGGATCCACTCCTCCGGTTTCGAAACCGAAAGTGAAAGCTGCACTGGTGCAGAAGGCTCAGGAGGCGTCGACTTCCCAAAAATTCAAAATGGCCGACCTGAAGAGCAGTGCCAAGATGGCCGACCCGAGGGCCTCGGGGTCGACGCCGAAGACTAAGTCGACCGACGCGGCCGCGTCGTCGCCGAAGATGGTAGAGGTCGATGACCCGAAGAAAGCTTCGAAGAAGCGTCAAGGCGATTCCACGGCTCCGCCCGTCGGGGACAAGGACCGTGAAGTGTCTGCTCCGAAGACGATGCCTCTCGCCGACCCGACTCGGGGAGATCGCTCGAGCCGGTCAAGCCCTCCACGGCCTTGACGAAGAAGGTCGCGGAGTCCCTGCAACGGATTCGGAAGGACGCTGTGGTTCCCGAACTAGGGGATGTGGTGCCGAAGCACACAACAAAGACGCAAACGCCTATCCGCTTTACCCTGCCGCCGAAGTCGACGCCGAAGGCTTTCGCTCCGAAGCATGGGGCAGGTGTGCCCTCGAAGCAGGTGTCGACGCCCGAAGCGGCACTGGTGGTGTCGAAGCCTCGGCTCCAGCCGCTTGCAGAGGAAGAGCGTCGAGAGGTCATCATCGACGCCAATACCGGAAAACTGTCTCTCCTCAAAAGGAAAATCACCACGGAGCCGGTGTTGGAACATTTTCGTATTCCTCTCAAAAATAAGAAGGATTCTGCGGGTACTTCAGCCCCGATCGAGCCTGCCTCTCCACAAGCTTTAGAACATTCGCCAACGCGTTCCAACGCAGGGGATGGTGACGATGAGGAGGTAGAGTACAACTATCCGGCGTACTTTGATCCGGAGGAGGAACATGAGCCTTGGTCTGCCGGAGGCGACCCGGACGACCCGCAATCGGGTCAGGGACCGCAGCTCTTTGCTGCAAAGACCTCACCGACGGAGGACTCGGCAGCCTTCAACGCTTTGATTGAGCGAGCTGCAGCTAACCATGATGTCGAGCTGCACTCAGATCCTGTGGATGTGGACTTTTTGTTTGACACTTTCTCAGTGGCTGAAAAGTCAGTCAAGACATTGCCAATGCTCAAGGGAGTGCTAAAGCACGCGACTGAGGTCTTCAAAGAGCCCAGCCGGGCGCGTGTCATCAATCCTCGCATTGACAAAAAATATAAGGCAGCGCCCTCGGATCCAACATACATCAAGGGACACTTGCCACTGGACTCGTTGGTGGTATCCAACGCACGCAAGAGGGCGAACTCGCAGACCACTGGTGACGCTCCTCCCCCAGACAAAGAGTCTAAAATATTTGAGGCCTCAGGGAAACGGATTGCTGCACAGGCAGCTAATATTTGGCGAATCTCAAACACGCAGGCCCTACTTGCACGCTACGATAGGGCTCATTATGACACCCTAGAAACACTGCTGCAACACTTGCCTGACCAGTACAAGGAGGCAGGGGAAATGTTAATTCAGGAAGGAAAGCTCATCACAAACGCTTCCATCAAATGTGCGCTGGACGGGGCTGATACAGCCTCCAGGGCAATCAACACTAGTGTGTTCCTGAGAAGACATGCATGGCTTAGGATATCAGGTTTCAAACCAGATATACAAACAACCATCATGAACCAAACAGTTAATCCTGACCACCTGTTCGGCCCTGAGGTGGATGCGGCACTGGAAAAAATGAAGAAAGACACAGACACTGCTAAGTCTATGGGGGCCCTACAGTCTCAGCAGTTTCGGGGTGGTTCCTTTCGCCGCTCCAATACCAGAGGCACCTCAAGGGGTCAGGCATCGCAGTCCACACAGTATTATAAAAGTAATACCCAAACCTCATACACCAACAAGGGTAGAGGTGGCTACAGAGGCAACAACATCAAAGGCAGGGGACGTGGAAACAACAGCTCCAGGTCCACCACCGCCAACAAGCAGTGACGTCTTGTCACTGCCCCCCGACCACGCAACACCGGTCGGGGGGAGACTCCAGCAGTTCCTGCCCGCGTGGAAATCCATCACCACGGACAGGTGGGTCAGGTCTCTTATCCAGTACGGTTACTGTCTGGAACTTACTTCCACTCCACCAAACATACCTCCAAGAAGCCGTCCTATGTCCGGCGAGCCGGCGAGCATTTGCACTTGTTGCAGCAGGAAGTTCAGGTCATGCTTCAAAAAGGGGCAATAGAGCTCGTACCACTACAAGAAAGGGGAACAGGGGTTTACTCTCTGTATTTTCTAATCCCCAAAAAGGACGGATCCCTCAGGCCCATCCTGGACCTCAGGCTCCTCAACTGGTACATTCTCTTGGAGCATTTCCATATGCTCACGTTACAGCAGGTACTCCCTCTGCTTCAACAGGGGGACTTCCTGGCTACGTTGGATCTAAAAGATGCATACTTTCATATCCCCCTGCATCCTTCCCACAGGAAGTATCTCAGATTCACGATTCAAGACCAGCACTACCAGTTCAGGGTTCTGCCGTTCGGGGTCACCACAGCGCCGAGGGTCTTTACGAAGTGCCTGGCGACTGTGGCGGCGCATCTACGACGCCAGAACGTCCGCGTCTACCCTTACCTGGACGACTGGCTCATTCAGGCAAATACAGAACAGCAGTGCGCCGACCACGTGTCCCGCACCATTCATCTCCTGCACGATCTGGGATTCTCTCTGAACTACCCAAAATCCCATCTCCAGCCCGCCCATGTACGACAGTATCTGGGCGCGACGATAAACACTCTGGCAGCCACTGCGCAGCCAAATTCAGTGAGAATCGCCAGTATCCAAACGCTGATCCAACGATTCAGACCTCAACACTCGCTTCCAGCGAAAGTGTTCATGCAGTTGATAGGCATGATGGCCTCCTGCATCTCCATTGTCCCGCACGCGAGACTACATATGCGTCCGCTTCAGGAGTGCCTAGCACGTCAGTGGACTCAGGCTCATGGGCAACTGACAGACCTAGTGCTGGTGAGCGGTCGGGCATACAACTCTCTGCATTGGTGGAATCCACAAAACCTTTGCAAGGGCCGACCATTCCAAGAGCCTGTGCCACAGATTATCCTGACGACGGATGCTTCTCTCCAGGGATGGGGAGCGCATGTACTCCACTACACGGTGCAGGGACTATGGACACTACAGCAAAGGAAGATGCACATCAATGTGTTGGAACTGATGGCAATCTTCATGGCCTTGAAGGCGTTCAAAGTACATCTGTGCAACAAGGTCGTGTTGATCCGGACGGACAACATGACAGCCATGTACTACATTCAGAAGCAGGGAGGCACACACACTCCGCAGCTGTCTCATCTGGCTCAGAGCATGTGGAAGTGGGCCATTCAGAGGAACATCTTCCTCATGGCAGAGCATCTCCCGGGCAAGGACAACCAGATAGCGGACCTGCTCAGCAGGCACAGCCATCAAATGCACGAGTGGGAGATACATCCATCAGTACTCCAACCGTACTTCCAAAGGTGGGGTCATCCAGAGATAGACCTGTTCGCCACAAAGGAGAACGCAAAATGCCAAAGCCGCCAGGTTCCCACACCCGCAATCACAGGGCAATGCGATGTGGATGAACTGGTCAGGCAGATTTGCGTACGCTTTTCCCCCAGCACCTCTGATACCGCTGGTGGCACGCAAGCTCAGGCAGCACTCGATGACTCTCATCCTGGTTGCTCCAACGTGGGCTCGCCAACCATGGTACACCACGTTTCTGGAACTCTCCGTGGTACCGCATCAAAGGCTTTATCTCACTCCCAGCCTTCTGACGCAGAGCCATGGCGACATTCAGCACCCAGATCCGCAACAGCTCAACCTGGCGATCTGGCTCCTGAAGTCCTAGAGTTCGGCTACCTCAATCTTCCCCCCGATTGCATGGACATCATTCGGGAGGCAAGGAAGCCCACTACTAGAGCTTGTTATGCGGCTAAATGGAAGAGGTTTGTCGTCTATTGTGTAAACCACGGTATTGACCCGCTAGATGCTTCCATTCAAAACATAATTTGTTACCTGTTCCACCTGTATCAATGCAATTTGGCGTACTCTTCCATCCGCATTCACCTGTCTGCTATGGCGGCATACCCCCAGAATAGGCAACACCTGTCACTTTTTAAGGTCCCTGCTATCAAGGCTTTTCTGGAAGGACTCAAAAGAGTCATTCCACCTAGGACCCCACCAGCTCCAGAATGGAACCTCAATGTGGTTCTTACAAGACTGATGGGTCCTCCCTTCGAGCCACTGCACTCTTGTGAGCTTCAGTTTCTGACTTCGAAGGTTGCTTTCTTAGTAGCAATTACATCGCTACGGAGGGTTAGCGAGTTGCAGGCGCTCACCATCCAAGAACCTTTCTTCCAGGTACATGCTAACAGGGTTGTGCTCCGCACTAACCCTAAATTCTTACCCAAGGTTGTATCTCAATTCCATTTGAACCAGACAATTGAGTTGCCAGTGTTTTTCCAAAACCCAGAGACGCTGGCGGAGCGGATGCTCCACACCCTTGACGTTAAGAGAGCCTTGATGTACTACGTGGACAGGACAAAAGATTTTCGCAAAACCAAGCAGCTTTTCGTTGCTTTTGCCTCACACCACAAGGGAAACGCTATCTCCAAAGCTGGGATCGCTAGGTGGATCGTGAAATGCATTCAAATCTGTTACGCTAAAGCTAAACGCACTCTCACTATCCCACCAAGAGCCCACTCCACCAGGAAGTTGGGGGCCTCTATGGCTTTCCTAGGTAACATTCCCTTAGAAGATATTTGTAGGGCAGCCACATGGTCTACCACACATACTTTCACTAAGCATTACTGTGTAGACGTGCACTCCAAACAGCAGGCAGCTGTTGGTCAGGCTGTTCTCAAAACACTTTTTCAGACTGCTGCAGCTGGCACGGGCAGCCGCCGCTAATGGGGGGACTGCTATGTATTCTATGCACAGATATGAATTCAGCAGCCCACATGCCTCGAACTGCAAATGCTACTTACCAGTATGCATCTGTTCTTGGCATGTAGGGCTGCTGACATTCATATCGCCCACCCTCCTCCCCGGCGCCTGTAGAAGCTGCAGTCTTCATACATATATCTGCTCGCAGCATAGGCATCATTCACATACTTCACTCCATCTCTGCCAATGGCTAAAAACAATCTGGGGATGGAGGCGATGCCCATGCGCACTGTAGTCCAGGGGAGGAGCCACCTATCTCGTGATACTTCGAAGACTCTTCCAGGACAACAATGTGCAATCATCCGGACCCAACACTAGGCGGCGATCTATGCACAGATATGAATGTCAGCAGCCCTACATGCCAAGAACAGATGCATACTGGTAAGTAGCATTTGCATTACCGCGATACATGACGAGCTCAGCTCGTCATCAGCACACGCCACCCGTGGCTGATGACGAGCTGAGCTCGTCATCAGCATCGAAAGGGTTAAGTGAGAAATTGATGGAGGGGCAGTACATTGGACTGTGGAAGAAAATAATTCCCAATATGGGAAATAACCACAACTTAGGGCTTGATGAATGAAGGACAATGTTATATATTCTGTTAATTTACCAAGAAGTACCCTGTTTAATAGTGGATACTTCAATATCTGAATAATGCCAATGCTTAAGTGCTGCAAATACTGGTAAGCAACTTATTCTCAAGAAAACATTTTGTACTGAGAAGGAATATGCATGCACATTTTTATTTTTTACTGCGTGATGGCTGTTTTGGAAAGCAAAAATGATGAGCAGTATTGCAACAAGTGAAAAGGGCTTCTTGGGGGTACTTTTCTGGCAAGGGTATGATGTGCATGTATGTAAATGGAGGAAAGTGATTATCTTCCATCTCATGCCTCTTTTAAGATGTAGCTCTCAAGATTTATTTGTGCAGCAAGCAATTTTGAAGTAATATTTCGAGGTGAATTCATATGGTGTTTTTGGCAACACGACTACTTGTTTCAATCCCACTTTAAAAGCATGTTGTCTTTGCTTACATATAGGATGTGTTGAAAAGGTGTCACCAGTGCATGGAGACTATTGTGAAGGCAAAAGACCAGCAGGCAGCTGAAGCAAATAAAAATGCAAGTATCCTTCTGAAGGAGCTTGATATGGAAAAGGTAAGGGAAATGTGCTTTTTTTTCTAGTCTTGACTTCTCAGTATACATAATTCCATTTTTAGAAAGACGGACTGCCTGCGTCTAACTCTGTCACTTTAAGTAGCGTTATAGTAAATGACTAACTTCCTAACTACTGTCCTAGCGAAATACAGAAGTATATCTTGACCATAGTGTTCTATTAGCTACTCTGAGTCATTTGAGCGTGTGTTTATATTAATTTATAAAAAAAAAGTTTCTCTTCATTTGGAGTTGGTGGTGAGGAAATGACATTTAGAGGTAGAAGATTGAACTTTTTTTGTTTCCATCTATAATATATTTCACTGCTCCATACTGTTAAACGCCAAGGCTATGGCCAAATTTGCAGTCGTCATTGTATTTTATAGCTCTTTTTATATTTGCTATTCTGTTCAGCATTCTTTTAAGTGCTCTTAAAGTGTACATGCAATTCACTGACTTTGGCGTTAAACCTCTATACGTGGACACCTCCTGTCTGCAGTATATGTGCAGTTTTCACTACAATAAGGGCCTTCGTTTCCTTTCCTTTAATTTGATTTGACAGCGAGTACAAATTTTTCTTTTCGATTTTCAATAATTCAGTCTCTTCGATTATGCTATTTACTTACATATCCACAAAAATTCACAGGTACGTTCCACAGCACACTTTAAGATCCATGCACATGAATCTATTGGTGGTTGCGGGTTTTCCAACCTAAACGAACGGGAGGGTCGGGTTTCTCAATACAAGGACCCACCTTTTGAAACACTCTGCCCACGTCCTTGAGACTAGAATCCGAAAGAAACACTTAGTGATAGATTCCTTACCTTAGAATTACCCCCAGGCATCAGACTGGATCCGGAACGCTTTAGTCAGCAGTACCCCTGTGCGTCCGAAGGTGGCGTTGTGCAGCTCCGCGTCTGTCATAGGCGTCGTGATCACCGGGGTGACGTTGCCGCAGCTAATTAGATGCTGCCCTCACGCGCTGACGTCAGTTCTTTCTTTTTCTGCACCAGCAAGCGCAGATCTGGGCAACCACCTTTTTGACTGAGTTTTTTCGAGGCCTTTTGTCAATTATTTTGGGTCAATCGACTCATGGTGTCGAGGGATGCTTAGCTTGAAGAACTATAGGGACCGTCACCACATCATATCGGTAATGGACCCACACCACTTGTGTCTCTACTGCCTGTGGCGCTACCACGACTCCAAGTCGTGCCCGACTGCCGGGCGATGGCACCGCAGACTTTGCAGGAGTGGTCCTGAAAGTTGCTGGAAGTCCGGCAGTCGGCTCCGCGCTGCTCAAGGTCCCGGTCCCGTGGGAGATCAAGGGAGCGGTCGGGGAGCAGTCACCCTCGTTCCTATGGATCGAAGTCTTCGCCCTAGGGGGTAGGTAAGTAGAACCATTCCAAGAAGAAGTTGTCGCTCTTTGACTTCCCCTCACCCGTCGCATGGCGTGGTTGAGGGTTCAGGTGGTGCCACCCCTGCGGCTCCGGCGGAGCCTGGAACATTGCCGCCGGCCTACCCGCCCTTTCTGGGTCTGTCTGCGATTCTTGCTCAGTCGGGTACAAGAGTTTCTTGCTGCCATGACCCGACTCTTTGAGTCATCTGTCCCAGCCGTGCGCCTATGGGCCCCGCGGGCCCGAATGGGGGTCCTGCCCTTCCATCGCTGGTGGCTTCGGTGCTGCAGGACCGCACCTGGATCCAGGTCGGATCCCGGGTGACACCGGTTGACCTCATAACACCTCCACCGGTGTCGACCCCTACTCCGGCACCACCTCCGACGTCATCCGGTGCAACCGGCGACGTCGGCCCCAGTTTCAGCCCCGACCCAGACACAGCGCATAATCAACGTCGCTCGATGCAGATTCCGACGCTGATGGGGCCTTTTTACCCATATGTCCATCGTCCTTATTTTCAGCCTGTTTCGCAGACTTCGGAGGAAAGGGAGGACTGGGAGGGATCTGAGGACTCTCACAACAGTGTGACTATGGACTGAGCAGAGGACTTGGAGGATGTCAGTGGTCTTGACACCTCACTTGACCTTGGCATGCTGTCTCCTCCTACTGTGGCTACGGAGGAGGCAGCCAGTTACGCATTGGTGTTGCGTAGGGCGCCGAGGCCCTCCACCTCGAACTCCCTACAGTGGCCATCAGGACTAACCTCCTGACCGAAGTGCTTCAGCTGGCGGCTACCTCTACAGAGCCATTGCTGCCTTTCAATGAGGCACTTTCTGACTTTCTTTTGGGCACCTTGTCCAGGCCCAACACAGGGACTCCTGTGGACAGTATCATGGCCCGACACCTGACTCCGGGCGACCCCCTCTCTCTCTCTCTCTCTCCCAACACCCCACTCCTGAGGGCTTGGTTGTCCAAGCCTCTGCATCCCAGAGCGCTTTTATTATATTATTTTTTTATTTAGAAGCTTATAAAGCGTGCGGCTACCCCCAACGGGGTGTCCCGGCGCTGCAGACGACCGACACCAAAGAGGTTTAGTAAGGGCTAGATCATGGAAAAGAGCCAGGTCTTAAGTTGTCTCCTAAACAGAGACTCTGATGTAATAAATCTAAGATCTAGGGGGAGGCGATTCCAAAGTTTAGAGGTAACCACAGCAAAGATCCGGCCCCCTGTTCGTGCAAGACGGAAGCGTGGGGCATACATCAAGCGAAAATGGTTCGATCTCAGGTCATGAGCCGATTGGATAGGTTTGAGTCTGTCTCAGGTAAGCAGAACCTCGACCGTTAAGAGCCCTAAAGGCAAAGACTAGGGCCTTACATTGTATGCGGAAGCTTACCGGTAACCAGTGCAGTTTAGCCAGATACGGAGTGATGGAATGGCGATACGGGATGTTACAGATCAGCCTAGCCGCGGCATTCTGCACTATCTGTAGTCGCTTAATCAGGTAAGCCGGGGCTCCCACATACAGGCTGTTTGCATAGTCCACATGGGACGTAATTAAGGCATGAAATACCGTCCTATATGAATCAAGTGGAAGAAAGGGGACAATCTTCTTAATCATGAGAAGCTTGCCGAAGCAAGCTGCCGAGACTTTGTTAATTTGGGTTTTGCAGGACAAAGCAGTGTCAAATTGGAAACCCAAATTGCGGGCAGTTTGTACTGGAACGGGGGGGGGGGGGTCAAGTTCTGATGGCAACCATATATTAGCTGGCAAGGGAGATTTTTGATTGAAAAATAAGACCTCCGTCTTATCTGTGCTTAATTTGAGATTATTGGTGGTCATCTAGGCTGCGATGTTAACCAGGCAACGCCGGAAATTAACCATGTTTCCATCAGAGTGATCTCTAAATGAAAACACAAGCTGAGTGTGATCAGCATAAGAGATCACTGACAACCCAGGAATTCCATCACATCCGCTAGCGCGGCCAGATATACATTGAAGAAAAGAGGGCTAAGTGCTGAGCCCTGCGGGACCCCACAGACCGGTGGTTTCTCAGTGGAGACATACGGCCTGAGAAAGACCTGCTGCGATCTATCATTCAAAAAAGATTTCACCCATGCCAGTGGTATCCCCCCAATGCCAAAATCATTGAGACGATCCAAAAGGATATCGTGCGAGACTGTATCGAAAGCAGCAGATAGGTTGAGGAGGACCAGCATGGCCTCATCTCCCCTATCCACACACTCCCGAATCGACTCAGACACTTCCAGTAGTGCAGATTCAGTACTGAAGCCCGGCCCAAAGCCCGACTGGGAAACATGTAGCAGTTGTTGTGATTCCAGGAATTCTGACAGTTGCTCCTGCACCACTTTCTCCAGGATCTTTGCTGGCTTAGGGAGGAATGAGATGGGACGATAATTGCTAAAGCATAGTGGGTCAGCATCTGCTTTCTTAAGAATTGGTATCAGCATAGCCTGCTTCCACACAGAGGAGAACCGGCCAGAGAGCAGAGAGACATTCCAGATTTCCAGCAACGGGTTGATCAATAGCGGGGCCAGATCACTCAATATCCGTGCTGGGGCCGGGTCAAGGGGGGATACTGATTTGCAGTGGTGAAACAGAGATAGGGCGTGTTCTATAGTTAAGTTCTTAAAAGAGGTAAATAGTTAATCATGAGTGATTTTATTATTTAGTGCTGACACTGTCCTATTCTGATTAATTATTGACGTGATCTTTACAATCTTCTCATGGAAAAAATCTGACAAGCCATCACAGAGAGATTGGCTAGGTACATTAGAGCATGCCAAGGCAGGAGGGTTCGAAAATTCTTTAACGATAATAAATAGGGTTTTTGAGTTTTCCGCGGTCTTAATTTTTTCTATAAAGTGAACTTTTATAATACTGCGTTTAAGTTTGTGAAAATTCTTTAGAGCCATTCTGTAGACGGCTTTAGCAGCTGGATCGTAAGCCTGCCGCCAGGCACATTCCAATCTCTTACACCTGCTTCTTTCCTCCCGCAATTCCGCCGAAAACCAGGGTGCCGAAGGTTTTAATCTTGAGGTAAGAGGAAGCCTCGGGGCAACTTGGTCAATTGCAGAAGAGAGACACTTATTAAATTTAGATACCCCCGCATCAAGGTCGCCAGACAATAGGTCCAGCATATTAGGTAAAGTTTGATCCAACGCATTGCATGCAACCATGTGCCATTTTCGCCCATACTCTCTGATTTTAGAAGAGAAATTAGGAGGCCGTGGGAAAGACAGCTCAAACGGGATCAAACAGTGATCAGACCATGTGAGGGGAAGAGAGGGAAGCATCATAAGGCCAGTGCAGTTAGAAAACACAAGATCAAGGGTGTGGTCCGCTAAATGTGTGGGTCCCCTAACCCACTGGGTTAGATTAAGGCCCAGTTAGTGTCCACGAGATTGTTGGCACGCACACATGTACCCACATCTACATGCAGGTTAAAGTCACCTAACACTGTAAAGTGGGGATGTTTTAGTGATGGGTCCGCAATCGTGGCCAAGAGTAGTCATAGCAGATGGAGGAGCTCCTGTGGCGTTATACACAAGGACGCCCGAGAAGATGGCAGAAGAAGTATCCATAATAGAAAAATACATAGCTTCAATAGGACCTACATTCGCAATTTTCCTAATCGTAATTTTTAAATGGGAGAGTAGAATGACCGTAATTCCTCCACCCGTCTTTGCCCCTTCACGTTTTATGCCTGCTAACCGATAGCCAGGGGGGATAGCCAGATTAATATCTGGATTAGAGAAATCTTTAATCCAAGTCTCTGTGAGAAATAGCATATCCCAGGCCTTCGAAGACAGCAACAGCCAAATATCGCTTGAATGGCAAGGGAGGAACCGACAGTTAAGTAAACCTGCCGTATAGGATCTCACCTGTGTGGGTAGCCTAGAACAATTAGCTTGTGAGCATTTGCTTTTTTTTATGGTGGACAGAGAAAAAGCGCAACCTTTGCATTGAAAGAGGGGGAGAGAAGACTCTGAAAGATTGTAACGTACCAGAGGTGTGTAAACCCCAGTCTTCAATTTCATAAGTTGAGACCTGGACCATGGGCGCCTTGGGATGGGATGACAATTGGCAGCATGGCTAGCACTCTGCGGAACTGGTGCGGACGGGCGCAGACGGGTTAGCCTTAGGCGCCTTCGGCGCGCCCTCTGCGCATCGCAAAGTCCATGGGCTTAAGAAGCCTAGCCCGCCAACCCCTAACTCCACCCACAAACCCGGAAGTGAGGCTGAGCAACAGAGAACGACCCCGCTACCCTCCTCAACAATCAGGCGAAGCCTGCGGTGGACCGGGGTAGGGGGAGGAGGAGCAACAGGTAGGGAAGCGTAACAATTTTAAAAAGATTGTGCAAAACACAGCGTTTATTAAAAAAACCTAAATCGTTTGATTTAAAATTATCCAGCATAGAGTCAAGCAGCTAGTGCCAAGTTCCCCTCAAGGTAGCACGCGTCCGCTTTCCCTTCCGCACCTCCGGATAGGGAATCCAAGAAGCTGGAGCAGCTTGCAAAGATGTATTCATCTGCCAGCTTAGGCCTGGGGTGGGTGAACACTGCATGCCTCTTGGACCGTTATTACCACTCTGTGTGGGACACGGTTGCGCCAGCTGCAGCTTAACTGTCCAGAGGAGGCACGGACACTTTTCGGCAAGAAGGCAGATAGTGCGTTGAAGCGCTTTAAGGACTCACTGGCTTCGGCAAAGTCCTTGGGCCTGTCTGCCACTCGCCCTCCTCCTCGTGGCCACGGAAGGGGTGCCCCAACACGTTCATTTCAGAGCCCCAGACCTGGGCAACAACATCAGCGCGGACGTGGGAACCGCCGAGACGGTTCTGGGGGCCAGCGGGCGGGTCAGTCCAGATTCACCCCCGCAGCATCAACTTCCAAGCCTTCCTAGTCAGAACTTTCAGGCCCATCAGATGCCAGCGGGCTGCAGGATTCGCCATAATCTCCCCATCTGGTGCAACATCACCTTGGACAGGTGGGTGCTGCAAATAGTCTGAAGGGGCTACTCCCTCCCCTTCAAAACTACCCCTCCAGCCATGCCACCTCAATACCACTGCATGTCTGGGGACCATCTTGCGCTTCTTCAGCAGGAAGTTACGGCCCTCTTGGCCAAAGGGGAGTGGGCCAGAAGTAGGTTGTGGTTGTTATTCCCACTACTTTCTGCTCGCCAAGAAGGACAAGGGCCTGTGTCCTATCTTTGACTCTAGCTCAGGTCTTGTCTACCCTGGAGACTGGATGGCAGTGTTGGACTTGCAGGACTCATATTTCCAAATCCCCGTCCTGTCGGCCCATTGGCGTTACCTGTGGTTCACGGTAGGCCACAAGCACTTTCAGTTTACCTTGCCTTCGGCTTTACCAGCGCCCCTCTGGTGTTCACGAAAGTGATTGTGGTGGTTGCAGCTCATCTGCGCAGATCAGGGGTTCTGGTCTTCCCCTATCCCACGACTGATTGTTGAAGGCTGGCTCGCCCCAGGCAGTCGTCTCCCACCTCCAGACTATGGCCAACCTCCTGCATTTGCTGGGGTTCTCCATCAATTTGCCGAAGTTGCACCTGATTCCCTCTCAGAAGCTCCTATGGCTATGATTCCGATCTTCCTGCCTCTATCCCGGGTTTCGGTCAGGATGACCCTCCGGCTCCTGCTAGTGGATCATGCCAGGTGGCATTTAAGGGCTCTGCAGTTGGACCTGAAGTTCCAGTGGGCACAGCATCGGGGCAACTTGTCCGATTACGTCCAGATCTCGGAGGCACTGCACGACAATTGCAGTGGTGGCTCACGAATCACGATTGGGTCAATTGCAGATCCCTCTCCCTTCCCCATCTGGAGCATACAGATGTGACAGACGCGTCCCTCCTGGGATGGGCGGCCACATGGGAGAGGTGGAGATCAGAGACCTCTGGTCTCTGGTGGAGTCCGAGCTCCACATCAACCTTTTGGAGCTTCAGGCGATCTGGCTTGCCCTGAAGGCATTCCTTCCCTATGTCCATGGAAGAGTGGTCCAGGTGTTCACGGACAACACCGCTGCCATGCGGTACTGCAACAAACAGGGCAGGGTTGGGACGTGGACCCTATGTCAAGAGGCTCTGCGCTTCTGGACTTGGCTGGAACACCAGGGCATTATCCTGGTGGTTCAACACCTGGCAGGTTCTCTGAACGCCGGGGCAGACAAACTCAGCTGCCGGTGGTGGATCACGAATGGCGTCTGAATTCGGACGAGGCGCAAGGTCTCTTTCAGCAGTGGGGAGAGCCTTGGTTAGATCTATTCGCCACCGAAAAGAACGCGCAATGTCATCAGTTCTGCGCGTTGGGATTTCACAGACGGCACTTGTAAGAAAGTGGCTCATTATACACTGCACCAAAGTAAGGTACAGTGTGTACAGGGTCCAACACTCTACAGAGGTTTGGCAGAGGTTAAAGTTAGATATAACCTTACTCTCTAAAGTGGTAGCTTGGTCGAGCAGTAAGGCAGTATCAGAGGACAGTGTAAAGCATTTGATGTACACACTCATTCAGCAAATGGTCTCACACCCACTCAAGAACTGAACTCAGGCCAATTATTTTGTATAAAAAAAGGTTCGAGGCATGTGGGCTGCTGAATTCATATCTGTGCATAGATCGCCGCCTAGTGTTGGATCCGGATGATTGCACATTGTTGTCCTGGAAGAGTCTTCGAAGTATCACGAGATAGATAGGTGGCTCCTCCCCTGGACTACAGTGCGCATGGGCATCCTCTCCATCCTCAGATTGTTTTTTCCGCCATTGGGTTCGGATGTACTTTCTTAACTCAAGTTCGGAATCAATATAACTAACTTTTCCAAAAGGCCTTCGGGGCGTCGGCATTGTCTTTTTGTTCGGTGCCGCGTACTTGTTCCAGTTCTTCGAGCTGGACGTCGAAGGCCGCTTGCCTTTTTGACACCAAAGGCCCCATCAACGATGGAACGGAGCCCGTTCAAACGATGCCCCGTTTGTAACTCTAAATACCCACACATCGATGTGCACCCGGTGTGCAATAAATGCCTATCTCCAGACCACGACGAGGCCAGCTGCATGGCCTGTTCTCGGTTCAGGTCAAAGAAAACGCTTCGATGCGCCGCGAGACAGTCTGCGCAGAAAACAGTGCCCGACCCAGAGAACATCTTCGAGGCAGAAGACGATGAGGGCGTCGATGAGGAGGATTCTGAACAACAGTCAGATCCTGCGTCAGAGCAGAACTCTAACTATGATGAAGACGAAGAAGACTACGTCCATGATGAAGACGTCGTCGAGGTAGGAGACGACGCACAGGCCGTCGGAGCCGTCAATGACGACTCGAGTGATGAGCAAGGCCCAACCGCAGTTGCGGGGGCCGATGATGACACTGTACTTTCAAAGGCTCAGGTCGAGGCATCGCCGGAAGGCCTTAGCCAAGATCTTCAACTACATTTTTTTTTTTATTAACTTTATACTTTATTGCGTATACAATTATCACACAGCTCTTATTGTCTACAACCCGGAGGCCGGCAGCAGTCCATATTATCACATCACTTCAGTTGAGATGTATCTTACACAGCCTACATGCCAGCATCCCTGGGGCCTGGCGGCAGATCGGGTAATAGAGGGACAATTAGGAATGCAATGCATGTAGTGGGGTCTCATCAAACACTTACCACTTCTCAACTGCGCGTCTAGGAGGAGCGAACTGCCCCCGACCATACTGCCGCTGGCAATGTAGTACATCGTAACTCCCAGGCTTATAGGCCAAAAATAGTGCCTTTTCAGAAACTGTTCCAACTACCCGCCCCTCAAACTACCCCCCCCCCTCCCAACAACCACCCCCCAACCCAAAGTGTGCCTGCCGTTCTAGCATGTGCTACCGTCGCGTGTGCTGCCTGTGTGCCTTGGTGTCAGTCACTGCAGTCCATCCACCTGCAAATATTCAGAGCTGGAACCAGGCCCCCGAGTGTCACCGCCTCCCTCCCTCTAATTAGATCTCATGTCACTGCGAGGAGTTTCTCCTACTGCATACTGCCATGCACTCTGTGTCCAGAGCCTACGCCTTACGCCCAGAGCGTCCTTAAATGCCTGTGGTATCGCACCCGGGGTGATCCGCAGCCCCATCCCAAGTTTCTTCTTCCCCTGTGTCCTCCAGGTCAGATCCTGTGTCTGCGCTATCTCGGGCATCCAGATAGGCCCTGTATAGACCCCAGAAATTCTTGGGGCGATTCCTGGGAGGAAGTAGTTCGCTGTATGTCTCCGACTGTGTACAGCAGTATAGCAGGTCCGCCTCCCACCTTTTTTTCGTCGGTAGTGGCCCCCTCTTCCAGCACATTGCTATCGTACGTTTGGCAGTCAGCAGGGCTATATCAGCCAGTCTCCGCAGCGCCACCGGTAGCGGTTTGGAATAACCCAGCAGTGCCAGGGCCGGGTCGGGCGGGACGTCCACCCCTAGAATCCGCCCCAATTCGGAGAATATCTCCGTCCAGAATCTGAATTCCGGGGCAGGACCAAGCCATATGTATGAAGTCCGCTCTCGGGAGATGGCAGCGTTCGCATTCCGCGGATCCTCTCAGGCCATACCTATGTAGTCTCTCCGGGGTGTAATAGACACGCTGCAAGTATTTGAAATGAATCAACCTATGTCTGTTATTCAGAGATATTTTCCTGGTCCTGGTGCAACAATAACTCCACATCTCGTCAGTGATCTGCGTCTGGAGATCAGCCTGCCAGGCCGCCCTTGCCTTAGATTGTAGACCAGACTTATGTCGGTCCCCCATTTTTTTAAGTTTGGACACCAGTTTACCCGTTGCAGGGTTCTTAATAACACAGGTGAGTTCCGGCACCTCCGGAGGTTCAGCCAGCTCCGGACCAAGAAGTTCCTGCAGGGCACTGCGCACCCTATGGTATTGGAAGCTATGAAGCAGCGACTTCGCTGTCTGCGATTGCAGAACCTGGTGGAGAGTTTTCACAGTGCCGTCAAGGAACAAATCCCCCATCTTGGTAATACCCAGCTCCAGTAGTGCCTTCGTTACCCCTTTCTCTGCTAGAGGAGGTATCCACACAGCCCACTCCACACGCATAAGAGGAGAGTACAGTCTATCAGTGTCTTGCATTCTAAGCAATTCATGCCATGCATGATTCGTAGCCTTAATGGAATCCAGTATCCCAGTCCTGCGGTCCACCGGGTGACATATCGTGGCCGGGAGTGGTACCGGATCCGCAAACAGCCGTTCCAATTTTACATGCGGTATATCAGTATTGCCATGGATCCACGTGTGTAGGTGTGACGCCTGCGCAATTCGATAATACTGTTCGAGATCCGGCGCTCCCAGACCTCCCTGCTCATAGGGAAGCGTCAAAATCTCCCATTGGACTCTGGGCTGTTTACCTCCCCACGCTAACCTAACTAGGACTTGCATGAGGCGCCGAAAGAAGGATTTAGACAGGACCACTGGTATGTTATTAAAGAGAAACAGGAACCGAGGCAGCACCACCATTTTCATAATCGCAATCCGCCCCACCAGCGACAGAGGTAGTCTACACCAGACCTCCACATCGTCCACTAGTTTACTGTAAGCTCTACCATAGTTCTCACGGACCAATAACTCTGGGTCGGTGTGCAGACGGATCCCCAGGTATCTTATGGAGTCCGAGGTCCACTGCAGCGGTTACTCCGCCACAAACTGGACAGTCACCGGCGTTAACGGAAGAGCTACCGATTTGTCCCAGTTCACGCGTAGCCCAGATAGTGCCCCAAATCTCACCACCTCCCGCAGCACTGATGCAAGATTCATTTCCGATTCTCTGACATATAGCAAGGTATCATCCGCATACGTGGATATACCGATCTTATACGCAGGGAAGTTGATCCCTTCGTGTTCGTGGTATTGTCTGATCGCACACGCCAGGGGTTCTGCCACTAGCGCATATAACAGAGGAGACAGGGGGCAACAATGTCTAGTGCCTCTACTTATTGCAATGGGGTCAGTGACAGTGTCTCCCAGTTTCAGGCGAGCCGAGGGCTTGTAATAAAGTGCACCTAGCATCTGAAGGAAAGGTTCTCCCAGCCCATACTTCCGCAGTACCCTTAGCATGAAGGGCCACTCCACAAAGTCAAAGGCCTTCTCCATGTCTAGAAATATTGCGACTGCCTTGTTGTCTTGCTTCACGTGTTGCATAGGGCCTAGGACAGTGGGGAGGTTATATGTCAAGTTCCTTGCGGGAACAAAACCCGCCTGTTCCGGAGCAACCATTTCCGGGACGATTATAGCCAATCTCGCAGCTAGTACTTTCGCGTACAACTTGGCATCCACATTCAGAAGAGAAAGTGGCCTGTATGAGCCTCATTCCCTGGGGGACTTCCCCGGTTTAGGGATAGTGATAAGAAGGGCTTCTCTCATAGATTTCGACATACTACCCTGTTGACATATGTCATCGAAAAGGGACATCAGGTGGGGTACAAGGGTATCTTTGAAGGCCTTATAGAAGGCTACCGTGAGTCCATCCGCACCCGGAGCGCTGCCTGATCTCATTCAATCTAGCGCCTCTAGGATCTCGTCTCGCTGTATGGGCATCATCAAGAATTCCCTTTGGAAATTTTCCAGGAAGGGCTTTTTAATATAACTAAGGTAGTCATCAATCTCCTCCTCCATCTGCTCAGATCTAGATCTATAAAGTTTAGAATAATAATCCTTAAATTCTGCAATGATGTCAGCCTCCTCTGTAACCACCTCTCCTGTGGATGTCACTAGTTCCTCTACAACAAGTCTGGGTCTACTACTGCGCATCAATCTGGCCAGCAATGAACCTGGGCGATCCCTCTCCCCATATGTACGCGCCGTGGCATACTTCCCCATATGTTTAACCTCACTGTCAGCTTCCTCATTGAATTCTATGATCAGTCTTTTAATCTGTTCTTCCGTGTCAGTGTCCGATGTGCGCCTGTGTTGTTTTTCTAAATCTGCCAATTGTGTCTCAAGACTTTTGAGTCTGTGTCTAATAGATTTTAGCACCCCAGAATGTTTTGCCATCGTCATTCCCCGGATGTAAACCTTAAAGGTGTCCCACACCGTCTGAAAGCTGTCTACAGACCCCAAGTTAGTGTCAAAGAATGTCTCTATGTCCTCCGCAATCTCCCCTCTGAAAGCCTCATCTAGGAGAGAATATGGCGGGAACCTCCAAGTAAACGGGGGGGATTTTCCTAGCAGGAGCAGCGAGGAACAGAAGCAGTGGTGAGTGGTCCGACAGCGTGCGTGGGAGGATTGTACAACCTTTCACCGAATTCAGGAGGGTGGAGGATACGAACCAGTAATCTATCCTCGTATGAATATTATGATAAGCCGAGTAATGTGTAAACCCTCCCTTCCCCGGGTGTCGGTGTCTCCATATGTCTACCATGTCTAACTTGATTAGTTCCGTGTGCATAAGAACGGCGGCTGCCGCAGGGCTGCGGGCCGACCCAGCTGACAGATCCAGGTCCGGATGCATCACAAAGTTAAAATCCCCTCCCCATACCATTCTAGAACCAACATACATCCTGCATGTGTCAGCAAGGGCGGGGTAAAAAGCGGGGTTATCGTAGTTGGGACCATAGACATTCACCACAATTAAATCATGGCCTTTACCTGTGCATCATGAAATGGTGAATCGACCCTCCGGGTCAGTATACAGAGGCGTCAACATTAGCTGCGAGCGGGGGTTTACCCATGTCACCACCCCCCTAGAGTGGGTAGTGAAACCAGCTGCTACACAATTACCTCCCAAACCTCTCGCAGACAACATCTTTCTCGTAAGTGGGAGGTGTGTTTCTTGCAAGAGGGCTATATCAATACGTGTCTGTGAAGGTAGCTCATTACTTTTCTAAGCTTGCGGTAGTCATTAAGCCCCCTTACATTCCAGGTCAACACCCTCACAAGATCGGGACCATCGTCCGTACTTAGATCTTCATGGTCCTCCATCTAGAATCAATACGTGTGGGCAGTTCACTGCAGGGTATCTTGAGCATCTAAAATATGTAGGCAGGACCACAGTTGCAGCAACGATTAGCACAATACCAGGCATAACATTCCATTGAAACCAAACCTCCCATTTTTCCCAGGCAACAAACCCAAACTTGATCAATGCGTAGTCTCCCTCCCCCCGCCCACAGCCGACCACCCCCAACCTGGTCAGGCAGAGTCCAGTACCATCCTCCATCCCCCCTGAGAAACAAACTTAAACAGTCCCTTAACCGGCTCTCACCAGAGCCCAAGTGCCGAAAGCGCAGGGGCAGACGTTGCCAGCCAAGAGCAGTTATCTACCAGTTCGAAACTGCAATGCTGAAGCGCCCTAGTGCCATGCCCCTGCCGAGCATTCAGTGCCTACATGAGTCCCAGTCCAATAAGTGCATATTTATGGCCCCCTCCCCATCTCGTAGCTCAGCTCCCCTCTTAGTCCCACCCGCGACCTGCATCACAAAACCAACCATCAAAACCCTTAGACGTGTAGCAACAGCCCCTGTTAAGGAGCAACCCCTGGCACTCCATGACATAGAGATAAATCAGTAAGATCTCACCCAACAGGGCATCATCAGGGTACTGCCAGGGCTCCACCGATTGGAAGCAGACGCTGCACAGCATCCTCGCAGCTTACAACAAAACTCGGAGTCTGAGCAATCCAGGGGGGGACGTACCGACCATATCAATATTCTGACCGAATCAAACAATCACTTAGTGTTCATTCCTGTTCGTCCAGTTGCGATGAGGCATTCACGTCGTCTCGGTCACTCCTCGGGCTGTTCCTGCGCTCTCTGGACCATTCCTTCAGAGATTTTTGCAGCTCCCTGGGGTCAGTAAAGAAATATGAATGCCCTTGCTTGTTTATCCGGAGCTTCGCTGGGTACATCATGGCATAGTCCAACCCAAGTTCGCGCAGTTGTTTTTTGTATGGAGCAAATTGCCTCCTTTCCTCTTGCACTTTTGCGGTGAAGTCCAGATCGAGTGAGACATCCATTCCTTCATATTGTAGCTTGCCTTTGTCTCTGGCTAAATGTAGTGCTGTGTCCCTATCCCGGTAATTAAGCAGCTTCGCTATTATGGGACGTGGATTTGCACCAGGCTTCGGTCTAGGTCCTAGCGTGCGGTGGGCCCTCTCCACTATAAACATAGGGGAATAAATCTCGTCTCCAAGCAGCGCTTTCAAGAGTTTCTCCACAAAAAGCTTCATCTTGCCAGTTTGTGTGGTCTCCGCCACACCCGTTATGCGAATGTTGGTTCTCCGCGATCTTGCCTCCAAATCCTCCGGCTTGTCTTGGATCGCCTGCAGAAGTCTGCCAAATTGCTTACGGTCTTTGACCCACTCCGACTGTGCCTCCTCCGCTTCTGTCAGACGTCTCTCCGCCATGTCAAGATGTTCAGCGTGCTTGTCCACTCGTTCCGACATGCGGTCCATACGATATGTCAGGGCATCGATTTTTGTTCCAATGGACGCTATACTGTCTTGTAGCCCTTTTTCCATCGAAACCAGCAGTTCTCGGATGTCAGCACCCATGGAACCGTCAGAGGTGGCTCCCCGCGGGGACGCATCCGTGGCAGGCACCTCCGTCCCCTTGGTCTGTCGCTGCTCAAAGGTGAGTTTGGATTGTGTTCTGTCGTTTTTGCCCATGGCGATCCTGCTGGACATCAAAGCGTACTGTGTCGCAGGCTCCCGCGCCCAGGCAGAACAGGCTAGTGTCTTCCCACAGTCTAACGTGTGCTTCAAGCCCGAAGCACCAGAGCCCAGTACACACGTGCGTGCTCCCAAGTGCGTGGTCAGCCGCTCCAGTGATCCGGAGAACCGCTCACCTCAACAGTACCAATTGGCATCCAACTGTGGGTCCCTCCAGCTGGCCGCGCAGCGTCCGATCTATGTCTCAGCCCCTTTGCGCCAAACACCTCCTGCCAGGGACTCCGTCCGTCCCCGGGGCAATGTGTTCCCTAGGGCTTCCACTGCACTTCGCAACCCAAGTAACAGAGTGCTCCCGCCAGGGCGAACAATCAACTTCCCTGTCGTCGTCCGTGCAGATCAGGATCCTCAATCTTTGTGCATTGGTGCCCAGCCGCTACTCCCAGCTACAGCTGCAGGCCTCGATCATTGCCGCAAATGGCCGCCACCAAGGCAGGCCGGACTTCAAAATGGCGGCGACCGAAAAGCTTCTCGCAAATGCAGCTACTGCACAGTCTTTTTAGTGCGCCCACCCGTTGTCTCCTGACCTTGTGAGGGGCTCAATGTTGGCGTCTGAAACAGACGCGAGTTCGTTCCCAAGCGCCGCGCAGCCACCGGGCCCCCACAGGTACTCACTGATGGCGCTCCGGTCCGCAGTTAGATCCGTGCT
Organism: Lissotriton vulgaris; assembly: GCF_964263255.1. NCBI lineage: Eukaryota > Metazoa > Chordata > Amphibia > Caudata > Salamandridae > Lissotriton > Lissotriton vulgaris. The sequence goes on from NC_141695.1 coordinate 1,031,347,293, forward strand.
AGGCCTCCGCGGTCCGAGGGCGAGCCGCTATGTCCAGCGTCCCGCCCGATCAGTGGGCCCCCCGCCGGCAATGTGGGGCTTCCCACAGCTAGTCCAGGTGACAATGGCGGGTTGGGTAGGGGAATTCAGTCGGGGCAAGTCGCCAAGAACGCTCCCGGGCCCCCAGCACCACCGTCCCCCAAAGCGTCCAGCAAAGGCTCGGTGTGTGGCAGTGCGATGTATCCAGGGCACCGCCCGCCTCGGAGGGAGGCACGATGGCTGTAGCTCCGGGGCGCCCCAAGTCCAATGTGAGGGTCGCGCTGCCGGTACGTCCGGTACCTTTTGTAGGAAGGTGGATATCGGACTAAGGTTACCCCCAACTTTTTGCCTGGTGTTTTGCTTGTTTTTCGACTTAGGTGACCTGGGACCCTGCTATTCAGGGCCCCAGGCCTACTGCTCTCTCTGTAAAATGGATTCCATGTACCTTAGGTACATATCTAATTGGATACTGAGTTACCTTATCAGTCCCTGTACAGTGTACCTTAGGTACCCAGGGCATAGGTGTGCCCAGGGCCTACCAGGGGCTGCAGCATGTATTATGCCACCCCTGGCTGGCCATCCAAATCTGACACAACTGGCTGCACGACAGCTGGGGCAAGGTGGTGTAATCACCCTTTGCTTCAGATATAGTATTCCTATATCTAACCCTAAAATGGACACATGTATTCCTATCAGTCACTCCTATGGCAGGCCTTATCAATCCTGAAGGCAGAGTGCTTGGAATTATGTGAGATGGTGCTCTGGCATGAGCTGAGCCCGTTTGCAGCTTGCGGAACCAAGTCCTAATAGCTGTTCCATGATAACGCGTACCATATACTCTTAAGTGCATTATAATCCTCGCGGTTATTTGCCAACTTTGGTATCGCTTTATCAAAACATGTCGAGTAAGGTGTCATACGAATTGGAATACTAACCCCTCGCCAATTCTGGCGACGGGGTTAGCATTCCACCCTTCTAGAGGGACACGACATGTATGTAACTGTGAACCCCGGTTAAAGCTAACTCGAGCCTCAGCATCACAAAATGGATGCTGCCACCACAGACACAAGTCTGACCTCCTGCTGCTGGGAGTCCTTCCAGCGAGGAGAGCTTGGACAAAGGGTTTCCTGTCAGGGGCGGTGCTAGCACCATCCCAGACAGGGTTTTGTGTATCCCAGGTAGGCAGGGCTGAGAGGAAGGTGACTGCAAGTGGCACCCCGGTGCTCACTGTGCATATGCCGGCTTAAACCAGTTCCAGGGGCACACCAGCCCCTGAGCTGGGGAAAGTCCGGACAAGGGAGAGGGGTGTAACCACCCCCCTTCCTGGTCCCACCCATGGGCAGGACCTAGTCGCGTGCCAGCCCCTTTCTTGAGAATAAAGGTAGGAGCGTGCCCCCTTCCCAATTTAGATAATTCTGAATCTTGACTATTTTCCACGAAAGGACTCTTGACTTTTTCTGAAGACTCTCCCTTGTGGCTAAGGAGTAGCCACCCTGCACCAGCGGGCACCATCTAAGCGCTTGCGGTTTGCTGCACGTCCATCCTCCGGATCAAGACTGACCAGCTCGACGAGACCCGCATTCCCTGGCATCTCTGACCTCTACCTGCATCATCAGCCCAGCTGAGATTCGTGGGTGTGACGAGACCTGAGGGACCGGCCATCTTCAAAACCTGCACGATGCTTATCCAGCACGACCGCCGAGGGATCCTCGAGTGAGTGCTTTGGGGTTTGAGAAGCCCTAACCCTGAGCAGCTCCAGCACCGAAGTCCAGCCCCCCAGCATCCACGTGATCTGCGTGGGGCCCTTCTGCCCTTTGCTGCTCACCGCGATGTCCGGTCACATGCCTGCTGGCCCTCCTGACGACGAACCACGACGATTACATCGCTGGTCTGGTTGCTCCAAGACTGGCCCTTGCTCCCCTCCAAAAGAGGAGCACCCCGGACCCTCCTGGTCCACTCCAGACGCACTCTTGACTCGACCGCGTGGGCTTGACTTTTCCAAGGTTTGTTGCCCCAATCCAGGGTCCAGCATCGCCGACAGCAGATACCTACGTGGGACAGCTCGCACCTCCAGCCTGGTCGCCGACAACGTCTCCTAGCCCGTGTGACTGCAGAGTCCAGCGTCTGCCACTCACCTGGTCGAGGTGACTTCAGCCGGTGCCATCCTGGTGCCCACACAATCACTGGCTAGTGATTTAGAACTGAGTCCCCTCTGCTTTCAGGTCGTCTCCATCACCGATCCAGGCTTGGATCACATCGAACTTCTTCACTGGTCGCCTGCCAGCAACTTCTTCTTTCAGGCTCCATAAACTCAACGAGGATTCCCGATGTCTTTTGAACCCTATGCAGCCGCAGCCCCTGGGCTAGGTAACCCGAGCATTTCGGTGCTCCAACGTAGGTTCACTATCCAAGTATCCAGATCCTTTTTCGTTTTGAGTCTAGCTAGTCGGATTCGTCCGATAACAGTAACTTTACGAATACTAGCATCCATAGACTTTGTCCCGCATCCCGCGTGAGAGTGCACACTCTGCACCCGATCTCCCTAGGCCTCCTGCTCCTAACCTTCGCGTTCAGTAGTGTAGTCCTAGCGATCCTGAAGCCTCTGGATCTTGTTACTTACCTGCTAGTATTTCGCATTCCACTTTTAGTGTATATGGTTTTTCGTGCCCTTCGGACATTTGTGTAAATGGTGCAACTTAAAGTATTTTCATAACAACTTGTGTGGTGTCCTTTCACTTGGTGTTCAAGGGGTATATGTGATGGTATAACAGCTGGCTTAACACGCCCTCTAGAGTTTAGCCTAAAGACTGCTCTTGTCCATGCTACTAGGATAACTGGTCTATAAGGTTGACTTACAACCAATCATCAATAAGGGTCGTTTGGAATGATACACAGTGATCACTAGAATAGTGAGCACTACATATGAGGCCAACTTCTCACACCTTTCCGGACGCACGTCGAGCGACGTCGTTCGGACTGCTTTTCAGGCCAGGCCGGGGATGCAGGTCTGGTCCGCTACCGCCGGAATCTTCCCTCAAGGACGTCCCGGTGTTCCATCGGTCAGGACGCCGAGACTCCGTCGCTCACACCTGGGGGCTGCTAGGGAGTGAATAGCAGCCGTTAGTCTTTTTGGCACTTCGTAGGATTATATTGTTGGATATTTACGGGGCTAAGGCGAGGAGCTCAGCGCTCACGCGTCTACCATGGACGCCGGCAAGCTCCGCCCCCAATCAACTACATTCTATAGCCCCGCATCAAGGCCCGGCTAAGAATATATCTAAGGAGCCATCGGTCGATCAACCACAGTCAACTGTGAAATCGAAACCGAAACAGACGGACACAAAATCGAAACCGAAACTGCTAAAGACAGTCCTCGGATCGACGTCTTCGGATTCATCGGATCCAATCAAATTGAAGAGTGTCATCAACTCTTCGAGCTGACAAGGGGGTGTCGACCCGAAGATCGGGGCGCCGAAGCCTGTAACTAAGGTCAAGCACGTTGCACTGACGCCATCGACAAAAGATGGTGACACTAACAAGGGACTCAAGGCTCAGAAGACTCTCGATCCGAAGCTTCCAGCCTCCAAACCACTGGTGGTCAAGGCCTTCGAGTCGAAGACCAAAATCGGCTCGAAAGAGCATGTCAAGTCGAAGCAAAAGAGAGTGCCTGCTGCGCGCACCAAGAGCACGAGTCGACGCAAGGCCAGAAATAAACTGGTGATATTCCAGAAAATCCTATGGAGTCATACAAGATCCCGCTCAAAAAGAAAAGGGACTCTGCCACCTCACCTGTTCTTTTTGAGCCTGTGGTGTCCTATGGACAGGAATATACCTATTCACCCACACGTACTAATGAGGATGTGGGGGAAGGCTACAATGAGGAGGAATTTAATTATCCTATTGACACAGATCAAGAGGAGTCTCAACCCTGGACTGACCCTGTTGACCCGGGTGAGCCACACACATGCCTGACACTCAGTCCTATACGGTCAAAACCTCGCCAACTGAAGATACAGCTGCGTTGAACGCGTTAATTGAAAGGGCAGCAAATAATCATGTTGTAGACTCAGTAGAGGAAGACTTTTTGTTTGACACTTTCTCAACTTCAGAAAGATCAGTAAAGACATTGCCCATGCTGAAGGGCGTCCTTAAACACGCTGGTGATACTTTCAAAGAAACCACAAGGGCAAGGGTTATGAACCCAAGAATTGAAAGGAAATACCGGCATGCCCCTGTAGACCCTATGTATATCAAGGGCCAGCTGCCATTGGACTCCTTAGTAGTGGCAAATGCTCGTAAGAGAGCGAACTCTCAAACAAGTGGTGATGCTCCTCCTCTGGACAAAGAATCCAAAATCTTGGAAGCTTCTGGAAAACGAGTAGCGACTCAAACGGCGAATATTTGGAGAATCTCAAATACACAAGGCCCTATTAGCCAGATATGATAGGACTCATTACGACAAGTTAGAGCAACTACTACAACACTTGCCTGATGTTTATAAGGAGGGAGCAGAAATGCTGATACAGGAGGGGAAACTGATATCAAATGCATCCATTAAATGTGCGCTAGATGCAGCAGACACAGCAGCTAGGGCCATCAATACAAGTGTGATGCTCAGAAGGCATACCTGGCTACGCATTTCTGGTTTCAAGCCAGAGATTCAAACCACACTACTCAATCAGCCTGTTAACCCTGACTTTTTATTTGGTCCTGATGTGGACACAACCCTAGAAAAAATTAAGAAAGACACTGAGACCGCCAAATCCATGGGAGCGCTGCAGTCACAACAGTTCAGGGGAGGTTCATTTCGTCGCTCCGGTAACAGGGAAGCCTCTAGAGGTCAAGCATCACAGCAAGCCCAATACAACAAAGGAGGCACACAGACCACCTGTAACAAAAACAATAGGGGTGGATACCGTGGCAACCGCACCAAATGCAGAGGACGAGGAAATAATAACGCCAGATCCTCTACCAACACTAAACAGTGACGTCGTGTCACTGCCCCCAGGCCATGTAACACTGGTCGGGGGAAGACTTCAGCAGTTCCTGCCAGTCTGGGAAGGCATTACCACAGACAGGTGGGTGAGACAACTTATCCAATACGGCTATTGTCTAGAACTGACCTCCACTCCACCCAACATACCCCCAAGGCACCGTCCTATGTCTGCAGAGCACATGCAATTATTGCAGCAAGAGGTCATCTGCATGCTGCAAAAAGGGGCCATAGAACTCGTGCCTTTAGAACAAAAGGGTACAGGGGTGTACTCGCTGTACTTCTTAATCCCAAAAAAGGACGGGTCTCTCAGGCCCATACTAGATCTCAGACCCCTGAACCAATACATCTTGTCAGAACATTTTCACATGTTCACTTTGCAGCAAATTCTACCATTGCTCAGTCAGGGGGATTTCCGAGCAACACTAGACCTGAAGGACGCATATTTCCACATTCCGATTCACCCGGGACACAGGAAATATCTCAGGTTCACCATAAACAACCAGCATTACCAGTTCAAGGTCCTGCCTTACGGGGTCACAACAGCCCCCGAGTGTTTACCAAGTTCTTGGCGACAGTAGCTGCGCACCTTCGGAGACAACATATTCATGTCTATCCTTATCTGGACGACTGGCTTATCCAAGCAAAGTCAGCCCAGCAATGTGCCAGCCACATGTCCCGCACAATTCACCTCCTACACAGTCTACGTTTTTCACTGAATTATCCAAAGTCTCATCTTCAACCCGCACATGTACAACAGTACCTAGGAGCGACAATAGACACTCAGTAAGAATCAACAGCATGCAATTGCTGATTCAGATATTCAGACCCCAACACTCACTCCCAGCGCAAGTGTTTATGCAGCTGATAGGTATGATGGTCTCCTGCATCTTCATAGTCCCTCACGTGAGACTACACATGCGTCCGCTTCAGGAGTGCTTGGCACAACAGTGGAACCAGGCTCAAGGACAGCTAAAAGACCTAGTGTTGGTGACCGGTCGTGCATACAACTCTCTGCATTGGTGGAACACACAAAACCTTTGCAGGGGACGACAGTCCAGGAGCCTGTACCACAGATAGTGCTGACGACTGACGCATCTCTCCAGGGCTGGGGAGCGCATGTCCTCCATTACACAGTGCAGGGACTATGGACGACACAGCAAAAGAAGATGCACATCAACCTGCTGGAACTGATGCCAATCTTCATGGCGATGAAGGCGTTCAAATTGCATTTGTGCAACAAGGTCGTGCTGATCCGGACGGACAACATGACTGCCATGTACTACATCCAAAAGCAGGGAGTGACACACTCTCCACAGTTGTCACACCTAGCTCAAAGCATGTGGAAGTGGGCCATTCAAAGAAACATGTTCCTTATGGCGGAACACCTCCCAGGCAAGGACAACCAGTTGGCGGATCTGCTCAGCAGGCACAGCCATCAGATGCACGAGTGGGAGATACATCCCTCGGTGCTACAACTGTATTTCCAGCAGTGGGGTCATCCAGAGATAGACCTGTTCGCCACAAAGGAAACCGCAAAATGCCAAACCTTCGCCGCCAGGTTCCCACACCCGCAGTCTCAGGGCAATGCGATATGGATGAACTGGTCAGGCAGATTTGCGTACGCTTTTCCCCCAGCCCCGCTCATACCACTAGTGGCGCGCAAACTGCGGCAGCACTCAATGACACTCATCCTAGTTGCTCCAACATGAGCAAGGCAGGCATGGTACACCACGTTCCTGGAACTTTCCATGGTGCCTCATCAACGGCTGCGACTCACACCCAGTCTCCTCACTCAGAGCCATGGAGACATTCAGCACCCAGATCTGCAACAGTTGATCCTTGCAATATTGTTCCTGAGGTCATAGAGTTTGGCTACCTGAACCTGCCCCCTGACTGTATGAATATTATCAAGGAGGCAAGAAGACCTACAACCAGGGCACGCTATGCTGCAAAATGGAAGCGATTTGTCATTTATTGTTCCAATAATTACATAAATCCGCTAGATGCGTCAACTCAAAACATAATATGTTATTTGTTACATCTACACAGATGCAATCTGTCATATAGTTCCATTCGGATACATCTAGCTGCAATAGCAGCTTATCTTCAAAACAGGCAGCACCTTTCCCTTTTCAGAGTGACAGCCATTAAAGCTTTTATGGAGGGACTCAAAAGATTAATTCCTCCCAGACACTCGCCTTCACCTGTCTGGAATCTAAACATAGTTCTGACCAGACTGATGGGACCACCTTTTGAACCCTTACACTCTTGTGAGATACAATTTCTGACATGGAAAGTGGCCTTTCTAGTAGCGATCACATCGCTAAGGAGAGTTAGTGAGCTTCAAGCCCTAACTATTTAAGAGCCTTTCATACAGATTCATACTAATAGGGTAGTGCTACGTACCAACCCTAAATTTATGCCTAAGGTGGTATCACAGTTCCACATTAACCAAACAATAGAACTGCCAGTATTCTTCCCAAATCCAGATTCAGTGGCAGACCGAGCTCTGCACACACTAGATGTTAAAAGAGCTCTCCTGTATTACATAGACAGGACAAAAGATTTCAGATAGACTAAGCAACTGTTGGTTGCCTTTTCTCCACAGCACAAAGGCAACCCCATTTCCAAATCAGGTATAGCCAGATGGATTGTTAAGTGCATACAAAAAGCTAAACGCACATTAACAGTTCCCCCAAGAGCGCATTCCACACGCAAGTTAGGGGCATCCATTCAAATCGCCCGCCCTCCTCCCCGGTGCCTGTCACAGCTGTAGCACTCACAATTAATCTCAAGCATGGTCATCACTTACTGTATCATACTCCATCTCTGCCACAATGGCGAAAAACAATTTGAGGATGGAGAGGATGCCCATGCGCACTGTAGTCCAGGGGAGGAGCCACCTATCTCGTGATACTTCGAAGACTCTTCCTGGACTACAATGTGCAATCATCCGGACCCAACACTAGGCGGCGATCTATGCACAGATATGAATGTCAGCAGCCCTACATGCCAAGAACAGATGAATACTGTTAAGTAGCATATTCCATACCTGTTATTTGATTTTAGACCCACAGGTTGGTATAAAAATACTTTCTCAGAATGAGATGCCACAGTTGAATACTTTCAATGAGCAATAGACTTTTGGATGCAATAGATACAGTTGTTGCAATGTGCAACATAAACTTAACACAATAATAACATTGAGCTCAATGGGAATTTTAAGCAAACTGCAATTTCATTTACTTTACGAACGCTTTTCTTACTCTGGGCTGGGTCCTGGATTCAGCCCTGGCACATTTCCTGTAAACAGTTATAGGAAATCGTTTTTGTTCAACAGGTAATTTTTAAGGAATATTTGTTTGTTGCAAAAATCAACACTTGAAAGAATTTCTGGTAAAAACCAGGCAATGTTATCCTATGGAGGAAAATCAGGTTATCGGAAAATGAGTTATAATCACTTTTTCTGGTCAGTGCTGGGTACTAAGATCCAGCACTGGGATCTCTTCTGGTAATGGGTGAGTACTTTCGTTTGCGGTGATTGGATGATTTTTAGTGAATATTTCAAAGTTTTAAAACTTGACAGTAGAATTTCCAAGCGAAAACCAGTCAATGTTTACCCTAAGGAGAAAATGTAAGTTTTCAGGTAAGTACCCGACTAGCAGAGTTAAGGTTCTGGGGTTAGACTCCGGGGTCTCCCAGGTTCAGGTTGGTACTGTAGGTACACTCTCAACGGCACAGGGGCAGCCGGGTGCAGAGAGAGTAGGCCCAATGTTAGCCTATGGCGGGTAGGGGGCTTTTGGTTAGTGGCTGCTAGCAGGCAGGCCACACGGCTGTGGGAGCGGAGCTCCTGGTCACCTGCTCAGGGCAAGTGGGGAAGTCGAACAGAACTGATGGTGCACTTCCAGCGACACTGGGGTGACTGGGTCCTGGGTGCTTTTGGGCCGTCCGGCGCCCAATGGCTTTCAATGGGAAAGCTGCATGACTAACAAAGTCTGCAAGCTCGGGGACGGTGATTCTTCAAGTACGACCACAACTTTGAGAAGTCAGTTGGGAAGCTGTAGGTTAGTTAGCCACCCAGGAGTTGGGCACAGGGTGCCGTGGGATGCCGGGTGCAGGGGTGTCTTTTGGTGTCGGGAAATCTTACCCTCAGCTGGTCACGGTTGGAGGGGTCCCTGGTTGTGAGGCTGCAGGCGTCATCAGGAGCGTTGAGGAGGGTCCTTGGGTGCTGGATTCTTGGTCAGTCGCCAGGGGACATTCTCCTGGTCTTTGTTCACTCGGGCACAGGCCCGACTCAGCGGGTGCAGAGTGTGCTGGATTCACGGTTCCTGGCTGGCACCAGGAATTGTAGATGTTTGAGCAGAACCACTGCTCGTGGGAGTGCCAGTCTTTAGTTGAGCAAAGCCGTCCGGTCCTCCGGGGTTTTTGAGGTTGACCACAGGAGATCCCGGGGTTTTGCAGGAGCAGGTTCGAGGGTCGGCAGGCCGGTAGGGCCGGGGCCAAGTCAGTTGGTGTTGTCCTCTTGTTAGCAGCTGCACAGCAGGTTTTGTTTCTTGTTGCAAATTGGGATCTGAGGAAGGAAGGTTCAGGGTGCCCCTAAAACTAAATTTAGGGGTGTTTACAGTTAAGAAAGAGCAGGGACCAATGTGTCCCTTCCCTGGGGTGGGTACACCCCTTATTCTGCCACTCTCCAGTGGGAGGGGGGCAGGAGCCTGTCCCTGGTTGGCTGGGTCCCCCCCATCCTCAAGATGGCAGGGTTTCAAAGTTGTGCTTCACCTCGCCTCCCCCACCCTAGGGGTGGAGTTGGCAGAGGTGGGCACACCTCTCTTCCTCATTTTGTTTTTCCCGCCTGGTCTCCTGCCCAAAATGGGGGGGTAGAACCAGTGGGGACCAGTTGCTGAGTACAGCAAATGGCCTGGAGAAGATCACAAAGGCGGTATGCCTTTGAAGCTTCTCCTTCGTGAACCCTGCCTATCCTGGGGGGAGAGGCTTGGCACCTTGTCCCAGGATGTGCTTTGTTTCATGCCCCCCAGAGCAGCAAGCTCTCGACCCAGGGGTCCAGAAGCATGTCTGGTGGTGGCAGCCTCGCCCGCCACTCAGTCAGGTCACTGGGAGTTTGTCGAGTTTCAGGGGGCATCTTTAAGATGCCCTCTGTCGTGCATTTTACATTAAATCCCACAAAGACATCCGTTTGGGTTTAATGTGGTGAGAAGTTTGATACCAAACTTCAGTCTTCAGTGTAGCCATTATGGTGCTGTGGAGTTCGTAATGACAACCTCCCAGCACCATATACTCTTAATGGCAGCACTGCACTTACAGGGCAGAGGATTGGACCTAGGTACTGTAGGGTTACAGGGCCCATGCACCAATCAATCAATCAATCACAGCATTTATATAGCGCACTACTCACCCGGAGGGTCTCAAGGCGCTAGGGGAGGGGGGTCCGCTACTGCTCGAACAGCCAGGTCTTGAGCTGCTTCCTGAAGGCGAGGTGGTCCTGGGTCAGGCGGAGGTGAGTCGGGAGGGAGTTCCAAGTCTTGGCGGCCAGGTAGGAGAAGGACCTTCCTCCTGTGGTGGCTCTTCGGATCCGGGGGACGGCGGCGAGGGCGTGGTCGGTCGATCGAAGTTGGCGTGTGGGAGCGTAGAAGTTGAGGCGGCTGTTGAGGTATCCTGGGCCTTGGTTGTGTAGGGCCTTGTGTGCGTGGGTGAGGAGACGGAAGGTGATTCTCTTGTTGACCGGGAGCCAGTGCAGATCTCTCAGGTGTCCGGAGATGTGGTTGCGGCGGGGGATGTCCAGGATGAGTCGTGCTGAGGCGTTCTGGATCCGCTGGAGTCTCTTCTGGAGTTTAACGGTGGTTCCGGCGTAGAGAGAGTTGCCGTAGTCCAGACGGCTGCTGACGAGGGCCTGGGTGACCGTCTTCCTAGTCTCGGTGGGGATCCACCGGAAGATCTTGCGTAGCATGCGCAGGATGTTGAAGCATGACGAGGAGACGGCGTTGACTTGTCTGGTCATGGAGAGAGAGGAGTCCAGGATGAAGCCCAGGTTGCTTGCGTGGTCTGTTGGTTTGGGTGCGCTGCCCAGGGCGGGGGGCCACCAGGACTCGTCCCAGGCGGAGGGTGAAGATCCCAGGATGAGGAATTCCGTCTTTTCCGAGTTCAGTTTCAGGCGGCTGCTCATCAGCCACTTGGCTACATCTGTCATCCCTTCGTGTAGGTTGGCTCTGGCGGTGGCGGGGTCATTGGTGAGGGAGAGGATCAGCTGGGTGTCGTCGGTGTAGGAGATGATGTTGGCGTGCGATGGCTGCGAGGGGGCTCATGTAGACGTTGAAGAGGGTTGGGCTGAGCGAGGAGCCTTGAGGAACGCCGCAGATGACTTCGGTGGCTTCTGATCTGAACGGGGGGAGGCGGACTCTGTGTCCTTCCGGCGAGGAACGAGGTGATCCATTCCAGTGCCTTCTCCTGGATTCCGATGTTGCTGAGGCGCTGCACTAGGGTTCGGTGGCAGACCGTGTCGAAGGCCGCGGAGAGGTCTAGGAGGATGAGGGCCGCTGTTTCTTCGTTGTCGAGCAGGGCTCGGATGTTATCGGTAGCTGCGATCAGGGCGGTCTCGGTGCTGTGGTTGGCCCGGAAGCCAGACTGCGAGAGGTCAAGGGATCCGTTCGTCTCGAGGAAGGCGGCCAGCTGCTTATTGACTGTCTTCTCGATGACTTTTGCAGGAAACGGGAGCAGCGAGATGGGGCGGCAGTTCTTGAGGTCGGTTGGGTCGGCTGATGGCTTCTTTAGTAGAGCGCTGAGTTCGGCGTGCTTCCAGCTCTCCGGGAAGGTGGCGGTGTCGAAGGAGGTGTTGATGATGTCCCGCAGGTGGGGTGCGATGACAGCGTCGGCCTTGTTGAAGACGTGGTGAGAGCAGGGGTCGGTCGGAGAACCGGAGTGGATGGAGTTCATCGTGCAGATGGTGTCTTCGGTGCTGATCGGGGTCCAGGTGCGGAGGGTGGTGGTGGGGGGCGGTGGTTCAGTCGTGGCGTGCGTCGGTTGAGAGCTGAAGCTGTTGTGTATGTCCGCGATCTTGTTGTGGGAGTAGGAGGCGAGGGAGTTGCAGAGGTCTTGCGAAGGGGTGATGTCGTTGTTTCCGGCGTTGGGGTTGGAGAGCTCTTTAACGATGTTGAAGAGTTCCTTGCTGTTGTGGGCGTTGTTGTCCAGTCGTTCCTTGAATGCAGTTTTCTTGGTGGCGTGGATCAGTTGATGGAGTTTTCGGGTGGCGAGCTTGAGGGCAGTCATGTTGTTCGGTGTTGGGTCTCTGCGCCAGGCTTTCTCGAGGGCTCGGCAGTTCTTCTTGGATCTCTTGAGTTCGTCGGTGAACCATGGGGCTTTCTTGCTGCCGGGTCTGCTAGGCGGGGTCTTCAGGGGGGCGAGGCCGTCTGCGCAGTTGCTGATCCACTTCGTGAGGTTGGTGGCCGCCTGGCTTGGGTTCGTTGCGCTGGTGGGAGGGTTCATGTTCAGGGAAGTCGCGAGCTGGTCGTCTGTGATCTTGTTCCCGCTTCTGCGTGCAACCTGTTGCTGGTGGTGGTGGATCATGGTCCTTCTGAAGCTGAAGTGGACGCAGCTGTGGTCCGTCCAGTGGAGTCCGGTGGCGTGGCTGAAGGCGACGTCCTTGCTAGATGAGCAGACGGGGTCGAGTGTGTGTCCGGCGTAGTGGGTGGGGGTGGTCACCAGCTGCTTGAGACCGAGGTTGGCGAGGTTGTTCAGCAGGGTGGTGGTGTTGCGGTCGTTGTTGTTCTCCAGGTGGAAGTTGAGGTCCCCGAGGAGGATGTAGTCAGCGGAGGGGAGGGCGTGCGGGCTGATTAAGTCGGCGATGTCTTCGCTGAATTGGGTGCGTGGTCCTGGGGTCTGTAGATGAGGTTGCCTCTGAGGGTGGTCTTGGGGTTGATGCGGATCTGGAAGTGCAGGTGTTCGGCGGGTGCGAGGGTGTCGTCGGTGTTGGTCGTGATGCGGATGGAGTTCCTGTGGATGATGGCGATGCCTCCTTCTGTCTGGTTGACGCGGTCCCTCCGGATGATCTTGTAGCAGTCCGGGATGGCGATGGCGATGTCGGGTGCTGAGGAGGCGTTCATCCAGGTTTCCATGAGGAAGGTGACGTCTGGGGCTGTGGTGTCAAGCAGGTTCCAGAGCTCCACGGCGTGTCTGTGGACGGAGCGGGTGTTGAGCAGGATGCACTTGAGGTGGTTGCTGCTGGAGTTCGGCTTGGTCGGTGCTGGTTTGGTGCAGGTCCGAATGCAGGTGAACTTGCAGGAGTGGCAGCAGAAGGGTCCGTGGGTGCGTCTCGGGGAGGCTCGATAGCAGCCCGGGATTCTACCGGCGTTGAGTGTGTAGAGTTCGGTTGCGTCGTAGGTCCGGCGGGTGGGCTGGTGTCTGCGGGAGCCAGGGGTCCTGGCACTGGGCGCGGTCCAGGCGCAGACGGGCTTACCTTTGGCGCACCTTCGGCGCTCAGTCGGTGCTCCTGCTGCGCGCGTCCGCTGCGCGGTCGCTCTGGGGGCGTCATAAGAAGGGAGCCGGGAGGGAGGGTCCGCTGGGAGGCGGGAGCGTGGGAGCCTATCGGCTGGCGGGGGGCGGGGCCGCAGGCAGGCAGCGGCGGGAAAACGAGTGCGGGCTTGGCGGGCGGCCCTGCGGCGGCTGGGGTGCCTGAATCGGCGGCGGCGATCAGGCACAGGCAGCAGGTGAGGCTCAGGAGGCAGGAGAGACGAGGAGCGTGGGGGCGACCAGGCCGATGAAGGCGCAGTGGTCGCTCCCGAGAAGGAGTCTAGGTCCCCTTAAGAAGGGAGCCGGGAGGGAGGGTCCGCTGGGAGGCGGGAGCATGGGAGCCTATCGGCTGGCGGGGGGGCGGGGCCGCAGGCAGGCAGCTGCGGGAAAACGAGTGCGGGCTTGGCGGGCGGCCCTGCGGCGGCTGGGGCGCCTGAATCGGTGTCGGCGATCAGGCACAGGCAGCAGGTGAGGCTCAGGAGGCGGGATAGGCGAGGAGCGTGGGGGCGACCAGGCCGATGAAGGCGCAGTGCACCTGTACCCTCACCACTGGCATAGGGCACCCAGTTAGAGGGGTGACTGATGTCAGGGCAGTATTTTGTGGGCATGGCACACTGGGATGTGTGCCATGTCGGCTCTTGGTTTTGTTTTGTACCAAGACATTCAGCTTGCCAAGGCAGTGTGTGTGTGTGTGTATGTCTGGGCACAGGGCCGCTAAGGGTGGCGCAATAAGTGCTGCAGCCCTTAGGGGCCTTCTCGGGTCACAGTGCCCTGGGTACCTAGGGTACCATTTACCAGGGCTGATGTATGGCCAGAGATGCCAATTGAGTTTAGCCTTCAATGCAGATTTAGGGAAGGAACACAGGCCCTAGGTACCTGATTGGCAGGATCCCACGGCACACTCAGTCAAAGTACATCAGCAATTCAGCAAAAAGTGGGGGCATACCATGCAAGAAAGAGGGCACTTTCTCACAGCACTCGCTAGGTGATGCTTTTTATCGCGAGTGGAGTTGCGATTTACTATACGCCTTTCTGCCTATACCACTTCTACCCAGAGTGCTGAAGAAAAACCAGCGCGACCGGGCCCAAGTTATTCTTGTGGCTCCATACTGGGCTCGAAGAGTATGGTATCCCCGAGCTACTCAGCATGGCCATCGATCCACCGATCTGACTGCCTCTTCAGGAGCATCTTCTGTCGCAGCACATGGGGACGGTCCTCCACCCGAACCTGTCCAGCCTCCACCTCCTTGCGTGGAGATTGAGCAGCGGCAGTTGATGTCTTTTGACCTGTCTCCCCGAAGTTTGTAATGTCATCTTGGCAGCCAGGCGGCTTTCCACTAAGACGGTATATGCCTGCAGGTGGAATAAGTTTGTGGCATGATGCACAGCAAAGGTTGTAGATCCTGTTTCTGCCCCTCTTTCAGAGGTTCTTCTATTCTTACTTTCTTTGGCCAGCAGGGCTCTGCTCTGGGCACTATCAAGGGCTATCTCTCAGACATTTCAGCCTTTTGTACGGCTTCCAGATCAGCCTTCCCTTTTCAAGTCCCCTGTTGTAAGTAGATTCTTAAAAGGCATTACTTATCTTTTTCCTCCTGTTCCTTTCATAATGCCTCAGTGGGACTTGAACCTGGTTCTGACGTGTCTGATGTGTGCTCCCTTTGAGCCACTTCACAACTGTCCTCTTCATCTTCTCACTTTAAAGATTGCTTTCCTGGTTGCCATCATCTCTGCCAGAAGAGTGAGTGAGCTCCAGGTTTTCTTCTGAACCTCCTTTTCTCTCTGTCCATCCGGACAAAGTTGTTCTAAGGGCTCGTCCATCTTTTCTTCCAAAAGTTGTCACTGCCTTTAACATCGTGCAGACCATCACTTTGCCCACTTTAATTCCGCCTCCACATCCCTCGAAAGAGGAAGAGAGGCTCCACTGTCTGGACCCAAAATGTGCGCTCTCATTCTAACCTGAACCGCACTCTACAGTTCCGGTGGATGACCAGCTCTTTTTTGGCTACGTGGGTGTCAAGAAAGGCCGGGCCGTGCACAATCGAACCATCTCTCGGTGGGTCGTTCTGTGCATAAAGGCTTTTTATTCTTTGGCTAAAAAGGAGCCTCCAATGAGGTTATGCGCCCATTCTACAAGGGCGATGGCAGCCACTACTGCTTATGGACGGGTAGTTCCCTTGCATGACATCTGTCCGGTAGCTACGTGGGCCTCACTGCTCACGTTTACTAAGCATTACTGCCTGGACAGCCACGTCCGGAGAGGCGGCTTCTTTGGCCGTTCTGTTCTCTAGGACTTTCTGGTGTGATCTTGGTTCGCAGACCCACCACCGGGCTTAGTATTGCTGGTATATCTATTCTAAGGTAAGTATCACTACGTGTTTCTTTCAGAAGCACAAGTTACTTACCTTCTGTAACAATATATCTGTAAGAAACAGTAGTGATAGAATCCTTACCACCCCATCCATCCTCCCCGTTCTGCGAACTGATTTCTAGGGTGAAGGTCATGCCTTGCAGGGCCCTAGTTTCAAGTCACCAGTGGTCAGTATCTTGCATGGTTCTGCTTTCCTGGCGTGGAAAGTCATGTACAGAACTGACGTCGGCACGCGAGGGCGGCGTCTAAGTAGCTGCCGCGACGTCATCCCGGCGATTACGACGGATGTAGAACCGCACAACGCCACCTTCCGATGCGCATGGGTACCCGCTCATGAAAACTTTCCTGATCCAGTCTGACGCCTGGGGGTAATTCTAAGGTAAGGAATCTATCACTACGTGTTTCTTACAGATACATTGTAACCGAAGGGAAGTAACTTGTGCAACAGACCATTTGCGCTTCAGATAAAAGCTGAAGACCTGGCTTTTCCCCCAAGCTTACAGTTAGACATGGACCTTTTTTATCGGCGACTCGATTTGAAGCGACTCCAGTGGAAAAATAAGCTCCAAGAGACCAGTTGGTGAAAGTGCGCTCTACAAGGGGCGCTAGAGGGCGCACAAGCAGAATGGCCGCGCTCATGTGAAGCTCCTACTGCCCGGATAAAAAATCCTTAAATTATCCTACACAACCGGAGCAACAAGTGGCTAAATGGGGGCCGCACGGGTGGGGACCAGCTCCCGAGGAGGCACGCACTGTTGAAGGGCCGGGCTGCACCGGTATTATGTCCCACCTGCCCCGGTAGCAGGATTGAGATTTCTTGCGCGGCCAGACGCTGGGGCACTACGAAGAAGGTGGGAGTGAGGGATACAGCCCCCGCGATGTGCTGCAATAATTGACCGTGGCAAAACAGGCCTGGCACTGTGCATATGACGGGTGGATCTGAGGACTCGACCTGCGGCCTGCAATGAGGTGGTTTCCCGTGCTGGACACTATTGTTGCGCATGCTGCATAGCGGAGGCTATAAATATGTTAATGAGAGCGCCTGAGAGGTCTGGGACGGCGTGGCAGCGGTGAGTAGCATTGACGCCTCCCTGGTGTCCTCCTTTACCTCTGGTATTGGCTGGTGAGGTCAGAATAGGCACCAGATACACTGCTATTGTTGGGCAGACGCACCAGCACGGTGCATTTTGACAGCAGAGGATACAGGGGTGAGCCAGAGGACTCAGAGGCCAGGTGGTTTTGAGAACTCCTCGAAGTCAGAGTTTGGTCACATTGGTGCAGTATAAGACGGTGGTATACAGACCAACAGATCCTAAGGACGGCCTGCACCGGCGAGTCGGCGGTACACCCTGAGGTCCCTCTGTCGGTGACATCATGGGCAAACTGGACACTCGGCAACCCAAGCTCAATTTTGATGCGGCGAAAAAATCGACCAGGCCTAATTTAGAAAACGGCGAGGCGAGCAAGGCGGATATGCCGGGCGGCGGAGCACCATTTAAGGAAATGGATATGCAGCAGATACTCCAGGAGGTGCAGCAAGGGTTCGCTACGGTGGTGGATAAGGTGGACCGGTTGTCATCCAGGATGGACACCATAGCGCACAAATTGGATGTGCATGAAGAGTGCATTAAGGACACTGAGAGGCGCATCTTGGAGAATGACGATACGACTGCTGGCCACACAACACAACTGGCCAGGATGGACAAGCTCCTGCGAGTGATTGCAGCGAAGAATGAGGACTTAGAGGCCCGCAGTAGGCGCAATAATATACGCGTAACTGGTGTGCCGGAGTCTACGAACACTGGGCGAATGGAGGAATACGTGGAGAAACTACTCTTGGCTGCGATCGGCTCTGACGCCTTCTCAACGCAATTTATAGTGGAGCGAGCATACAGATCTCTCGGCCCGAGGCCGCCACCCGGAAGCCAGCCAAGGCCCATTATCGCTAGATTGCTAAACTATCGCGACCGAGATGTTGCCCTGCGCGCCGCAAGAATGAAACAGAACCTGTCTTACGATGGAGTCTCATTCTCGATTTATCCAGACTTCACGCCGATTGTCCAGGAGGAGAGGCGCAAGTTTATTGAAGTGAAGAAAAAACTTTGTGCTGCACAGATTGACTATGCATTACTGTATCCTGCGAAACTTAGGATAACGCATCAGGGAAAGCAGCGTTTCTTTACAAACCCTCAGCACGTTGCAGACTTCCTTCAAACAGTGAAGAGAACTCACCGCGGTGGTGGGGGACGAGGGGCTGCGCAACGTGATTACGCACAGAAGCTGATGAGGAACAGTAACATATCACGCTCACCGGACAAGGCCGGACACTTATGATCAACCCCGGAGACTCCGCGTGCAGCGGAGATCTACAGACAATCAATCGGCATGATGCCAAGGACTGTACTGGTTGTTCCAGTGGTAATGTACTCCAGGTCCCACTCTCCCCCTATTTAGCCCCTAGGGTACGTCCAAGTTGGGCCTATGGAGGTGGGCTGGCTGTGTAGCTGACTAGTGTTTGCCACAAAGAGTATTACCCTATGCTGAATCATGCCACCTTGGATGGTGGTGCTGTTTTTGTTGGGGTGCTGGCAGGGAGGGAGGGTAGAGTATTCTGGCAAGATTGGGTTGCTTCAGTGGGAGGGGGGAGGGCTGGGGGGAACTGGGTGTGAGTTGTTCCGGTTGAAAGGTGGGAGGGGGTGGTGGGCGGGGAGACCAGACAAGATTTGGCCGCATTCATGGGTAGGGAGATATGTCGCTGAATCTCAATATTCGAGCAACTGTTAGGAGTTTGGTTTTGGGTTTTGGGTGTTGGATGTAGGATACACGTAGATGTCATGCACAATGATTGTTTTATCTTTATGGTTCACTGTCGATTTATGTTGTGGTGGGGATGGCGCGTACATTGTAAGGTCACTGCCGCTATAGATGAGGCACATCTGAGGACTGGCAGTCGCTGTCACTTGGGGAATTACAGGAATGGCACATCTTGTGATTTATGCCTTCTGAGTCTGGGACTGACCTGAATATTGTTACGTGGAATTTTCGGGGTTGGGGGACCCACGCAAGAAGCGCCAAGTATCGTCCTACCTGGACAGGCATCCGGCCCGTGTGGCATTTCTATAAGAAAAGCACATCAACCCACAGCATACCAATACATTTGCTTGTAAATGGGCAGAACACAGGGTTCCTTTTCGTCCTATGCGAGAGGCACTGCTATCCTTATCAAGAGGCGCACTCCGTTCACTTTAGCTGGTACACGCTGCGATGCACAGGGGAGATTTTGTCTGGGCCGGGGACGACTAGGACATGACTCGGTCACATTGGCATGCTGCTATGGACCGAATACAGATGATCCGCACTTTAACATAGACCCGTGGGCGGCTATTATAGACATTTGGTCCAAACACATTATATCGGGCGGTGACTTCAACGTGGCATGTAACCCGAACGTTGATAGGTCGCACCCTTCCCCCCATCATTACACCAGAGCGCGTACTGTATTGCACGCCAAATTGACAGAGTATAATCTGATAGATGCCTGGAGGCATTTGCATCCTTCTGATCTGGAAGGTACCTACTTAACTGCACATACGGTATCATGGGCATGCTTAGATTATATATTCCGGTCAGCAACTTTGTGCCCTATGATATCTAAGATACAACATTTGGCCAGGACCTACCCCGTCTTCGGAAGATCTTGGTTCAGCGCGGCCTAGTTGGAGATTGTAGCCTACCATATTACTAGACACTGTGTTCCAGGAGGAGCTTCGTGCAGAGATCATAGATTTCTTTGCCCGAAATAAGGAATCAGTTGACCAGGTAGAAACTATTTTGGAGGCGTTTAAGGTTACCTTGAGGGGCTATTGTATTTCGAAAGGGGCTGGTGTTCTTAAGGACATTATGCACACTTTGCAGACACTTGAAAATAAGCTTGTCGCTGGTTCTTGTGCCAGATAAGACCATTCAGTCAAAAATTAGGGAAAAGCTCTGAGTACACAGATGCAGGCCGTAGAGAGTCGCACTTTCGTTCTAAATACTGGACAGCTCGCCGCTACGGAGAGGGTGAGAGGCCGGGAAAGGCACTGACTGAAACAATTAGACACACAAGGGGCTCCAATGTGGTACTGGAATTGGCAGACCTGGATGGGCTGGTGTACAGAGACACAGCCTACATTTTAAATGCCTTTACAGCGCACTATACTAAATTGTACGCAACCACACGGTCGGGCGCGCTGGACCTAGATACCTACCTGGAAGATATTTCCTTGGGGTAGTTAAGCGATGTACAACAACGGTTCTTGAGTACTCCGTTTGAGTTACACGAAGTGCAGAAGGCGATCATGCACATGCAGTCCGCTAAGGCCACCGGGACGGATGGCATACCGGTAGAATTTTATAAAACTTACATAGACCTGATGGCTCCCATCTTGTGGGAGGTATAAGAGGTCGCGCTGGACGTGGGACATCTTCCCCCTTCCATGAGAGAGGCCCTCATCACTTCCCTCCTCAAACCGGGAAAGCCGGCACAGCACTGTGATTCTTACAGACCCCTCTCGCTACTTAATTGTGATGTAAAAATTCTTGCTAAATTAATAGTCACTTGACTCAATCTCCTTATGGAAACCTCGATTCTGCCCGACCAGGCGGGCTTTGTTTCAGGGAGAGCAACGTCCCACAACCTGAGAACTTTTTTCACGGTCCTGAATAATGTCTCATCAGAACTACCTTTGTCAGTGATTTTTTTTGGACGCCACAAAGGCCTTCGATTCGATCGAATGGGACTTTGTGTTCGGAGTGATGACGCGCATGGGGTTTCCTCCCATTTTTCTTTCCTGAATTAAGCTGCTATATTGCTCACCAGTCGCGAGGGTGACCAGTAATGGTAAGATCTCACAGACTTTCTCAGTTACAAGAGGCACGAGGCAGGGTTGCCCCCCTGTCTCCTTTACTTTTCGCGATAGCAGTTGAACCGCTTGCGGCAAAACTGCGACAACACCACAAAGACAGAGCGCTGCTGTGTAATCTGAGACAGATATTGGTATTTCTGTACGCTGATATTACGCTATATATCCGGGATCCCCAGCAGAATCTGAACCCAGTCCTTCGGGAATTCATAATTTTTGGAAGTCTCTCTGGTGTCCAAATAAACTGGAGTAAGTCTTGCGTTTTCCCTCTTACTGAAGCGACAGGTCGATTTCCACTGGATTATCCGCTGGCATGGTGTGAGGATGAGCTAGGATACCTCGGCATTCATATTACATGAAATGGAGACGAACTCATGCGTCTTAATTACGGGACTACGTTGGTCCACATCACAGATAAGTTATCGCGCTGGATCACGCTTCCCCTATCCATGGCAGGACGTGCATCTCTGATTAAAATGGTAATATTACGCCAACTACTGTACCTATTTCTAAATATCCTGTATCATCCAGGGCTTATATTTTTTAAACCACTGCGATCCGAACTAATACGTGTGGTACGGGGGGGGTGGGGGGGGGGGAGGGGGGGAGAGGAGAGCCAGAGACTCCAGTGGAATGTCCTCACTAGGCCGTACTCCCAAGGAGGGTTTGGCATCCCCAACTTTGAATTATATTACAGCGCGCAAGCACATTATGCCTATTTTTGGGTACACCAACCACAATATATGCCGCAAGTGGCTGCGGAACACTGGCTTGCCCTACCAGTTTCCATAGACTGTGCGCTGTACGCCCCGCCCCCTAGCAGAGCGGAGACGCCAACAACGGTGACTTGCACAGTTGCTGCTTGGACACACATAAGTAAAAGATTGGATGTACCCTTGCTCTACTCACCACTCCTGCCATTGGTGTACCATCCGAAATTACCTCTCTTACAGGAAGTTCTATTTCACAAGTTTTTAGAACGCGCGAAGATTCGGACATGGGGGGCTTGTACCACGAGGGGAAGTTTCGCACACTGGAACACATATCTCAGGGCATACCGCAATCACCACTCGACACCTTTTTGTATATTCGCCTCCGACAGGGGTTTCGCTCTATTACCCCGGATTTCCCTGCCGAGCCCCAGATCCTCGCACCGCTTCAGCTGATGCTCCAGGGCGCGAAACCCAGAAGTCTTGTGTCAGTAATATATAGGACAATCCACAGACAGGGAGATGAGGTAGTTGCACCAGCTAGGAACAAATGGAATAAGGAGCTGGGTTTAGAGCTGACAGATAGGCAGTGGGAATTATGTTGACAGCAAACGGAGCAGGTATCGGCAAGTAGCAGACTCAGATTTTAATTCACTACAAGTTCCTCCACAGGCTGTACTACACTCCTGCTCGTATGCACAGGTACAAATTAAGGGACACAGACACACGTGATCGCTGCCGATCACCTGGGGCGGATTTCTTACATCTTGCATGGGGATGCGCTACGGTACAGTTGTACTGGTCGCAGGTTTTTACTGCTCTCTCTACAATGATAGATACCCATATAGAGCCGTCACCAACACTTGCACTGCTGGGATACACCGAGCCGATACAAGCAGCACACCGCTAATTTGTAGCTCTGGCACTGTTGCTGGCGAAGAGAAGAGTGGCATTCGATTAGAATGGGCAAGATGGCGGCGGTGTGCTAGACCGCTGTACTGTGCATTCTGATCAGTGCTTGCGGTAATGGAGAACGCGGAATAGAAGTAATGCTGGCGGTCGTGGTATCGCTGCTTTAACCAAAACGGAACCTGGAGATGCGTAGCTTTTTCTGAATATATGAATATTTTGATGTCTTGTGAAGAATGGAGACGAACTACAATGGTTCTTGAGCATACAGCCACGAGCGAGAGGAGGGTGGTGATAAAAGACCAGCTATCACTCTTCACCTCCTTGATCGGTGTTGCGGTTATACGGCTCCTTGGGGGTTTAAGAACAAACAAGATTTTTACGAACTTTACACAAACAGGGGGTGTCACAACTAAGAGTGAAAGGGCTTACCTGGGCCTAGAGGTCGAGTGTGGTAGTATGGCACCTAAAAGTGTAACAGCATTGGCGGCCGCCGCCGCAAAGACGAGAGCGGCTAAACGAGCACTGCTAGACCGGGAGCTCGCATTGAAGCAGGGCGGTGTTGCCAGCGGTGGCGATGCAGGAGGGCCTGACACAGAGACAGTGCTTACCCCGAAGTCACTCAAACAGTCTGCCATGGCACCTGGCCCCTCGGTGGTCGATTTGCTCCGCAGAGCTCCGGGGACAACTCCAGCGAAAACACCTGTGAAAACACCTGCGAAAATACCCTCGGCTGGCAGGGAGAAGAGGCAGTCGGCAGTATTGATTTTGCCGGCTGTACTGGTAGAAGCAAAAACCGGTGCTGGACTGCCTGAGCCAGAGCAGCATGGAGTGGTTGGTGGCGGCATTGAGGTGGAGATTGTGAGAAGTTGGCCTGATATGCAGTGTTCACTATTCTAGTGATCACTATGTATCAGACCAAACAACCCTTATGGTGATTGGTTGTAAGTCAACCTTATAGACCAGCTATCCTAGTAGCATGGATACGAGCAGTCTTCGGGCTAAACTCTAGAGGGCGTGTTAAGCCAGCTGTTATACCATCACATATACCCCTTGAACACCAAGTGAAAGGACACCACACAAGTGTTATGAAAATAAACAGTGTATTTATTTAGATCACAACAGCCCTGTACTCTTTGAGGACAGGGTACTAAGCACACAACAAAACTCTTACGAAAATACTTCAAGTTGCACAATTTACACCAATGCCCGAGGGGCACAAAAAACCATATACTCTGAAAGTGGAATGCGAAATTACTAGCAGGTAAGTACTGTACTAATAGGCTTTGGAATCGCTAGGACTACGTTACTGAACCTTCAGATTACTAGTAGGAGGCCTAGGGGACTCGGGTGCAGAGTGTGAACTCTCACGCGGGATGCGGGACAAAGTCTATGGGAGCTAGTAAAGACAAAGTTAGTGTTCTCGGGCGAACCCGATAAGGTAGGTCAAAAACGACAGTGGATCCTGACCCTTGGATAGTGAGGCTATGCTGGGGCACCGAAATGCCGAAGTTACCTAGCCCAGGGGCTGCAGCTGCATAGGTCTCGAAAGACGTCGGGAATCCTCGTAAACGAACCAGGAGCCTGAAGAGTGAAGTTGCTGGCAGGCGACCAGTGAAGATTGTTCGAGTGATCCAAGCCTGGATCGAAGATGGATGACACCTGAAAGCAGAGGGGACCAAGTTCGTGACTACTAGCCAGTAGTCAGGTGGCATCAGGAGGGCACCGGATGGTAGTCACCTCGACTAGGTGAGTGGGCGACGCTGGGCTCTGCAGTCTCACGGACCAGGAGGCGTTGTCGGCGACCAGGATGGAGGTGCGAGCTGTCCCACGATGGATGATGCTGTCGACGTCGCTGGACCCAGGATTGGGGCAACAAGTCTTGGCAAATTCAAGCCCACGCGGTGGACCTAAAATGGCGTCTGGTGTGGACCAGGAGGGTCCGGGGTGCTCCTCTTTTGGAAGGGAGCAAGGGCCAGTCTGGAGCAACCAGACCAGCAGCAGTGATGTCGTCGGGCGTCGTTAAGAAGGCCACAAGCCAGCGGGCTAGTAGCCAAACAACGCGGTGAGCAGCAAAAAGCAGAAGGGCCCCACGCAGATCGTGGAGATGCTGGGAGGCTGGAGCTGCTCAGGGTCGGGGCTTCTCGGACCCAAAAGCACTCACCAGAGGATCCCTCGGCGGTAGTGCTGGATAGAAGTCGTGCAGTTCTGATGATGGCCGGTCCCTCGAGGTCTCGTCGCACCTACGGTTCTCAGCTTAGCTGTAGAAGAAGTAGGTAGAGGTCAGAGGTGCCAGGGAAGCCGGGTCTCGTCGTGCTGGTCGGTCGGATTCCTGAGGAAGGACGTGCAGCAAACCGCAGAGTTCTTAGATGGTGCCTGCGGATGCAGGGTGACTACTCCTTAGCCACAAGGGAGAAATCTTGAGAAGAAGTCGAGAGTTCCTTTCGTAGAAAGTAGTTTCTTGATTCAACGATCTAATTTGGAAGGGTCCCCGCTCCTGCCTTTATCCTAAAGAAAGGGGTGGGTACGCGACTAGGTCCTGCCCTAGGGGTGGGACCAGGAAGGGGGGTGGTTACACCCCTCTCCCATGCCGGACTTTCCCCAGGCCAGGGGCTGGTGTGCCCCTGGAACTGGTTCTAGCCGGCAGATGCGTAGTGAGCACCGGGGTGCCACTTGCAGTCACCTTCCTGTAAAGCCCTGCCTACCCAGGATACACAACACCCTGTCTGGGATGGTGCTAGCACCGCCCCTGACAGGAAACCCTTTGTCCAAGCTCTCCTCGCTGGAAGGACTCCCAGCAGCAGGAGGTCAGACTCGTGTCTGTGGTGGCAGCATCCATTTTGTGGAGCTGAGGCTTCAGTTAACTTTAACCGGGGTTCACAGTTACATACATGTCGTGTCCCCCTAGAAGGGTGGAATGCTAACCCCGTCGCCAGAATTGGCGAGGGGTTAGTATTCCAATTCGTATGACACCTTACTCGACATGTTTTGATAAAGCAATACCAAAGATAGCATTTAACCGCGAGGATTATAATGCTCTTAAGAGTATATGGTATGCGTTATCATGGAACAGCTATTAGGACTTGGTTCCGCAAGCTGCAAACTGGCTCAGCTCATGCCAGAGCCTCATTTCACACGATTCCAAGCACTCTGCCTTCAGGATTGTCAAGGCCTGCCATAGGAGTGACTGATAGGAATCTGTGTGTCCATTTTTAGGGTTAGATATAGGTATACTATATCTAAAGCAAAGGGTGATTACACCACCTTGCCCCAGCTGTCGTACAGCCAGTTGTGTCAGATTTAGATGGCAATCCAGGGGTGGCATAATACATGCTTCAGCCCCTGGTAGGCCCTGGGTACACCTATGCCCTGAGTTACAGCGTCTGATAAGGCGGCCCAGTACCAATTGGAAATGTACCTAAGGTACATGGAATCCATTTTAGAGAGTGAGCAGTAGGCCTGGGGTCCTGATTGGCAGTAAGGTACATGGAATCCATTTTAGAGAGTGAGCAGTAGGCCTGGGGTCCTGATTGGCAGGGTCCCAGGCCAACTAAGTCGGAAAACCAGCAAAACACCAGGCAAAAATGTTGGGGGTAACCATAGTCAGGTATCTTCCTTCCTACAGAGATTGCCTCTGGTATTACAGTTCCTACTGTCCTGGCAGTAACGGATGTCAATGCAGAGGCTTGCAGTGTTGTGCCTGATGAAAGGAACACACCAAACCGCCTGAGGAGGAGACTCAGCTCGAAGGTACGACCCCCCCCCATTGTCAATTACAAATGTCCAGGTCATCTCTGAGACTTCGCTATTAGAGCTAGCAGAAATACCTAACACAGTGAGTAATGTGATGAGCACCTCCGACACCCCAGGGGGTCGAGGCAATTACGCTAGCGCCGATACATGGATCCGGGAGAGAACACAACTACTGCCGAAATTATTGTTAATCCTAAGAATGTTGAGAGAAATAAGATGCTGAACTCAATGGTATAGAGGCAATGGAGGCTGCAGCAGAAACAGTAGAGACAGATCAAGATCCGACTGATTTTTTTTCATTTTCGGAGGATGCTGGGTGGTCAGGCGAAACTGAGGAGGATGTCGAGGATGATGCTGAGTCTGACCTTACTACAGAGAGTGACCAAAACTTGAAATATAACGACCCAAGGGGTGGCCGGAAAACAGTCTTAAAAAAGAAAGAGCCATCATGGGGCAGCAGAATTGACTTGGGACTACTCTCCATCAACTCAGTCTACTATCCACATGCCTCCACCCCACTCCTCCCACTCAGCGGTAATAGATCATTCAAGCCAACCGGGGGCCACGTTAACTTCTGTCATGGACACTGTTCTTCAGGCCAGTGGAGAAGTGTGGCTCACTGGTTAGAGCAGGCAGACCCTGAAGCAGAGGTCAGACCCGGGACCAGGGTTCAATTCCCGACGCAGCAGGGTCTTGAGCTCAAATGTCCATGGACTCGATAATTCTCGCTTCGGTGCCTGACCTAATCATGGATTCACACTCTGCAACTCTGGGCCTTAAGCTTGCTTAATCTCCACAACGGCCCCCCGCGGCGGGATGCCTGGCTTTCACCTTGGGGATGCCCTGTAGAGGCTATCTCACAGGGAAAAGCCAGGACGTGTTCCCAAGGCAAGCGCGGAGATACCCCTTTCGGGGGTCGATTCAGGCGCTATATAAGAAACATAATAATAATAATAATAATTTCCTCGCACCGCGTAAAAACGTCTAAGGATGGTCGTAAGGCACAGGCAGCTCTTCACAAGGTGC
Source organism: Lissotriton vulgaris (assembly GCF_964263255.1). Classification (NCBI taxonomy): domain Eukaryota; kingdom Metazoa; phylum Chordata; class Amphibia; order Caudata; family Salamandridae; genus Lissotriton; species Lissotriton vulgaris. The sequence continues at coordinate 1,031,374,494 of NC_141695.1, forward strand.
AAGGGGTGGTACGCAAGTTAACAAGAACTGTTAGTACTTTTAACGATCGAATGACTGAGGTGGAAGCTCGCATAGTGTCGAATGAAGCAGAGGCTGTTGCGACTCAAGAACAAGATGATTCCCATGAGGCAGAAGTAGCTGATGTAAGGTGGAAGGTGGAAGTTGGAAGATTGCGAAAACAGTCTACGCAGAAATAATTTGCGCATCTTAGGCATCCCAGAAAAAATCGAAGGAGACGATATTCGCGCATATATAATACAACTTGCCTGAATTATCCAGTTGGAATTGGGATATGGAAGTGCAACGTGCACATAGTCCCATTGACCTTGAAACCTTCAGTAAAGCCGGGGGGCTACCCCCGAGCGATTCTGGTATATTTTGGGAACTTTCTTCTAAGACAAGCCATCTCTGAGAAAGCCAGACCTGAAGCACAACGCAGCAAAGACTCAATCTCCTACTTTGTCCAACCCGACTTTTGTTATATAACCGTAGAGAGGAGATGGCGCCTGCGACAAATGATTGAAACCATTCCTAGAGAAGAAGGCGCAGGCGTATCTCAACAATCTGGCTAGATTGAAAATAATTTTCGGAGGCCAAACGAGATTCTTCACCTCGGAAATCAAGGCAAAGGAATATCTAGATAGCCTGAAATAAGCATAGAATTGGGGGAAGGGTTGAGAAGGAGGAGGATATTATTGATATATTGTTTTGTATATATACACAACTCCTATTTCTGTTTGCTTTTTCTACTCTCCTTCCTATCCTCGTTCTCTCGCTTTCTCATGTCTCAGTTCTTCTTTATTTGATGAGTTGAAGAGAAGAAGAGTAGGTAACTCTAATATAAAAAGCCCACTTGGCAGAATAATGGACAGATATGAGATGACACGATGGAATGTTTAGGATGGTTTGTTCTTTTTTTTTTTTCTTCTTTTCTCTTTTTTTCTTCTTTTTTCTTTCCTTTTTCTGCGAGGTTTTTCTTTTATTCACACTGTTATGATATCGTTGAGCACTGGTTAGGTAGCACTGTTCCATCACTACAGACTCTTATAGAGTCTAATTGCCCTTATGTGGGTGTGAGGAGGAAGGGGTCTGGGAGTGGGGGGGGGGGGGGGGGGGGGGGGTGTCCGGAAGGGGAGGGAGGTGAAGGGGGAGGTCAAAAGAAAAAAAATACCAAAAAAAAAAAAAGAGAAGTGGCATGCAGATGGGTCAGAGGAAGGGCACCCAAATTCAAGGTATGGATTGACGACTTAATCTATTGTCAAGAGCAGCTTGCGACTTATGAGGAGTTGCTACCTGTGACCTCCAGGCCTAGAGACATATGGGCACCATTGCATTGCTACTTGCTCTCCCATACTCAGACAGGTCTCCAGGGAAGTGACGGCGTTGTGTCCACTACATGAGAAATTGTGATTGCTTACTTGCGTTGTCAATGTTGTGTTATTCCACTCTGTTTGTGGAAATGGGAAGCTATCCCCTAGTGCATGGTGGGTTGCGAATTCGTATGCCTCTGGTTTTTGTCATCCTTGTCTAGGCCACCCCGCTGTCCACCTTGATATTGAATATATGCTCCTTAGAATTTTAATGCTTATGTTGTGCCGACAGGCTCCCCTCATCTTTGTATGCAGACAGACCCCCACACGGCAAGGACAGTGCTGATTATTTTGGTGAAAGATTGTAAATATCTACTGCTGCCTAATAACATATATACTAATTGATGTTGGCAATTGAGACCTATGTATGACTATAAGTGTACCATGTTTTTTGTTTCGAAAAATCAATAAAAAGATTTCACACAAAGTCTGCTCTACAAATTTTCAATAACCTATCTGTTTCATATCTGTTCAAATAGCTTTGAACAGCAATGGGCCTGATTCTGGTCTTTTGTGCAGCAAAGTGGCCTAAGCTCACCTTAAGGGTCACAGGGGCACGCTTTTGTAGACTGAACAGTTCTTTTGAGATTTAGGAAGTAGTTACTATGGTAACTGTGCCTAAATTTCAGGGTTACTAGTTAGTGTCTGCATGTCTTTTCTTTTAATAGGACTGTGTAGCAAGAGAATGGTATCCTTCATAAAGACCATTGCTGAAGGTGAATAAGCTGGATCTGGAATTGTTTTTCAGCAGTACCTCTGCGAGGCGGTAGGTGGTGCTGTGTGGCTCTGTGGGGGTAGGTGGTGCTGTGGCTTCGTACTGATTCTGTTCTGGAAATAACATGCAGAGGCCATTTTGGCAACACTCCGCAAGTTAATGTAATCTCCTTGCCTTCTACACCACCAGACGCAGGTCTGGGGCTTCCTCTTGTCTTTGAGATCTTCTTTACCTCAAAATTTACAATGTGCATGGGGAAGGTCACTTCCCAAGACAGTAGGTTTTTAACCCTTTAAGGACTGTAATATGTAAATATCTGTGATAAATCCTCATTCATAGATCCCTGAGGTTGTCATGACTGCCTGCAGGTGCTTACTGACAACACCACCACCTTGCGGTGTTGAAACAAACAAGGTGGAGTGGGAGTTACGGGCCCTGTGCCAGGAAGTCCTGTGCCTCTGGAAATGGCTGGAGCATCAAGGAATTTTCCTGGTGGCAAACAACCTGGCAGGTTCCTTGAATGCTTGGGTGGACGAACTAAACTGGTTGTCTCCTAGTGGATCACAAATAGCAGTTGCACCCTTTTCCAGGAAAGGGGAGAACCTTAGCTTATTCTATTCGCCACCATTAAGCATGCACAATGTCAGCAGTTCCGTGAGTTGGCGTTTCCAAGGCGGCTCTTACTAGGGGACTCATTCCGCAGAGGGTGGGAACTGCTGTATGCCTTCCCGCTAATACCTCTGCCCGAGTTCTGAAGAAGACCAGGACCAGCTAGGACCAAGTCTTTCTAGTAGTCCCCGATATGGCACAGGGAGTATGGTATCTAGAGCTCCTGGGAATGAGCATCTGCCTTCCGGGTCAGGCTCCCCATTGGGAGGATCTGTTGCATAGCAGAAGAGCAGGAATCTGCACCCAAACTTTTGCAAGGGCCACCTTCATGCTTGGAGATTGTGCGGTGACAGCTTAACACCTTTGACCTTCCTCTGGAGTTGGTTGATGTCATTTTGGCAGCCAGGCATCCCTCAACAAAAACTATAAACACCTATTGAGACAAATTTGTGGCTTGGTTCGGAACGTGGCAAAGATATCTGACATTTTTGTCCCTTGCATGGGAAGGGTTTGCTCTGGGCACAGTTACAGGGTACCTTTTTTGCTTTTTACAGTTGGCTTACCAGCCCTCATTATTCAACTCATCTGTTGTGATGTGTTTTTTTCCAGTTATCTACAGTTTCCTGTCTCATGACACAGTCTGACCTTGACTTGGTCCTCACCTATTTGATGTGCACTCTCTTTAAGCCACTTAACAGCTGTCCCTTGCAGGTTTTCACCCTCAAGACCGTGTTCGTTGTTACCATAAGATTGGCCCGGTGGGTAAGTGAGCTTCAAGCTCTGTGTAAACCCACTGTACACCACCTTCTTCCCCTATAAAAAGGTTCTGAGGACACAGGCATCCTTCCTTCCAAACGTTGTGATGCCAGTCCATGCCGATCAAACAATCACCCTACTGGTGTCTTGTGCTACGCAACTACTTATAAAGAGGAGGAAAGACTCTTTTGGACACGTTAAAGAGCACTAAGCGTTTACATTAATCATACTAGAGAATGACAGATGTACGATTAGTTCTTTTGTGGTTTTCGCTGAAGCAAGAAGTGGCAAGGCTGGGCAGAAAAGGACCATCTCTCGCTGGATTGTACTCTGTACTAAGATATGATACACAGTGGTCAAAAAGCAGCGTTCGGAAGGATTTGGGGACGCATTCACCAGGACCAAAGTTTCTATGACTTCAGTGCCATGTGGATTTCCTGACCTGGACATCTTACAGGCAGCTTTGTGGGTGTCACTCCATACGTTTGCATAGCATTACTGTCTGGATAGGCAGATTCTCAGAGAGGGACTTTTTACCCACTTGGTCCTGCAGAATTCTCTGGTTTGAGCCCATTCACTTATCCGGCTCCAAATAGGTACTGCTTTTGGTATCTGCTCAAAAGGTGAGGACTCTGCGGTTAGACGTCTCTATCAGAAGAACAAGTTACTTACCTTCAGAAACTCTCTTTCTGGTATAAACTCTTATCTAACAGATGAATTCTCATCGACGCTCTCATCCTCCTTGTTCTGTGATTTGGATTCTAGCCCAAATTTAGGAGTCTTTACACTGTTCATGACCAATTTGCTATTGGGGCTCTGCGTCTGGGGACGCAAACTGTTTCTAAAGCAACTGATGTCAGCAGGCGAAAATAGCGACTATATAATCTAAGCACATCATTTCTGGAGAGGGATGGTGTTAGTACGGAGCTGCACAGCACCCAGTAATGACTAGTGTCAGCGTGGGGGTATTGGGGGGGGGGGGTGGCGTTGCAACAAATATACATAAAACGAAAGAAAATAAGAGCAAACTCCGGAAGGCCTGCTGAGATGTTTAGAGGACGTCAAGGAGTGGATGACTACCTCCTCCCTCAAACTAAACGGAGATAAAACTGAGCTCATGCTCCTGGGACCAACCTCACCAGTGCCTTTCACTTCCTTATGGCCCCATGTTTGGGTCCCCCTCCCACCCCTAAGGAAAGTGTAAAGAGCCTAGGAGTTTGGCTGGACAAAAGTCTCTCTTTCTCCACCCAGGCCACCAAGTTGTTCGTCCACATGTTTTGGCTTACTCAGAACACTGAGGAAAGTTCTCCCGCTTTTACCATTAGAAGCCAAACAGGTGGCAGTGCAAGGCCTGATCCAGTCCCGTCTAGATTCGAACAACGCCCTATATGTGGGGGCCCCTGAGATGACGCTTCGGAAGTTGCAGGTGGTACAGAACTGTGCAGCCCGCACCCTGCTACAAATCCCACGCACCCAGTCAGCTAGACCCGGACTAAAAAGTTTACATTGGTTACCAGTAAGGCAGAGAGTGGCATTTAAGGCGCTCTGTATCGCCCATCGGGCCTTCTGGAAGACAGGCCCAGCAATCAATGACAAGCTAGTCATTCCGTATCACCCAAACAGAAACCTTCGCTCCACGGAGGCTTTCCTGGCGGTGGTACCCAGAGTAAGGAGAGCTAGGGCCGGAGGCAGGATGTTCTCCCTGAACACCTCGAAGTTGTGGAATGCACTTCCTCTACAACTCCGGTCCAACTCGAACCTGCTCTCATTCCGCAAACAGCTGAAAACCCTACTGTTTGCCAAACCCACCGAGTTCTAATCTCTTCTTACCGCCCATCTGTCTACTTACTCAGCGCTTGGACGCCCCTGGGCAGCAATCGCGCTTAACAAATCCATATACAATACAATACAATACAGCTTGCTTGCCACCCCGCCGCATCAACGCTCTTCTGCTCCTGACTGCAGCACCAGCTCCCAAACTTCCCTATGGCAAACCCTGATGCTGCTCTCATGTATGAGAACAGTATCAGGATTGGCCTGAGCGACCTGGAAGTACGCTCCCAGAAAGACTGGAGGCCTGTGCCCGCTGTCTCAAACCCAGCAACACAGCTCTGGTTGGAGACCGCTCAGTGCGCATGTCCGTTTGGCAGTCCTAAGACAGCCGGCCAAACCGACATGTGCACTGATAGCAGTGCCCACCACTTCCCCTTTGTGACTGACCCTGTGATGGCCCCGCCCCAAGACTCTACACTTAGAAGTTTTAAAATTAAACGATAATAAACCTGTTTCTATTATCGCTTTATTTTTAAACTTTTGAGGCTGCTGGCAGGGAGGGCGACGCTCCTCCGCTATGTTTTTATCGCTTTATTTTTCAACTTTTGAGTGCTGGCAGGGAGGGCAACTTTCCTCCGCCATATCGAAGGAGCTGCCACTGACTGCACCACCTAACGTCAGTACTGCTAAAAAAAGGTTTCCAGATCCAGTTTGACACTTAGGGAATATTCAGAAGGGGAGAAATCTGCTGTTAGATGGTCTATAACACAAAAAGTGGTGCCAAAGGTAGGTGACTTATTCTTGTAGTGAAAGAGTCCCTGACCAACAGCGAGAAAAATTTGCTGTTTCTCTGGTTACATTGCTTGATTACCTGAAGAGCAGCATTTAGTATGACATCCAATGTATCAATATTTTTGTTGTGCCTTGTACTCTAATCTTAACATTCTAATTGCTCTAAGTAACTTTAGATGGGAACTTCAGTTTGTTAAAAATGATAAACTACTTACCAAGAATTATTTCTCAACTCTGTTACATATGTAGGTGTCTTTTTTTTTTAACACAATTTAAAAAGACTTGAATGTAACATATATTCATGCTCTACAGTCAAGGGAGGAAAACAGAAAGCAAGCCCTTGCAGCTAAGAGAGAAAAGCGAAAAGAAAAGAGGAAAAAGAAAAAAGAGGAGCAGAAAAGAAAACAAGAAGATGATGAAGAAAACAAATATGCCGAGGCCTTTGATCTACACGATGAAGAAACAAATGATCTTGATGGTGAGAGACAATTTTTTTCAGTTAGGATTTTACAAAGTAGTTTGTGACTTAAGGAAAATCATATAAGAATGTTTTCATTTTAGTACAAGTAAGACAGTCGGGTGCTTCAGCACCCGAGAAGTGTGTGATTTTTTTCTCCAAATGAGTTTTAGATATGCCTTCTCCACTGTGATGGTTAACCCTTAAAATAAAGTCTATCTTTTAAATCTCCTTTATCTCAAAAAGGAGCCACTGAGCGGAGCAATTTAATGAGCAAAATGCCTGAACCTTAAGGTACAACGTATGTAATTTTATTGACGATTATTGCAATGGCTTGTTCCATTTGAAAGTGTTAGACAAAACGTTGCAATAAAAGTAAGATCTGATAGACTCTACTAGCAGCAGATTCCTTCACGTAGAATTATCCCCAGTCGTCACACTGGATCAGGAAAACCTTTTGCGCAGCATCCCTGCGCGCCAGGGGGACGGCATCACGCGACTCCGCCCAGGCGTTAGCGTACGTGACGTCACTGAGGTCACAAGTCCCACTCCGGTGCACCTACGTCAATTTTTTTTCCGCGTGCAACGCGGATCCGGATGAGCTTTGTCCTGTTTTCAGGTCTTCAGTCCCTTTTTTCACGTTTGGTAACAGTGTGCGACTGCCTTCGGGCTTTGGGACGTGTCCCTCTTGTGGACGTCCCATGTCAGCGATGGACTCTGAGAGCTGCGGCGCAGGCCGGCACCTCCAGCCGCAGTTGCGACGGGATCTCCGGATGAAGTTGCTGTTAGCGCGCTTATCCAGTCGGTGTCCTCTCCGCGTCCGTCCCCTGCCTCGGAAGCAAGGAACCGCCTGTTTCGGCTGCGACATAGTCTTTCGCTGCAGCCCCGAGGGTGTGGCTCACCGGCTGGTAGGTCCTTCAGTTTGTCTCCGAGGCCTTGTCCTCCTTTTGCGGTGGGCGCCTGCTCCCTCCGGGACATGCACCCCAGCCTGTCACCTCCCAATCTGCTGTTTCCTGGCGCGGAGGCGACTAGGGCCCAAATGATAGCCTACGCTGCGGCTCTGCAGGCTTCTTTGGCCCTTTCTCCACCTCCTGGGATGTCCGCGGATCCCTTGCCTCGTGCGGGGACTTACGTGGAGTCACCGGCGGCGCCGACAATCTCGGCCCCAGGTCGTGGGAGAGTGGCACAGTCTGAGTGTAGTCCTTCGGGGTTCCCCTCTTCCGTGCCTAGCGTCCATGTCTCGCTGCAAATCCCTACAGGGCTCCCTGTGGTGTCTCAGGTGATTGCTGGGACCCCTGGGCTTGCCCCCGGGTCCCCCTCGGCCCTCTGAGCAGGCGGCTGCCTCCCCAGAGGTAGAGCTGGCGCTGGTTCTGCGCCAGGAGCCTCCCTCCCTGGCTCGGGTGGAGTCACGGGTTGAGGCGGGTGTTGGAGTGCCTTCCCTGGCCCTCCTTGGACCTCGGCGCGGACAACTGCTCCTCCTGGGGCCAAGCTGAAGCTGCGGGTTGACCCTCTGGCGCCACATGATGCCGATCAGGCGCAGCTGACGGCCTCCACGGAGCCGTGCCGGCCCTGGGCTCTGGATTCGACCTGTCATCTATCGATGTGCTCCTTCCCGAAGGCGAGGTGCCGTGTGGTTGCCTCTTCACCGGCACCATCTAGAGTAGGCTCTTCGCTGTCCTCGCGGCCAATATCCTCGAGCCCTTCTTTCCTGGGCTCGTGGCTGGCTTCTCTACTGGCATTTTCTCCTCTTAGACCCTGCGGATCCCTCCATCCTTGATGGATTCTTCACTAGGTCGGGGCTTGCCCCCCCTGGAGTCGGGCTACGATCCTCTCACATGGAGAAATTGCTTTTCCCTCGGTGGCACCCTTCTGGGGTCAGTGTTGACTTTCTTTGGGCTGTTTCCACGGCTGCTGGTATTCTGGGAATGGATGAACCTGTCACTCCAATTTCTACGGACCATCTCTTGGGGGTTCTCCACCAGAGCTCTGGTGGCCGGGGGTGGTTCCTTCCTCTTGAGACGTCACTCCATGATTCTCTAATGGGGGTCTGGAGGCGCCCGGCCAGGGGTGATCAGGTGCCTCAAGCGCTTCTGCAACGCCTTCTGCCTGCTCCGCATGACCCGGTCTGTCTTTCTTTCCACCCTTCTACTCAAGGCGTTCTGCCGTGTTTGCATTTGGTGGTGTTCCCTCCATCTCGGGAGGCCTGGTGGCTAGATTAATGGGGGCGAAATGTCTTTGCTTCTTCCAGTGCTGCCTTCAGAGCACATAACTCTTTGTGTGTTGACAAACCTACTTGGTTGCTACTCACGAATGCCCCCATTCGTGAGTAGCAACCAAGTAGGTTTGTACTCTAGACGAGCAGAAGCCGCAAGTGACGGATACTTGCCGTCTTGGATTACCGGATGCCCATGAAGCGATAGTTACCGCTTCTAGTGTTTTTTCCTGAATCAGGATCAAACACCCTTTTACACAAGAACACAATTTGTGGTCTTTATATTGAACGAGGGCTGGACGCGCCTTAGCGTGTGCGGACCACCCCGTTCAAGTAGCACGGTCCTGAGGAAAACCTAATTTTTTTTTAAAATGGTCGAAACATGTAGACCTAATTTTAAGTAACTCACATAGCACACTTCGCTATTTTTAATTCTTTCACACTTCTCGAGACACCGAAGCCTTCCTAAATAGGCACAGGTGCCACATTGTTTTTAATAGGGTCTAAGCACTCAAGAATAAAGTCTTGGAGTGAGTAGTCTTGGCCCTTTTTAATACACATATCACAGTATATTTTTTCTGCACATATAAAAAAACCCGCTCGACTGTAATCAGGTGTCGCAGCACACCCTATGGGCATTCGGCCTATGGGGTGGGACCCCAATGATGAAGCATGTCACCAACCAGGTTGGTGAGTGAGGGGTCTTCTACAAGGACAAACACTGTCCGGTATAGGGCTGGGGCACTTAGTGCTAACCTGAGCCTTAAGCTCTAGATACAGAAGAAATCCTTCTTTGTATTTTTCTTTCCAGGGGGCACTCCTCCATTGTTGTTATATCCTTTTACGGGGACCAGGAGTTCCCACCACACATAACCTGTGCAATTTCCCTGACTCTCTCCATTGTTATACACGTATAAGTCAATTTGACAGACCTCTTTTAAGGTCTGTAAGCAGGCTTCAGTTCCCTCTGTAGAATAACCAGCATAATCAGTCCAAAAACTTGTAAATGACAATACAAAAAGGCATTTTATTGCAAGAATGTATTCAAAAGATAAATCTGCTGGTAGACTTATTCATCAGAAGGAAAAGTTAATTATCTTGGGTAATCCTCTGTTCGAGGCATAGGAGCTGCAGATCACACACTGTGCATAGATCGCCATCTGGTGTTGGGCCCGGATGTTTTCACTTGTTGTTGTCCTGGAAAAGGCTTTGGAAGTCACAAGATAGGTGACTCCTCCTTCGGACCATTGGACTATAGTGCGCATGGGCATCGGCTCCATCTTCAGATTGTTTTTTTCTGCCATCAGGCTCGGATGGGTTTCTTGCGCTCCAGTTCGGAACAGTCACCGATTCTACTTTCGACGCGCTATCCTTCACCCTTTCTACAGTATTGTTTTCGATCGCCAATCTAAGTTGTCGCGCATCACTACAACTTCGCGTCCTCGATTCCGATCGTTGACGAGGGCCTTCGGGCCTACTTGGGCCTTGGCATCTGGCTCATGGAAAGGACTCCATTCAAAAAGTGTCCTCAATGTGGGTCGAAGTTTCCCCACACCGATCTGCAAGAGGTGCCATCCAAAAAGGCTTCGGTCACACCTTCACCTTCTAGCCCAGGTGCACACAGAGAGACTGCTTCCCATGCACCGCCCCCAGGCTCGGTAAAGAAGCCTATTAAGCCTCCAGGAGACTCGTGTTCGAGTCAGTCTGCCACCGGTACCAAAACCTGGTCACTGGCACCGAAAAAGAAACCACCACCCTCCTCCTCCGTAGCCATTGCTGTCAAGCACTCGACACCTAAATCTACAAGCACAACACATTCACTCAGAAAAAACACTTGGAGCCGAGCAAAAGACGCACCCTAAAAGTTCGGATCCACGCCCTTCGGAGCCGAAAAAAACCTTGGAAGCAAGAAAAAAACTTGTTCCACAAACAGCCACAGAGACAGTGAAACAACATGGATCTGAAAGAAACATGTTAGTATTGGATTCCTTACCTTAGAATATCCCCAGCCGTCAGTCTGGATCCGGTAATTTTTGCGTAGCAGTACCCCAGCGCGTCGTCTGCGGCTCCGTGTCCGTCGTCGGAGTCGTTGGCGCCGGGATGACGTAGCTGGAGTACTTAGACGCCACCATCACGCACCGACGTCAATTCTTCTTTTTTTCCGCGCCAGCAAGCGCAGGTCCGTAGAAAGTGGTACCCTTTAGTCACTTTTTGACTAAACTTTTTCTATCCTATTGATCTGTTTTTCTAGTCGATCGACTCCATCGGTGCCGGTAGGGATGCCGGGTTCAAGCCCTGTGACGACTGCAGACGACTGATGTCTGTTACCGACCCCCATCGCCGGTGCCTGTATTGCTTAGGGCCACCCCCCCCAGACTGGCCCTTGCTTCCTTGTAAAAGATAAGCACCCGGACCCTCCTGGTCCGCACCAGACGCCATCTTTGTTCCACCGCGTGGCTTGCACTTGCCAAGGCCTGGTGACCAGATCGACGATCCAACACCGCCAACAGCAGCAGACTACGTGGGACAGCTCGTGCCTCCAGCCTAGTCGTAAAGAACAGCTCCTGATCCGCGCAGCTACAGAGAGAAGCGTCCCTTCCACCTGATCGCGGCGACAGCATCTGGTTCCAGCACCGTCACTGGCTAGTGACCGAGACTCTGTCCCCTTCCCTTTCAGGACTTCCTCTACCTAGTTCCATCCTTGGAACCACCGGACTCCTCCATCTGGCCGCCTGCCAGCAACTACTTGTTTCAGGCTTCATCAGGATCAACGCAGCAAACCCGACACCACTTCATCCCTCTGCACCCGCAGCCTGTGGGTTAGGTAACCAAAGCTTCTAGGTGCTGAAGTCAGTGTTCACTATCCTAGTGTCCAGGCCCACTGTTGTTTTTCCTCCATCCAGCCGGGTTCGTCCGGAATCCGTAACTCTTTAAACTGTAGCATCCATAGACGTTGGTGCGCATTGCGCGTGAGAGTTTCCACTCTGCACGTGAGTCCCGTGGGCCTCCAGCTCCTTACTTACCTAGTTGGTAGCGTAGTCCCAGCGATCCTCCAGCCTCTGGATCTCCTTACAGTTTTTTCTTTCCTCGCATTCCATTGTTCCCAGTATATGAGTTGTCGTGCCCCTAGGGCACTTTTGTAAATCGTGCAACTTAAACATATTTTTCCGAAGAGTTTGTCATGTGCTTAGCCCTATGACCTCATAAAGAGTTCAGAGGTGTTTTTTATTAATAAATATCTTGTTTATTTTCATAACAACCTGTGTGGTGTCCTTTCACTTGGTATTCAAGGGGTTATGTGTGGTAAAACAGCTGGCTTCACATGCCAATAGAGTTTAGCCTAAGACTGCTTTGTTCATGCTACCATTAGGATAGCTGGTCTATAAGGTTGACTTACAACCAATCACCATAAGGGTTGTTTGGACTGATACAAGGTGATCACTAGAACTAGTGAGCATCATATATCAGGCCAACTTCTCACACCGCGGCCTTCTCCATACCCGCCAGTCCCTTGGCAGAACGCGACACCGGAGATCGATCGATGCCTTCCTCATGGCCATGAGGTCGCTCACTCCTCTGTTGGGTTCCGCTGCCCCATCGGGCCCAACTGGGAGCCCAAGTGGGATGGGTGCTTCAGCACCGTCTGCAACTTCGGTCCCAAGGCCTCAGGGCCCCACTGGATCCGGTTCTGGATCCGGGTCGCCGCTTGTCGACCTTAATACCCCGCCGGCATCGACCCCTAGGGTGTCTCCCCCGGCGCCGTCCTCGCACGATGCCGTCCCTGGTCCCTCCATCGGTCTGGATCCGGCGTCGGACCGGCGTCGCACAATTCCGCTTTCGGCGCCGGCTGAAGAGCAATTATTTCATGATCCGTCTCCATCCTTTACCCCTGAATTCCAGGAGATGGAGGACAAGGGAGACTGGGAGGGGTCTGAGGACCCTCTGGCACGGGAGTGCCAGTCATTTCAGGACTGGACAGAGGAGCTAGAGGCAGCCAGTGGCCTGGATTCCTCCCCAGACACTGGTTTTGTCTCCCCTCCTAAGGAGGAGGGGGCTGCTTATAGTGTGGTGCTGATGAGGGCGGCCAAGGCCTTGGCTCTTGAGCTCCCCGTCGCAACGGTGAGGTCCAACATCCTCACAGATGTCCTTAAACCTCAGGCAAGCTCTTAGGAGCCTCTACTGCCGTTTAATGAGGCTCTCTCGGACGCCCTATTGGGCACCTGGTTCACGCCCGCTACACGTTCCCCTGTAGATAGGAACGTCGCTAGGTGCCACCGCCCTGCTCCGGGCGACCCTAGTTTCCTGTCCATCCACCCCACCCCTGAGAGCCTGGTTATCCTGGCCTCCACTTCCAAATCCGCATTCCCGACTGCACCACCAGATCGGGAATCCAAAAGGTATGAGCAATTCAGCAAGAAAATGTTTTCCTCCATTAGTTTGGGGTTGCGGTCAGTCAACACTGCGTGCCTTTTGGGCCGTTCCACCCACTCCCTGTGGGATACGATCGCGAACGTGCTGCCGGAGTGTCCGGAGGGGGCCCCGGTGAAGCTCGCTCAAGCCCTTGGGAGGGACGAGACGCAGCGCGGTACTCCATACGATGTGGACTGGATACCACGGACTCGCTAGGAAGAGCGATTTCCACGTCTGTGGCAGTCCGCCGCCACGCCTGCCTGAGGTCCGCAAACTTCTCGGCCGATGTCCAGAACACCCTCATGGACATGCCGTTCGATGGCAGCCACCTCTTCGGTGGTAAGGCAGATAGTGCGCTGGAACGGTTCAAGGACTCCCGGGCTACGGCCAAGTCCTTGGGCCTGTCGGCCCCGCGTCAGCAGACTTCTGCCTTTCGCTCCTTTCGTGGCCAAGGAAGGGGTGCCGCCACACATCCTGCCAGCCACGGGCCGCAGACTTACACCCAGCGCAGCGGCGGACATGGTAACCGCTGTGGCGGGAACAAAGGCGAGGCAAGTCCACATCCACCCCCGCAGCATCCGCCTCAAAAGCCTTCCTAGTCCAAGCTTTCAGGCCCATTTGACGCCAGTGGGGGGCAGGGTTCACCATCACCACCTCCACTGGCGCTCCATCACATCGGACAGGTGGGTGCTGCAAATCGTCCGAAGGGGCTACTCCCTCCCCTCCAGCCATGCCATCGCAGTGCCACCTCGTGTCGGGGGATCACTTGCAACTTATGCAAGAGGAAGTTACGTCCCTCTTGGCCAAGGGGGCCATCGAGCGCGTTCCTGGGCCAGAAGTAAGGTGTGGTTGTTACTACGGCTAAGGGGGCCTACGCCCTATCTTGGACCTGCGGAATGTCAACGGCTTCCTCCGGAAGGAGAAGTTCAAGATGCTGACATTGGCTCAGGTCTTAGCTGTCCTAGACCCTGGAGACTGGATGGTAGCGTTGGACTCCTACTTTCACATTCCCGTCCTGCCGGCCCACCGGCGTTACCTGCGGTTCACGGTAGGCCACGAGCACTTTATTTACTGTGCTCCCCTTTGGCCTTACCAGCCCCAGCGGGTGTTCACAAAAGTGATGGTGGTCGGAGCTCATCTGCGCAGATCAGGGGTGTCAGTCTTCCCCTATCTCAACGACTGGTTGTTGAAGGTGGGCTCGCCCCAGACAGTCGTCAGCCACCTCCAGACTACGGCCGACCTGCTGGGGTTCTCCATCAATGTGCCGAAGTCACACCTGTGTCCCTCTCAGAAGCTCCTCTTCATCGGAACGGTTCTAGACTCGGCGCAGTTTCGGGTTCATCCCTCCGAACAGAGGGTTCGGGATATTCAGGCTCTGATTCCGATCTTTCAGCCTTTATCCCGAGTCTCGGTCAGGTTGACGCTGCGGTTTCTGGGGCTGATGGCCTCCTGCATCCTCCTGTTGCATCACGCCAGGTGGCGGATGCGGGCTCTGCAGTGGGACCTGAAGTTTCAGTGGGCCCAACATCAGGGCAACTTGTCCGACCAGGTCTTGATCTTGGAGGGCACTGCAAGACAGTTGCAGTGGTGGCTTACAGACTGCGATTGGGTCAGCGGCAGATCCCTCTACCTACCCCAACCAGAGCACGTAGTTGTGACTGATGCATCCCTCCTGGGATGGGGGGGGCCACATGGGAGAGAGGGAGATCAGAAGCCTCTGGTCTCCGGCGGAGTCCCGGCTCCACATCAACCTTCTGGAGCTGCGGGCGATCCGGCTTGCACTGAAGGCATTCCTCCCCTCTGTCCGGTGGGAGTGTAGTGCAGGTGTACACGGACAACAACACCGCCATGTGGTACTTCAACAAACAGGGCGGGGTGGGGTCGTGGACCCTGTGCCGGGAGGCTCTGCGCCTCTGGCAGTGGCTGGAAAATCAGGGCGTGGCCCTGGTGGTTCAACACCTGGCAGGTTTCCTGAACGCCAGGGCGGACGAACTCAGCCGTTGGTGCATGATGGATCACGAATGGCGTC
Source organism: Lissotriton vulgaris (assembly GCF_964263255.1). Classification (NCBI taxonomy): domain Eukaryota; kingdom Metazoa; phylum Chordata; class Amphibia; order Caudata; family Salamandridae; genus Lissotriton; species Lissotriton vulgaris. Next base: position 1,031,389,617 of record NC_141695.1, read on the forward strand.
TGAACTCGGACGTGGCGCAAGGCCTCTTTCGGCTGCGGGGAGAGCCTTTGTTAGATCTATTCGCCACAGAAGAGAACGCACAATGTCATCAGTTCTGCGCGTTGGAATTTCCAAGGCGGCACTCGCTCGTAGACGCTTTTCGTCGCAAGTGGATTTTCGGTCTGTTGTATGCCTTTCCGCCTATACCACTTCCGCCCAGAGTGCTGAAGAAGATCAGACGGGACCGGGCCCAAGTTATCCTTGTGGCTCCGGACTGGGCACGAAGATACTGGTATCCCGAGCTACTCAGCAAGTCAGTCGATCCCCGTATTCATCTGCCTCTTCAGGAGGACTTTCTGTCACAGCAGCAGGGGACGGTCCTCCACCCGAACCTGTCCAGCCTCCACCTCCATGCGTGGAGATTGAGTGGCGACAGTTGAGGCCATTTGACTTGCCTCCTGAAGTCTGTGATGTTATTCTGGCAGACAGGTGTCCCTCCACAAAATCGGTATACGCCTGCAGGTGGAACCAATTCTTGGTATGGTGCACAGCAAAGGCTGTGGATCCACTCTCTGCCCCCTTTCTGAGGTTCTCATCTTTCTTCTTTCTCTTGCCCAGCGGGGCTCCGCTCTGGGCACTATCAAGGGCTATCTCTCTGCCATTTCCGCCTTCTTAAGGCTACCTGATCAGCCCTCTCTTTTCAAGTCCCCGGTTTCAAATAGGTTCTTGAAGGGCATTGCTCATATGTTCCCGCCTGTTCCTTTCGTGATGCCTCAGTGGGACTTGAACCTTATTCTGACTTAACTGATGTGTGCTCCTTTCGAGCCACTTCATAACTGTCCTCTCCGTCTTCTTACCCTGAAGACTGCTTTCCTGGTTGCCATCACCTATGCCAGGAGAGTGAGTGAGCTCCAGGCTCTTTCTTCTACTCCACCTTTCCTCTCTGTTCATCCGGACAAGGTGGTGTTGCGTACACGACCTTCCTTTCTGCCCAAGGTTGTCACGGCCTTCCACATCGGGCAGTCCATCACCTTGCCCACCTTCTTTCCGCCTCCGCATCCCTTGAAAGAGGAAGAGAGGCTCCACCGCCAGGACCCAAAACGTGCGCTCTCATACTATCTGGATCGCACACGCCAGTTCCGGGTGGATGACCAACTCTTTGTTGGTTACGTGGGTGCTAAGGAAGGACGGGCGGTGCACAAACAAACAATTTTTCGGTGGGTTGTCTTGTGCATCAAGGCATGCTATTCTTTGGCTAAAAAGAAGCCTCCTGTTGGGCTGAGGGCCCATTCCACTCAGGCCACGGCGGCTACTACTGCCCTGGGTCGAGAAGTCCCCTTGCAGGACATCTGTCAGGCAGCTACGTGGTCCTCGCTGCACACGTTCGCTAGACACTATTGCCTAGACAGCCAAGTCCGGAGAGATGGCTTCTTTGGCCGTTCCGTTCTCCAGGACTTTCTGGTGTGATCATTGGTTGGCAGACCCACCACCGGGGTTGGTATTGCTGGGGTATCTATTCGAAGGTAATACTAACCTGTTTCTTTCAGATGCACAAGTTACTTATCTTCGGTAACGATATTTCTGTAAGAAACAGTAGTTAGTATTAGATTCCTTACCGCCCCACCCATCCTCCCCATTCTGCGCATCGATATCTAGGGTTAAGGTACATCCCTTTAGGGGCCCTAGTTTCATGGCACCACTTTTGGTTTTTATCATGGCTCTGCGTTTCTGGCTCGGAAAAGCTGTGTATAAGTAGTGACGTCAGCGCGCGAGGGCGACGTCTAGGTACTCCGGCGACTTCATCCCGGTGCCTACGACGGACGCAGTACTGCTACGCAAAAATTTCCGAATCCAGACTGACACCCGGGGATATTCGAAGGTAAGGAATCTAATACTAACTACTGTTACTTACAGATATATTGTTACCGAAGGTAAGTAACTTGTGCTTCCAAGCCAGAAGACCACAAAACTGTTCCGGAGTCTGTACCGAAGTCTACCGAACTGAAAAAGTCGGTGCCTAAATATCAGCCTCCATCAGAAGAGCTTTTAACACAAGACCCTCGACAAAAAACGTGTTCGAGGCATGTGGGCTGCTGAATTCATATCTGTGCATAGTCCGCCACCTAGTGTTGGGTCCGTATGATTGCACATTGTTGTCCTGGAAGAGTCTTCGAAGTATCACGAGATAGGTGGCTCCTCCCCTGGACTACAGTGCGCATGGGCATCGCCTCCATCCCCAGATTGTTTTTTTCCGCCATTGGGTTCGGATGTGTTTCGGTTCCCTCTGTCGGAACCGTTGGTTGTTCAACTTATACTCGAGACCAAAAGGTCTTTAGGCTGGGCGTCGGTATAGTTGCGTGCGGGTTTCTTTCTGACTCTCAGCTACGATCTCCTACTGCCCTTCCACGTGCTTTGGCGCGGACGGGCCTACACTACACCCTTTGCTATGGAGCGGACTCCATTCAAGAAGTGTCCGCTGTGTCATTCTAAATATTCACACCTCGATGTGCACCCCGTGTGCAATACCTGCTTGTCACCCGATCACCGCGAAGACACCTGCATGGTGTGTTCGAAGTTCCGAAGTAAGAAGACTCTAAAGATTCGCCGGGCAAATCGGCTACAGGCTCAATTGTCGGCTTCGGCACCCCCACCAGACGACATTTTCCAAGAATCTGTCGAGGGAGAAGACGACGAGCAAGGTTCGGACTCGAATCCCGCATCCGAGGGGGAGACCTACGACGCGGGTGAGGAGAACTTTGACGAAGTCACCGACGAGGTAGGGGACGACGATCCGGTTTTTGCCACGATGGGAGATAGCTCGGAGGACGAGCATCCCCAATCAGACTCAGGGGTTATTCCCCTTCATACGGCCCAGGTCGAGGGATCGCCTTCGGGCCTTACCCGAGATCTAACTATAAGTCCTACGTCCCCGCCTCCGGGCCCGGTCACGGACATTTCTAAGCCATCACTTATCGTGAAGAAAACGAAAGTGAAGCCAACTGGTCTCACACCCTCGGATGCGAAACCGAAACTGAAAGTGGCGTTGGTGAAGAAGGTTCTGGAGGCGTCAACTTCCACAAAAGCCAAAATGGCCGACTTGAAGAGCCACGCCAAAATGGCCGACTTGAAGAGCCACGCCAAGATGGCCGACCCGAAGCCCTCTGGGTCGGCGCCGAAGGTGAAGGCCTCAGACGCGGCTGCGTCGGCGCCGAAAGGGGTCGTGGACCCGAAGACGGCTCCGAAAAGGCGTCAAGACGACGGCGCGCATAGCCATGGGGCGTCGGCACCGAAGAAGAAGCCTACCGGCGATCAGGCTCTCGAAGATGAGGGGTCGCTCGAGCCGGTTCAGCCCTCGGCAGCCTTTTCAAAGAAGGTGGGGGAATCCCTCCAGCGGATCCGACAGTCCACTGTGGTTCCCGATCAGGACACTGTAGTGCCTAAACCCACACCTAAGACTGCTAAACAGCAAACGCCCATTCGTTTTACCCTTCCACCCAAGTCGGCGCCGAAGGCCTTCGCGCCTAAACAGGGCGGACACTCAAAGGAGGTATTGACGCCGAAAGCTGCCTTGGTGGTGTCGAAGCTTCGGCTCCAGCCGCTTGCGGCGGAAGAACGTCGTGAAGTACTCATCGACGCGAACACTGGGAAACTGTCGCTCCTCAAACGTAACATTACGTCGGAGCCGGCGTTGGAACCTTTTAAGATCCCACTCAAGAACAAGAAGTACTCTGAGGACTCTCCGGTTCTGGTGGAGCCCGTGTCCCCACAGGCCTTGGAACACTCGCCGACGCACTCCCCCGTGGCTGATGCGGACGAGGAAGATGCCGAGTACGACTACCCTGCGTACTCGGATCCGGAGGAGGAGCATGTGCCTTGGGCCGCAGGAGGTGACACAGATGACCCGCAGTCGGGTCAGGACACTCAACTTTTCGCCGCCAAGACGTCCCCGACGGAGGACTCGGCGGCCTTCAATGCCTTAATAGAGAGAGCTGCGGCGAACCATGACGTCGAGCTGCACTCGGACCCCGTGGATGCGGACTTCTTATTCGACACCTTCTCGGTAGCCAAAAAGCAAGTCAAAACGCTACCGATGCTTAAAGGGGTGCTGAAACATGCGCCGGAGGTTTTCAAAGAGCCCACCCGGGCGCGGGTGGTCAACCCTCGCATCGACAGGAAATATAAAGCGGCGCCCACGGATCCCACTTATATCAAGGGACACTTGCCATTGGACTCCTTGGTTGTTTCCAACGCTCGGAAAAGGGCGAATTCGCAGACTACTGGTGACGCTCCTCCCCCAGACAAAGAGTCGAAGATCTTTGAGGCCTCGGGCAAACGCATTGCTGCGCAGGCAGCAAACATCTGGAGAATATCTAACACCCAAGCCCTGCTTGCACGTTATGATAGGGCACATTATGACACATTAGAGGCCATTCTGCAACACTTGCCTGACCAATACAAGGAGGCGGGAGAGATGCTCATTCAGGAGGGTAAACTCATTACAAATGCATCCATCAAATGTGCCCTGGATGTGGCAGACACAGCCTCGAGAGCTATCAATACCAGTGTGTTACTTAGACGCCATGCCTGGCTCAGAATTTCGGGGTTTAAACCCGACATCCAAACCACGTTATTGGCTCAAACAGTGAATCCTGACCATTTGTTTGGCCCTGAGGTGGATGCCTCCCTGGAAAAAATGAAAAAGGATACCGAAACTGCCAAGTCAATGGGGGCTTTACAAAGTCAGCAGTTTCGGGGTGGTTCCTTTCGCCGCTCAAATTCAAAAGGCACCACGAGGGGACAGGCATCCCAGTCCACACAATACTACAAGGGTAACACCCAACCCTCGTATAACAACAAGGGTAGAGGGGGTTACAGAGGCAATAATATCAAAGGCAGAGGACGTGGAAACAATGGCTCCAGGTCCACCACCACCACCAACAAACAGTGACGTCTTGTCACTGCCCCCCGACCACACAACACTGGTCGGGGGGAGACTCCAGCAGTTCCTGCCAGCGTTGAAGGCCATCACCACGGACAGGTGGGTGAGGTCCCTTATCCAGTACGGGTACTGTCTAGAGCTTACATCCATTCCACCGGACATACCACGAAGAAGCCGTCCTATGTCCGGCGAGCACTTGACCTTGATGCAGCAAGAAGTTCTCGTTATGCTGCAAAAAGGGGCGATAGAGCTCGTTCCATTGCAAGAGCGGGGAACAGGGGTTTACTCCCTGTACTTTTTGATCCCCAAAAAGGACGGATCACTCAGACTGATCCTGGACCTTAGGCCCCTGAACTGGTACATCCTCTCGGAGCACTTCCATATGCTCACGTTGCAGCAGGTGCTTCCCCTGCTTCAGCAGGGGGATTTTCTGGCTACGCTGGATCTGAAGGATGCTTATTTTCATATTCCCCTGCATCCTTCCCACAGGAAGTATCTCAGATTCACAATCTTAGACCAGCATTACCAGTTCAGGGTCCTGCCGTTCGGGGTCACCACAGCACCAAGGGTATTTACAAAATGCCTGGCGACTGTGGCGGCGCATCTACGTCGCCAGCACGTCCACGTCTTTCCATACCTGGACGACTGGCTCATTCAAGCAAAAACAGAGCAGCAGTGCGTCGACCACGTGTCACGCACCATTCATCTCCTGCACGATCTGGGATTCTCTCTGAACTACCCAAAGTCCCATCTCCAGCCCGCCCACGTGCGACAGTATCTGGGCGCGACAATCGACACTCTGGCAGCCACTGCGCAGCCGAATTCAGTGAGAATCGCCAGTATCCAGGCGCTGATCCAACGATTCAGACCCCAACACTCGCTTCCCGCGAAGGTGTTCATGCAGTTGATAGGCATGATGGCCTCCTGCATTTCCATTGTCCCGCACGCGAGACTACATATGCGCCCGCTTCAGGAGTGCCTAGCACGTCAGTGGACTCAGGCTCGTGGGCAACTGACAGACCTAGTGTTGGTGAGCGGTCGGGCATACAACTCTCTGCATTGGTGGAATCCACAAAACCTTTGCAAGGGCCGACCATTCCAAGAGCCTGTCCCACAGATTATCCTGACAACGGACGCCTCTCTCCAGGGATGGGGAGCGCATGTACTCCATTACACTGTGCAGGGACTATGGACACTACAGCAAAGGAAGATGCACATCAATGTGTTGGAACTGATGGCAATCTTCATGGCCTTAAAGGCGTTCAAAGTACATCTGTGCAACAAGGTCGTGTTGATCCGGACGGACAACATGACGGCCATGTACTACATTCAGAAGCAGGGAGGCACACACTCTCCGCAGCTGTCTCATCTGGCTCAGAGCATGTGGAAGTGGGCCATTCAGAGGAACATCTTCCTCATGGCGGAGCATCTCCCGGGCAAGGACAATCAAATGGCAGATCTGCTCAGCAGGCACAGCCATCAGATGCACGAGTGGGAGATACATCCATCAGTACTCCAACCGTACTTCCAAAGGTGGGGTCATCCAGAGATAGACCTGTTCGCCACAAAGGAGAACGCAAAATGCCAAAGCTTCGCCGCCAGGTTCCCACACCCCCAATCACAGGGCAATGCGATGTGGATGAACTGGTCAGGCAGATTTGCGTACGCTTTTCCCCCAGCACCTCTGATACCGCTGGTGGCACGCAAGCTCAGGCAGCACTCGATGACTCTCATCCTGGTTGCTCCGACGTGGGCTCGCCAACCATGGTACACCACGTTTCTGGAACTCTCCGTGGTACCGCATCAAAGGCTTCATCTCACTCCCAGCCTTCTGACGCAGAGCCATGGCGACATTCAGCACCCAGATCCGCAACAGCTCAACCTGGCGATCTGGCTCCTGAAGTCCTAGAGTTTGGCTACCTTAATCTTCCTCCTGACTGCATGGACATCATTCGGGAGGCAAGGAAGCCCACTACTAGAGCTTGTTATGCGGCTAAATGGAAGAGGTTTGTCATCTACTGTGCTAACCACAACATTGACCCGCTAGACGCTTCCATTCAAAACATCATCTGTTACCTTTTTCACCTGTATAGATGTAATCTAGCGTACTCTTCCATCCGCATTCACCTGTCTGCTATGGCAGCATACCTTCAGAATAGGCAGCACCTGTCACTCTTTAAGGTCCCTGCTATCAAGGCCTTTCTGGAAGGACTCAAAAGGGTCATTCCACCAAGGACCCCACCAGCCCCGGAATGGAACCTCAATGTGGTTCTTACAAGGCTGATGGGTCCTCCCTTTGAGCCACTGCACTCCTGTGAGCTCCAGTTTCTAACTTGGAAGGTTGCGTTCTTAGTAGCTATTACATCGCTACGGAGGGTTAGCGAACTGCAGGCGCTCACCATCCAAGAACCTTTCTTCCAAGTACATGCTAACAGGGTGGTGCTCCGCACTAACCCTAAATTCTTACCCAAAGTGGTTTCACAATTCCACATAAACCAGACAATTGAATTGCCGGTGTTTTTCCAAAACCCAGAGACGCTGGCGGAGCGCATGCTCCATACCCTTGATGTGAAAAGGGCCTTGATGTACTATGTAGACAGGACAAAAGATTTCCGCAAAACCAAACAGCTTTTTGTTGCTTTTGCCACGCACCACAAAGGAAACGCTATCTCCAAAGCGGGGATTGCTAGGTGGATAGTTAAGTGCATCCAGATCTGTTACGCTAAAGCTAAGCGCACTCTCACTATCCCACCAAGGGCCCACTCCACCAGGAAGTTGGGGGCCTCTATGGCTTTTCTAGGTAACATTCCCTTAGAAGATATCTGTAGAGCAGCCACATGGTCTACCACACACACTTTCACTAAGCACTACTGTGTAGACGTGCATTCCAAACAGCAGGCAGCTGTTGGTCAGGCTGTTCTAAAAACGCTTTTTCAGACTGCTGCAGCTGGCACGGGCGGCCGCAGATAATGGAGGGACTGCTATGTATTCTATGCACAGATATGAATTCAGCAGCCCACATGCCTCGAACTGCAAATGCTACTTACCAGTATGCATCTGTTCTTGGCATGTAGGGCTGCTGACATTCATATCGCCCACCCTCCTCCCCGGCGCCTGTAGCAGCTGCAGTATTTATTCATATATACACATATGCTCATAGCATGGTCATCACTCACATTCTTCACTCCATCTCTGCCAATGGCTAAAAACAATCTGGGGATGGAGGCGATGCCCATGCGCACTGTAGTCCAGGGGAGGAGCCACCTATCTCGTGATACTTCGAAGACTCTTCCAGGACAACAATGTGCAATCATCCGGACCCAACACTAGGTGGCGGACTATGCACAGATATGAATGTCAGCAGCCCTACATGCCAAGAACAGATGCATACTGGTAAGTAGCATTTGCATTCTAAAAGACACTAAAACTGGTCAGCTCACCCTGAGTTCCAAGAAGAGACCATTGGATACGCCTGCACCAGCTCCACCACCTAAAAAAAGGGACATTGCTACATGTCTCTTCTCCACCACCTCCTCCACTTTCTCCCCACCTCCCTCACCACACCATCCTCCTACTTCATCTCCTCCAACAGGGAACAATGATGACACTTCTGATGAAGGGGAGGGTGCGGATGAGGAACTATTAGGGAACAATAGTCCACCTTCTCCTGGGACGACTACAACACGCCAGACGTCCCTAATGTTCAACAGGAGGATATCTACCCTTCTAGGCCTTCCCCTCCAGAGGACACAACAGGTTTTAATCAGCTACTACTTAGAACTGTCCAATACCATGGGGTTAGTTTACACACAGACACAGTGGAAGAGGATTTCCTAATGGACACTTTGGATACCTCACAAAGGTCCACTTCTGTTGTACCCATGCTAAAAGGGGTCATCAAGCATGCACCTGAAGTGTTTAAAGACCCTGTAAGAGCAAGAGTTATTCACCCCAGGATCGATAAAAAGTATAAAGCTGCCCCTGGGGTTCCAGCTTATATTAAACGGCCAGTAACTTTAGATTCAGTAGTAGTTTCCAATGCTAGGAAGAAGGCCAACTCTGACATCCGGGGACGCTCCACCCCCGATAGAGTCCAAACTATTAGACGCCTCTGGCAAAAGAACAGCGTCACAAGCAGCTAACATATGGCGTATCGCCAACACTCAAGCTTTGTTAGCCAGTTATGATAGGGCACATTACGATGAACTTGAGACCATATTGCAGCACCCACCAGAAAAACATAAGAACAGACCCAATGACCTCATACAAGAGGCAAAGATCATTTCTAACACCTCCATTCGTTTTGCACTGGACACAGCAGATAAAGCTGCCAGAGCCGTCAACACAAGTGTACTTCTGCGTAGACATGCCTGGCTACGCATTTCAGGTTTTAAACCGGAAGTACAAACTTCCATTTTAATTCAACCATTTGATCAGGAACACTTGTTTGGACCTAATGTAGATTCATCACTTGAAAAGATTAAGAAAGTCACAGATACAGCCAAATCTATGGGAGCCTTGCAATCGCAAGCTCCCAGGCGGTCTTTTTGTCGCTCTTTCTACAAAGGCTACTCCAGAGGCTACTCCCCCCTTCCACCTCTTACAAGACTCCCACCCAGTCTACGGTCACCAGAGGTTACCAAAGAGGAGGCAACAACAACAAAGGTAGAGGCAAAACCAACAACATCCGATCTGCCTCCACCCCTACCCAATGACTGTCCTCCGCTCCCCCAGACCATTCCACTCCTGTCATGGAGAGACTACAACAGTTCCTTCCTGTCTGGTGCAACATCACCAAAGACAGGTGGGTGAGACAAATCATTCAAACAGGTTACTGTCTAGAACTCATTTCTACCCCCCAATTATACCACCCAGGCAGCACCCAATGTCACTAGAACACTTATCACTGTTAAAACAGGAGGTCATCTCCCTCCTGCAAAAACATGCATCTGAAAGAGACACGTTAGTGATAGATTCCTTACCTTAGAATATCCCCAGGCGTCAGACTGGATCCGGAAATTTTTGCGTAGCAATACCCCTGCGCGCTGGTAGGCGTCGTCTGCGGCTCCGCGTCCGTCGTCGGCGTCGTGAGCGCCGGGATGACGTCGTCGGAGTATATAGACGGCGCCCATGCGCGCTGACGTCAGTTCTTCTTTTTTCCGCGCCAGCTAGCGCAGATCCGGAAGAAGCTCTACCCCCAGTCACTTTTTGACTGAAAACTTTTTTGATCTTTTTGATCCTCTATTTAGTCGATTCTCGACTATCGGTGCCAGGGATGCCCGGGTTCAAGCCTTGCTCGAAGTGCGGCCGACTCATGTCGGTCACGGACCCCCATCGCCGGTGCCTGAAGTGCTTAGGCCTTGACCACGACGATCGAACCTGCTCCGACTGCCGGGCCCTGACGTCGAAGGCTAGGCGGGAGCGGTCCCGCAAGCGTCTCGAGCTGAGGCAGTCGGCCCCGCGCCGCTCCAGGTCCCGGTCCCGGTCCCACGGGAGGTCGAGGGACAGGTCGCGAGGTCGGAGTCATCGACGTTCCGGGAGTGGACACCGATCGTCTGGTTCCAAGTCCTCAGGTAAGAGGCATGAGAGGTCGGAGCGACGCCATCGATCCTCCGACCCGCCCCGTCGCTCGCACGATGCGACCGGGGACTCGGGCGACACCGCCCACGCGGCTCCGCGGGAGTCGCAAGCGTCGCCGCCTGCCCCACACCTTCGGGTCCCTGGGCACGGCGCGTCACAGGAGGAGGTCGAGAGGTACCTCATGGCCATGAGGGCCCTCCCTCCTCAGTCGGTTCCCGTGGCGCCTTCGGGCCGATCGGTTCCGTCTGGAGGTCCTTCCGGGTCGGGCGCTTCGGCCCCGACGACGTCGGGTACTTCGGGCCCGGCGCCGCTGGCGACTTCGGTCCCGGCGCCGCGCGACCTCGCTGGATCCGGCTCCGGATCCGGGACCTCGCCGGTCGACCTTACGACCTCGCCGGCGCCGTCCCTTCAGGTGTCGTCCCCGGCAGCCGATGTGGTTGCCGACCCCAATGCTTCCTACGGTCCTACTCAGGAGTCGGAGGGGCGCCGCTGGGCGCCGATTCCGTCGGCCTTCGGAGAGTTCTATCTCCACGAGGAGGCCCTGGCTGTTAATCCTGGTCTCCAGGAGCCAGGTGACGAGGAGCAATGGGAGGGGTCCGAGGACCCTCTGGCACGTGATTGCCAGTCGAATCAGGACTGGACATATGAGCTTGGGGAGGCCAGTGGTATTGACACCTCGCCAGACACTGGATTTACGTCGCCCCCGACTGTGGCTTCGGAGGCGGGTTCTGCTTACAGTGTAGTGTTGACGAAGGCAGCTAAGGCCTTAAACCTTCAGCTCCCCGTCGCGGCCGTGAGGACTAATCTCCTCACTGAGGTCCTCAAACAGCAGTCCGGCTCCGCGGAGCCCCTCCTGCCGTTCAACGAGGCCTTGTGTGACGTTCTTCTGGGCACTTGGTCCAAGCCCGCCACAGGCCCCCCTGTGGACAGGAACGTGGCCAGACGCTACCGCCCGGCACCGGGCGACCCTTGCTTTTTGTCCACCCACCCCACCCCCGAGAGTCTGGTCATCCAGGCCTCCAACTCCCAGACCGCATTCCCGTCGGCCCCGCCCGACAGGGAATCCAAGAGATATGAGCAGTTCGGGAAGAAGGTCTTCTCGTCTGTGAGCCTAGGGCTACGGTCTGTGAACACCAACTGTCTCTTGGGCCGCTACACCCACACTCTGTGGGACACGGTTGCGGAGGTGCTGCCACAATGCCCTGAGGAGGTCAGGGCTAAACTCAGCCAAACCCTTGCGGACGGCCGAGATGCGGCACGTTTTTCTATCCGGTGTGGGCTGGATACCACGGACTCACTGGGCAGGGCGATGGCAACGACGGTGGCGGTTCGACGCCACGCCTGGTTGAGGTCCGCCAACTTCTCGGCCGATGTCCAGGCCACCCTCCTGGACATGCCGTTTGATGGCCGTCGCCTCTTCGGCGACAAGGCAGACCATGCGCTGGATCGTTTCAAGGACTCCAGGGCCACGGCCAAGTCCTTGGGCCTTACGGCCCCACGCCAGCAATCGGGTGCCTTTCGCTCCTTTCGTGGCCACGGAAGGGGCGCCCCACCACGGACCGCCAGCCACACGCCGCAAAATGTCCAGCAGCGCGGTGGCGGACGTGGGAACCGCCGCGGCGGTGGTCGGGGTCAGCGGCGAGGCCAGTCCACACCTCCCTCAGCAGCCCCCGCCTCAAAACCTTCCTAGTCCGAGTTTTCAGGCCCATGTGACGCCTGTGGGAGGCAGGGTTCGCCATCACCTCTCCCACTGGCATACAGTCACTTCGGACAGGTGGGTGCTGCAAATTGTCCGAAGGGGTTTCTCCCTCCCCTTCGAGTCTTCCCCTCCATCCATGCCACCTCAATACCACCGTGTGTCGGGGGATCACTTGCAACTTCTGCAAGAGGAAGTTTCGGCCCTCTTGGCCAAGAGGGCCATCGAGCGCGTTCCTGGGCCAGAAGTAGGACGTGGCTGTTACTCCCACTACTTTCTGGTACCCAAGAAGGGCAAAGGGGGCCTACGCCCTATCTTGGATCTGCGGAACGTCAACGGCTTCCTCCGGACGGAGAAGTTCAAGATGCTCACTTTGGCTCAGGTCCTGGCTGCCCTGGACCCAGGAGACTGGATGGTAGCGTTGGACTTGCAGGACGCCTATTTCCACATCCCCGTCCTGCCGGCCCACCGGCGTTACCTGCGGTTCACGGTAGGCCTAGAGCACTTTCAGTTTACCGTGCTCCCCTTCGGCCTTACCAGCGCCCCACGGGTGTTCACGAAGGTGATGGCGGTGGTCGCAGCCCATCTGCGCAGGCAAGGGGTGTCAGTCTTCCCCTACCTCGACGACTGGTTGTTGAAGGCGGGCTCGCCCCAGACAGTCGTCAGCCACCTCCAGACTACGGCCGACCTCCTGCACTTGCTGGGGTTCTCCATCAATGTGCCGAAGTCACACCTGTGTCCCTCTCGGAAGCTCCTTTTCATCGGAGCGGTTCTCGACTCGGCGCAGTTTCGGGTTTACCCACCCGAGCAGCGGGTTCGGGATATTCAGGCTCTGATTCCTGTCTTCAGGCCGTTATCCCGGGTCTCGGTCAGGTTGACGCTGCGGCTTCTGGGACTGATGGCCTCCTGCATCCTTCTGGTGCGTCACGCCAGGTGGCGGATGCGGGCTCTGCAGTGGGACCTGAAGTTTCAGTGGGCCCAGCATCAGGGCAACCTGTCCGATCATGTCCTGATCTCGGAGGGCACTGCGAAGCAACTGCAGTGGTGGCTCACGGACCGCGACTGGGTCAGTGGCAGACCCCTCTCCCTACCCCAGCCGGAGCACGTAGTTGTGACGGACGCGTCCCTCCAGGGCTGGGGAGGCCACATGGGAGAGGCGGAGATCAGAGGCCTCTGGTCTCCGGCGGAGTCCCAGCTCCACATCAACCTTCTGGAGCTGCGGGCGATTCGTCTTGCACTGAAGGCATTCCTCCCCTCTGTCAGGGGGAGCGTGGTGCAAGTGTTCACCGACAACACCACCGCCATGTGGTACTGCAACAAACAGGGCGGTGTGGGGTCGTGGATCCTTTGCCAGGAGGCTCTGCGCCTCTGGCAGTGGCTGGAACATCAGGGCGTGACCCTGGTGGTTCAACACCTGGCAGGCTCTCTGAATGCCAGGGCGGACGAACTCAGCCGCCGGTGCATGATGGATCACGAATGGCGTCTGAACTCGGACGTGGCGCAAGGTCTCTTTCGACAGTGGGGAGAGCCTTGGTTAGATCTATTCGCCACAGAAGAGAACGCGCAATGTCAGCAGTTCTGCGCGTTGGAGTTTCCAAGGCGGCACTCGCTCGGAGACGCTTTTCGTCGCGAGTGGAGCTGCGGTCTGTTGTACGCCTTTCCGCCTATTCCACTTCTGCCCAGAGTGCTGAAGAAGATCAGGCGCGACCGGGCCCAGGTCGTCCTTGTGGCTCCGGACTGGGCACGAAGATACTGGTATCCCGAGCTACTCAGCATGTCAGTCGATCCCCCGATTCGTCTGCCTCTTCGGGAGGACCTTCTGTCGCAGCAGCAGGGGACGGTCCTGCACCCGAACCTGTCCAGTCTCCACCTACAAGCTTGGAGATTGAGCGGCGGCAGTTGAGGCCATTTGACTTGCCTCCCGAAGTCTGTGACATCATTCTGGCAGCCAGGCGTCCCTCCACGAAGTCGGTATACGCCTGCCGGTGGAACAGATTTGTGGCATGGTGCGCAGCTAAGGCTGTGGATCCCCTCTCTGCACCCCTTTCGGAAGTGCTGCTCTTTCTTCTTTCCCTTGCCCAGCAGGGCTCTGCTCTGGGCACTCTTAAAGGGTACCTTTCTGCTCTTTCAGCCTTCTTGAGGCTACCAGATCAGCCTTCTTTATTCAAGTCCCCTATTGTGAGTAGATTTCTGAAGGGCATCACGCACATGTTTCCTCCTGTTCCCTTCGTGATGCCCCAGTGGGACTTGAATCTGGTTCTCACCTATCTGATGTGTGCTCCCTTTGAGCCACTTCATAACTGCCCTCTTCGTCTCCTTACTCTAAAGACGGCCTTCCTGGTTGCCATCACCTCTGCCAGGAGGGTGAGTGAGCTCCAGGCTCTTTCTTCTTCTCCACCTTTCCTGTCTGTTCATCCTGATAAGGTGGTGTTGCGTACACGACCTTCCTTTCTGCCCAAGGTTGTCACGGCCTTCCACATCGGGCAGTCCATCACTTTGCCCACCTTCTTTCCGCCTCCGCATCCCTCGAAAGAGGAGGAGAGGCTCCACCGTCTGGATCCAAAACGTGCGCTCTTCTACTACCTAGACCGCACTCGCCAATTCCGGGTGGATGACCAACTCTTCGTTGGTTACGTGGGCGCGAAGAAGGGAAAGGCTGTGCACAAGAGGACCATCTCAAGGTGGATCATCTTGTGCATCCAAGCATGCTACTCCATGGTGAGGAAGGAGCCCCCGGCTGGATTGCGGGCTCACTCCACTCGGGCCACGACAACTGCCCTGGGCCGCGGTGTCCCCCTGCAGGACATCTGTCAGGCAGCCACGTGGGCCTCGCTGCACACGTTCGCAAGACACTACTGCCTGGACAGTCAAGTCCGGAGGGATGGCTTCTTTGGCCGTTCCGTCCTCCAGGACTTTCTGGTGTGATATTGGTTCGCAGACCCACCACCGGGGTTGGTATTGCTGGGGTATCTATTCTAAGGTAAGGAATCTATCACTAACGTGTCTCTTTCAGATGCACAAGTTACTACTTGTGTAACGATATATCTGTAAGAGACATTAGTTAGTGATAGATTCCTTACCGCCCTCCCATCCTCCCCGTTCTGCGAACCGATATTTAGGGTTAAGGTCATCCCCTTTCAGGGCCCTAGTTTCATGGCACCAGTGTTAGTTCTATCATGGCTCTGCGTATCTGGCGCGGAAAAGCTGTGTTATCAGAACTGACGTCAGCGCGCATGGGCGCCGTCTATATACTCCGACGACGTCATCCCGGCGCTCACGACGCCGACGACGGACGCGGAGCCGCAGACGACGCCTACCAGCGCGCAGGGGTATTGCTACGCAAAAATTTCCGGATCCAGTCTGACGCCTGGGGATATTCTAAGGTAAGGAATCTATCACTAACTAATGTCTCTTACAGATATATCGTTACACAAGTAGTAACTTGTGCAATAGAACTAGTACCCCAGCATCAGCAAAACCCAGGGGTTTACTCCCTGTACTTCCTCATTCCAAAGAAGGACGGCTCTCCGAGACCCATTCTGTACCTCAGATCCCCAAACCTCTACATACAATCAGACCACTTTCACATGGTCACGCTTCAACAGGTCCTTCCTTTACTCGCACAAGGCGATTTCCTTGCCACTCTAGATCTCAAGGACGCCTACTTTCATATTCCCATTCACACCTCTCACAGAAATATCTCCGGTTTGTAGTGGACGGTAATTATTACCAATTCAAGGTTCTCCCATTCGGAGTCACCACAGCACTCCGAGTCTTCACCAAGTGTCTAGCAGTAGTGGCGGCTTATCTAAGAAGGCAGCATATTCATGTCTATCCCTACTTAGACAACTGGCTTATAAAAGCCAAGTCATACAACCAGTGTGTACACCACACTTACGCCACAATCTAACTCCTGCACAACTTAGGGTTTACCATAAACCACCCAAAGTCTCACCTACAACAGTCACACATACAACAATACCTTGGATCTACAATAAATATCTCAAAGGCACTTGCATATCCCAGTCCAGCCAGGATAGCTAGCATACAAAGCCTAGTCACAAGTTTTCAGCCGCAACACTCTCTTCCAGCTTGAGTGTTCATGCAACTTATAGGGATGATGGTATCTTGCATATTCATAGTACCTCATGCAAGACTTCAAATGTGTCCCCTACAGGAATGTATAGCACATCGGTGGAATCAAGGTCAGCTGACAGATCTGGTGTTGGTGGACGTTATCCAGTATTTGGGTGTCTTTCATAGATTCACATGCCTGAATCATTCCCCGTCGCTGAGACGGGAGCCTCCGGTACATAAAAAAGTAATGTCCTAAGGACATACATAGAGAATATAGGCCGAAGGGCCTCCCCTTTGGGGCCTTTCCACGTCCTTATGTAAAAAGGACCGAACTCTCATCGTTAGCCAATCAGCTCCGACCTCCCTCTAGAACCTTCCCGGGAGGAGCCTCAGTCCCTCAGATTTTCTACCGCACGTTGTGCTAGGGAGTCTCCAACCTGAGCTCTTCAGGTTTTTCTTGCTTCGAAGTCTCAAACTTCTCTGGAAGTACCTTTGTTCAGAAGAATAATTATCCTATCTTCGACTGCCGTCTACCATGTCGGAATCCAATAAAAAGGCTTCATCCATGGCGGACTCGCAAAAGAAAGCCCTTCTCAGGGCCTGTTCCTCCTGCGGCAAGAAGCGGATTCAAGCGGAGGATAAGCACGATCTGTGCTTGTATTGCCTGTACCCTGACCACGTCTCTGACAAGTGTAGGGTGTGTAGAGCCTTCCCAAAGAAGACTGTAAAGGAAAGAGAGGCTCGCCTTCTCGAATGGCTCGACAGGCTTAAGGACCGAGACACTCTGGAATCTTCCGAGGGTAGTGTCTCCGTGTCCTCCAAAGTCTCCAAGAAGAGACCCAGGGAGCAGTCCCCTGGAGAGACAGACACTCCTCCCAAGAAGGCGCACAGGAAACCTTCGGAGGCACGTTCCACCACCTCCTCCGTGTCTGTTCGAGACGACCAGAGGTTCAAGAAACCCGCTCCATCTACTAAGCGGACCACCTCGGTCTCGACCACAGTGTCGACCACTACGGCCTCATCGCCCTCCGCGACGGCCACAACGACCACCACTGCGTCCTCAGGCGCACCGGTCTCCTCTAACATTCCTCTGAAGTCTTCGTCCAAGACAAACAAAGGACCATCGACGGTGTCCCCACTGTCTGCGTCATCGTCGCCTAAGAGGTCCAAGTCTACTTCAAAAGGTCCGCCTTCGCCGAAGAAATCTCATACCGAAGGATCGTCACCTAAACAGTCAAGGTCAAGTTCAAAAGGTCCGCCTTCACCCAAGAAATCTCAAGCTGAAGGCTCTACCACCAGTAAGTCGGCGGTTCACTTATCCCCGCAGAATTTGGTGCCATCGACACTATCGGAAGCGTTCAAGTCGCCAACCCAAACGGCGGGCGCGCCATCTTCACGCACGTCGGAAGGGACCCCGGCGCCATCTTGGAAGGAATCCAGATTGGTCGAAGTCTCCGTTCACTCAATTCCACCTTCCTCGGTTCCCCCAACGAAGGGGTTGACGCCCGAGCAGGAGCAGGTAGAACTGCAGAGTGAGGAGTCCGAGGAGGAAAACCAGCCCGATCCGGCCACCTCCCTATCGGACGTTCACGAGGACCAGGAGGAAGTCATGTATCAGGAACGTTCCGTAAGTGTCCGCACGGAAAACACCCCGATGATCTGTTTGCCCGTGTCTCTGGTCAACGATTTGCGCTGCCTAGTGCAGGACTATAAACAACGGTTCCCGGATGCCGACAGCGGAACCCAGGTACCGGTCACCCAGGCGCAACCGTCTGCCTCGCGCCCTCCCGCTCTCCAGGCCCGACCTCGGAACCAACCCCAGCCTCGGAACCAACCCCAGCCTCGTGCCCGGCCCCAGCCTCAGGTAGAGGACTCCTCGGAGGACGAGCAGGAGGAGACGGACTTGGAGGAAGGTGAAGTGCAAGAAGTTGACTCGGACCACAGAGACGACGAGGCCGATGCTGCGTCATCACACCATTCGTCTACCCCGGCATCCCCGCGACCGCGCCAGTCTGAAGCGACGGACGTTGGGGGTTTCCACAAACTGGTGGACAGAGCAGCTAAGAGGTTTCACATGGCGGTGGAATCCACGGAAACAGAATGCTTCCTCCATGATTTCAAGGAGCACAGCCAGAAGTCGGCCAAGTCTATTGCAATTATAGACTTTCTGTGGGAACAGGGCAAGAAGTTGATGCTCACGCCTGCCTCGGTGCCTGCGGTGGTTCCGCGCCTAGACAAAAAATATAAGGCCCCGATTACCGCGCCAGCCTGCCTGACCGGCCACCCCAAACCGGACTCGGTTGTGACTCAGGCGGCCCAAAAGCAATCCCGCAACCCATCCTCGCCGCTGTCTGCACCCCCAGACAAGGAAGGCAGGAAATTGGACACCATAGGCAAACGGTTCTCTACCACGTCCGCCATGACCATCAAAGTGGCGAATTCCATCGCCCTGCTGGGGCGCTACAACCGCCAGCTATGGGAAGACATTGCCCCCTACCTGCAGGACCTGCCAACCACGGTCCAGGACGAAGTGAAAGCTCTCCTGGCGGAGGGACAAAACTCCGCTGCAGAGATCATCGACTGCGCCATCGACGCAGCCATGACGGGATTCCGCCAGTTGGCCGGGGCTGCCGTGCTCCGCCGCCAAGGCTGGCTCAAAGCAACGTCCTTTCGACAAGAGGTCCAATCTAAGGTGCTGGACATGCCTTTCGATGGTCAGTTTCTCTTTGGGGAAAAGATAGACGAAGCACTCCAGGCCATTAAGAAAGATACCGATACGGCGAGGGCTCTGGGCTCCCTCCAGTCCCGGAACCAGTCCTTTCGGGGGGCCGCTCCAGAGGCCAGTACTCCTACAGAGGTTCCTACCAAAATCGGTCGTCCTACTCCTACGGCAACAGGAACCAGCCCCAGCACAAACAACAGAACCGACAGTCGTCCTATGGGAGGTCGTCCTTCAGAGGCAAATCCACCAAGAAGGGCACTGGCGGCCGCCAGTGACCATTTACTCCAGCCAGTCCCACCACCGTCTCAATCCTTTCGAATTGGAGGAAAACTGACACACTTCCTCCCCAATTGGCGAAAAATCACTACGGATCGGTGGGTACTACAAATGATTCAATTTGGACATTCCCTCGAAATTGTCAACACCCCTCCCAACACTCCTCCGCTGAAGCGTGCTCACAAACACCTGCACCTCCTTCTCAAGGAAGTATCCGCCATGTTGGTAAAAGGAGCCATCGAAAGGGTCCCGGCGTCCCAGAAGGGGACGGGATTTTATTCCCACTTCTTCCTAGTCCAACAGAAAGGGGACAAATGGAGACCGATCTTGGACCTCCGGGCGCTCAACGCCTTCCTGCGGAGTCAATCCTTCCGGATGGTAACGATCCAGGAGATCCTGGGAGCGCTGGAAAGGGGAGACTCGATGGTCTCCCTGGACTTACAGGACGCCTACTACCATATCCCCATCCTCACACGGCACAGGAGGTACCTGCGGTTCGAAGTAGCAGGCAGGCATTATCAGTTCAAGGTCTTGCCATTCGGCCTCAAATCCGCGCCACGTATCTTCACGAAGTGCTTGGCCCCGGTGGCAGTCTTCCTGCGACAAAGAGGTCACCAGGTGTTCCCCTACCTGGACGACTGGCTGGTGAAGGCGCCTTCTCCGGAGGGCGCGACCGCTTCCTCCAACGCCTGCAGCGCACTTTTTCAACAGCTGGGTCTGACGATCAACCTCAAAAAATCCTGCACTACTCCATCAACGAGGATCACCTTCCTAGGGGCTACCTTAGACACGGATTGCGCAAAGGCTTTCCCCTCGGAGGACAGGACCAACAAAATACTGTCTCTGGCCGCGGCGGTGGCCAAGAAGTCTCGCATCAAAGTCCGGACATTCACCTCCCTGCTAGGGATGATGTCCTCCTGCATTCTCCTCATACCACACTGCAGGCTCCGCATGCGTCCACTGCAGGAGGCTCTGGCGAGGCAATGGAAACAGAGTTCCGGCTCGTTCGAGGACATTATCACGATCACACCGGCCATCACAAAGGCCCTTCGGTGGTGGAGAAACCGGAAACACCTGACGGCCGGCTTGCAGTTCCTCCTGCCGCCGGCACCTCTGGTCATCACGACAGATGCCTCCCTGGAAGGCTGGGGCGCTGTTCTATTGGACCTTCGAGTCAGCGGCAAATGGGAAGCCCAAGAGAAACAACTACACATCAACCTCTTGGAGCTGAGGGCGGTGTATCTGGCTCTGCAGGCATTCCTGCCACGTATCGGAACTTCCCCGGTGCTCGTCAAAACGGACAACACCACGACGATGCACTACCTAAACAAACAAGGGGGAACGCGATCTCTCTCTCTCTCACGAGAATCGCAGAAAATCTGGAACTGGTTGGTGGCCCACGGGCTCTCCCTCAAGGCGGAGTACGTTCCCGGGAAGGACAACACCATCGCGGACGCCCTCAGCAGGCAGACCTCTCTCTCCCACGAATGGGAGCTGAACGGCGACACAGTGGCCCACATCTTCTCGCAATGGGGGACCCCGAGGATCGATCTCTTCGCGACGGCAGGGAACGCCAAATGCCCAAGCTACGCAAGCTGGCATCCCCAACAGGGGTCGTTGGGAAATGCTTTTTCCATCGGCTGGTTCAGCGTGTTTGCGTACGCTTTTCCTCCGTTCCCGATGATACTGAGGCTCCTCAGGAAGATGAAGACGGAGCCGTGCACCCTGATCCTGATTGCTCCGTACTGGCCGAGACAACACTGGTTCTCGGACCTGCTTCACCTTTCCATCAGGCCCCCGATTCACCTGCGACAACACCCGAACCTCTTAACGATGTCCGGAGGCCAGGTACACCACCCGAACCTCCGCTCGCTCAAATTATCGGCCTGGCTCCTGAGCACCGAGAGTTCGGAGACCTAGAGATCCCGCAGGACTGCAGGGCCGTACTAGCCAAAGCGAGGGCGGGCAGTACGAACAAGACCTACTCGCTTAAGTGGAAGAGGTTCTGCTTGTGGTGTTCGGAACAAGGCTTGCACCCTCTACGGGTCACGCCAGTACAGCTGCTACCGTACCTCCTCCACCTGGCTCAATCGGGGCTGGCTCACGCCTCCATTAAGGTTCATCTGGCTGCGATTTCTAGATTCACCAGGACCTCTTCAGGACCTTCCCTATGGTCCAGTCGACTGATAAAGCAATTTCTGAAAGGGCTCTACAGATCCTTTCCGAGGCCTCGGAAAGTCCCTCCAACCTGGCAGTTGAACTTGGTGCTCAACCAACTAATGAAACACCCTTTCGAGCCCATACACCGGGCCACTCTCAAACATCTCTCCTGGAAGACGGCACTCCTGCTCGCCCTGACGTCGGCCAGAAGGGTCAGCGAACTTCAGGCGCTGTCTATTCAGGAACCGTATCTCCAATTCAGGCACGACCGAGTGGTGCTCAGGCCCAACCCTAAATTCATTCCTAAAGTGCCTTCTGACTTTCATCTAAACGAACCAATTGTCCTCAAATCATTTTTTGCGAACCCTTCCACAGCGGCAGAACGGGCGCTGCATTCCTTGGACCTTAAAAGGTGTCTCAAATTCTACTTGGACGGGACCAAAGAGGTCAGGAAGTCTTCTCAACTCTTCGTGGCCTGCAGCAACCCGCGCATGGGTTTGCCCCTAACAAAACAGAGCATCTCCCGCTGGATTTCATCAGCGATTGCTTTCTGCCATGATCAGGCCGGACGGCCATTAACGGACCGAGTGGCTGCCCACTCTACCAGAGCGATGTCAACGTCAGCGGCGCTCTTCGCTGGAGTGACGATCCTGGACATCTGCCGAGCGGCGACTTGGAAGTCCCCGCACACCTTTTCCAGGCACTACTGCCTGGACATCGAACTGCAGAAGGACGCTGCAGTGGGACAAGCGGTGCTGCGCCATCTCTTCCAATAAGGTGAGCCTTACCTCGTCCTGCCATCCAGGTATGCACATTCTTCATGGTTTTTCTGCTATATGCATGACTGTATATTACCATGTTTCTCTCATGTTGTCTGTAATTTATGCAGGCCTGCTGGATGTGAGAATGTGCTTTACCACTATGCATGTATAACTGCTGGCTACTCTGATTCAGGCATGTGAATCTATGAAAGACACCCAAATACTGGATAAGAAATGCGTTACTTACCTGTAACAGCAGTTATCCAGTATTGGTGTCTTTCATAGATTCACATGCAACCCTCCCGCCTCCCCGGTAAGGACTCACGTACCTCTATGTCTACATTGCGACACCCTAGCTGGGTGCGTACGAAAATCTGAGGGACTGAGGCTCCTCCCGGGAAGGTTCTAGAGGGAGGTCGGAGCTGATTGGCTAACGATGAGAGTTCGGTCCTTTTTACATAAGGACGTGGAAAGGCCCCAAAGGGGAGGCCCTTCGGCCTATATTCTCTATGTATGTCCTTAGGACATTACTTTTTTATGTACCGGAGGCTCCCGTCTCAGCGACGGGGAATGATTCAGGCATGTGAATCTATGAAAGACACCAATACTGGATAACTGCTGTTACAGGTAAGTAACGCATTTCGTCGCACACATGGCTCTCTGCAGTGGTGGAGCACCTAAAACATTTCCAAGGGGCAACTGTTAACCGAGCCAGTTCCACAGATTGTACTAACAGTGGACGCATCGCTCTCCAGATGGAGAGCGCATCTCTTAAATCATACCATGCAGGGCATGTGGACACCCCAACGAAAGTTGCTCCACATCAATCACCTAGAGTTACTAGCCATATTCCTAGCACTGAAGTCGTTCCAGAAACGCATTCTGGGCAAAGCTGTCCTAGTCCGCACGGACAATATGACAGCAATGTATACATACAAAAACAGGGCGGAACACACTCCCTGCAACTCTCCAAACTAGCACAAAGCATATTGAGATGGGCTATTCCTCAAAACATTTTTCTCCTAGCCCAACATGTTCCAGGAGTCCAGAACACTATAGCAGATTTGTTAAGTCGTCAAACGCAACAGACTCACGAGTGGGAACTTCATCCGCAAGTTCTTCAACCATTTTTCCAGTTGTGGGGGCACCCATAGATAGATCTCTTCGCCACATACAAAACCGCCAAATGCCCAAGCTTCACCGCCAGGTATCCACATCCATTGTCCAAAGACAATGCAATATGGATGAATTGGTCAGACACATTTGCGTACGCTTTTCCTCCTCTTCCATTCATTCCACTGGTAGTGTGCAAACTGCAGCAACACTCATATACACTTGTGTGTGTGTGTGTGTGTGTGTGTGTGTGTGTGTGTGTGTGTGTGTGTGTGTGTGTGTGTGTGTGTGTGTGTACATATACATGCAGCTTAAAATGTTTCCAACATGGCAAAAATGCTGAAATTACATAGGTTTGCATTGTGGTACCTAAACCTTCCCAACCCATAAGCAAAAGAGGAAGCGGTAACAATTGCCAGACAACAATGCTTTATTGCCATAGAGAATGCTTGTAATTGCAGGCATTTGCCTGTAGGTTGCTCTTAAGGCATTAGAGTAGGGGTATGGTGCCTTTATACCTCTTGCTCCCATGATGCACCACAGGAGGCAGTTAGGTCAGTCCTTTTTTCCGGCTCATGAGGATCCTGGAGCTGTAGCACATATAATGACAGGTACGGGCCTACAACCATCGCGGCCGGCCGCTAGACAATACCAAAACTTTGCAAGCAATATGCATAATTGTAACAGTTCGGAGCCCAGTATAATAAAATGACAATACATAGTTCGTATGCGGACCCAACCGCGTAAATCGGGATGTAAAAGGTTCATTTTCAAAATAAAGAACTAAGAAAGAGTGCCGCACAGTCGCATCCAGTCCTGCGATAGTGTGCAAATCAGGATATCTGGAACAGTAGCATTATGGGGGGGCATCCGGGGAGAAAATATACATAGCAGGAGAAGTGGAAGCACAATCCCATTGTGTAACAAGTCTAAACCCCGCCCCTCCACTCCAAACACACCGCAAGGAACATGGGCAACGACGACACTAAAAGAGAAAAAAGACTAAAGGGCCATAGAAACAAATACTAACCTAACACCCATCCCGCAACCCCCCACCCTGCACACCCGCAGAAGGCCATGGCCTACCCCCCAGCCGCGTGCCTGTTGCCCTAACAGAACCCGAAATATAGAAAGATAGGGAAAAGGAAGAAAGAAGAGAAAATAAGCGGAGGAGGGCCCTAATTGCGCCGCCCGGCCCCGCCCCTCACCCCTACACTTCGGAAATCCCAGAAAGGAAGCAATACCATAGGGAAGAATAACAAATCCAGAGCACAAGAACAATGAACTATCGATCAAAAAATACCCACAGCACCGTCTGTCAGTAATAAAGCAAATAGATTGTAAGCCCACTCATCCCTGACCCTGTCTGGCAGTAGTACCGCCCAAAGTTTTCTCGTTAGTCAATGTAAAGCACAGTCTCGAGGGTCCAAACAGTATGGCGGAGCCCGGACGGGGCAAAGCCATGAAAGAGCATAATAATCCAAATCTGTCCACATATAGATAGCAAAGATCAGGCAACAACAACACCGGTCCCATGAACCTCCCAAAGCTGGCAAATAATAACATTATCCAAGAGAGGAGAGTCAAACAATTTGGCCACCACAGCGACACAACCCGGCCAGTCCAAGGAGAAAAACAGCGCTCCACCTCCAACCGCCAGCCGGATACGTGTCCCAAGGATACATCCATACGATCCATCAAGACTGTCTGCGCGGGCTCAGGAGCCCGGTCTTCAAGCGGACCAAGGTGCACCCGAGGATCCATAACCTCCTCCATGGACACAGCAGTAGGTTCATCGGCCGATCCCAGGAACAGGACCGTGGCCGCCATAGATGGCGAAACAGCAATGGCGTCCATTCTTGCACGCAGGTCTCGAAACTGGCAATCAATGGTCTCATGCAGAACTGTTAGGGCAGCCAACATGTCCCAGGGTGTGAACTCCGTAGTGCGTTGCGGGCATCCTGGCCCCATCCCTGCAACAGCCGCCCAACCCGGACGTGAGACACGGAGAAGGGCACCAGCCGCCATCTTAATCCAGTCGGCCCCGTCTCTCTTCACCATATTCAGGGACCAGGCCTTACCGTGAAGGCACCGCAGGATGTGTCCCCAGGGCAAACTAACTGTGGGGCAGGGTCCAGAAAGGAGAGCCACCAAAAGGCTACGGTCCCGCCGGGCCCGGGAGTCGCCCGCCTATGTCAGGGGCAATCCTTGGCTATGCCCGGGCAACCAGACTTGGGGAGGGGGCAGGAGTCAAGCGCCCCCTCCGATCCAGCGCCACCACACTGCCCCACAAGGGTCTCCGATGAGCGGGTCGGGTCTTCACCGCTGGCAGCGGTCTTTCATGACATCGGCACCCACCGGCAGGCTCCCCGCCGCCATCAACGGCCGTTGGTGCTGCAGCCGTGGCCGGAGGCCCCGCCTAATCAACGTCCCGGCCCCACCATCACGTGGGCCGCAGAGCAATCGGGGATATTTCCCAAAATCGGCGGCACGCCGGAGCTCCGGAAGCAAACGGTAGGTGCTCGTTTTCTTTCCTTTATCAAAGTATGCCTCCGTGGGTCAGGATATTCAACAGGATAGATGTGTGGGGCGAGAGGGCTCGCGGGGCCGAGCGACTATGCGGCCATTTTGAATGCCTACTTGGCTCCTCCTCGAAATTGATTTTGTTGATATTTTTCTCAGAAAACTCAACATTTTCTGACTTCTAAAGGCGTATTCTACTGGTTATTTGGTTTAACCATAAATGTTTCCAGTCAGAATGCCAGCCTTATTCAGGAAATGCCCTTCTTGTGGCAAGAAGATGGACCTGGCAGATCCACACACTGTGTGTATTGTGTGTCTTCCATCCTCACACAATCCTGACCAGTGTTACCACTGCCAGAAGTTTTCCAGACGGACTCTGCGAGAGAGGGAACACATTAAACTTCAGTCCCAGCTTGAGAAGGACAGAAGCCACCATGGAGCTGACCATGGAGTCTTCAAACCACCTTCTTTAAGCAAACAACACCAAAAACTGCGACTTACCACCTCTCCTGAGTCCAGAAAGAAGAAGGTAACAGGAGATTTGACGTCGAAGTCGTTGTCGAAGAGACCCAGACACTCTTAAGCGTCGATGGACAAATCACCTTCTTGACGTCGAGATTCTCCGACGCATGCAAGTAAGTCGGGGTTGAGGCACAGCACTTTGGCCTCGAAGGCTGTGAGCCCTGCGAGACCTGAAAAGTCCATCTCCGTGGAGGCTTCCGTCGACATCGAGACACTGCCACCCTCGAGGGGGTCGGCGTCGAGTCACGACGGCGGACATCTCGCCGCAAGTGGGCTTGTCGACGTCGAGAGCATCGTCGGAGTCCCATCATTCAAGGTCAAGAAGATTGACGCCGACACAACGTCATAGAAGATCGACGTCTAGGTCCCCAGGCCGACGCCGAAAGTCAACGTCGAGGTCTCCAGGGCGACGTCTAAGGTAGATGCCGAGGTCTCCGCATCGCCATAGGCGATTGACGTTGAGACCACCGTCGAGAGGAGGGCGGCGTTCCCATAGCAGATCATCTCGATTGACACCGATGGTGACGCAGACTTCATCGCAGTCGAGGCATTCGACGCCGAGGGAAGAAATTGCAGCGGCCACAGAGGAGACCCGGCGTAAGTCGATATTCAGGTCCAGATCGTCATCTGGAGACCAGTCCTCATCCCCAAAACTGCATTATGTGCAGATTTCACCGGAGAAATCTCCCAGAGCTGGAGAGAAAAGGACCTATTGTCTGTCGCCTCGCTGGCTGCAAGGTGTCGGGACAGGTGACCGGGCTCTGACTACTCCTGCACATACTCGCCTTCCAGGACCTCTCCTCAGAAAAGTGCTCCTGCTAAACCCTCCAAGTCTCCCCCCAGAAGACCAAGATCACCTTCCACGCACCGATCAAGGTCCAGTGGTCGTCACAGCTCTCATCATGACCGTCCGCATAAGAGAAGATGCCTGAAATCACCCACATGGTCTTCCTCCACGAGGTACTTGGTTCGGGACTACTCTCCGACCTTCTCCTCAACTCCTCCATCGCGGGTGTCTCCCATTGATGACATTGCGACTTTCTCAGATGTCCTGGGTAGGGGTGCGAAGAAATTAAACATCACTTTGCATACCCCTGCAGTTCCCACGTCCATCATCTTCGACATCTTACACCATCTTACAGCTCCTAGACCGCTGCTTCCTTTGGTGCCAGGATTCTTGGAACCAGCTATGGCCACATTCCTCACTGCTACGGTGGGTTCCGTCCCATCCAGGATTGCCAAAAAGTATAAGGCCCCAGCCGAGGATCCCTTGTTTCTCAGAGCTGATCCTCTAGCAGATTCCGTCATTGTGGCAGCAGCAATGAGGTCTCATTCAGCGTCTGCGTCATCCTCTGTCCCCCCGGAGAAGTACAGTAAGCAGATGGACTCCTATGGCAGAAAAATGTGCAATACTTCGGTTTCATCCATGAAGATTGCGAGTGCCTCAGCCCTTCTCGAGCGATATGACAGGTCTCTTTGGGACTCCCTGGCAAGGTTTACAGAAAAGCTCCCCAAAGGAGACCGGCAGGACTTCATCAAAATTCTGCTAGAAGGTGGGCTAGTAGCCAATCAAGTTATAAGTGCGGCAGTGGACTCTTCAGATCTCGCCGTGCATGGTTACTCCCATGGCGTCTGTTCTTGGCGCCCAGCCTGGCTGCGCCTCACTGACCTCAAGCCTGATGCACAGAAGAATATTTTACACCTTCCGTTTAATTACTTCTCCTTGTTCAGGGCACACACCGACGAGGAGATGAGCAAGATGAAGACCGAGCTGGATACTGTCAAGGCTGTTGGTCTGGAGAAACGGAAGGAATTCCGAAATGGCTTCCACCAGGGCGACAAACGTTCCTTCCAGCAGAGGGTTCAAACCCCTCAATGGTCCTCCCAGAGCCAGCAGAGGTCCCAAATCCATCAAAAGCGCCCTGGAAGAGGAAACAACAAGCAGCAACAGTCACCTCTAAGCAGCCACCCAAACAGTGAGAAATTGCTTCCTCCGCACCCGTTCGCCACTCAGGTAGGAGGGAGTATCGTTTTTCACCTGGAAGAGTGGGAAACCATAACAAGAGACAAATGGGTTCTGAATATTGTGCAGCATGGTTACTTACTAAGGTTCAAGTCCCCCCCTCCGCAAGTGCCCCCGCAGTTGAAGCACCTTCCTCAACTTCAAAAAAGGTTGTTACAGACGAAGTATCCATCCTCCTCTCTAAGAAGGCCATAGAGGAGGTCCCACCTCTCCAAAGAAATCAGGCGGTATACTTTCGATACTTCCTAGTCCAAAAGCGAGGAGTAGCCAAAGAGTACAGACCTATGCTAGACCTGCACCTGCTGAACAGGTTTATAAGAAAGGAGAAATTCAGAATGCTAGCCCTGCATCAAATCTTTCCGAACCTTCACCAGGGAGACAGGATGTGTGCCATCGACATGCAGGACACCTACTTTCACATTCCTGTCTCAGTGAAACCTTGCAAATTTCTCAGGTTTCAGGTCAATCGCCACCACTACCAGTATCGAGGGCTTCTGTTCGGACTGAAATCCGCCCCGCGGACATTCTCCAAGTGCATGGTGGTGGTGGCTGCCTTCCTCCGCAGGCAAAAGATCTTCATCTATCCATACCTAGACTACTGGCTCCTGAAAAGTTCCACACCTGCTCTACTCCAGAGCCATCTCTCGTACTGCCTCAACCTGCTGCATTACTTGGGGTTGCTAGTCAACTACAAAATGTCGGTCCTCAACCCCACGCAACAGATTCACTATCTGGGCGCCTCCTTGGACTCCGCAAAGGCAAGCGTGTGTCCTTTGGAGGAGAGATTGTCATCAATGCTTCTCAAGTGCCACACCCTTCTCGACACTGCACGTCCGAAAGCCAGGCAAGTGTCTTCTCTGCTGGGTTCGATCGCCTCGTGCATCTACATTGTGCCTAATGCACGCTTTCACATGCGGCTGCTACAACAGTCCCTCGAAGATCAATGGTCCCAGAGGTCAGGTCACTGGGAAGATCGTGTCTCTCTCCACCAAGCTGCCAAGGACTCAATCAGATGGTGGCTGAAACTTTCTCACCTTCCACAAGGTGTCTTTTTTCATCAGACGCCTTCAACACAGACAGTGGTCACAGATGCCTCAATGCATGGCTGGGGAGCTCATATGGGCCAGCTTCAGGTACAAGGACTCTGGTCTGAGACGGAAAGAAGTTATCACATCAACTTCTTGGAGCTACGGGCGATAGATCTGGCGCTCAAGTCCCTGTATCCGTCTCTTCAATCCAGCCACATACAGATTCAGACAGACAACACAACAGCAATGTTATATCTGAACAAACATGGAGGTACCAGATCACGAATCCTGTCGCTGGAAGCCCAATCATATGGCAGTGGCTACTAGCCAAGGGCCACTCAATCGTCGCAGTTCATCTTCCAGGAACCCTGAACGTGCAGGCAGACAGTCTCAGCAGAGACTTCGTAGAAGCGTACGGCTGGGTGCTCAACAACGACGTCGCTCAGGTGGTCTTTCGGAAATGGGGAGTGCCGGACATCGATCTGTTCGCAGACGCGGCAAACACGAAATGGCCCGTCTTAGCGTCCACATTCCCCCAGCAGGGATCACAGGGAATGCACTTTTGATCAGCTGGTCTCAGACATTGCTGTACACCTTTCCTCCGCTCCCTCTGATTCCGGCAGTCATACAGAAGTTCTACATGACCATCACCAGAATGATCCTGATAACGCCAGAGTGGCCGCGCCAGTGGTGGTCCCCGGATCTCCTTCAATTGTCAGTGGTTCCACATCAGAGGCTGCCCTGCCGCCCGGACTTGCTGACCAAGAACGAGGGGAGAGTATTTCATCCCAGCCTCCCTTCCCTCCGATTGACTGCATGGCTCCTGAAGTCATCCAGTACGGACATCTAGACCGATCGGCTGACTGTATTGATATTCTTAAAGAAGCTAAGAGACCCTCCACCAGAAAGTCGTATGCTTTCAAGTGGAAGAGATTTTACCTGTGGTGTAAGGACAAGGTTCTTGATCCGACTCTAGGTCCGGAGCAAGTGATTCTTCCATATTTACTCCACTTGGCGAGGTCAGGCCTGAAGTACCCCTCCATCAGGGTCCACGTAGCTGCTTTCACTACTTATAGAAAGTCTCCTACCCAGACCTCATTCTTCCAAATACCTGTGGTCAAAGATTTCCTAGTGGGGCTTAAGAAAGTGTTTCCACCAGTGAGGTCCCCCTCTTCTCCCTGGGAGCTTAAGATTGTCCTCACCAAGATGATGGGTGCTCCTTTCGAGCCTATTCATAAGGCATCTTTACAGCATTTGACCTGGAAGGCTGTTTTCTCAGTAGCCATCACTTCACCACGCAGGGTGAGTGACATTCAGGCCCTCTGCTGCAAGGAGCCTTACACTGTGTTCCACGCCGATAGAGTGGTGCTGCGAACTCATCCGAACTTCCTGCCCAAGGCGGTCTCGGATTTCCACATCAATCAGTTTACCACACTGCCCACATTTTTTCCTCAGCCAACCACTCCCCGGATAGATCTTTACATTCTCTAGACCTCCGGAGGGTATTGAAGTTTTACCTTGCTAAAACCCTTCCACTTAGGAAATCTTGACCGGCTCTTTGTCAACTATGGTTCTACAAATACCGGGCTGGCTGCTTCCAAAAGATCTATTTCTTGATGGATCGTCTCCTGTATAGCATTGTCCTACCAACTAGCCAACAAAGCTTTGCAGGGCATACCACGAGCACACTCTACTAAAGGGAAAGCTTCTACTGCAGCTCTCCTTCTCAACATTCCTATGTCTGAGATTTGCAAGGCGGCTACATGGCGCTCAATGCATACCTTTACACGCCATTACTGCCTAGATTCGGATGCACAGGCCGATGCCCAGGTGGGGCAGGCCACTTTGAGGAATTTGTTATGTTTGTTTGAATGTGAGGTTACTTCATGTTCTATATGCTCTGTTGCTCGTCTGGGAGACTTTGGGTATGAGCTTGCTACTCCATTCATAGATTATCACTATTGATGAGTATCCCCTGGTTGAGAAGGATTAGTTACTTGCCTGTAATCCTAGTTCTCATCCAGTGGTATACTCATCAAAGTCACAAGTGAGCCACCCACCTCCCCTGACGAGCATTCTTTTGAAGTTATTGTTTATTGATTGCAGATCTACTCGGGTGCGTATGCATCGTCAAAGATAACTGACCTAACTGCCACCTGTGCTGCATCATGGGAGCAAGGGGTCTCCTGCAGGTCTTAACTGCAAGGTACCCCTACTCTAATGCCTTAAAGGCAAGGTGTGTGTTTTTTTCTTTTTTTCCTAGTACTCTACTGCAGCCTACAGGCAAATGCCTGCAATTACAAGCTTTCTCTATGGCAATAAAGCATTGTTGTATGGCAATTGTTACTGCTTCCTCTTTTCCTTATGGGTTGGGAAGGTATAGGTACACCTATGTAATTTCAGCATTTTTGCCATGTTGGAAACATTTTAAGCTGCAGGTATATGTGTGTATTTATATATGTTTGAGGCATGTGGGCTGCTGAATTCATATCTGTGCATAGATCGCTGCCTAGTGTTGGGTCCGGATGATTGCACATTGTTGTCCTGGAAGAGTCTTCGAAGTATCACAAGATAGGTGGCTCCTCCCCCGGACTACAGTGCGCATGGGCATCCTCTCCATCCTCAGATTGGTTTTTTTCCGCCATTGGGTTCGGATGTACTTTTCTTTACTCAAGTTCGGAAACTTTTCTAAAGGCCAAAAGGCGTTCGGGGTCGTCTGTATTATTTCGATCGGTGCCGAGTTTTTTGTTAAAGTTCTTCTCGAGCAGGACGTCGAAGAGAGCCGCGTGGCCTTTTCGACACCAGAGGCCCGATCGTCGATGGAACGGAGCCCGTTCAAACGATGCCCCCTTTGTAACTCTAAGTACCCGCACATCGATGTACATCCGGTGTGCAACAAGTGCTTATCACCGGAGCACAATGAGGCCAACTGTCTAGCTTGTGCTCAATTCAGGTCGAAGAAGACGCTTAGGCTCCGACGCGCAGCGAGGCAGACGATGACGAAGCCAGCGCCCAGTGAATATCTTCGATGAAGAAGACGATGAGGTCATCGAGACTGAGGTTTTAGAACAGCAGTCGGATCCCGGTTCGAAGCATGGCTCCACCTATGATTAAGACGACGAAGAGAACGTCGAGGAAGAAAACGTCGTCGAGGTAAGGGACGACGTATCACCCATCGGAGCCGTAGATGACGACTCGAGCGATGAACCAGGCCCAGCAGTGGGTACGGGGTCCAGAACAGACACTGAAAGGCTTCCAAGGGCTCAGGTCGAGGCATTGCCAGAAGGCCTTTGCCAAGATCATGACGAACATTCTATAGCCCCGCGTCTCGGCCCGGCTAAGAATATATCACACGAGCCATCGGTCGAACTACTTAAAGCGAAACCGAAAGCCATCGACCCGAAAACGAAACCGCTGAAGACAGTCTTCGGCTCAAAGATTTCGAACCTATCGAATTCGCTGAAGAAAAGAATTGTCGACGACCCTCCGGGGTCACAAATAAAGCGTGTCGAACCGAAGATCGGTGCGCTGAAATCCTTCACTAAGGTCAAGCATGTCGAACCGACGAAGTCGACGTCGACGGACAGCGACACAAACAAGGGACTCTAGTCTCGGAAGTTTCTCGATCCGAAGCAACGAGTCGACAGGCCACAGCTCGTCAAAGGCCTCGAGCCGAAATCCAAAAGCGGCCCAAAGGAGCACGTCGAGTTGAGGCAGAAGAGCGCGCCTCCCACGCAACAGGCGCCTAAGTCGACACAAGACCAAAAACACGTTGACGAAAAGGCTTAGTCGGTCGGACCTATATCGACGCCGGCCCCCAAAGAAGGTCAGTCTGTCTAAAGACACTTTGCCACCGATAAAATTCGGACTGCCCCCGACTGCACGCCCAAAGGCGCTCGATCCGAAAACCGGAATCGAAACACCCAAGAAGGTGTCAATGGGAAAGAGGAGTACTTCTCTAGAAGAGGACATTGTGTACCAAGAGCCCTCCTATGATGAGCAGTCGAAGCTACATATCAACTCCGACTCTGGCAGACTTACTATTTATCAAAGGAAAATCAGGTCTGAAAATCCTCTTGATTCATATAAAATTCCACTCAAAAAGAAAAGGGATTCTTCCACATCGCCTGTCTTTTTTGAGACTGTAAGGTACCATGGCCAGGACACTTCTGCATACTCACCCACACGCACTAATGAGGATTTGGGGTATGACTATGATGAACAATATAATTACCCTGCGGACACGGATCAGGATGACCAGACTCAAGCCTGGACAGACCCTGTTGACCCGGGGGAGTCTCAGACTATCCCTGACACTCCTTCTTATACTATCAAAACTTCGCCAACAGAGGATACAGCTGCGTTTAACGCATTGATAGAAAGGGCAGCACAGAATCATGATGTGGAAATGCATGCTGACCCAATTGAAGAGGACTTCCTATTAGACACTTTATCCACTTCAGAGAAATCAGTCAAGACATTGCCAATGCTAAAAGGTGTCCTTAAATACGCAGGAGACATTTTCAAAGAAACCACAAGAGCAAGGGTTGTTAACCCCAGAATTGAAAGAAAATACAGACCGGCGCCTGTGGACCCTACATATATTAAGGGACAGCTGCCACTGGACTCTTTGGTGGTTTCAAATGCTCGTAAGCGTGCCAACTCACAAACTACTGGTGATGCTCCTCCTCCAGGCAAGGAGTCTTAAGATATTAGAAGCTTCTGGGAAAAGGGTAGCTGCTCAAGCAGCTAATATCTGGAGAATTTCTAATACACAGGCTCTATTAGCCAGATACGATAGGGCGCATTATGACACACTAGAGCAACTGCTACAACATTTGCCTGATGTCTACACGGAGGGAGCAGAAACACTGATACAAGAAGGGAAACTCATATCCAACGCATCCATTAAATGTGTGCTAGACGCAGCAGACACCGCAGCCAGGGCCATCAACACAAGTGTCATGCTCAGGAGGCATGCTTGGTTACGCATCTCTGTGTTCAAACCTGAGACCCAAACCACATTATTAAATCAGCCTGTGAACCCTGATTTTTTTTATTTGGTCCTGATGTGGACACAATTTTAGAGAAGATTAACAAAAAGACACAGACAGCCAAGTCTATGGGTGCCTTGCAGTCACAACAATTCAGAGGAGGCTCCTTTCGTCGCTCCGGTAACAGAGGAGCTACACGAGGCCAGGCATCCCAGCAGACTCCATACAATAAAGGGAGCACGCAGACCACCTATAATAAGAACAATAGAGGTGGATACCGTGGCAGTAGCAGCAAAGGCAGAGGACGAGGGAATAACACCAGATCCTCCGCCAATACTAAACAGTGACGTCTTGTCACTGCCCCCGGACCATGTACCAATGGTCTGGGGAAGATTACAACAGTTCCTGCCAGTCTGGGAGAGCATTACCACAGACAGGTGGGTGAGACAACTTATTCAGTACGAAATTGTCTAGAGCTAACCTCCACTCCACCCAACATACCCCCAAGACACCGTCCTATGTCCGCAGAGCACATACACTTGTTGCAGCAAGACGTCATCAGCATGCTGCACAAAGAGGCCATAGAACTAGTCCCTATACAGCAACAGGGTACAGGGGTATACTCGCTGTACTTCTTAATCCCCAAAAAGAACGGGTCTCTCAGGCCAATACTGGACCTCAGGCCCCTAAACCAATACATCTTGTCAGAACATTTTCACATGCTCACGTTACAGCAGGTTCTACCATTACTCAGTCAGGGAGATTTCCTCGCAACACTAGTCCTAAAAGATGCATATTTCCACATACCGATACATCCAGCACACAGGAAGTATCTCAGGTTTACCATACAGAATCAGCACTACCAGTTCAAGGTCCTGCCTTTCGGGGTGACAACAGCCCCCAGTGTGTTTACCAAGTGCCTAGCGACAGTAGCTGCGCACCTACGGAGAAACCATATTCACGTCTACCCCTATCTGGACGACTGGCTTATCCAAGCAAAGTCAGCCCAGCAATGTGCCAGCCACATGTCTCGCACTATTCACCTCCTACACAGCCTCGGATTCTCATTAAACTACCCAAAGTCTCATCTTCAACCCGCCCACGTACAACAGTACCTGGGAGCGACAATAGACACTCTGGCAGCAAAGGCACAGCCAAACTCAGCAAGAATCAACAGTATTCAATTACTGATTTAGAAATGCAGACCTCAACACTCGCCCCCAGCACAGGTGTTTATGCAGTTGATAGGCATGATGGCCTCCTGCATCTTCATAGTCCCTCACGCGAGGCTACACATGCGTCCGCTTCAGGAGTGCTTAGCACAGCAGTGGAAGCAGGCTCAAGGACAATTAAAAGACCTAGTGTTGGTGACCGGTCGCGCATACAACTCTCTGCATTGGTGGAACCCACAAAACCTTTGCAGGGGACGACCGTTCCAAGAGCCTGTACCACAAATAGTGCTTACGACGGACGCATCTCTCCTGGGATGGAGAGCGCATGTCCTCCATTACACAGTGCAAGGGCTATGGACGACACAGCAAAAGAAGATGCACATCAACCTGCTGGAACTGATGGCAATCTTTATAGCAATGAAGGCGTTCAAGGTACATTTGTGCAACAAAGTCGTGTTGATCCGGACGGACAACATGACTGCCATGTACTACATACAGAAGCAGGGAGGGACACACTCTCCACAGTTGTCACATCTAGCGCAAAGCATGTGGAAGAGGGCCATTCAGAGAAACATCTTCCTCATGGCGGAACACCTCCCAGGCAAGGACAACCAGATGGCGGATCTGCTCAGCAGACACAGCCACCAGATGCACGAGTGGGAGATGCATCCCTCAGTGCTACAACCGTACTTCCAGCAGTGGGGTCACCCAGAGATAGACCTGTTTGCCACAAGGGAAAACGCAAAATGCCAAAGCTTAGCCGCCAGGTTTCCACATCCACATCCGCAGTCTCAGGGCAATGCGATATGGATAAACTGGTCAGGCAGGTTTGCGTACGCTTTTCCCCCAGCCCCGCTCATACCACTAGTGGCACGCAAACTGCAACAACACTCAATGACACTCATCCTAGTTGCTCCAACGTGGGCGAGGCAACCATGGTACACCACGTTCCTAGAACTTTCCGTGGTGCCTCATCAGAGGCTGCGGTTAACACTCAGTCTTTTAACGCAGAGCCATGGAGACATTCGGCACCCAGATCCGCAACAGTCGAACCTTGCGATCTGGCTCCTGAAGTCAGTTTGGTTACCTAAACTTGCCTCCTGACTGTATGAATATTATCAGAGGCAAGAAGGCCTACAACCAGAGCATGCTATGCGGCAAAGTGGAAACGATTTGTCATCTATTGTAACAATAATGACATAAATCCGCTAGATGCATCAACTCAAAACATCATATGTTACTTGTTACATTTACACAGATGCAATCTAGCCTACAGTTCCATACATATACATTTAGCTGCAGTGGCAGCTTATCTTCAGAACAGGCAGCACCTTTCACTCTTCAGAGTACCGGCTATTAAAGCTTTCATGGAGGGACTCAAACGAGTTTTTCCTCCAAGACACCCACCTTCACCTGTCTGGAACCTGAACGTGGTTCTAACCAGACTGATGGGACCACCTTTTGAACCTCTACACTCGTGTGAGATACAATTCCTAACGTGGAATGTGGCTTTTTTAGTGGCGATTACATCACTTAGAAGAGTGAGTGAGCTGCAAGCCCTAACTATTCAGGAGCCATTCATACAAATGCATGCAAATAGGGTAGTGTTACGTACAAACCCTAAATGTATGCCAAAGGTGGTATCCCAGTTTCACATCAATCAAACTATAGAACTGCCAGTGTTCTTCCCAAATCCAGATTCAGTGGCAGAAAGAGCTCTACATACCCTAGACGTTAAAAGAGCTCTCCTGTACTATATAGACAGGACAAAACTTTTCTGAAAAACTAAGCAACTGTTTGTTGCCTTTTCACCACAGCACAAAGGCAACCCCATTTCCAAATCAGGTATAGCCAGATGGATTGTTAAGTGCATACAAATTTGTTATCAGAAAGCTAAACGCACATTAACAGTTCCACCAAGAGCGCATTCAACACGCAAGTTAGGGGCATCCATG
This sequence comes from Lissotriton vulgaris, assembly GCF_964263255.1. Taxonomy (NCBI): domain Eukaryota; kingdom Metazoa; phylum Chordata; class Amphibia; order Caudata; family Salamandridae; genus Lissotriton; species Lissotriton vulgaris. The sequence continues at coordinate 1,031,427,137 of NC_141695.1, forward strand.
GCTTTCCTAGGAAACATTCCTCTAGAAGACATATGTAGAGCAGCCACATGGACTACCATACATACATTTACCAAACACTACTGTGTAGATGTACACTCCAAACAGCAAGCAGCTGTAGGACAGGCTGTACTCAAGGCTCTTTTTCAGACTGCTGCAGCTGGCACGGGCAACCACCGCTAAGGGGGAGACTGCTATACATTCTATGGGCAGATATGAATTCAGCAGCCCACATGCCTCGAACGGAATTTGCTACTTACCAGTATGCATCTGTTCTTGGCTTGGAGGGCTGCTGACATTCATATCGCCCTCCCTCCTCCCCGGTGCCTGTCGCAGCTGTAGCACTCAGAATTAATCTCTAGCATGGACATCACTTACTGTATCATACTCCATCTCTGCCACAATGGCGAAAAACAATCAGAGAATGGAGAGGATGCCCATGCGCACTGTAGTCAGGGGGAGGAGCCACCTATCTTGTGATACTTCGACTCTTCCAGGACAACAATGTGCAATCATCCGGACCCAACACTAGGCGGCGATCTATGCACAGATATGAATGTCAGCAGCCCTACATGCCAAGAACAGATGCATACTGGTAAGTAGCATATTCCATATATTGCAGCTCCTCCAGTTTGCACCAAGTCAAACGCACTCTCGGGACGGGTGCTTCCGCGGGCGGTGCCTCTCGCAATGTATTCACGCTCCCTCTCGCCTCGTTTTCTGAAGTAAGGAAAGCACTCAAAAGGGCGAGTTCAAATATTTATTGCGAACTCAGTTACCAGCTACCAGATGCGTATCGGCGTTTTGCCTTCCTCGATGGTGCCATCAAGGAAGGCAAAACGCCGAAACGCGTCTGGTAGCCGGTAACTGTGAGCTCGCAATAAATCTTTGAACTCTCCCTTTTGAGTGCTTTCCTTAATTCAGAAAACGAGACGAGAGGGAGCGTGAATATATATATATATATATATATATATATAATCAGATACTAGTGATCGCCGCTAGGGTGGAGTACTGCTATACAATCTATGCAGTGTGTGGGATCTGCAGCTCATATGCCTCAAACGGAAAATTGTACTTAACAGTATTCATCTGTTTTTGGCATGAAGAGCTGCAGATTTCCACACGCCTCCCCAGCTACCTTTATCTGTTCCAGTATTATCTTATTTAGATACAGCATACATGGGCATCTTTTCTGTTTCTCACAAAACTCCATCATTTCCCTAACTGGTGAAAAAACTATCTGAAGATGGAGCCGATGCCCATGCGCACTATGGTCCAAAGGAGTTGCCGCCTATCTCGTGACTTCCAAAGACTTTTCCAGGACAACAACAAAGTGTAAACATCCGGGCCCAACATCAGATGGCGATCTATGCACAGTGTGTGATTCTGCAGCTCTACATGCCAAGAACAGATTTATACTGGTAAGTAGCATTTTCCTTCTGGTTGATACTATATTTATCTGCATATTCCTCACTGACACACCTACCTCCCCATTGTAAGGCCACATGTTCAAATCATATTGTCAACATACTACAGGAAACTCCACTGAAGTATATTGGTGTCTTCCGATTGCCACCAAGATGTGTTAAAAAGAATGGATGGTAACTGACATCATAACGGGTCGCTTTCTGGCTCCAGTGACTTCATAAGGCCTCACTTGCAGTGCTGCGCTGGAGCTGGCATTTCCTACCAGTGTGGAAGAGCCATTGAAGAGTGTAGATTCAGACTGAAGCCTGGGCTACTTAACCCCTTCGCTGCTCATGATGAGCTCAGCTCGTCATGAGGCACAGTGGAGCTGTGCTTATGACGAGCTGACCTTGTCATGAACAATGATAAATCTTACTTTCCAGCACAGGAGGGGAAAACCTCTAGCAGCCAAGGTGTTAAAGGTGAGGTATATGTAGATTGATAAAGTATCCACCAGAAAGAGTGTTAACAAAGGTAAGTGACTTTTCCTGAGGTGTTAAGAGAGCCCTTGTGTTGTACATTGATGCACCAAATTCATCCATAAAACAAGCAATTGTTTGTAGCTTTTGATAAGGCACACTTTGGAAATGTATTCCAGAGACAGGCATTACTGGATGGTTTGTGAAATGTATGCAAACCTGTTATGTTAAAGCTAAGTGCAAACTACTTGTACTGTCTAAAGAACATTCAACGTGTAAGAAAGGAGCCACTATGGCTATCTATGGGACATTCCTTGGTCAGACATCCCCAAAGCTATACCATGGGCAACACCACGCTCGTTCACCAGACACTGTTCTGTGAACATCCAAGCCTCACAACAGGATTTCATTGGTCAGACTGTGTCAGGAACGATATTTTGAATATCTGCATCATATGCTCACTAGCCAGCACTTACAGGAAGAATTGCTTATCAAACTATGCAGAGCAAATGTATCTACAGCTGTAGCCATCTGTTTACATGGTATAAGGCTGTAGATTTACATCCATTCACTTTCCTCCTCAGAAGCCCGGAGGGCTTTCTCACCAGTTTCACACTTCATGATGCATAGTGTGTACTGTTGTGTCTGACACTCCAATCCGCAAATGCTGCTCATCTGCTGAGTGGATGCAAATCTGAAGAACAGTTTTAGTCTTGGTGCATTGTAGGCCCAAGTTGGAGTTGCAATAGGTCTTGTGGCTTGAAAATAACGTTTAAAAAAACTCTCAAATGTCCAGGCCCAACACTCGATGGCAGAAGTATGCAGAGCATGTAAATTTACAGCATTACATGCAGCAAACAGATGATTAAAGTAAATAAAGTTACGCTTCCAAGTCAAGCCTAGCTATATGTATAGTTCAGTGCATCCAAACCTGTTTTGCCAAAGCCAAACTTTCACTGCAGGCTGTGCCCAGAAGTCATTCCACTTGCAAAAGGGGTGCCACTTTTGTGTTTTTGGTAACAGCCCAATCACATGTATTTTTAGAGCTGGTACTTGATCCGGCAGCAACACTATTAGGAGGTCTATTGTGTAGACATCCAAGAGGCACAAGTTGGACAAACTGTTCTTAACACTTTGTTTCAAATGTCGTATGCAATAGCTGACAAGCCACTGCTTTAGGGAGAAGAGTGCTATTTTTTTAGTGATCACATTACTTAGCTTTAACAATTAGTATACAGAGCATGTGACTCTACAACACTATGCGATAGTTACAAGGTAAGCTACATTTTCCTTTTGCTCAGTTTTATAGTTAGCAATATAAAGCAAATGTCACCTTATCATAATCATTCCTTTTGATACTTTGCTTTAAGAATGTTTTCCAACTAGATAGTACTGCATGCATATTCCACACCTTCTAAATATCCACAGGTGCTGGACTAGATATTTGGAAATTTTGCAGTAACTCTTTAAAGTGATTTCAGCTCCTCTCAACGTCTGTTACAGAATGGATGTGTCTTCACTGGAGGCATGTAGCCCCACCTCCACCCCAGCATCTGCTCACTTATTTCCCTGCCCTTAGACTTGGATCTAAAGCTGCTCTCCAGTCTTTACGCCCTGCCGCTCCTCCAGGGTCAGATGCCCTTTTTAGATCTCCACAAGGTCTGTGGTGCTTGTTGCCAAGGCACAACTTCGTCATAGAAGCAGTGCAGCCTCATGCTCACGAAGGCGATCAAGGTGGGGGAGGCAAAATGATCCAGGTTGATGTTTCGCTCTTCTCCATACCTTAAGTCATCCCAGTATAAGAGGAGGCTGTAATGACTCCAGAACCAGAGGTTGTTCCAAGTGGGATGTAGGTCTACTTGATGCTCTCCTCCTCCAGTGGATTCCTTGTTTGAAACAGTGTTGTGTAGTTCCCACTAATCTGTAGGATCTGCACTTTTGTGGAGAACAAACTTTTAGTGAGGTGCCTAGACTGATTCCATGCACCCCGTAGTATAAGTTGGCCTAGAGCCCAGCTTGCTCCCGGTGCTGCCATAAGCCTCCACAGGGCGCCCTTGGATCCAGGCCTGGATCTGGATCGGCGCCCGTCGACCTCGTAACACCTCCACCTGTGCCGATTCCACCGGCTCCGCAGCCGGTGCCGGCTGGACCTCCAGCCGGCGTCAACCCCGGCTTCCATCCCGATGTGGATACAGAGCCGGATCTGGCGCCGACCTATGCCAGATCGAACGCCAATGGGTACTTTTGTTTCGGCTTTCCACGCTGGCCATTTCCAGCCAGTTTAGCAGCCAGAGGAGGGTGAGAAAGACTGGGAGGGGTCTGAGGACCCTCTCACTGCCCAGTTAGAAAACTATCCAGACCGGAGAGAGGAACAGGGCGATGCCATTGGTCTGGACACCTCACCAGATCCCGGCATGTTGTCTCCTCCGACCGTGGCTACAGAGGAGGGAGCGTCGTATGCAGTGGTGTTGCGTAGGGCGCCTGAGGCCCTAAACCTCCAGCTACCTACTTTGGCAGTTAGGACTAACCTCCTGACAGAGGTGCTTCAGCCAGCAGCGAGCTCTTCGGAGCCCCTGCTGCCGTTTAATGAAGCCCTCACGGACATCCTTTTGGGCACCTGGTTCAGACCCACCACAGGGGCTTGTGTGGATAGGATGGTTCGCCGACGCCACAGCCCAGCCCCTGGCGACCCCACTTTCCTCTCCCAACACCCCACTCCAAGAGCTTGGTAGTCCAAGCTTCAGTGTCCAAAAGCATATTCCCTACCTGTGGTCGGTGAACACTGCATGCCTCTTGGGCTGTTATTCCCACTCCTTCTGAGATATGCTGGAGCAAGTGCTGCCTCAGTGTCCGGAGGAGGCCGGGTTGTGCTCTTCTGTGCTGTTGCCGAGGGGAGAGACTCAGCAAAGTTCGCCATCTGCTGTGGACTGGACACCACCAACTCACTGGGTAGGACAATTTCAATGTAAGTGACGCTTCACCGTTACGCCTGGTTGAGAACGACTGGCTTTTCTGGGGATGTCCAGAACACCTTGATGAACATGCCTTTTGATGGCCGTCGCTTGTTCGGTGACAAAGCAGACAATGCGCTAGAGTGCTTCAAGGACTCCAAGGCTACGGCCAAGACCTTGGGCCTCTCCACCACGTTTCCTGTACGGTCAGCTTTTCGCCCCTTTCATGACCACGGAAGGGGTGCCCCAACACGTTCTTTTCAGAGCCACAGGCCAGCGGGAATCTCTCCAATTCTTCCAGATCTCGGATGGCACTGCACACCAATCGCAGTGGTGGCTCACGAACCAGGATTGGGTCAACGGCAGATCCCTCTCCCTTCCCCAACCAGAACACACTGTGGTGACAGACACATCCCTTCTGGGATGGGGCAGCCACATGGGAGAGGCGGAGATCAGAGGCCTCTGTTCACAGGCAGAGTCCGGGATTCACATCGACCTTCTGGAACTCTGAGCGATCCATCTTGCACTAAATGCGTTCCTGCCCTCTGTCCGGGGAAGAGTAGTGCAGGTGTTCACGGACAACACCACCGCCATGTGGTACTGCAACAAACAAGGCTGGTAGGGTTGTGCGCCCCATGTCAAGAGGCCCTCCGTCTCTGGACAAGGCTGGAGCATCAGGGCATATCCCTGGTTGCTTAACACCTGGCAGAATCACTGAACGTCAGGGCAGACTAACTCAGCCGCAGGTGCATGATTGAGCCTGAATGGCGTTTTCACTCAGAGGTGGTGCAAGGTTTCTTTCAACAGTGGGGAGAGCCTTGGTTAGATCTATTCGCCACCGAAGAGAGCGCGCAATGTCAGCAATTCTGCATGTTGGAATTTCCAAGGCAGCTCTCGCTAGTCAACGCTTTGCTTCGCTTAGTTGTGGTCTTCTATACCCCTTTCCGCCTGTACCACTTCTACTCAGAGTGCTGAAAATCTAGCGCAACCGGACCCAAGTAATTCTTGTGGCTCGGGACTGGGCATGAAGAGTCTAGTATCCTGAGCTGCTCAACATGGCCATCGATCCCCCGATCCACCTGCCTCTTTGGGAGGATCTTCTGTCGCAGCAGCAGGAAACGGTCCTTCACCTGAACCTGTCCAGCCTCCACCTCCTTGCGTGGAGATTGAGCTGGGGCAGTTGACGTCGTTTGACCTGCCTCCCGAAGTCTGTGATGTAATCTTGGCAGCCAGGCGTCCCTCCTCTAAGACTGTATACGCCTGCAGATGGAATACGTTTGTGGCATGGTGCACAGCAAAGACTGTGGATCCCCTTTCTGAGGTTCTCTTGTTCCTCCTTTTGTTGGCCCAGCAGGGCTCCTCTCTGGTCACTCTTAAGGGCTACCTCTTGGCCATTTCAGCCTTTCTCAGGCTTCCTGATCAGCCTTCTCTTTTCAAGTCCCCTGTTGTAAATAGCTTTCATAAGGGCATTACTCATCTGTTTCCTCCTGCTCCCTTCTTAATGCCTCAGTGGGACTTGAACTTGGTGCTAACTTATCTTGTGTGCTCCCTTTGAGCCGCTACAGAACTGTCCTCTCAGACTCTTAACTCTCAAAACTGCTTTTCTGGTAGCCATCACCTCTGCCATGGGGGTGAGTGAGCTACAACCTCTGTCTTCCAAGCCTCCATTTCTGGCTGTTCATCCGGGCAAGGTCGTCCTCAGAACTAGACCTTCCTTTCTTCCAAAGGTGGTCACTTCTTTTCATAGTGGCCAAACAATCACTTTACTCACCTTCTTCCTGCATCCTTCAAAAGAGGAAGAGAGGCTTCACCGTCTGGATCCCAAACGTGCGCTCTCCTTCTATTTGGATCGCACCAAACAATTCCGGGTGGATGACCAGCTCTTTGTTGGTTACGTGGGCACCAAGAAAGGTCGGGCAGTGCCAAACGGACCATCTCCAGGTGGGTCGTTCTGTGCATCAAAGCATGTTAATCTTTGGCTAAGAAGGAGCCTCCAGTAGGGCTGCGTGCCCATTCTACCAGGGTGACGGCAGCTACTACTGCTTTGGGACGGGGAGTCCCCCTAAATGACATCTGTCAGGCAACTATGTGGGCATCACTGCACAAGTTTACGAGACACTACAGCCTGGACAGCCAAGTCTTGAGAGACTGCTTCTTTAGCTGTTCTGTTCTCCAGGACTTTCTGGTCTGAACTTAGTTTACAGACCAACCTCCGGGGTTGGTATTGCTGGTGTATCTTTTCTAGGGTAAGGAATCTATAACTAACTGTTTCTTTCAGATGAACAAGTTACTTACCTTCGGTAACGATATATCTGTAAGAAACATAGGTTAGTTATAGATTCCTTACAGCCCCACCTATCCTCCCCGTTCTGCGAACTGATTTCTAGGGTTAAGAGCATCCTTTCAGGGCCCTAGTTTTGTGCACCAGTGGTCAGTGTCCTAGATGGCTCTGCGTTCCTTGCGCGGAAAGTCGTTTAGAGAAGTGAAGTCAGCACTCGAGGTCGGCGTATAAGTAGCTTCCGCAATGTCATCCCGGCGACCACGACTCCCGACGCTGAGTATACCGAAGCCAAGGGGTACTGCTGACAAAAAACTTTCCGGATCCAGTCTGACGCCTAGGGAATATTCTACGGTAAGGAATCTATAACTAACCTATGTTTGTTACAGATATATCGTTACCGAAGGTAAGTAACATGTTTGATTCAGACAACATCACCAGCTGCCAAAGAAAGCCATATTAATGCACTATAGGTGACAGACAAACAACTGATGGAGGAGGGCAGGTATGGAAATGAACCCTAACCGAGGCCTGTGCCAAGATTGGAATACTTGAAGACTATATATTACAATTTAGGGACAGGGTCAAATAATTTGCAGATTGTCCCCCCAAGAATGATGACAACATTGGGGTGACAAGCTTTCTATCTCCTGCAGTTTCGGACATTGCATACTATTCAGCACACCAGAAACACCAGCACTTTGAATTTCTCTGCAAGAATGGAGATAGAGTACCCTTGGAAACCGACAACCTCAGGTATGACCTTCTTAACAGCAGTCTTTAGGAAGGTGGCTAAAGGCCTGGAGCTAACCCTCCCTACTGTCAAAGCCAAATCGAGCATCCTTATAGATATTCTACAGACCACTTGGGTGGCGTCTGAACTGTTCCTTCCTTTTAGTGAAGCATTAATGGAACCTATCAAGGCTTCCTCGGCCAAGCCCTTTTCTGCCCTGGTGGTTAACAGACTAATTGCTAGCCATTATGGGCTGGCACCCAGGAAGTCTTGATTTCTTATCCACCCATTTATTGCCACTAAACTTGGCGATCCAAACCGCCTCCTGCTCCAAACAACGCTGGCATGCTGCCAACTGCGCCTTTAGACAAGTAGTCAAAGAAAAAGAAAATTGGACGCCATACTTTGCTGCGGTGATGAATTCCATGAGCTTTCTAGCCACGTACACCCACACACTTTGGGAGATGGTAAATATGGTGGCACAGTCTGGTAGACCCCCTGCAGCCCAGGTTTCCTTTCGTGGTCATAGATGGTCAGGATGCTGCCAGACAAATCCTTGGTGCTGGCCTGGATATGGTGGATTTGGTGTCCAAACCTATGGAGCTCTTCATTTGTCTTTAACCGACATTGCTGGTTGTGTTCAGAGCCTTTTAGGGCAGTGTACAAGCCATCCTTATAGACATGCAATTTGATGGCTATCACCTCTTTGGCCAGAAAGAGAACTCTGCCCTGCAGTGGTGCAAACCTAGGATGCCGATTTCTAGTTCACTGAGCTTAGCCTCTCTATCCTGGGACTTCCATACACAGTGCATGAAGTTTGTGGCTATTCCAAAGGGTTTCCCTTTCTTCATTGCCAGCTATCCCTGCATATTCAACAGCCTAGCCAATTCTTCAGACAGTACAAGGCCTGAAGCAAGCCCAAAGGTAGACCGGTCCAATAACCCTCCTCCTCTTCATCCTTCCCTGTATCACCTGGGAATCTGCTTTAATTTCCCCTTAAGAGAACATGCAAGGCCTTTTGGTGGAAAGGTGAGATCGAGTCTAAAAGCATGGAAGGCCGTTCACGCAGGACAAGTGTGTCTTGCAGATTGTAAAAAAAAATGTAAATGCTCTCTATCACCAGAGGCTGCCCCCACCTGCCTCCCTCTCTGCCGCTATGGCCCCTCTATTCAGAGGATCACACCTTTTTTCCTGCAGGAGATGGTAGCACTTCTGCAGAAAATTATGGTGTATTTGGTCCCGGAGCAGGAAATGGGACAGGGATGCTAATCATAGTGGTACTTGTATTCCAAGGAGAAATGGCGACCTGCGCCTGGTCCTGAACTCTGGGGTCTTGAGCTTTTACCTGCGCAAGAAGAAGTTCAAGATTCTCTACCTGGGTGGGCTGCTTTTGATGCTAGAATTATGGATGATGTCTTCTATGAGTTTCTGCATATTAATACTGAATTCACACAGGCGTTATCTGTGGTGTGTGGTAGCCTCCACCTACTACCAGTTCACAGTCCTCCCGCTCAAACTAACAGAGTCAACCAGGGTCTTCATCAAGTGATGGCAGTTGGTGTCTCACATCTGGGCAGGTCAGGGATTTCCGTATTTCTATATTTGGATAATTTGCTGCGCAAGCCGGGCTCACCGCAGCTGATGTAGGACTATCTGAATGCCATAGCATCTCCGCAGTTCGCCTCAGCGTTTGTCTATCATTCTACCCAGGTCACATATGGATTAGACTCTCCGCTTCATGTTCATAGAGGCAGTGCTGGACACAACATCCCTCCAGACTTTCCTTCTTCCCAAGATAATCCAGGAGTTCTGGGACCCAATTCTGATGTCAGTAGGGAGCTTGAGTTCGTCCTGAAGGTTCTCTACCTGCTAAACCTGCATCCTACTGGTCACTCAGTTATGATACTTGAGGCTCCACCCCTGCCCCAGACACTGCTTCAGATGTTTAGTGATCAGTGGAGGAACCTATTAAGAGGGATGTCCTTTTGACTACGAGCAGCGACCCCATTCTTCGGTGCCTTCTGGCTTTCAGGTCTTGCCCTTGCCCGTGCCGCTTGGCTTCGGGGATGGCCGTCTTAGTCTCAGCCGTCACCCACAGAGGAGCTGATTTCTTCTCCGCAGGGCCCTATGAAGGGAGGTGAGGCCTTTGCCCACGCGGTGTCCACAGCTGTGGGCATTCTGCGCATGGGAGACCCCATTGCGGCTTTTCCGGCAGACCATCTCTTGGAAGTTCTCCACCAGGGCTCTGGTGGGAGGGAGATCTGACTCCCCTTTGAAGGTTCGCTCCTTTCTTCCCTGGAGGGAGCTTTGAGGCGACCAGCCTCTGGAGATCCGGTGTTTAAGACCTTCTGCATCGTCACCTTCCGGCACCAGGTGACCCGGCATGCCTCTCCCTTCACCCCTCCGCTGCCAGTCCACTCTTGAGGACTGCTTTTCCCTCCCTGCGACCACTGTTGATTCCGCGTCCCAGGAGGCCCGCTGGCTGGACTCTTGGAGGCGCAACATGTTTGCCGCGACCAGCGCGGCCCTGCAGGCCCTTAACACCTTGTGTGTATTGGCAAGGGCCTCCTCTTGTCTCTGGGATTCGGCTGAGTCTGTGTTCCGCGGCTTTCCAGGAGACTGTTCTGGTGGACCTACGGCATCATGCTTTGGGTGGCCGGGAGCTAGCAGCGTTTTTATTCTCGCGTGTCTGTTATTGTGCGTGTGTTTTGCTGTTTTTGTTGCACAGATTTAGCCCTGAGGTGAAACTTCTGTTTTTCTTTGGGCTGCTGTCAAGCTTTCCGCTGGACTGTTTTTTCCGGTGATGCTTTGCTTTCTCCTCTGCTGCAGAAATTCTTCCAAAGAGGGTTCCCGTGTTTTGGGACTTACCGTACCCTATGTGGGGTAGTGGTGGCTGTTATATAGCTGTGCTCTGTTGGGGAGTGCTGGTTGCCTTCGGGTGCCTATTCTCCATGCCGTTTCAGTATGTTGCTTTTGCTTCTTGCGCTTATGTGTGCGGCCCTTGTAGTAGTGGGTCATACCATTTCCTCTCCTTACTGCTCTTGTGCTGAGAGGTGGGATGCTTCAGTGTCCTTCATGCTACTGGCGGCTTATGGTTATTGCTACCTGTTGCCTTCCTTCTGGGTTGGCTCGCCTCTTTCCTTGGTTTCCTTGGACCCTCTGGGCTTTTTCTTCCTGTTCATCTGCCTGTCCTAGTCTTGGGGAATGCTTTTCAGTTGACATGAAGTTTTGCACTTCACTGTGCATGTTCCTTAATACTCTTAATTTGTCAGGTGTTGAAGTTGTCGAGACTCTCTGCAATTCTAAGAGAGGAAGGGGGAAGAAAGCAGCAGTGAACACCAGCCTAACAAGATGAGAAAAAGTGAACGCTGAAGGGGAATATATCAAAACCAACAATTAAGCAACCAGATCCCCCTGTGGTAGGGACAAAGGGGGCCTCATGATCCTGATCACTGTCCAACTGGCGGGAACCGCTCAACAAATAACCACTGGCTCCCCCAATTTCCTGTGTCTAGATATCAGCTTAGCCAATGGCCACAAATTCATCCTCATTAACTTTTATAATTCTGTAGCAGACGGACACTCTACTGAGCATCTCTGCTCTCTACAGTCTTTTCTGATTAATTATAAAGAACGCCAAACCACTTTTTTGCACATTATAATTATGGGGGATTTTAATATTCATCTTTGTAGGCTTTCCTGTCACATTGAAGATACTGATTGCCCCATCTCAGCCCACTACCAACATTTCGAACACAACCCTAAAGGTCAGGCACTAGAAAATCTTTTAGCAAGCGTGGATCTTTACGAACCGGGGTTCAATGACTATAGTGAACGGGTCATGACTTATAGCGCTAGAAACTCCGAATCCATAATTGATTATATTTTTGTTTCTCCTGGTTTATTAAGTTTGGTCTTCTTTTACAACACAGTTGTGGCTGCGTTCAGTGACCATAACCCAGTCATCCTTGAGCTCGCTAGCTCTGTCGGCTTACTCAAGGAGGGAACAATCAAAACGCCCGAGTTGGCTGTGCGGTCCATGGACCAAGGTAGAAGGCTGAAGTGGGCTAAAGTAGTTCCAGCTGAGTTTTTTAACAATTTAACTTGTAAAGCCCGCAATGAATTAGATACCTGCCAAGATAATTCAAAACAGGGGGAGGAAGTAATCACCGCCTTTGCCACCATGTGTGCTTTTAATTTCTGATGAACTAACAGTCAAATCCAGAAAGAAGGTACGACCGACCAAGGGCTGGTTTGACAAAGCTTGCTCAAAAGCACACAGTTGCCTTCTGGAAGAATTAAAAAAATCACCAAGGGACAGACGGGAAGTTGCCAGACTAAGAAAAGAATACTATAACATCATTCATGCACGCAAAGACGCTCTCAAAAAGGATGCTTGGGCCTCACTAATGGAAAAGGCCACTTTAAGGGACAGTGCTAGCTTCTGGGCCATTATAAACAATCCTCTTTTTTCTGGAGTAGCCAATGATAACTTGGAGGTTAATATTAGTGAGGAGGACTGGTTAGCTCATTTTAAAATCATCTATGGGAGTGACCAAGCATGTGAAACACCTACTCTCCTCAAAACTAACTCCCCCAAGCCTGCACTCTCCTTCAGCATGGAAGAAGTAGAGAAGGCCATAACCAACACCGTAGGGAAGAAAGCGCCAGGCCCGGATGGCGTCCCAGCCGACATGTTCAAGGCCAATGCTTCCTTTTGGGCTAACATCTTGAACAACGCCTTCAATGCCGCCACAAAACAGTTTGCCTGTCTCCTGGTCACATGCCACCATCATACCTATCTTCAAGAAAGGCCAAAGGGGAGACCCGAGGTGTTACCGCCCCATTTCACTCATTGACTCGTCGTTCAAAATTCTGGGGAAAGTGATATTGGCAAGGATCGATGAGTGGGCCGCCAGTAATAACATCCTATCAAACGCCCAACATGGGTTCCGAAGGGGAAGAGGGACGGAGGACCAGTGCCTCAACTTACATCTGATCCTAGGTAAATATACAGTGGCATCCAGTGGATCAATCTACCTAGGGTTCATGGATTTGTCCACAGCCTTCGACCTAGTGAATAGGTCTAGGCTGTGGGAAATCCTCTTGGACCTGGGGATGGACCATTCCTTGGTTTATTTTCTGGCCGAGGCACACCGGGACCTAGAAGCCTCCATCAGGATGACACAGGAAGGAGCCTGTACAGCTGGCTTCAATTCCACTAGAGGGGTGCGACAGGGGTGCATCCTCGCCCCAATGTTATTCACACTATATATTAACCACCTTGAATCCACACTGGAGTCGGCAACACCAGACGTCCCGCGCTTTGGTGGACTGTCCACCCCGGTCCTCCTTTACGCGGATGACGCCGTGCTCGTGGCACGCACTCCCCTTGGGCTACAAAGACTACTGACAGCCTTCGATGTCTTTATGACCTCCCTTGATTTAAAAATCAACACAGACAAGTCTCATGTTATGGCTGTGGGTAGGAGAAAAAATAGGGATTTGAAGACCTTCTTCTGTGCCAATACACCAATTTCTAGCGTCAGAACTTTTACCTATCTGGGGTTAGTCTACGACGACAAGGGCACGTGGGCACCTCAAATAACTGTCAAAATCAACGCCATGAAAAGATCAGCAGCTGCCATTGTCGGTTTTTCAAAACGTCTGGGTGGTAAACCCACGGAAGCAATGCTGGCACTCTACAGAGCGAAATCAATCTCAGTAGCAAGGTACGGGGCTTCCATCTGGGGTTATACCAACAATGTAGAAGCAATCCAGGTGGAAGAAAACAAATTTTTACGTATGCTCTTAGGTCTGCCTCAATTTACATCCACTTTCTCCGTTCATATGGAATTAGGCCAGGGGTATATAAGTGACATCATCAAACAGTCCCCAATTCTGATGTGGTTAAAAACGTGGCTGAACTCTAATTTAACCCTGAACCACACAATTATGAGGGACTGCTTACTCTTAGACAATATGAAAAACATCCTGTGGCTTGCATACATTAAAAAAATTCTAACTTCCCTGGGCCGCCCAGATCTTTTCTATAAACCGGACTGCATTGTTAAAAAAGACCTGGAATGGTTCAAAGCGACTTTTATCAAAATGAGAGAAATGGAGCGGGAGAGCTGTGAGCTTGTGAAACCCACTGTGAGGGAGCATTATACTTCTAAAACTACACTGGCCATTGAACCCTATTTAACGGTAGTGTCAATTCCGTTACATCGCTGGTTATTAACTAAACTAAGACTTAACCAGATTCACTTCCTGTTGAATGACTCTAAGGTGTGGGCTAAGCCCGAGGATTTAGCGGTCTGCAAATGTGATAGTTTTTCTCTGCAGGACACCATTCATTTTATGTTCTTTTGCAGTATATATGCCCTGCCCAGGAAAAAGTACATTGTTCCGTTGCTTAAAGACAAGGGGCTCGTCCAAGCCAAGCCTGCTCTATTTTATTTTAAAAAGTTAGATTCACCACTAACAATGTTCAGTGTCGCAAACTTTTTGGTAGCTGCTTTTCGCCTCAAAAAACGTTCTGGAAATAGATAATATAACAGTATTGGCGACACCTTATGGAACTATTGAAAAATTGCTGTATTTTTTAAAAATTGTAAATATTTTAATTGTTCTATCTTAACTGTGACATCAATTTTATGTAACTGCACCCCTTAATTATGCATTTTGTGTCTCTGTGCTTTTTATGATTCGTTATGAATCGAAATAAAGTTGTTTTGAATCTTTAAAAAAAAAAAAAAAAGCAAAAAGAAGCTGAAGAGCAGACAATCCGATTCATCAATGGTCTTGCCGCAGAAGCCCAGGAAGATGCATGCCATTAAAACTTGAAAGAACTCTACAACATCACTAGGAAACTTTCCAGCTATACAGCTAACCGCTATGGGACTTCTATGTTCGCCATAAGTGGCCAAGAGTATGCCCAGACGTGGGTTCCTTGCCTGCTATGCCACTGGATTGATGAAGAGTGATACCCCGAAACAGGTCCCAGGATGTTTGTTTCTGTTCCAGGGAGGACCTGGCCTGGCAGTTCGGGCTGGACAGTTCTCATAGAAAGCAGGGTCAGGACTGATTTGCATATGACTGGATGCAAACTAGGGAGGCATGGTTAGCAAAAGAACAATGGATTTAACCCAGATGTCTTGATTGAGAGTGAGTGATTGAAAAGTTTCAGCACTCAGCCCATCATCTTGTGTTTACTAAATTCTTGCTTAAAAGAACCCACCAGAAGTAATCTGGGGTCATTCCACAAGAGCCGACCATCACAAAGATGTATGACAATATGGGTCTCACTTGACACATTTTGAAAGCATTACTGCTTAAGATTCAGAGGTGAAAAGGGATGGCCCACTTTTCCTGTTCCATGATGCCCAGTTTTGCCACTCCTTAAGGCACTCTCTTTCCCCCCCCCCCCCTCCCCCCAAAACCCCCACCCCCCCAAAAAAAACTTTTGAAGGGATACAGTTGCAGAATATTCAGGTACGTCAGACATATCCACAAGAAGAGAAAATGAATTGCTTTCAGTCAACACCTTTATGGTGGATCCTCTACCCGCATATTCAGTACAATCCTATCCGCCTTCCCTTTCTGAAGGATTATTATGGACATCTGATTGATAATAAGGTTTCACTGCTTTCTCTTTTTCTAATTAACCTGCTCTGTTTGTTGCCTATAAGGGCTCAGATAAATTGGATGAGGAACTCACCTAGGGAATCCGTGGTCGACATAGGACTCCAGTGAAGTCACACCAGTGCTGCACTAGGCAACATATGGGGGCCAACCTCATCTGTTGCCAAAGGTGAGACGTCTGGGGAATATTCAAAAGGGGAGGAATCTGCAGATAGATAAGTATCTACCAGAAAGATAATGTGAAGGTAAGTATCTTTTTTTTCTTTACTTTTAAAGATTGTTCTCGATTTCAGCACGTTTCTGGGGCTATTAACTGTTTATCATTTAAATAAAGATACCCTTGTTAAAGAACTGATTCTGTGCGGGTAAGTATGTTTTTTCTTAATTGATGACCCTTGAGCAGAAAAGGTTGTTCATGCTCTAATCTATAATTATTTTAAATGTTGTACTGTGCATCACGTAATGACCTTAGAATAACAGAACCACCAAAGATATCAAATCACATTTCAGAAGAGGCAAAGCATCTTTATTTGGCCATGTTGATAGATGTGTCCTTTTGGACATTTTTTGCCAAGAATACCCATGTGCTACTGTGCATAATCTGTAACAGGACACAATTTGATTGTTCTGTTATCCAGCATATCTGATAGACTACTAGCCGCAGATTCCTTCACGTAGAATTACTCAGAGGCATGTGATTATATCTGGAAGGAAACTTTTTTTGCCACAGCATCCCTGCGCGCCAGGACGAAATAACACGACTCCGCCCAGGCGTCTTCCGCGCATGTGACGTGAGCAAGGTCAAATAAGACCCGCCCGGCACGCCTACGTCAGTTTTTTCCTTTTCTGCATGCAACGCGGATCCGGTCCTTGCTACGGGCCTGTTCCGGGCCTTTTTTTCTCCATTTCGTTTGGTGGAAAAGTGTGCGAATGCCTTCGGGCTTTAAAACTTGTATGTTTTGTGGGTGTCTTATGTCAGCGACGGACCCAACCCTGATTTGTATGTGGTGTTTGGGGGAGGATCACAGTACCACTGACTGTGAGGCCAGTCAGCAGGTGAAACCAAAGTCACGGCGGGAACGCTGCATGAAACTTCTCTTGGAGCGTTTCTCCAGGTTGACGTCCTCACCTCGGCCTGCTTCGGCGGACGGCTTCAGGTACGGCCGTGGTTGTCGTCCTCTCCCTTCTCCGATGTCACTTGAGCATCGCTCCCCGGTGGATAAGTGTCGCAGTATGTCCCCGGGGGCTGGTTTACGGCCTGCTGGGGATGTGGAATCTCCACGGGTGATGCGGCCCTGCGTGTCATCCTATCCACCTTTTCCCGGTGTTGGGGTGTCGAGAGTCCAAATGGAGACATACGTGGCGGCTTTGCAGGCCTCGCTGGCGTTTCCCCCCCCCTCCTTCCCCTTCTGGGGCGTCTGCGGACCCCTCACCTTGAGCAGGGCCCTCCGCGGCGGCGTCGGTGGCTCCGGCCGTGACTGGTTCGAATCCAGGCTTGGAGGATGTGATGCTGTTGGGGTGCCACTGCTTCTCTGCCTCGCCGCGAACTCCTGCGGGAGTCCCTGTGGTGTCGCGGGAGGTCGCTGGGACTCAGGTCGCATCCCTGAGCTCCTCTCGGTCCTTTGACAAGGTTGGCCTGTCTAAGGCTGAGGTGACGCCACGATGGCGCCCGCAGCAGCCAGTGGACCGTGCGCAGACACGGGGGTCAGTAAACCCTTCTCATCCTGCTCCGGGTGAAGGCCGTGTGAGGACCCCTCGTCCCTTTCTGGGTCCCCTCTCATCCCTCCCCACAGACGGCTGCCTCGACGGAGGGCAAGTCAGAGGTTGGATCTTCCCTGGCACCACCACGTGGGTTGCCGAGCGATCTCCGCCTCATTCTGGCCGCGGCTGGTGGAGGGCTTTGTGTCACTCCCCAGGCCAGTCTCATTCCCCCACGCAGGTGGCTACCTCGGCAGGGGTCGTGTCGTTGCCGCCCCGGGCCGGTTCGACTCCAGCTAGTCTCCGGTGTAGGGTGACTCGGAGGAGCCTTGTCCGGCGACGCCGGATGGTGCCAACAACCTACCTCAGGCAGCGGACTCTACGGCTCCGCACAGGGGTCGTATTGCGAATTAGTCTTTGGACGCTCCTTCTCCGGGGGCAGGCTGTATATTGGTGTCATCTTCCCCGGAGACTGGTCGCCGTGTGGTGTCTTTTTCACTGGCGTCGAAGGGCCGCTCCCCGCCCTTCCTGAGGCAGAGGTGTTTGTCGGAAGAGCCGCAGGTCCCTCATTCTAAGGCTCCTTCGGACTTCCAGGTCTGGCCCTTGCCCGTCCCACTTGGCCCCGGGGACGGCCGCCTTAGTTTGCAGTCATCTCCCATGGAGGAGCTGCTTTCCCCACCGCAGGGCCCTACGGAGGCGGGTGCGGCCTTCGCTCACGTGGTGTCCACAGTTGTGGGCATCCTGCGTATGGGTGACCCGGTGGCTCACTTTCCGGCGGACCATCTATTAGAGGTCCTCCACCAGGGCTCTGGTGGGAGGGAAATCTTACTTCCCTTTGAAGGTTCCCTCCTTTCTTCCTTGACGGGGGCTTGGAAGCATCCTGCCTCAGGGGACCCGGGGCCTCAACATCTTCTGCACCAGCACCTCCCGGCGCCGCGTGAACTGGCGTGCCTTTCCCTCCACCCCTCTGCCTCAAGTCCTCTTTTGCAGACTGCTTTTCCCTCCCTGCCGCCGCTGTTTACTCCGCCATCCCGAGAGGCTCGCTGGCTGGGCTCTTGGGGGCACAACTTGTTTGCCTCGACCAGCGCTGCCCTGTGGCCCCTGGACACCTTGTGTTTGATGGCTCGGGCCTCCTCCTGTTTGTGGGACTCGGCTGAGTCTCTGGGATCTGCAGCGTCCCAGGAGATGGTCAGGTGAACTTATGACATCATGCGTTTGGATGGCCGGAAGCTTGCAGCTTTTATTCTCTGCTCTGGACATCTCAGAGGTCGCTCTCCGTCGCCATGCTTGGCTTCGGGATGGAGAATTTCCTGAGAATATTCGGGAGTGACTCATCGACCTTCCGTTTGATGGCAGCCTGTTGTTCCATGCCCCGGCCGACTCCGTCATCCAGAGGCTCTTGGCAGGGCTCCGTCCTCCTCTGCCTTACCCTCCTCCTCCTCCTCCATCCTGTCCCTGTGGAGTGTGTTTTCTGGCCATTTGCGTCCTTCCTTGGGACTTTGGCACTGTTGGCTGCTGGACGGCCCTTTTGTATATTCTGTTGGAATTGTTACGCAGACTTGGCCCTGAGATTAGGCCTTCTGCTTGCTTGGGCTGCTTGTCAAGCCTTTTGCTTCGGTGTTTTTTTTCTCTGTGGCTCTTTTGTTTTTCCTCTGCTGTGGAAGTTCTTCCAAAGAGGGTTCCCATATTTTGGGACTTATCTTACCCTAGGTGGGGTAGTGGTAGCTGTCATGTGGCTTGCGCTCTGCTGGAGGGTTCTGGGTGCCTTTGGGTGCCTGTTCTCCATGACGTTGTGTAGGTTGCTTTTGCTCCTTGAGGTCGTGTGCGCGGCCACTTGTAGTGGTGTGTGCCCGGGCATCTCCTCCTCTCCCTGCTCCTGCCCTGAGGTCTGGGTTGATCCTATGTTCTCCTTTGCCAGGTGCCGCCTACTCGGCCTTCCTGGGGCCTCAGGCTGTTCTTGCTTCTGGCGGCTTTTGACTGCCAGCGCTGTTCTGGCTGGCAGGTTGTTCTCCACCTGGAGTGGGTTTGCCTTCTTTTTCCTCGCTTCCTTGGGTCTTCTAGGCTTCTTCTTCTTCCTTCCTGTTTTGTCATTGGGCAGAAGCTGTGTTGCCTTGTGGGGCAGTGGGGTGCTTCGGCCTCCCCAACCTTGCCCTTGGTTCCTCTTCAGCCTTCTTCTCCCTCCTACATCCTTTTGGGGTCGGTGGGGTCTGCTTGGGGGGGGGGGGGGGGGGGTGGGGGGGGGGTTCCCTTTGCCTGGCAGGTACGAGGTTCTACCTGGTCCACAGATCTGGTTCCTGTGAGGCCCTCTGTTCTGTATTGGCTGGTGGGGTCCTTTCGCAGACCCTACTTCCCAGGGGTATTGCTAGGGTATCTATTCTACGTGAAGGAATCTGCGGCTAGTAGTCTCTATCAGATGTACGAGTTACTTACCTTCGGTAATGATGCATCTGGTAGGGAAGGTTCTAGCCGCAGATTCCTTCACAGCCCACCCTTCCTCCCCTATTCTGATAGGGCCCTTAGGTTGGTCTTCTGTACTCGCCTCCCGGTGGGGGCTGTATCTCCTGTGAGTGCCTTCCTCGTTCTTGACGGGTGGCTCAGTCTGGGGACGGTTTATTCCTCCTTTGGTTCTTTGAAGTATGGGGGACCCATTGTTTCAGTGTCCTGCTGCTCTGGCTACTTGAGGTTTCGGGGGGATTGCTTTCTATCCCTGTCCTCCCTCCCCTCCCTTCCTTCCATTGCTATTCTCTGATTAAGGGTCATCTGGCCATGTCTTACCCTTGTCCCTTCTGGGTGGTTGCCCTTTATGTTGGGGTGGCTTGAGGTTTGTTGTCCCTGTCTGTGTTGGGACTGGTCCCCTTCCTTGCTCAGGATGGGGATGGTGGGTTTCCTACCTGTACCATGTCCTTACTCATGTTCCTTGCCTCCGGGGCACAGAGGTGGGAGGCTGTCTATGTGCTGGCAGGTTGGTTGCGCAGGGCTCTGCTAGTTTCTTCTTCTTTTTTCCCTGCCTTGGGTTCTGCGGTGTGTCACTACTGTGGGTGGTGGTGTTAGTCACCTTTTCTTTCCAAATTTTCTACTTTTCGCACACTGTTACCATGCTTCCACAGTTTTTTATCTGGTGGTTCCGCGTTGTGGTGCAGAAAAGTTCTCCGAAGAAAACTGACGTAAGTGTGCCGGAACGGGTCTTATGTGACCTCGCTGACGTCACGTGCGCGGACGACGCCTAGTCAGAGTCACATGATGTCGTCCCACCCCCGGCGCACAGGGATGCTGTGGCAAAAAAAGTTTCCGGATCCAGTTTCACGCCTGGGAGTAATTCTACATGAAGGAATCTGCGGCTAGAATGGTCTCTACCAGATACATTGTTACCGAAGGTAAGTAACTCGTACATCACAGTTGTATTGTTGTATTCTTCTTGGACCCTTATGTGATTGTTTAAAAGAGGGAAAATCTTTCTAGAAGAGGAATATGTTGAAAGTAGTGTTCATTGGAATATCTACCTTTAGGAAAACATTTTTTTTAATGGATGTTGTCTTTCAGTAGATTAGACTTTACCTTCACTACTCCTCTCATTCTGATGCTTTGGAGGTTTGTGGTTCTGTATTTAGTAGGCTTTTTCTCTGCTTGATCCATTTTTTTGTTTTTGTTTTACCTTTACGGGGAATCGTGGTGTCAGTGATCATTGGTTTATGCAGTATCTTCATGATACTAACTTCCTTTGACCATGCATAGGTGTCTTCACGTATGGAGCCCATTGGAGCAGCCTGGGGTTTAAAATTATTTTTCACATCCAGGCACGTTGCGATATGTACCTGGTTGTATAATTGGTGGGAAAACTGTGTGACTGTCAGGGACTGTCCGGGACTATGTAGGGAACACAGTCAGGGACTTGGACAAGGACTGGGAACTGGGTAGAAGACGTACACAGAAAGGAGAAGTACAGTTCTGCCCAGGATCATACAGGGAGTCAGAGGAGAAAAGGGATCCAAAGGGGAAGCCTGTACAAGTGAACAAGATGGGTAAGACTCAGAAAGGAAGGGCACTCACAAGGCAATTTAGCATTCAGACTAACTACACCCAAGACGGACGTGCAAGACATATATATAGTACAACATTAACAATAAAGGGGGATGTGGAGTAAAGCACGCAGGAGCTCCACATGGTAAGACTGAAGCTCAGTAAGTTTCTTAACCGCAATTGCTGTTACAGATACTGACTGCAAATACCCATTTGTAGGATATGCATGCAAAGGCAGGGTCTGTGAAGCGTATACCTATAGTGATGTTATAAATGTAACTCAAAGACAAAACTCACAGTGAACAAGAAACCCCACCTAGGTAGTCAGCTGAGCCCACGGATCCTGGCGATCAAACAGGAATGCGCAAGGCAGTAACAGCAAAGGGGTAGAACTAAACACAAGTACAATAGACAAGGAGCTAGCAAGGAGGAGTGCTTAACAGGAAAGGAAGGAAATGAGAGGGCACACTTGGCAGAAAGCAGGTAACAAACATACAAGGTAACAGAAGTAAGACAGCAGAATAGAAAGGCAGCGAACTAGAACCAAGGAAATGGGAAGCAAGGCAGGGACTGGAAACGGATATACAGAAGGGGAGGCTGCAAGGGTATACTAGAATAGTGCAGGTTAAGGAATCAAAAGAAAAAGTAGCATAGAAGGCAGTGCTGGGGCAGGAACAAAAAGTGAGCTAAGGCTCAGGAGACAAGGCAGCACTGCAGACAGTGCTGGTTCAGGAACAGGGAACTACCAAAGCTTCAAGAGTCAAGGTAGCACTGCTGGCAATACTGGTTCAAGGAAGCAAGACATAGCTACAGCTCAGAAAACAAGGAGTCAAGAGAGCACCGCAAGCAGTGCATATCAGGAACAAGAAATAGCTAAGGCCAGGAACAAAGAATAACTATAGCTCAGGAACTCGGGAAACAAGGTAGCACTGCAGGCAGTGCTAATTCAGGAGAAGGGAAACTGCTGCAGTCCAGGAACAAGGAATACTAAGGCTATGGGATCAGGGTAGCACTGCAGGCAATGCTAATTCGGGAACAAGGAAAACAGCAGCAGGCCAGGAACAAAGCATAATTAAAGCTCAGGAAACACTGGAAACAAGAAAAGCAAAAGCTCAGGGAACTCTGGAAACAAGGATTGGTCTCACCAGTAAACAGCTACAATGACCAACCTTTGCCTTAAGGGAGCTGGGGCTTAAAAGAGCTCACAGTAATCACATGCAGCTGGTGTGAGCAGGCTTGAAGCAACCAGTCACAGGTGAGCTGAATTCCTCCACCCATCCTTGGCCTGCAGGGGTGGAGACAAAGCAGTGAGCTGGAAATTCTGGGTAATGGAGTTTCAGGCATGAGTAGGCTGGCTTTGTCTAAGCAGGCTGGCTTTCACAAAACCCGGCATGGATTGGGAATGGATGTCAATTCCCAAATAGTGTCCAAATGGCTGGAAGTCAAGATATGCATGCAGGGGAGTGTCAGGAAGCATATTAGAACACTGGAGAGTCCCCCAGTTCAGCCCCCTGGTGGTGGACACGAGAACACAGGGAGCGAATCGTGACAGTGACCTGTTACACATATATGATGATCATGTTAAGCTTTACTTATTTACTGTGTTAAGAACACAGGGGTTTACCCAAATGAGTCACTGGGACCTGGGTGAATTAATGATACAAAGTGGTCCCAGAACATAAAACAATATAGAACAATAACAAATGATTATAAGCTGAATTAAGAGAAAGTTCGCAACATTGTTTTTAATCGCAACCAGCAAATCCAATAGATTGGAGATAATTCATAAAATGCATAAATATATATACACAACTAGTGCCCCTAAAGGGAGGTAGAGGTCAGGGTGGTGATGGAAAAAAAATTAAACAAGTGACAAATTAATAGTCAGTTTGAGCCTTAGTACATAAAACTGGCATATAACCAAAGGTTCACAAACAAGTCAATTTCAGCATGAGATTGAAATTGACTTGTTTGTGAACCTTTGGTTATATGCCAGTTTTATGTACTAAGGCTCAAACTGACTATTAATTTGTCACTTGTTTAGTTTTTTCCCACACTCTCCATCACCACCCTGACCTCTCCCTCCCTTTAGGGGCACTAGTTGTGTATATATATTTATGCATTTTATGAATTATCTCCAATCTATTGGATTTGCTGGTTGGGATTAAAAACAATGTTGCGAACTTGTTACTTATTTACTGAGCAGTTCTCTCCTCCTGTTTGAATGTTTTACAGTACCATTCCAAGCCTTTGATTTTTTAACTTCTGTTGGTAAACCTAGACCTTTTGTGTTCAGTTAAATAATTATTCTTCACTTGACCTTATAACATTTAGCCTAAAACTATAATTGGCTAACAAACCATTAATTCAGATTTATCAAGTTAGTTCAATGAGTTCATGCCTTGAAAATGTATTTTATTAATGCTGTTGACATTATTAGAAAACCTTGTCTTCTACGTTTTTTCCCTTTAGTGGAGGACGATGTTCCTATAGAGCCTCCGTCTGCTACAACTACAACCACAATTGGTATTTCCGCAACTTCAGCCACCTTTACAAGTGTCTTTGGAAAAAAGAGGGCAAATGTTGTAACCACACCTAGTACAAACAGGAAGAACAAGAAAAACAAAACAAAAGACACTTCTCAGATCACTGAAATAATATTGCAAGATGAGCACATGTCGTTAGCGCAACAAAGAGCAGATAAAAATAAAATAAATGGAGAGCCTAGAGGTGGAGGTGTATGTAATGATGGCAATAGTGACTCTGATAATCTAGACAGTACAGATTGCAATAGTGAGGGCAGCAGTGGGGGAAAAAGCCAAGAGATGCACTTCACACCTGAAATGAATGCTATAACGGACAGACGATTTGCATCAGAACTTCGCCATTCTCATGAAGAAAAGCCCAACATAACTGCGCCAAGAATACAATCAAGGTAAACCTTTACTGGTATTTTTAAATTATATTGCTAACCGCAAACATATTGCATTATTTTATGTGTAAGCACAAACATTACATGGTCTAAAGTTATATTTAGCATCTATTCAAAAACATAATTGTTTTATGGTGCACAGATATTTATTAGATAGTTGAGTCCACCAAACACATTTATTGGTCTGGTCACTGAAAATGTAAAGGAAGAAAAATATTTTTAAAATTTGTCAGAGCTGTAGTGTTGTCTTTGTAGAATCACGAGTGGGAGACTATCTAAAATGCATATTGTTATTTATCCAGTATTGGGGTATCTTTCATAGATTCACATGCTTAAAATCATCCCTGCCGACGAGGTGGGAGTCTCCCGGTATAACAAAACATATACATATAGTCATAATACCATTATACAATAGGCTACTATGGACAGCAACGTCACTACATTAGCCTATCTTAGTCCTTGTGCAAAAAGAACCCAACTTGTAACACAACCAATCAGGCTGCAGCACCCTCTTAGAACCTTCCACAGAGAAGCAAACCCTCAGATTTTCTACCGCACCTCGGGCGACAGGGAGTCTCCCTGAGCTCTGCTCAGTTTTCCTTAACTTTAGCTACCTTTGTGAGTAGATATGTCTGACTCTTCAAAGAAAAGCTTGTTTTTGCCTTTCTATTCGTGTGGGAAGAAAAGATTACATTTTGAGGATCCACATAAAGAATGTATATATTGCCTTTATCCAGCTCACAAGGTCAAGGATTGCAGGATCTGTAGAACCTTCCCTGCCAAGACCTTGAAGGACAGAGAAGGAAGACTTTTGGTTTGGCTAGAAAAGCTGAAAGCTGCATCGGAGGTGGTTTCTGGAGATGAAAGCAATGCAAGTCCTCAGGCGTCCACCCCTCAGGCCAAGAGGAGGGATAGATCTGGAGATCCCCCTGAGAGACAGAGTAAGACCCTGAAGAAATCTCACTCAGAGACTGGTCACTCTTCCTCCAAAAAAGAGAAGCCTTCATTCTCTTCAGAGGTAACAATGGGAGAAAAAGTGAAGATTTCTCTGAAAACTGCCTCAAAGCAGCAGAAATCTCTTTCTTAGCTTCCGTCGACGAAGAAAAGTCCTCAGTTGACGATGAAATCTCTGAAGGTGAGTGATTTGTTGATGAAGAAATGTTGATGAAGAAAATCACATCGTCGACTACACCGTTGATGATGATTATTTCTTTGCCTTCGACGATTCCATCTCGTCGACGCCTACGTCGTCATCGAGTACATCCATGCCGTCGACGATGCCTCCGCTGTCGACGACGATACAGCTTCTGTCGACTAGCTCACCGTCGACGGCGATACTACTCTCGTCGACTGTAGCGACTTCGTTAATAGTTTTTCCGTCGACAACCTCAATTTCAACTGATACTGACTCGCCGTCTATGTATATTTCGTCGACGCTGAAGCATAAAAGAACTACATCTTTGCAAATTATGCCAGTGTTAACTTCAAAATTGTCATCTTCAAGACTATTTTATCAGGATGTTTCCCATATCTCAGCGTTGCCTCCTAGCCACTTTCTGGAGCAGTCAGATGATGAAGGACCTTTTGGCCCAGCACATGATCCTTCTCACCTCCGAATTAAATATCAGGAGGACGAAGATGATGAGGAATATTATGAGCCCTGTGAATCTCTAAGAGGCCCTCAGGAATCTTTTCATCAGGAACCTGTGGTTCAAATGCCTGCGGCTTTGATGCAAGAACAAACTGCTATGTTGAAGGATTATAATGCACGCTTCCCACCAGTACCGGTTCCAGAACAACCTCCTGTGCCTACAGTTTTGCAGGTTGCGAGTACTGCTGCCCCTGTCTCTGTGCCTCAGGTGGTTTTGCCTACTCATTTCCTTCAAGATGATGATGGTTACACTGTGGCTGAAGAGGGAGAGTGAGGGAGAGATACCAAACTCACCTACAACTGTGGATGAATGGGATGAGTACCTAATTCCAACACCATCCTCACCAGTCCCTCAGGCGGTTGATTCCCCTTCTGAGGATATAGGAGGTTTTCACGCTTTCATGGAAAGGGCACTAACTAGATTTCATCTTCCTGTAGCAGTACAGAAAACAGAGTGTTTTCCTTATGATTTTAAAGATCAAAGTAGAAAATTGGTTCGTTCAATGCCTATAATCTATCATATTTGGGAAGAAGGAGCTTAAATAATGAAAACTCCATTTTCGATACCTGCCATTCTCCCTAGAATCGATAAAAAAAAATTAAAGCACCGGATGATGCTCCTGCTTCCCTCTCTGGGCACCCAAGACCAGACTCTGTTATTTCACAGGCGGCCCAACGGAAGTCTCGTAATCCATCTATTCCAGTAATTGCACAACCAGATAAGGATGGGTGATGTCTGGATAACATCGGTAAACGCTTTACCACCATAGCGGGTCCCTCAGTTCGTGCCACAAATTCTTTGGTGATTTTAGGCAGATATGACCGCCAATTATGGTCGGGCATTTTCCCTTATCTCGAATATCTTCCAGAGGATAAAAAACAGGAAGCAAGAAAAATACTTCTGGAAGGCGAAAGGGCTGCGTCGGAGATTATTGATATCCCTATGGATGTGGCCTCTTTGGGTTTTCGCCAACTTGCCTGAGCAGCAACCCTTTGACGTCTGGGTTGGTTGAAATCCACCAACTTTCGCCCGGAGGTCCAGACAAAGATTCTGGACATGCCATTTGATGGGGACTTATTATTTGGAAAACACATTGAGGCGTTACAAGAAATCAAAATAGATACTGATACCGCCAGGGCACTGGGTACTTTACAATATAGAATGACTCCTTTTTGAGGAGCGAGAGGCAGAGCTTCATATTCATTTCGTGGAGGATATCGAAAATACCAAAATCAGGGCAGTCAAGGACAATATGGATACCAAAAGCAGCAGTCCTATAGAAATCCCCCAACGGCCGCTTATAGACAACAGAACAGAAGACGTCTACCTCAAGGCAGAGACTCTGCTAGAAAACAGTGGCAATCTTTTAACACCTGCACCAGCCACTACTAGTATACAAAATTTCAAATGTATCCCAACATCTAAAAAAATTGGAAGAAAATAACCACAGACAAGTGGGTATTGGACATAATCAAATTTGGTCACACCCTAAAATTTATCAATTCCCCCCCTCGTCATCCACCTCTGAAAAAGTATCCACCGCATCTTGCTCTTCTCAGAAAGGAGGTAAAAACCATGCTTTCGAAAGGAGCGATAGAAATAGTGCCTCGCTCTCAGGCGGGGAAAGGATTTTATTCCCGCTTTTTTCTAATAAAGAAAAAGTCTGGGGAATGGAGGCCTATCTTGGATTTAAGGAAACTGAACAAATATCTTCAAAGGAAATCCTTTTGCATGGTCACACTTCAAGAAATCCTTCAGCTTTTGGATCATGCGGACTTCATGACAAGGTTGGATCTCCAGGATGCGTACTTCCACATCCCAATTCATCCCAGACACCGGAACACCGGAAATTCCTTCGATTTACTGTGGCAGGTGTACATTTCCAATTCAAAGTCCTGCCATTCGACTTACTCTCAGCTCCGACAGTCTTTACCAAATTCCTAGCTCCAGTTAGCTCCAGTAGCAGCTAATCTCAGACTGCATGGCATCCAGTTATTCCCTGGACGATTGGCGAATAAAGTCTCCTTCCTTTCGGCAGGCTTCTAACGCATCATCCACATGCCTGCAGGTTTTTTACTCTCTAGAACTGTCTCTGAACATTCAAAAATCAGTCCTCTGTCCTTCCCAAAGAATTCAATTTCTAGAAGCAATGTTGGATACCATCTGAGACAAAGCATTCTTGTCCAAAGAAAGGCGATCTCGCCTTGCTTCTCTGGCGTCAGACCTCCTAAAAAGAAAGTTTGCTTCTGTGAGGATGATCAAATCCTTTCTGGGAATTATATCATCAGCAATTCTGCTAGTACCTCATACCCGTCTGGGAATGAGACCAATTCAGGAATATCTGGACAGTCAGTGGCTGCAAATCTCGGGGTCAGGCTCACTTTGCAGCCTTCTGTACCTGGTTTCATTCTCACAACAGATGCCTCCCTAGAGGGGTGGGGTGCACACCTTCAGGATCTCTGCATAAGAGGAAAATGGTCCGCTGCAATGGCAAAGATGTATATCCATTTTCTGGAGCTATCTAAACACGCAAGGAGGTACCTGGTCCCACATTCTATCTCAAGAAGCTCAAAGCATTTGGGAGTGACTGCTTTCTCACAATATCAAAATCAAGGTGGAACATCTACCAGGGATCCACAACACTTTAGCAGACACACTTAGCAGGACCTCAAAGTCCTGTCACGAATGGAAGCTGGATCAAACAATTGTGGATAATATATTTCAGAAGTTGGGCAGGCCAAATCTGGATCTCTTTGCCTCCAGGAACAATCGAAAGTGCCTATTCTTTGCAAGTTGAGAGCAGGAGAAAGGCTCTTGGGGGAACGCCTTCATGATGAGATGGACGGGGATTTTTGCTTATACATTTCCCCCTTTCCCGTTGATCCCAAGACTTCTGCGCAAGCTCAAGATGGAACCATGCTGCATGATTCTCATTGCACCGAAATGGCCGCGTCCACATTGGTTCACAGAGCTTCTCCTACTATCCAAACACAGACCGTACCGTCTTCCAGCAATCCCGAACCTATTGTCAATGAGCAGGGGACAGATTCTTCTTCTTTGTCCAGTCCATTACAACTTCATGCATGGTTTCTGGATTCACGGAGTTTAAGGAGATACATTTACCTCAAGACTGCAGAAACATTCTTGCTAGAACAAGAGATCCTTCTACTTTGAAAACGTATGTGTTAAAATGTAAGCAATTCTGTTCCTGGTGTAGCAACAAGAATATACATCCTTTAAAATGTTCTTCAGATAGGATGCTGCCTTATCTTTTATCGTTATCTAAATCTGGTCTCATGTTTTCTTCGGTTAAACTGCTTCTAGCGGCCATTTCTACCTACAGGCGCTCTACAGGAGCGGAATCCCTTTGTTCTAATCGTCTGATTAAACAGTTTCTAAAAGGGCTTTTCTGAACTTTTCCACCTATTAGGGCTCCTCCTCCAGAATAGAGGCTTAATTTGATGCTGCAGCTGCAACAGCTAATGAAGCATCCATTTGAGCCTATTCACAAAGCTGATTTAAAGACCTCTCATTGAAAACAGCGCTCCTAATGGCACTCACCTCTTCTCAAAGAGTCGGTGAAATACAGTCTTTCACTATCAAGCAACCTCATTTGAAATTTACCGATGATTGTGTCCTTCTAAGAACTAATCCTACGTTCATACCTAAAGTTCCCTCTTCATTCCATCTTAACAAGCCTGTTGTATTGCGCTCTTTCTTTCCTAGTCCGTCTTCCTCTGCTGAGAAATCTTTACATACCTTAGATGTCAAGATATGTTTAAAGTTCTACATTTCACGTACTGTATCCATCAGAAAATCCGACCAATTATTTATTTCCTATGGTGGTCAAAAGCCAGGATCAGCTGTGACGAAAGTCCACTATTGCAAGGTGGATTGCATATACTATTCAATTCTGCCATTTCAAAGCTAGACATCCTTTGTCAAACAAACCTAAGGCTCACTCTACTAGGGCAGTATCCTCATCTACTGCTCTTTTTGCCAAAGTACCTTTGGAGAAGATTTGCCTTGCCGCAATGTGTAAAAATGTGCACACATTTACAATGCATTACTGCCTGGATCTTGCAACACAAGCTGAATCAGCAGTGGGTCAAGCAGTATTGTGAAACCTTTTTAAATAAGGAAAGCCTCTGTAAGGAGGTGATTATAGCTTTACAAGTTGACATGTTCATTATTGCATATATATTTATTTGATGCATCTGTTTGAGTTGCCCTTTATTAGGGTTAAAATGTATACTGCATTATTGTATTGGGGTTACGAGGTATCTATTGTGTTTTCTTATGATACCCACCATTCACTGTGCAACTAAGTATTGTTTACTGCTAGCTATTCTGATTCAAAGCATGTGATTCTATGAAAGATACCCCAATACTGGATAAGAAAACGAGTTACTTACCTGTAACTTCAGTTATCCAGTATTGGTATCTTTCATAGATTCACATGCGACCCACCCTCCTCCCCAGAGAGGCTTATCTTATCATTATGGTATACTTACTGTCAATTGTGCTATGAAAATCTGAGGGGTTGCCTCTCTGTGGAAGGTTCGAAGAGGGTGCTGCAGCCTGATTAGCTGTGTTCCAAGTTTGGCTCTTTTTGCAAAAGGACTAAGATAGGCTAATGTAGTGACTTTGCTGTCCATAGTAGCCTATTGTATAATGTTATTATAACTATATGCATATGTTTTGTTATACTGCGAGACTCCCACCTCGTCGGCGGCGATGATTTAAAGCATGTAAATCTATGAAAGATACCAATACTGGATAACTGATTTCACAGGTAAGTAACTTGTTTTCTTAACCAGTATTGGATCTTTCATAGATTCACATGCTTGAATCATTTCCCATTGTTGAGATGGGAGTCCCACAGTAGCTTACAAAAGCAATGCAATGATAGGTATAGACTACAAAGGCCCTAGGCCCTTCAGTTTAGTAACATATCATAGTCATTTAAAAAAAAAACAAGACCAAACTTAAGTTTCAACCAATCAGGTTGTACCACCCTCCTGAACACTTTGGTGAGAAAGATTTTCTACCGCCTGTCTTGTAAGGGAGTCTCCACTGAGCACTGCTCAGTTCTATGGGTTTCAGGCTTCTAGAAGAATTTCAGCACCATATCCCTTCAGGTGTGTGTGTGTGTGCGTGTGTGTGCGTGTGTGTGCGTGTGTGTGTGTGTGTGTGTGTGTGTGCGGGTGTGTGTGTGTGTGTGTGTGTGTGTGTATATCTATCTCCCAATCAAATTGGGTCATACTGGCGTGCTGCCAGATCGCTGGTGGTGCACAAAAAGTAGGCTGCCACTAGCGCTTGAAATGTAACAGAAGATCTCCAAATCCTTTTAGGATGAAGGAGCCAGCACTCGTCATCAGCCTTTCTCGACCTAAAATGCGCAATTTTAGGGCTCCTTTATATAGTTTCAATAACTCTAAAAATACATAAAAGATGTGCTCTTAATTGCAGTGATTGGGTTAACACGAGCATGTGGGATAATAGCACTTATCAATATTTTCGCAAAACGGTTTAGTTTCAACAAAACTCCCAACAATGTAAACCCAGAAAATACAATCGATATTAAATTAATTTACTCGCTGGGCTGTAAAAAGTTATGCTTCCAATTCAATTCATAACAGAAAAGTCCCATCATGCCTGCATTATCTTGCGTCGTCGAAGAATCGTCTACGAAGACCTCATCGGTGAAGCCAGTGTCGAAGTCCACGTCAACGAAGCCTCCACCGCCGGTGAGGGTATTATCGTCAACGAAGCCTCAGTTGTCAACTGCCCGTCGACGAAAAGTCCATCGACGGAGAGCCCGTCGACGATGACTCAGTCGACGGTGAACTTACCTATCTGAAAGAAACAGGTTAGTATTAGATTTGTTACCTTAGAATAGCCCCAGGCGTCAGACTGGATCCAGAAACTTTTGCGTAGCAGTACCCTTGTGCGTCGGTAGGCGTCGTCTGTGGCTCCGCGTCCGTCCGCGTCGTTGGCACTGGGATGATGTCGCTGGAGTACTTAGACGCCGCCCTCGCGCGCTGACATCAGTTCTTCTTTTTTTCGCACCAGCAAGCGCCGATCCGGAAAAAGTTGTACCCTAGTCAATTTTTTACTAACTTTTTCGATCCTTTTTGATCATATTTCGAAGTCTCATCGACTCCGGTGCCTGGACACTGTAACCGTGAACAAGCATTAAAAATGCAATATGTCTCACCTTTCATTAAGTTGAGCCATTTGCTTTGCTGTACAATACCATTAGCAAAGTAGATGGCTTTAACTTAATCAAAGGCGAGACCTATTGCATTTTTAATGCTTGTTGCTATTTTGCCTTGAGCATTTTTGCTCTTTTGCCTTGTGCCTTTCCCTTAGCTCTTTGCCATCTCTTGGTACCTTTTTTCTGCGCTTTGCTTCCCAACTTCCACCGACTGCACTTTTTTTTCTCTGTATCCCGCTCCTTACATGTTTCTTCCCATACTCCTGCTAAGCCTTTCCCACTGTCCCCTGCGCTCTTCCCGAGAGGACCTACTTAATAGTGGACAAGCCGCGTCGGCCAACGGACATGCGAAGCACTACAGAGGTAGTGCTCGCGATGGCCGTTGGCCGACAGAATCAGCGAAGGGGTTAACCGGGGACACCGCAGATTCGTTTGAGGCTCTGTATTTTTCTATCAATGTTACCCCCATGGCTTCTTTTTCTGGCATCTTAGTTTATAGACCCCCCAGGCCCGAGAACCTCCTTCACCCTAGATCTAATGAGGCTCTTAGAACCCCTGATTGATAGATCTAATCTCACACTCCTGGGAGATTTTAATTTTCATTTAGAGACCCTCACTTCCAAAGACACTTTGTCCTTGACTGAATCCCTACAGGCCTGTGGCCTGATCCAACTTGTGGACAGTCCCACACACTCAGCTGGCCACACTCTGGATGGTATCTTTTCCAATGACTCCCAACTGAAGATCGGTACCCCCATCCCGTTAGCTTGGTCAGACCATTTGGCTGTGCCTTTTGAGCTCATACTCCATCGGGATTCTTCCCTTAGCCCTGAGGTTAAAAAATGGGGATTTAGAAGGAGTTTCAGGCACATTGATAATGAAGCTCTTCCCCTTTCCTCAACAAACTATGCCCTTCTGTTAATAAGGACACCAACTCCGCTGCCGCGGACCTTTTTAATACCATTACAGAGGCAGTAGACCTTCTAGCCCCCGCGAAGCAGCATTATTCTGCCAGGAAGAGCCCCTCTGCCCCCTGGTTCTCTGACAGACTTAGAAGTCTGAGACAGGGTTGTAGAAAGCAAGAGAGGCTCTGGCGTGCTCATCTGGACTCCACGGAAAACAGACAAAAGCACAAACCGCTTCTGAAGGAATATAAAATGGCGATTATCGAGGAAAAGAAAGCCCATTTCCTAAATTTGACTGCTGCTCTGAACTCCCCTAGGGATCTTTTTAAGATTATTGATTCCCTCTCAGCCCCCCAGAAGGTGGAGGCTGTAGTGGAATCCCTGGAGCTTCGTAACCGGGAACTAGATCCCGCTCACTTTTCCTCATTGGCTTCTTTCTCGGCATCTGACCCTTCTCAATCTACACCCTGCTTGTTCACCTTTCCTTTGCTCACTCTGGATGTCTGTAAGCGCCTCCTTCACAGCATCAAATCGGGCTCTCCCCTCGACCCCTGTCCTCTGAAGGTTTTGAAGAGCTGCAGGGAAGTGATTCTGCCCCCCCTGCTTGAGGTGCTTAACCTTGCCATCACCGAAGGGGTTTTCCCCCT